>NC_057357.1:24055000-24680000 GCF_016509475.1 Prionailurus bengalensis | reverse complement strand
ATATGGTTTCACTCTTATGTGGATCCTGAGAAACTTAACAGGAACCCATGGGGGAGGGGAAGGAAAAAAAAAAAAAAGAGGTTAGAATGGGAGAGAGCCAAAGCATAAGAGACTGTTAAAAACTGAGAACAAACTGAGGGTTGGTGGGGGGTGGGAGGGAGGAGAGGGTGGGTGATGGGTATTGAGGAGGGCACCTTTTGGGATGAGCACTGGGTGTTGTATGGAAACCAATTTGTCAATAAATTTCAGAAAAAAAATAAAATAAAATAAAAATAAAAATAATAAATTAAAAAAAACATTAAAAAAAAGAAAGAAACAGATTTTAATTTCTCTCATAAATCAGTAGAAAAAACTCTAAGGTTCAGCCATATTGAATCAGAACTAGGACAACCACAGGCGCTGAGAAAGGATCTGATTATAGTACAGCCCATGGGAAGGAAAACGAAACACAGTGCTTTCAGGTTGGTGTCTACCTAGCAGATCTTATTAGACATTCTATGCTGGTGGTGATGGAAGTAAATGGTCTATAATACCTAGACATGGAGCCAAATTCTATGTTTAGAATGCAGTTGTGTGTTAGTAGAAGGCAAAAGTAATAAATGCACTGATAGGATAATCAGGATGTTCCATCCTTCCATGACTCCATGCTTCTGTACCAGCTTCCTTCCATTTACTAAGTCAAAATTATCCATATGCTGATAATGGATTTAGGCTCAGTAATACGCATTGGCTCAACATGTGGTAAGTGCCATTTCAAATTATATTCTCATTACTAAATGACTGTGCTTGTGTCCTCAAATATTTGTACTAGATTCCAGGCACCAAAGTTCCCCCAGTTATTTTCTTAGATGTTTGGTCTGTTTTTCCCCAGCTTTGTTGAGGAATAATTAACATATAATGTTGTGTAAGTTTAAGATGTACAATGTGACTGTTGAAACACACATATATATATTAGAAAATGATTACCACAGTAAGGTTAGTTAACATATTTGTCACCTCACAAAATAACCATTTTGTGTATGTGATGAGAATATGTAAGATGAACAGGTTCCAGAGATTTAATGTACAACATGCTCCTTGGTCTGGTTTTAATGGTTTTCTAAACGTACTTTTTGATCTCTGTTGCTGACTTCTTGTATAGCATAAACCTTCTAGTATCTACTAGCTTTCTCCCAGCTTAGCAGACTTTCTTGACAGGATCTTTTATTTATCCACAAGTGCCACAATGATTCATCTGTACCTCAGATATGATTATGTCACTGTTCTAATTAAAAGACTTTGGCAACTTCCCATTGCCTTAGGCTCATGTCCAGAGTGCTTTATATGGCTATCTGTCCTGGTACCTAGATATTGCTCCAATCCCATTTCTCCCACTCCTTTGTATACTGTATAGTATGCACTACGTACCTGCTGGAAGTTCTGTAGATGAACCATGTTACTTTTTTGCTTCTGGGTTTTTGGTCATATGATTTCCTCTACCATAGGAGTGCTACTGGGAACTCCCATCCAAACTCTCATTCAGCTTGCACATCCATCCCTTCCTTTTCTGTCCTTTCATTGTAATCTGTGCCTATTTCTGTTAGTCACAATCTGCATGGGGGCACAGACCCTACTGCAGCTATTTCAACAGAGGGATTTTAATATAAGGAAATATTTACACATTTACATTCTAAATTTTAGTCACTCTTGACCAACACTTCAAATGGTCTACCTTGCTTCATTGTTAAGTTGAGCCATACCCTTCTTGAGCCCTTTAGTTGTCAGGCCATGGTTGTTGCAAAGTGCATATTCACTATTATCAGTGGAAAAATAAGCAAACCAAGAGGTGCCCCAGTGAAACCCCCACATTTCAGAAATACCTCTTTCTGCTTTCATTGTATAACAGCAACCCTAGCCCTGCTCACTCTGATGTAATAACTTGTTTATATGCTGGTACACTGGTGTGAGCGGCTGAGTATTATTGGTGGTAATCATATGAGTCTTAGTGAAAGTTCTAAGTGTTTCTCCTACCCCAGAAAACAAGCCTTTAATGCAGCAGGGCATGGAATTGTGATGATGGAAAGTATGAATTCCACAGGAAGGTCTCTGGGAGTAATGATAAGAAGAGCCGATTCTACATCTAAGCCTTGATTCCTATAGGAATCTAGCTTCCAGGGACACAGAGTCATTTGTATTACATATGTATATCTAGTGGGATAAAAATTTGAATCATTTGTATTAATGGATTTCACTATGAATTTCCTGCTTGGGTTACCACCCATTGTAATGCTATGTTTCTCTCCTCTCTTTAGTTTTCACTTTACCACCAGCAATTTCATTCCATGTTTATAAAGAGAGCACTATTCACTTGCCAAAATTGGAAGTTGCTGTTGTTACATATATCCGTGATTTTGGTTTTAACTACATATCTATTATTAACTGCAAACTCACATTATGACCTGCCCACCAGAGAATTTGATTTGAGTCAGTATGGTCGAACAATTGTGCCTTACTCAATTTCAGGGAATTCTGATTTGGCTCTGAATCTCATAAATCATCTTAAGATTTTTCTAAAACGTAAGAATCAAGAATTTCGGGAAGTACCATAGGTAAGAGGTAAGACCCATAGGAAAAAAAGTGCTGCTATATGAAGACCTATTTGTGTTATTTATAAAGAAGGGACTTAACTAGTTGGTATTTAGCTACCCATTTCTTTCTTTCCCTACTAATCACCAGTATCGTAGAGGCAGCTAAATCAGATGCGAACAAAAGTACGCTTCAAGACAACTGGCCACAAAAGTTAATAATTAATGGAGGCATTTTGGCTATAGGTTGTCTTTCAGATACCTTTAAGAGGATGAGTAAAAAGGCCAAAATACTATATTCCTGTGAAATTTAGCACTGAATTTTTATTCTGACCAAAATACAGAAATGTTTCTCTAAACTCTCAAGGTAAAATGTTGATTCCAACATCTGAAGGTTATCCTTCAAGCCACTGAATTCATCTTTTAAAAACAGGTGGCTGAAGATTTAGAAGACTGGCTCCTCAGAGCTAATTTCTTGAAGGTAGTATAAATAATTATACTTAATTTGTTTAATGCTTACCTTTGGTAAAAACCATAATAAACACTCTATATTATCTTTCTTAATAGTAAAAGCAACCCTTTTATGTAGCTTGTTATCTATTCCTATGTAGCACATTACTCCAAAAGTTAGTAAATGGAAAATTTTAATTTTTTGGTATGATGGAATAAACTCCTTTTCCCACAAAAGCAACAAAAATACTTGGAAAATAACTTTTTAAAATCAGCCAATTAAGAGCACTGGAAATTAACCAAAAGCACAGAACAAACTTAAAAAGAGTCTATTAAAAAACAATAACAAAAACAAAAACAAAACAAACAAACAAAAAAGTACCAAACCTCTATAAAAACAGTAGTAAAGGTCTGTGGCATTTTAACTTAGAACTGTCCCTATCACACTCCCTCCTCAGCTCATGGTAGCTATAAAAGTCTTGAAGTTGATTAAAAGAACTGATCCATTTAGAGCTGTGTTAAAAGCCCCATCCCTAGACACTGTCAATACCGTGACTAAAATAGCAGGTCCCTGAAAAACTCCATTCCCAGGCAATTATTGCTATTGAATTTGAATCAGGACTTCGATTTTTGGAAAAAGCCCTATGGCCAGGGCATTAATAAAAACAATAGCAGTCTGCTGGCAACATCATTACATTTGGCTAAGGCTGTGATTTCAGTTGAGCCAGATAAGAGCCTGGCCAGAAATTAATTTTGAAGGAACACCTAGAGAGCTAGATAACCAAGGTGAACTTTGAAAAGTTCTGACATTCCTGAGGATATTAAAGGCTCAGAATAGTAGTGAGTATGACCAGAAATGACCTAGGAGAGAAGACTCCAGTCAGAAACCTCTAGTTGATGTTGAGATCCTGTCAAGCAAGAAATTAAAAGTTGAGGCTGTAAAGGGTCTTAAATTTGAAGGTGTGCCTTCATTCACAGATCCATTTGACAAAGAATGGAAGACTTACTGACTCTAGGCATGTAAAAAATTCTTTTAGCTGATTACTAAATTATACCGACCCAGGGATACCTTCTAAGAACCAGTTTTAAAAATAAAAGCCAGATTGTTTTTAAGCCTGTCAAAGAAATAAGTGGCTGCACCCAGTAGAGGATACAGAATCTACAGAATTAGTCCACATAAGTCGCTAACCAAATGAACAGCAACAAGTTAGGGGGGGAAAAAAAAGACAGGAACAGCAAACAAGGGATGGGGAGGGGAGTTCAGATACCAGTTCAATTCAGTTACACTATTTATCTTAAATGTCTAGTTTCCACAACAACAACAGTAACAGAAAGATAATTATGGGCTGAATTGTGTCCCTTCAAAATTTATAAATTGAAGGCCTACCCGCAGTGCCTCAGAATGTGGCTATAGTTGGATGTAGGTTCTTTAAAGAAGTAATTAAGGGGCACCTGGGTGGCGCAGTCGGTTAAGCGTCCAACTTCAGCCAGGTCACGATCTTGCGGTCTGTGAGTTCGAGCCCCGCGTCGGGTTCTGGGCTGATGGCTCAGAGCCCGGAGCCTGTTTCTGATTCTGTGTCTCCCTCTCTCTCTGCCCTTCCCCCATTCATGCTCTGTCTCTCTCTGTCCCAAAAATAAATAAAAGTTGAAAAAAAAATTTTTTTTAAAAAAGAAGTAATTAAGCTAAACTTACTTAGGTCATTAGGGTGGGCCCTAATCTAATATGACTGGTATCTTTATAAGAAAAGATTAGGAGGTGCCTGGGTGGCTCAGTTAGTTAAGCGTCCAGCTCTAGATTTCAGCTCACATAATGATCTAGCCCTGCATCGGGGCTGTGCTGTCAGCACAGAGCCTGCTTGGGATTCTCTCTCTCCCTTTCTCTGTCCCTTCCCTGCTCACACATTCATGCATGCACATGTATCCATACATTCTGTGTCTCAAAATAAATAAACTTTAAAAAAGAAAAGAAGGGAGGCCTGGGGAAGATGGCAGTGTAGGAGGACGCTGGGCTCACCGCGCGTCCTGCTGATCACTCAGATTCCACCTACACCTGCCTAAATAACCCAGAAAACCGCCAGAGGATTAGCAGAATGGAGTCGCCGGAGCCAAGCACAGATGAGAGGCCCACGGAAGAGGGTAGGAAGGGCGGCGAGGCAGCGCACGCTCCACGGACTAGCGGGAGAGAGCCGGGGCGGAGGGGCGGCTCACCGGCCAAGCAGAGCCCCCGAGTCTGGCTTGCAAAAGTGGAGGGGCCTGACGGACTGTGTTCCGACAGCAAGCGCGACTTAGCTTCTGGGAGGTCATAAGTTAACAGCTCTGCTCGGAAAGCGGGAAGGCTGGAGGACAAAGGGAGGGAGAGCTGCTGAGCCCCCAGATGACAGAGCTCAGTTTGGTGGGGAACAAAGGTGCTCGCCAGCGCCATCTCCCCCGCCCATCCCCTAGCCAAAATCCCAAAGAGAACCAGTACGTGCCAGGGAACTTGCTCACTCCGTGCAAACACCCAACTCTGTGCTTCTGCGGAGCCAAACCTCCGGCAGCAGATCTGACTCCCTCCCACTGCCACAGGGACCCTCCTGAAGTGGATCACCTAAGGAGAAGCGAGCTAAGCCTGCCCCTCCTGCCCCTGTGCACCTTGCCTACCCACCCCAGCTAATACGCCAGATCCCCAGCATCACAAGCCTGGCAGTGTGCAAGTAGCCCAGATGGGCCACGCCACCCCACAGTGAATCCTGCCCCTAGGAGAGGGGAAGAGAAGGCACACACCAGTCTGACTTTGGCCCCAGTGGTGGGCTGGGGGCAGACATCAGGTCTGACTGCGGCCCCGCCCACCAACTCCAGTTATACACCACAGCACAGGGGAAGTGCCCTGCAGGTCCTCACCATGCCAGGGACTATCCAAAATGACCAAGCGGAAGAATTCCCCTCAGAAGAAATAACAACAGCTAATGAGCTGATCAAAAAGGATTTAAATAATATAACAGAAAGTGAATTTAGAATAATAGTCATAAAATTAATCGCTGGGCTTGAAAACAGTATACAGGACAGCAGAGAATCTCTTGCTACAGAGATCAAGGGACTAAGGAACAGTCACGAGGAGCTGAAAAACGCTTTAAACGAAATGCATAACAAAATGGAAACCACCACAGCTCGGCTTGAAGAGGCAGAGGAGAGAATAGGTGAACTAGAAGATAAAGTTATGGAAAAAGAGGAAGCTGAGAAAAAGAGAGAGAAAAAAATCCAGGAGTATGAGGGGGAAATTAGAGAACTAAGTGATACACTAAAAAGAAATAATATACGCATAATTGGTATCCCAGAGGAGGAAGAGAGAGGGAAAGGTGCTGAAGGGGTACTTGAAGAAATAATAGCTGAGAACTTCCCTGAACTGGGGAAGGAAAAAGGCATTGAAATCCAAGAGGCACAGAGAACTCCCTTCAGACGTAACTTGAATCGATCTTCTGCACGACATATCATAGTGAAACTGGCAAAATACAAGGATAAAGAGAAAATTCTGAAAGCAGCAAGGGGTAAACATGCCCTCACATATAAAGGGAGACCTATAAGACTCGTGACTGATCTCTCTTTTGAAACTTGGCAGGCCAGAAAGAATTGGCACGAGATTTTCAGGGTGCTAGACAGAAAAAATATGCAGCCAAGAATCCTTTATCCAGCAAGTCTGTCATTTAGAATAGAAGGAGAGATAAAGGTCTTCCCAAACAAACAAAAACTGAAGGAATTTGTCACCACTAAACCAGCCCTACAAGAGATCCTAAGGGGGACCCTGTGAGACAAAGTCCCAGAGACATCACAACAAGCATAAAACATACAGACATCACAATGACTCTAAACCCGTATCTTTCTATAATAACACTGAATGTAAATGGATTAAATGCGCCAACCAAAAGACATAGGGTATCAGAATGGATAAAAAAAACAAGACCCATCTATTTGCTGTCTACAAGAGACTCATTTTAGACCTGAGGACACCTTTAGATTGAGAGTGAGGGGATGGAGACCTATTTATCATGCGACTGGAAGCCAAAAGAAAGCTGGAGTAGCCATACTTATATCAGACAAACTAGACTTTAAATTAAAGGCTGTAACAAGAGATGAAGAAGGACATTATATAATAGTTACAGGGTCTATCCATCAGGAAGAGCTAACAATTATAAATGTCTATGCACCGAATACCGGAGCCCCCAAATATATAAAACAATTACTCATAAACATAAGCAACCTTATTGATAAGAATGTGGTAATTGCAGGGGACTTTAACACCCCACTTACAGAAATGGATAGATCATCTAGACACACGGTCAATAAAGAAACAAGGGCCCTGAATGAGACATTGGATCAGATGGACTTGACAGATATATTTAGAACTCTGCATCCCAAAGCAACAGAATATACTTTCTTCTCGAGTGCACATGGAACATTCTCCAAGATAGATCATATACTGGGTCACAAAACAGCCCTTCATAAGTTTACAAGAATTGAAATTATACCATGCATACTTTCAGACCACAATGCGATGAAGCTTGAAATCAACCACAGGAAAAAGTCTGGAAAACCTCCAAAAGCATGGAGGTTAAAGAACACCCTACTAACGAATGAGTGGATCAACCAGGCAATTAGAGAAGAAATTAAAAAATATATGGAAACAAACGAAAATGAAAATACAACAATCCAAATGCTTTGGGATGCAGCAAAGGCAGTCCTGAGAGGAAAATACATTGCAATCCAGGCCTATCTCAAGAAACAAGAAAAATCCCAAATACAAAATCTAACAGCACACCTAAAGGAACTAGAAGCAGAACAGCAAAGGCAGCCTAAACCCGGCAGAAGAAGAGAAATAATAAAGATCAGAGCAGAAATAAACAATATAGAATCTAAAAAAAACTGTAGAGCAGATCAACGAAACCAAGAGTTGGTTTTTTGAAAAAATAAACAAAATTGACAAACCTCTAGCCAGGCTTCTCAAAAAGAAAAGGGAGATGACCCAAATAGATAAAATCATGAATGAAAATGGAATTATTACAACCAATCCCTCAGAGATACAAACAATTATCAGCGAATACTATGAAAAATTATATGCCAACAAATTGGACAACCTGGAAGAAATGGACAAATTCCTGAACACCCACACACTTCCGAAACTCAATCAGGAGGAAATAGAAAGCTTGAACAGACCCATGACCAGCGAAGAAATTGAATCGGTTATCATAAATCTCCCAACAAAAAAGAGTACAGGACCAGATGGCTTCCCAGGGAAATTCTACCAGACGTTTAAAGCAGAGATAATACCTATCCTTCTCAAGCTATTCCAAGAAATAGGAAGGGAAGGAAAACTTCCAGACTCATTCTATGAAGCCAGTATTACTTTGATTCCTAAACCAGACAGAGACCCAGTAAAAAAAGAGAACTACAGGCCAATATCCCTGATGAATATGGATGCAAAAATTCTCAATAAGATACTAGCAAATCGAATTCAATGGCATATAAAAAGAATTATTCACCATGATCAAGTGGGATTCATTCCTGGGATGCAGGGCTGGTTCAACATTCGCAAATCAATCAACGTGATACATCACATTAACGAAAAAAAAGAGAAGAACTGTATGATCCTGTCAATCGATGCAGAAAAGGCCTTTGACAAAATCCAGCACCCTTTCTTAATAAAAACCCTTGAGAAAGTCGGGATAGAAGGAACATACTTAAAGATCATAAAAGCCATTTATGAAAAGCCCACAGCTAATATCATCCTCAACGGGGAAAAACTGAAAGCTTTTTCCCTGAGATCAGGAACATGACAGGGATGCCCACTCTCACCGCTGTTGTTTAACATAGTGCTGGAAGTTCTAGCATCAGCAGTCAGACAACAAAAGGAAATCAAAGGCATCAAAATTGGCAAAGATGAAGTCAAGCTTTCGCTTTTTGCAGATGACATGATATTATACATGGAAATCCAATAGACTCCACCAAAACTCTGCTAGAACTGATACATGAATTCAGCAAAGTTGCAGGATACAAAATCAATGTACAGAAATTACTTGCATTCTTATACACTAACAATGAAGCAACAGAAAGACAAATAAAGAAACTGATCCCATTCACAATTGCACCAAGAAGCATAAAATACCTAGGAATAAATCTAACCGAAGATGTAAAGGATCTGTATGCTGAAAACTACAGAAAGCTTATGAAGGTAATTGAAGAAGATTTAAAGAAATGGAAAGACATTCCCTGCTCATGGATTGGAAAAATAAATATTGTCAAAATGTCAATACTACCCAAAGCTATCTACACATTCAATGCAATCCCAATCCAAATTGCACCAGCATTCTTCTTGAAACTAGAACAAGCAATCCTAAAATTCATATGGAACCACAAAAGGCCCCGAATAGCCAAAGTAATTTTGAAGAAGAAGACCAAAGCAGGAGGCATCACAATCCCAGACTTTAGCCTCTACTACAAAGCTGTCATCATCAAGACAGCATGGTATGGGCACCAAAACAGACACATAGACCAATGGAATAGAATAGAAACCCCAGAACTAGACCCACAAAAGTATGGCCAACTCATCTTTGACAAGGCAGGAAAGAACATCCAATGGAAAAAAGACAGCCTCTTTAACAAATGGTGCTGGGAGAACTGGACAGCAACATGCAGAAGGTTGAAACTAGACCACTTTCTCACACCATTCACAAAAATAAACTCAAAATGGATAAAGGACCGGAATGTGAGACAGGAAACCATCAAAACCTTAGAGGAGAAAGCAGGAAAAGACCTCTCTGACCTCCGCCGTAGCAATCTCTTACTCGACACATCCCCAAAGGCAAGGGAATTAAAAGCAAAAGTGAATTACTGGGACCTTATGAAGATAAAAAGCTTCTGCACAGCAAAGGAAACAACCAACAAAACTAAAAGGCAACCAACGGAATGGGAAAAGATATTCGCAAATGACATATCGGACAAAGGGCTAGTATCCAAAATCTATAAAGAGCTCACCAAACTCCACACCCGAAAAACAAATAACCCAGTGAAGAAATGGGCAGAAAACATGAATAGACACTTCTCTCAAGAAGACATCCGGATGGCCAACAGGCACATGAAAAGATGTTCAGCGTCGCTCCTTATCAGGGAAATACAAATCAAAACCACACTCAGGTATCACCTCACGCCAGTCAGAGTGGCCAAAATGAACAAATCAGGAGACTATAGATGCTGGAGAGGATGTGGAGAAACGGGAACCCTCTTGCACTGTTGGTGGGAATGCAAATTGGTGCAGCCGCTCTGGAAAGCAGTGTGGAGGTTCCTCAGAAAATTGAAAATAGACCTACCCTATGACCCAGCAATAGCACTGCTAGGAATTTATCCAAGGGATACAGGAGTACTGATGCATAGGGCCACTTGTACCCCAATGTTCATAGCAGCACTCTCAACAATAGCCAAATTATGGAAAGAGCCTAAATGTCCATCAACTGATGAATGGATAAAGAAATTGTGGTTTATATACACAATGGAATTCTACGTAGCAATGAGAAAAAATGAAATATGGCCTTTTGTAGCAACATGGATGGAACTGGAGAGTGTGATGCTAAGTGAAATAAGCCATACAGAGAAAGACAGATACCATATGGTTTCACTCTTATGTGGATCCTGAGAAACTTAACAGAAACCCATGGGGGAGGGGAAGAAAAAAAAAAAGAGGTTAGAGTGGGAGAGAGCCAAAGCATAAGAGATTGTTAAAAACTGAGAACAAACTGAGGGTTGATGGGGGGTGGGTGATGGGTATTGAGGAGGGCACCTTTTGGGATGAGCACTGGGTGTTGTATGGAAACCAATTTGTCAATAAATTTCATATAAAAAAATAAATAAAAATAAAAAATTACTTTAACCTCAATTCCATTTGCAATAATCTCCAATTGTGTGATAATATATATAAGTGCATCCTATCAATTAGGAATGGCTACAATATTACTACCATATTTTCAAAAGCTGTAATATCCCATTTCTCTAATGAATGCCTTCACATTTATGTTTTATATATATGAATTTTTTCTTTCCTTTAGGATGAATATTCCCTAGTCATGAGAATAGTTATAGAGATGCTACCCTAAACACGCGTGTACACACACACACACACACACACCTGGAGAAGGAAACCACACCCAAATTTATGAGCATAGTTTCAGGACAGTGGAACATTAGGATTCATATAAGTCAGGTTTGGCAAAATAAGTCTATGACCTTGCTGTGATTATCTGTCCCTCTATAATTTTTACAAACTATAGGCAATAAGACCATAGTTCATGTGGAAGTAAATCTATTAAAATATTTAACAAAGTGACATATACTAAAAGAGAAAGGGCTTTGGGATTACGTTGTCTTTTGTATTAATATATATTCTCTCTTCCAGTGGTATGGACAATTAGAATAGGATTTATTTATCTTATCAAATATGGGGCCCTTTCTGTTACTCACCTGTCAAATCTTACCTTTCTTAGGTAACGACATACACCAGGAGAATCAAGGGATTATTGGCTACCACATTCCAAAAAAGGAAATCTGCTGGGAAAAGGTGATTGTAGAAATCATATTCTTCTAGCATTGTGTGTAAGAGAGGACTCTTAGAAGGAGGCATTGGGATTAAGCATGTGGAATGGAAGCCTGACACTGGCACAGGAGAAGAAACTTTGTTACTTTTCAAAGGCCCCTGTAGTTTGACTGAGACTTCTAACCCTAATTAATTCTATCATTCTATCGTATCAAGAGAATAAGGATGGAAAACTGCCTTCTATTTTTCAACTATCTTTCCTTCTACTTTCTATCTTCCCCCTTCTGTGTCTTTTTGTCGCTAAGCATAAACCTGGCAGGAGTTGGGGAACGATTGGGTGGAGGAAAGGGTCATCTGGGGATATTACAATGGTAATACATCATTTTTTTTCTATTAAAGGTGTTTAGGATTTTGGAAGAAGCTAAAGCACTATTCAATCTAGAAGACTATTCTGTCAGATAACACTGGAACAAATCTTCCTGACCATTGCTAATATTGATAAAACAAAATACTCAAATAAACCTGCTATGAGATTCAGTTCCAATAAGTGACCGTTATGTCTTTCTTAGATTGCTGTCTGCAATTAGATACTAATTACTATTAGACACACAGAGGGACTTCTCCCTCTCCGTTTGTGTCTTTGTGTGTGTCCATGTGTATACACAAATTGAACCCCCAAAGAAGAAAATGTATAGATTTAAGATTAAGATTACAGTAAGTGACCTGTTGTAAAGAACTGAGATGTTACCCTACTTGAAAGCTATCAAGTTGGCTTACCACAGTTTCATGAATACTGGCAGAAGACTCTGGAATCCTAGGTCAAAGACAGGAATTTATTATAGCAATAGCAGTAGTCAGAGATTATATTTGTGCCAATTCTTTAATCCCTAATTTTAATTTATTTTTTTAAGTTTATTTTTGAGAGAGAGACACAGAGTGTGAGCAGGGGAGGGGCACAGAGAGAGGGAGACACAGAATCCCAAGCAGGCTCCCGGCTCCAAGCTGTGAGCACAGAACCCAACAAGGGGCTTGAACTCACAGACTACCAGATCATGATCTGAGCCAAAGTCAGATGTTTAACTGACTGAGCCACCGAGGCACCCCAATCCTTAATTTTTATAAGGCAACATAAAAAGAGCCATGTAATGCCTGTACATTCAGTGGGTTGTGTGACAGAAGAGGAACTTTGGGCTTATGGAATCCAAATCTTTTGTAAAGGGCCCTACCTTTGCTCTGGAAGGAAACATTTTTAGTATACTAAACATTAAGTAAATGTTTCCTCTGGTCCAGAGGGAAATATGATCTCTCTTCAAGGCTGTTTGCTCTATATTCATCCTTGCAAAAATAGTCCAAAGCAAAAGGGCAGTTAGTGCTTCTGTTTGCAAGTCATGCAGAAATGCAAGAGACCCATGAAGAATTGTCTCCCAATAAATATCTGCCCCTTATTTCCACACCATCTTGGCTTCTGGCACATTTCTTCTTGAGTGTGCCACCTATAAGCCATTCTGGTTAATGTGAGATTGGAACCAAATTTAATTTGTCTCATATAATTTTCAATTATGTATAGACATAAGTAAATAGATAGGCCCAAGAAAAAATAGAAAACTTAAGCTGATTATTAACTATTTTTTAATAAAAATGTTAATCAGGGGCACCTGGGTGGCTCAGTTGGTTAAGCATCAGACTCATGGTCTCAGGTCATGCTCAGGTCATGATCTATGGCTCATGAGTTGGAGCCCCATGTCAGGTTCTGTGCAGACAGCTCAGAACCTGGAGCCTGCTTCGGATTCTGTGTCTCCCTCTCTCTCTGCCCCTCCCCTATTCACACTCTCTCTCTCCTTCAAAAATAAATTAACATTAAAAAATTTTTTAAAAAAAGAAAGAAAATGTTAATCAGAACTCATCCCATCTGACTCTCCAAAAAAAGGCCCAGATGAGTTTAACTACTTTCAAGGAATCTCTGTTTTTTATAAGTGCTTCCTGAAAATGTAAGAACTGCAAAATTGATATCATATTATGAGATCATATCACCTTGATATTAACAATTATATAAACTTGATACCAACACTGGATAAGCATAAATCAAGAAAACTATTTTAATTCTGTTTCACTTATGAACATAGGTTTGGGCAGATAGCTTTCTAAACCTTCTGTACATCATTATCCTGGTATTTCATTTTCTTGCACTCCTGGGTTGGTTCTACTTTTTTTGGTATACTGTATCTTCCTCTTTCTTGATTTTTGTCCTCTTTTTGCTGGAGTGAAACCACAAGTAACTTTCTAGGCAAGAGGAGGGAGTAAAGTTTCTGAGTAATTGTCTGGCTGTTTCTTTGTACTTCACACTGCTGGGACAGAATGTCTGGGTATAGAATTCTACTCTAAATAGTGTATTTTCTCAGAACATTGAAAACATTATGCCAGTCTCCTAACATCCAGGGTTGCTGATTAGCATTCCTTTGTAGTTAAACAGGTACCACCCCAAACATGAACACACCCAGCTCTTCCATCACCCCAAGACTTTTTTTTTCCCTTTATGCTTGGGGTTCAAACATTTCATGAAGAAGAGTCTTGGTGTAGGTCGTGTTGCATTCGTCCTGTTACACAACAGACTCCTTCAAGCTCAAGTCTTTCTTGAGCTTTGAGGAAATGTTTTCAGTTATTTAGTAGTTGCTCCCCTCTATCTTCCCCTGTTCTCTTTTTCTGTCTTTACTATTATGCAAATGTGAGATCTCCCACATTAGTGATTTAAGTCCCTTATGTTTTCTCCCATATTTATTTTGTTTTTTCTGTATTCTCGGAGAGTGCCTACATTTTGTCTCCCAGCCCTTACCTTGTTTCTTTTAAGCAACGGAATTTTTCATTTCAAAGGGTTCTTGCCCCACTAATGGCTCCTTTTTAAAAAAGCACCTTCTGGTTTTATGCATTGCAGCCTTTTCTAGTACCTAGGATTCTACACTTGGAGCCATCTGGGTGCTATACCCTACCTGACTGGAACAACTATGCTAGTTTTTAAATTTTAAAATTTTTAAAATTTTTAAACTTTAAAATTTTCATATATGTATATATTTTTTTAATTTTCCCTGTATTTTTAAGATCTCCAAATCACATGTCAACTCCGAGCCCTGGGTCTCTCCAGGACTCCCCGGAGAAAATCTGCACCTAGATCTAGTGTATCCCCTCTTGCTCGCTTGGTGACAAGTTCTCTTGCTTTCATTTGTCAACACACTTCCATCTGCTTTCTAACTTGCAATCTTTTATATTGTTAACCCACTCATGACCCTTGCCTTTTGTTTTCCTCTTTTGTTGGAGGTTTATTTCTATTCCATTCATTTTAGGGAGGAGAAGCACCATGTCCTCCAAAATCCAAAGACTAAAGATTTAAGTTAGAGACGAAAACAGACACACACAAAACATATTCAATCGCCGAAGCGTATATAGGTAATAAACTTAAGAGCTAACCAGTGTAAAGGGATAAAGGAGGCATGGCGCAGGAAGGCCGGATGAGAAGGAGACCTGTTGCAGGAAATAACACGGGGGTGCCTGGGTGGCTTTGTTGAGCACCCCACTTCCACTCAGGTCATGATCTCACTGTTCATTGGTGAGTTCCAGCACCGCTTCAGCCTCTCTGCTTCAGTACAGAGCCTGCTTCGGATCCTCAGTCCTCTGCTCCCTCTGCCCCTCCCCCTCTCTCACACGCGTTTATGATCTCTCTCTCTCTCAAAAATAAACATTAAAAGATAAAACAAACGAAAAAATCAGGAAAGAGAAAACCAGTAAGTAGAAAGGCGGACAAAAACAGCAGGAGACCCAGGATGTAGGGTGCAAGGATAGGAATAGGACTAGCTGAAGGAAAGCAGGGGGAAGGAGGAAGTGGGGTTATGGAGGATAAAGGCTGAGAGGTCTGCACGCACTGGGAGGGGCTGAGGGCGGTCGGACCTCAAAACCCGGGCCTGAAGAAGCCGGCCAAACGCGGGGAAGGGGGGAGGGCCCGCGTAGGGGGAGTCAGGGTGTGGGGATACACGCGCTGGGACTAAGGGGGCGGGGCGCACGCGCCGGGGGATCAGGGAGTGGGGATGCACGCGCTGAGGATTCAAGGTGTGGGGATACACCTGCTGAGGCTGACGGAGCGCGGCGCACGCGCTGAGGAGTCAAGGAGTGGGGATGCACGCGCAGGGGGTTCAGGGTGTGGGGATACACCTGCTGAGAATGAGGGAGCGCGGCGCACGCGCAGGTGGGTCAGGGGAGGGCCGCAAGCATGGCGGTTTCGGAGAAAGCGGGCTGCGCGCTGCTTATTGAGCTCAGCCAGAGAGCCCTGGGAGCGAGGTGTCTTGGGTGAGTATCCCCATTGGCTGGGGCGCTGCTGTCCGGGAGTGTCATGCGCCGCTCTGGGGTGGTGACGGTTGTGGGACGGAGGGAGGCGCGAGCCCCTCGCCAAGTTCCGTGGGTGAGGCAGCTGGGTGCCAGCCGCCACGGAGACTCGGAGCCGTCCCGCGAGCGCCCGCAAGCTCCTTGCATGCAGCTCCTTCCCACCCGTCAAATCTGGTGCACACGGGGCCCCCGACCCCACCTTGCTGAAGGCCTGATGTCCAAAGTGATGGATAAAAGTGTGCCCTGCCTTTGTAAAGTTCTGGAAAACTTAGGTTGATTCCGGAAATTCTGAGAAAAATTTGAAATGACTTTCTTCTCTTTACCCAGTACAGGACTGAAGTCACTGTGAATCATCTAATTTGATTTCTACTTGAAAATGTCCTGTGTATGTGTTGTTTCAGTGTTAAAATATAGTTTGTGTGTAATTTTATTTTAAACAGCTTATATTTAAAATGGAATTTTAAAAAATGTTAATGGGGGGGGAAGGGACAGAGAGAGAGAGGGAGACAGAATCCCACACAGGCTCCACACTCAGCATGGAGCCCATTGTGGGGCCCCATCCCATCACCTGGAGATCATGACCTGAGCTGAAATCAAGAGTGGGATCCTTAACTGACAGAGCCACTCAGCTGCCCCTAAAATGGAATTTTAAAATGGTTTAAGACTTTAAGGAATCTGGCAGCCTTTGGTTTTTTTAAATGCTTTTTGAAAACCAACAGTTTTAACAGAGGTCATAATTTTTGGTTTCGGAACATAAAATTTTAATAGTTCGGAACTAATCATCTTCTTAAGTATCAAATAGAGAATAAAACATCTATTTGAGAGACCTTATTGTCTTCGTACTTATAGAACCTAGCATGTGTCTGGCACACTGTAGACATTTGACAAATGTTTGCATTGAATGCAGAATGGAAGAATGCCATTTTTTAAATGGACAGACCTGTTACATGAAAGCATTTAAACCCATTATGCCCACTCTATTATCTTCACACATCTTTAGAACCTTTAGTTGACAGACTTGCCTAGAGCATTATCTTTTAATAAACCTAACCAAATCCCACCCCAGGAGCTTATCCTTCATGAGATCAGCAGTGGGATCTCAGAAACTGTATTAGCCAGGTGGTCTTTATGCACAGCCAAAATAAAGAATCCAGATCTCAAAGGATGTACCACCAGAATTGTACAACCAATCTTCAAGAACTAGGGTGGCAGTGAGGGTTTTGTGCACTAAAAGCATGGCCAGCCTTTCTCAAGGGCTCTCTGCATGTCAATTTAACGTTTTCTGCTACGTTAGTCTTTTCTCCCACAATGGGATGTTGCCGCTGCTGGCTTACAGACTTACCTCATTACATTTTATCATCAAAGAGAACTTTACCTCACTCAAATTAGAAAATGCCTTGAAGGATTCAGACTGATTTGCCAAGATCTTGTATGCCTATCATTTTGATGCACAAAAAAAAAGATCTCAACTTCCATTTATTTTTTTTTATGTTTCTTTATTTTGAGAGATGGGGTCAGGGGGTAAGGGAGCAGAAAGAGAGGGGGAGAGAGAGAAGCCCAAGCAGGTTCCATGCTGTCAGTTCAGAGCCCAACTTGGAGCTCAATCTGAGGAACCATGAGATCATGACCTGAACCAAAATCAAGAGTTGAACACTTAACTGAGTGAGCCACCCAGGTGCCCCTCAACTTCCATTTAGATCTCATGTCTAGGGGTGTCTGGGGGGCTGTCAGTTAAGCATCTGACTCTGGCTCAGGTCATGATCTCATGGTCCGTGAGTTTGAGCCCCATGTCAGGCTCTGTGCTGGAGCTCAGAGCCTAGAGCCTGCTTCAGATTCTGTGTCTTCCTCTCTCTGCCCTACCCCCACTCGTGCTCTCTCTCTCTCTCTCTCTCTCTTTCTCTCTCTCAAAAATAAATAACATTTAAAAAATAAAAACAAAAAAGGATCCCATGTCTAGGGTGAGAAAAGATCAGTTCTCCAAGGGCTACCACATACAGTTTTATAAATTGTGGCATGGAGTGTCTTTTTTCTAATTTGCATATGTCATATAAGCCAGCAGAACCATAATTCCCTAATAATACTTGTTAATTTTGAGCACTTAAAATGTAAGTACTTTATTAAGTACTATCTGAGTTACAAACTCAACCAATAACAACTAGTTAAATAGGTATTGTTTTTATTCCCACTTTACAGATGAGAAAACAGAGGCACAGATAGGTTAGGTAACTTATCCACAATAACACAGATTTTTTTAAATGGTATACTTGGATTTGAACTCAGCTTATCTGGCTTCAGAGCTAGTCTCTTAAATTCTTGTAGGGGTTAAGAACATACTGCCTCTCAAAAGAAAGGAACTGCTGTTCCCATAAGGCTGTGGTTCTCAACCAGGTCCGATTTTGTCCTGGAAGGATATTTGGCAATTACTAGAGACATTTTTGGTTGTCACAGCTGAGAATGTGGGTGCTAATGGCATCTGAAGAATAGAAGCCAAGGATGCTGCTGAACATTCTACAATATACATATAGCCCACCACTGAGAAATCCAGCCATTAGGCAAAAGGGCTTTGTGCTGACAGGTCAACTTTGTTGTTGTTGTTTTAACATTCCAGATGTTGCTCTTCATTATCTGGTGTATATTTTAATTTCCTGGGGAATGTTCCAAAGTTACACAAGCCTTCACTGAAATGGTTACCCTTTTTTTTCCACCCCAACATTTTTCAAATGCATGATACACTTCAGAATTGCACTACTAAAGTGATTCTCAGGAAGGTCAGATGATGTGCAAGGGTGGGGAGGACGTGGTATATTAAAATAGACATATTTTAATCTGTAGGAGAATTTCAAATTAAAACAAAAATAATTGGTTCTTCCAACCTCCCTCCTATTTAAAACCAGTATTCTGTTGACACAGTTTGTCCATTAGTTTTCTGGCTTCCGTCTGCCTTCCTCCCAAGTTGGTTAAATAAGCACAGGTGACTTACATCCACCCTATGGACAAACCAGATTGATCCTCTACCTACTGACTCTTTCCTTTAGAGACCCCACAGCAACTACGGAGACAGGTTAAAGGCATGTAAACACTGGCACTGTTTTGAGAAGATGTCCAGGATACTGCCCAAATTATAGTTCTTCAGCACTATAATTGGGTAGCTTTTTATTAGTCTCTAAGGTTATTTTTTGGTGTTTTTACTTTACTAGAGATTCATTTAAATTACAGACACCTTTAAAAAAATTTTTTAATGTTTATTTTTTTTTTTTAATTTTTTTTTCAACGTTTATTTATTTTTGGGACAGAGAGAGACAGAGCATGAACGGGGGAGGGGCAGAGAGAGAGGGAGACACAGAATCGGAAACAGGCTCCAGGCTCTGAGCCATCAGCCCAGAGCCTGACGCGGGGCTCGAACTCAAGGACCGCGAGATGGTGACCTGGCTGAAGTCGGACGCTTAACCAACTGCGCCACCCAGGCGCCCCTAATGTTTATTTATTTTTGAGAGAGAGAGGCAGAGAGCGAGAGAGACACAGAATCCAAAGCAGGATTCAGGCTCGGAGCTGTCTGCACAGAGCCTAACGCAAGGCTCAAATTTAGGGGACTTCAAGATCATGACCTGAGCCAACTGCATCACCCAGGTGCCCCTAGGCACCTTTTTTTTGAAACACAAATTTGGAAAGCTTAAGCCATTCATAAGTCAATTCAATCAGGCCATTGTTATCCCAACCCTGACCTGAGATTTAACTCCCTCACCAGAAGAGAAACTTTGCTAGGGTTTTGTTTTGTTTTTGAGACTTTTTTTTGTAATATTTATTTATTATTTTTTGAGAGAGCGAGAGAGAGCAGGGGAGCCATGCTGACAGCAAAGAGCCCCACTTGGGGCTTGAACTCACAAACCGTGAGATCATGACCTGAGCCAAAGTCAGACACTTAATCAACTGAGCCACCCAAACACCCCTTGATTTTTGTTTTTGTAGATAGGTAGTGGTGGAACATTAAAGACTAGAGAGAAGGTAAAGCATGCCTGGGTGAAGAGCCAAGAAGGGGAATGAAAAAATAGGATTTTACACAACTCACAGTACTCAGAGCCTTTCACTAAAAAATTAAAAGAAAAATACAAAATGGTGGTCTGTGGTATCAAAAAACAAAACAAAACAAAAACCCCACGTTTGAAAAAGTTTCCCAGGGAAAAATGATGAATTTCAAGAATAAATATATTTTGGAAGACTGTACCTAGCCCAGCCTATTATGTAACCTTTGCTATAATTGCACATGTATTTTCACAATATTGTTATCATATATGAAGATGAAGTTGTAGTAATGGAGAAGGTAGCATAAATACAAGAAACCATTTTTAAAGAAAGGAGTGGCAAAACTTGGTGGCAGTCTATGGGGAGTAAATGATAGAAGAACAGCTACATGGATCTGAACTTGGGGAACCATTAAGAGGGTTAAGGAGGTTGGGAAGGTGAATTTGGAAAGATTTTGTCAGCAAAATCTTGTGCCTTAACGGCTTTCTCATGGCCCACAGTTTTGTTAGTAAGCCTCAAAATGTCACTCCAACTACACTGTTAAATGTCAGAACGAGAGCTAGAGAGACCAGGGCTATCCCAGGGAATCCAGGGTACAGTGGTCACTGTAGCTATAAAAGGTTCTGCCCTTCCACCACCACCACCAATACTACATTGAATGGTGGGTATATTCAAATCTTTACCTTAGCCAACCCAACAAAATCTTATTGAGTAAGTACTCTCTTTGGACACTTCGCTGATTCTAGAGATACTGAGATTTAAAAAGAGAGAGAGAGATCCTCCTGCCTAGAGTTTAGTCTTTGAGAAAAAGTACAAATAGATATAAAAGATACAAAAGTTGCATATCATAGCAGAAAAAAAAATGATGGTAGAGTGTGTGTTAGGAAGAAATTCAGTCATTTTTTTCAAAATATTGAACACAAACTCTATGTGCCAGGCACTGCTAAACACTGAACACAGAGTAAAGAACTCCACAGAAGAGGTGTCCCTTCCTGGTTTATGTTTTAGTAACAAAGATAATAAACAAACAAGATACTTACAGATTGATAAATGCCATAAGGGAAATAAGATGGTAAGAGAGAGTAACTAAGCATAGGCCAGTCTTGGAAATCTAATGTACCCAAGTTTGTAGAGGTAAATAGTTCCTACTCACTAGTTGATGTGATTAACTAGAGTTATAACTCAAGCCCATGGAATCACTGGAAATTTTGCAATTTCACTTTACTGCATACCCAGTTAATTTCCTGCAACATGTGGAAAGATGACATTTCTTCTGATGCTGCCTTTCATGAGAATACATCAGACTTTGTTGTACAGGTTTTGTAAGAAAGGTACCCCAAAGTATGAATATAAAAATAGGATTTGGCTGTTTTTGTTTTTGTTTTTTTAGGTTACTGTCCAAGGTTTATTGAAGGTATTACAGCACAGCAAAGATTCAAATGGCTCCACATGGTGTTTTGAAATTCATGCCAACTGTAGGCTAGGTGACCTGCAGGTTGGACAGACTGCCAAAGTCCAAAAGTTTCAACATTTCCTTAGTGTCTGGATCTACTTCAATGATCTCCTGATCCAGAGGGCTGAGACCTCGGGTACGTAACTATCCCTCCTTTCTCTCTCATCCTCCTGCAGCTTGATGGAGATGCCTCTCACCGGGCTTCTCTGGATCCGCTTCATCAGATGTGTAACATAGCCTGCAATCTTGTTACGGAGCTTCTTGCTGGGAATAATGGCGATCTCCTCGCACACGTGCTTCTTGGTGTGGAAATCATTGCCCAGGTGCATGTAGTGCTTCTCAATGATGACCCGGGCCACCTTCTTCACGGTCTTGGTGCAGACGTGGCCCACGTTGGCGGGTATAGTAAAACAGCTGTGTTTTTTTTTTCTTTTTTAGGCAGGAGGATTATTCATTCAATAAACTGTGTGTTAGATATTTTTCTACTCTTCGAGATGGGGAAGCTATTTTTTTAAGTTATATTCTTGTTACCTGTGTATGGAATAATACGTGTATGAAAGAGTGATATAAAAATAGGAGTATGGCATTTCTGATATTTGACCCCAGTGAACATGTTGTTGGGTATTCTACATTTCTCCTCTTTAGTCTTTACCACTGGTGAATTGCCCCTTCAAATAGAAGAATGGCAGTGGTGTGTGAGAAGATTACACTTCTTCTTTGGGAGAATTTGCTTTAAAAGTAAATATATTCAGGGGTGCCTGTCTGGCTCAATTAACATCCAACTCTTGATTTCAGTCAGTTCAACATCCAACTCTTGATTTTGGCTCAGGTCATAATCTCACCGTTTGTGGGATCAAGTTCTGCTTAGGGCTCTGCACTGACAGCATGGAGCCTGCTTGGAATTCTCTCTCTCTCTCTCTCTCTCTCTCTCTCTCTCTCTCTCTCAATAAATAAGTAAACTTGAAGAAAAAGTGAGTATACTCATCTGAAAAAATAAGCGGCAGAGCAGGGAACCTAATACCTGATGAGTACCTATGTTATGGTAACTGATACTCTCTATTCCAGGATCATAGATTCAAAATGAGCATTTGGATCATCAAAAATCAATCACATACTAGAGTTAGGGAGTTATTAGTATTTTCCTTAAGAAGGTGGGTGATTGGCATATATATTTGTAAGTCCAGAAACCCACATTGGTTAAAGGTCAGAAAAGGAAGACCACCACTAATAAGAGGAAGTCAAGGCAAACATTCGATCAGATGTGACAGGTTTCAGGAAGACACAAATACTGAATAATGCAATATTCACATAGACACAAATACTCATAATGAAAACCAAAAAGAAGTCTGAGACAGGATCCAGCTTTCACAGAAATTGGACTAGTTGGGAAAAATGGGCTGGAGAATGGATACAACATACTAACCCCAAAAAGTTTGATAATTAAGTCTTTTGCCAAAGTAGTTTCTAAATACTTCCCCATTGGTCAGCAGAAAGCATCTTAGGGGGAATAGCTGATTGGAGTGTGGAGTGACTAAATAAGAAAGAGACAACTTTTGACTAGAAGATACTGATACTTTTTAGTACATGGAGCAGTGGGTATTAAGGAGTGAGAGAGGAAGGAATAAAACCTTGATGTGACATTAAACACTATGTTCTTGTGTCTTTCGTTTTGTTTCAGAAGCAACAATGGATTCTTCTAATCATGGAATTCATACTCGAACAGCTGTTTACTGTCATTCTCTTGGTATTTTGAAATTCTCGTTCTATAAAGCATATAGATGTTCTCACAATTGCAAGTCAGTCCCTCCAGAGTCCACCTTCTTACTTCCTTAATACCAGTATCCAAAGAAACTGGGAATTGGTTTATATCCTTTCCAACAATGAAGTAGTAAAAAATCTTACTAAAATGCCACAACAGATTTTATTAAATAGTATTAAAAGTAAGAAATTATTAACAGTTACATTCTATATGGCAATTAGTTTAAGTAATTTTCCGTGTAATTTACACTTGGCCCTCATAATTTTAAGCAACCCAAGAGGAAATTAGTTACCGCATGAGTAAAAAAATTATGAATTAGGATATGACCCATAAAATGAGGAATTTTAATTAAATTATTGGTACAGATCCTTACTTAGGTTTTACATCTTCTTGTCTACGGTAGTGGGGCCAACAGTGAATGATGCTTAACTGTAGACTACAGTTGAAATTCTCCAAGTGAAAGTTGACTCTACAAGTGAGGAATTTTACAGAGAATCAGGAAACTGAAGTTTTGCCATCCTTGGCAGGCTTAACAAATTTGTCTGTTGTCTGATATGTCTCATTCCCTCAGAGCATCAGATATTATTGCCTTTATGTTGAAAGCTTACTGCTTAGATTTTCTCCCTTCATAGTTCATGGCTTTACTTCAGAAGAAATTTTTTTAATACGTTAAATATTTTAAGGATTTTGATTGTGTAATGGCCGCTGTTATATTTGACCAGGACTTTGAACATAGCAATGATTCGTTGCCACTTCAGGTGAGGGAACTTAATTTAAAATGTTCCCAAGGTTATAATAAGAATTTAATTATCAGATCTGGAATTGCTCATTGGAATTTAACTGCTTCATGAATCAACATACTTACTCTCACAGTATCTCTGCCAAGACCAGAATTGACAAGTTTGGTGTGATTTAGTTACGAGCCCACATGATTTTCGGTAGGTTAGGTCAGAGAACCAATATTTTTTCTGAGGAGGGACTGCTTTGAATCTGCCTGAAATTTTGTGATTGCTAGGTTAAATGAATGAACATGGCACCAAAGTTATAGCAGGGGGATCATCTGTGAATTTCATGAAACTCCAGACAAGTGGTTGGAAGATGTGACATTAACAGCTGTCTAGGTCAGCTATTGAAAAATGTTCAACGCTCCTGAGCAGTTACTGCCAACTTATTAAGGAGGATGAGTTTGGTACTTCATCTGCCTAAATGGAGGTCTAGCAGAAATAGCTACCTTCTCAAGATTCCAACGTCCTTATTCTTTTCTTCTCATAGTCTGGTTTACAATAATACATTCAGTGGCTTGAATTAATTTCATTCATTCCACATACTGGTTGAGTATCTGCTATGTTCCAGGAGACACAGTAGGTATTCAGGGATGAATGTCCTCATTCAGTGATGAACAAAACAAGCATATCTCACGGCTGTCATTCTAGTGAAGACAGAAGTGGATACACAAGCTATTATTACTAGTACCTTCTAGTAACTAATACTAGCAATTGTGATTACTAATTATTCTATGTTAATAGTTAAGATAAGTGCTATGAACAGGGAGAAACCATTGTGCTGTGAGGAAGACTATCAAAAAATGACTCTGGAAAAGTGACATTTAAACTGAGAGGTAAAAGGTAAGAAGATACCAGCCAGCTAGCAGAGGTCAGGCTCAGGAGTACCTTCCAGCTGGAGAGAATAACACTTGTTCAGCCCCTGAGGCTGGAAAAAAAGATTGGTGTGATTAGATCATCTGACATCTAGGGCTGAAGCAAAAGGAACATTGGAAAGGTGTGCAGAGGCATTTTAGGCCTTGATAAGAGTTTGGATTTTATTCCAAGTACAATCAAAAGTCATTAGAAGAGACTTACCAGAAGAGCATTTATTTTTTTAACACCAAGCATATAATACCTACAGCAAACATTTAATGGGAATTTGTTGTTAGTTGTGCCAAATTTAATTTGGTAGTCTCATGTTAGACTATCAGTTGGTCCTTACTAATATCTCAGAGGACGTTTTTTGTTTTTTTTTTTTTAATTTTTTTTTTTCAACGTTTATTTATTTTTGGGACAGAGAGAGACAGAGCATGAACGGGGGCGGGGCAGAGAGAGAGGGAGACACAGAATCGGAAACAGGCTCCAGGCTCCGAGCCATCAGCCCAGAGCCCGATGCGGGGCTCGAACTCACGGACCGTGAGATCGTGACCTGGCTGAAGTCGGACGCTTAACCGACTGCGCCACCCAGGCGCCCCTCAGAGGACGTTTAATACACTGGCAGGGATAAGAGCCAGATTTTGCAGAATTAAATAATAGATAAGGATACAAATAAAAGAGTAAGTGTAGTCATTTTACTCTACTTAACTAGCTTTTAAAAAAAGGAATATGTCTTTTAAAAGCATTTTTATTGCCATCCTTACTTTATATTTTCCTTTTTGTTTTAATTCACATTATATTTTCAAGTATGAACTACTTCCTCTAATGTAGTGCCCTGGGGTCACATACTTTCTGTTTGTGCTAGCCAATCTTACTTCATGTGTACTTAATGCTCTAGTCTGATTTTTTTCTTTGATGGTATAGATCCCTGGCTTTATTTTTTTTTCCCCAATATATGAAATTTATTGTCAAATTGGTTTCCATACAACACCCAGTGCTCATCCCAAAAGGTGCCCTCCTCAATACCCATCACCCACCCTACCCTCCCTCCCACCCCCCATCAACCCTCAGTTTGTTCTCAGTTTTTAAGAGTCTCTTATACTTTGGCTCTCTCCCACTCTAACCTCTTTTTTTTTTTTTTTCCTTCCCCTCCCCCATGGGTCTCTGTTAAGTTTCTCAGGATCCACATAACAGTGAAAACATATGGTATCTGTCTTTCTCTGTATGGCTTATTTCACTTAGCATCACACTCTTCAGTTGCTACAAAGGGCCATATTTCGTTCTTTCTCATATCCCTGGCTTTAAAGTGATGACAAAATATCAAGGTGGATTTAAGTGGCAAATATTAAAACTGTAAAGTTAAATTTCTCTTCTCTTGAACCTCCTAATTCTCTTGGTTATTTCTGTCTGTCCCACTAAAATATAAAGTCTTACTCATCTTTCCACACTTCACATTATATAGTATACTGCTTCAAGCATGGTTGGTATACCATTAATGGATATTTTTTAAGCAAAATTAATTTTTCTGCTCCTGATACTTTTTCCAGGTTATTTTATGATGGCAAGATACACATATCATAAAATGTACTGTCTTAACCATTTTAAGTGTACAGTTCAGTAGTATCAATACATTCATAATGTGTGTACAATTCATACACTTGTAATGTGTATCATACATAACTATCCATCTCCAAACTATTTTCAACTTAGAAAATATTTATTTCAGGGCATCTGGGTGGCTCAGTTGGTTGAGCATCTGACTTCGGCTCAGGTCATGGTCTCACAGTTCGTGAGTTTGAGCCCCACATCAGGCTCTATGCTGACAATGCAGAGCCTGCTTGGGATTCTCTCTCTCTCTCCCTCTCTTTCTGCCCCTCCCGACTCTCGCTCTTTCTCTCTCTCAAAAAACATCAACTTTAAAAATGTTTAAAAATACATTAATTTCCAATAGTTAACATTTGCTTAATAATTTCAATACAATTATATTTCTTTAAGTTGTTCTCTAAATTCTAATTTCAACACCCATTTGGGAATCATTCTCAACCCTCTTTGGCTGCTCTTGACCACTCTTGCTCTGTATCAGAGTAATATTTCTCTTTGATTAGCTCTAAAATCTTCTGGCAAACGAATACCCCACCTGTGCCTTCACTCTTTCACACTTAGGGTCACTCTCTTAGGCTGTTTCTCCACTTAAAGGGATCACGTGTTTTTGTTTAAATATTTTAAAAATGGGGCATCTGGAGGGCTCAGTCAGTTAAACGTCCAACTCTTGATTTTGGCTCAGGTCATGATCTCATGGTTCATGGTTCGTGAGTTTGAGCTCTGCATTAGGTTCTGCACTGAAATTGTGGAGCCTGCTTGGGATTCTCTCTCTCTCTGTCTCTCTCTCTCTCTCTCTCAAAAATAAATGTTAAAAGTAAATAAATATTTTAAAAATACAACTAATCAAAAAATAATATTTAAATGAACATAAAGTGGTTTCTCACCTCATCCTTGTGAATCAAAAATATGAGTTCTGTGCATATTTTCAGTAAGAAGTTAATTCTGATTTTTTTCAAGGATTGTTCCTTCTAGAATGCAAGGATCCCAGGGTTTTTTTTTTTAACTTAGCTTTGACGTGCATATGGTAAAAACACTGTGCTAGAAAAGAATTGTGTTATCTTATCCTCATTGTGGTAAAAGAAAAAACATGTAACATAAATATACCATCTTAACCATTCCTAAGTGTAGAATTCAGTAGTGTTAAGTGTATTCATATTGTTGTGCAACCAATCTGCAGCCACCCTGGTGGCTCGAGTTGGTTGAGGGTCTGACTTCGGCTCAGGTCATGATCTCAGGGTTCATGAGGTCAAGCCTGCATCGGGGTGTGTGCTGACAGCTCAGAGCCTGGAGCCTGCTTCACATTCTGTGTCTCCCTCTCTCTCTGCCCCTCCCCCGCTCACGTTGTCTCTCTCTCTCTCTCAAAAATAAATAAGCATTGAAAAAAGTTCTTAGGGGCGCCTGGGTGGCTCAGTCGGTTGAGCGTCTGACTTCGGCTCAGGTCATGAACTCGCGGTCCGTGAGTTCGAGCCCCGCGTCAGGCTCTGTGCTCAGAGCCTGGAGCCTGTTTCAGATTCTGTGTCTCCCTCTCTCTCTGACCCTCCCCTGTTCATGCTCTGTCTCTCTCTGTCTCAAAAATAAATAAACGTTAAAAAAAAATTTTTTTTAAAAGAAAGAAAAAAGTTCTTAAAAAGTGTTCCTTGGACATTAAATAATCACTTTTAAAGAAGCTCCCTAATGAGTTATCTTCTAAAGCAAGGACAGCAGTGTACAAATAGCCCTTCAGATGTATGGGAGACTTAACAGGACAAACACATGTTTTGAGCTTAGATCATTGAGCAACATCTCTATAATTTTTATCCCAGCTCATACAACAGGGAGAAAAAAAAAAGAAACCTCTGACTTCTGAGGGACAAATACATCAGCAAAGTCTCTATCATGTGGGACAGCATTTGGAAGTTTACTACAAGATAAAAACAAGGACATTGCTGGCTGCAGAGAGCACCAGTTACTAAATTCATTAAAACAGCAGATAATGGGGCGCCTGGGTGGCGCAGTCGGTTAGGCGTCCGACTTCAGCCAGGTCACGATCTCGCGGTCCGTGAGTTCGAGCCCCGCGTCAGGCTCTGGGCTGATGGCTCAGAGCCTGGAGCCTGTTTCTGATTCTGTGTCTCCCTCTCTCTCTGCCCCTCCCCCGTTCATGCTCTGTCTCTCTCTGTCCCAAAAATAAATAAACGTTGAAAAAAAAATTAAAAAAAAAAAAAAACAGCAGATAATGGGGGCGCCTGGGTGGCGCAGTCGGTTAAGCGTCCGACTTCAGCCAGGTCACGATCTCGCGCTCCGTGAGTTCGAGCCCCGCGTCAGGCTCTGGGCTGATGGCTCGGAGCCTGGAGCCTGTTTCCGATTCTGTGTCTCCCTCTCTCTCTGCCCTTCCCCTGTTCATGCTCTGTCTCTCTCTGTCCCAAAAATAAATAAAAACGTTGAAGAAAAAAAAAAAAAACAGCAGATAATGGACCCCACTCCCAAAGATTCCAATTCAGTAAAACCGCACTGGGACCAGGCCTCTGTGCTTCTCAAAGCACCTGGGGTGATTATAATGCAGATGATACGAATCACATGTTGAGAAATATTCCATGGTATGGGTCAGGCTGTATCTAGGGATCTTATTAAACATGCAGGTGCCCTGGCCTTCTCAAACCCAACGAAGAAGCATCTAGAGGAGTGGGACCAAGGCATCTTTTTAACAGGTTTTCTGGGAGATTGTGATGAACCATTGTCTTATTGTTAAGGTGACTATCTGCCCACTTTTTAGTTGTAATTCACATATCCTATAATTCACTTCTTTTAAGTGTACTAATTAATGATTCTTAGTCAATTCAGCCATCACTACAATCCAGTTTTAGAACACTTTGCTGTTCTCCTCACACTAATAAGATCTCACTGATAAGATCCCTGTTCCCACCCCCAGTCTTAGGCAACCCCTAGGACTTTCTGTCTCTATAGATTTCTCTTCTCTGGACATTTCATATAAATATCCTGTATGCCAGATTTATTTCATTTAGTATGGCTTTTTAAAATGTTTATCTATTTAATTTATTTAGAGAGAATGCACAAGCAGGGAAGGGGCAAAGAGAGAGGGACAGAAAGAATTCCAAGCAGGCTCCGCACTATCAGCGTAGAGCTGGACACAGGGCTGGATCTCACAAACCGTGAGATCGTGACCTGAGCTGAAATCAAGAGGCAGACGCTTAACCAACTGAGCCACCCAGACACCCCTCATTTAGTATGTTTTTGAGGTTTATACTAGTTTCTAATTGCTGCAAATTGCCACACACTTAGTGGCTTAAAACAGTGCAAATTATCTTAAAGTACTAGAGGCCAAAAGTCCAAAATGAGTCTTAGTGGGGCTAAAATCCAAGTATCAGCAAAGCTGTGTTCCTTCTGGACACTCTGGGGGTGAAACCATTCCTTGTGTGTCCAGCTTGTAGAGGCCACCTGCATTCCTTGGTTCTTAGCACCACTCTCACTCTGACCTTTGCTTCCATTGCCCTGTTATAAGTACCCATGTGATTGCATTGGGTCCACTATGATAAGCTCATCTCAAGATCCCTAAGTTAATCACATCTGTAAAATCACTTTTGCCATGTAATGTATTCAGATTCCAGAAACTAGTGTTCTACCTACACAAGGTTCATCCATGTTGTATACATGTAGTATCAGTATTTTGTTATTTTTTTATTGCTCTAGTGTATGGATATACCCTGTATTTATTCATTCACCAGTTAAAGGATATTTGAGTTGTTTTCACTTTTGGGCTATTATGACTAATGCTGCTGTGGACATTCACACACAAGTCTGTCTGTGGACATGTTTTCATTTGTCTTCAGTGTATGTCTAAGAGTGAAATTGCTGGTCATATGGTCCCAGATTTATTTTGTCCTGGTTTACTTACTAATAGTTCTCCCTGGGGCAGCTGGGTGGCTCAGTCAGTAAGTGTCTGATTCTTGATTTGGGCACAGTTCATGATCTCAGTCCGTGGGTTCAAGCCCTGTGTCGGGCTCTGTGCTGACAGTGCTGAGCCTGCTTGGGATTCTCTCTCTCCCAGTCTCTCTGCCCCTCCCCTGCTCACGTGCTCACTCTCTCTCTCAAAATTATATAAACATTTATAGTTCTCCCTTTTACTCTCAAAATTATCTCGGTTTGTGTAGTAACCCTAATTATAGTAGCTTATAGACCAGAATGTATTGCAATCAATGTAGTCCTGCCTCCTGGCCCAGAATGTTTTACAGGTGGAAAGAGTAACATTAATTATAAACTTGATATAGAAACATAGGTAGTAACTCTAGTTCTTACCTCAGAGCTTTCTAAATGTGGAGATATTTTGAAACTAAATGAAAATCAAACAAACACAAAAACCAGAAATGTTGAAGGATGGAGGGCAGGAAAGGAAGGGAAAGTAACCAGGGGTCTAAGTTTGGTACTTGAATCCCCAGACATCTGTGAAATCTCCACATCAAGAGATAGAAGGACAGCAATGGGTAGGGAAGAACAGATAAATACAATTAAACAAGGAGAATCTAACAATCTAGGAATTCAGTAAAAGCAAAAGGATTGTAATTTCTGAGTTTAAAATGACCTCAAGGGGCGTGTGGGTGGCTCAGTCGATTGAGCGTCCAACTCTTGATTTCAGCTCAGATCATGATCCCAGGTCATGGGATCAAGCCCCACGAGCCCCACAATGGGCTGTGCTGAGCATGGAGCCTGCTTGAGATTCTCTCTTTCTCTCCCTCTGCCCTTCTCCACTGTTTGTGCCCTCTCTCTCTTTAAAGTAAAAAATAATAATAAATTTTTAAGTGATAGCAAGTTTTCTCTCCTTGTGTTTTGTGTGTAAACAGTAAAAATTTAAAGGCATATACTCCTGGAGCACCTGGGTAAGTCAGTCAGTTAAGCAACTGACTTTGGCTCAGGTCATGATCTCACAGTGCGTGGGTTCAAGCCCCGCAGTGGGCTCTGTGCTGACAGCTCAGAGCCTGGAGCCTGCTTCAGATTCTGTGTCTCCCTCTCTCTCTGCCCCTCACCTGCTCACACTCTGTCTTTCTCTCTTTCAAAAATAAATAAACATTAAAGGCATGCACTCCTGCTATATGCTAATTACTACACAGGGGCAGAGAGGCTAAGCCAGCTGTTCCCAGACTTTATGACTAGGCACTAGATTCACCTGGGGGGCTTTTCTTTAAAATGAAGATTCCTTGGGGCCCCTGGATGGCTCAGTCGTTTAAACGTCTGACTTCAGCTTAGGTCATGATCTCACACTTCGTGAGTTCGAGCCCCACATTGGGCTCTGTGCTGACAGCTCAGAGCCTGGAGCCAGCTTCAGATTCTGTGTCTCCCCCTCACTGCCCCTCCCCTGCTAATGCCCTGTCTCTCTCTGTCTCAAAAATAAATAAAAACATTTTTTTAAAAATTTTAAATGAAAACTCCTAGATTCCAAACCCTGTAGAGTCTGATTCAGTCAGAGTGGTGGAGAACCCAGGAATCTGCATTTTAACTAGTACTCCACCTAATTCTGATACGTATTTGGCTCTGGGGCAAAAAATGGGCAGGCTTCCAGGGGATTCACAAGTTAAGGCTTGCAATTTTAACACCTAAGAAGTCATTTTTATTCTTGGGAATTAGTAGCAGGTAACAACATATCTTTAGTGATGTCACCACTCAAATAAGACTTCCACTAAAGCCATACTGAAGAGATGACAAACACTTTCTCCTTTCCCAAACTTACCAGTGTCAAGGCCTCCTTGCTAAAGTAGTTTGGGCTACCTGAGTCATAAAATAATTTCAGAGAAGATAGATCAGCCTACCTTGCTTGCAGAATTTCACGTTTTTTGATATCATGAGGTCGAAACTGGACATCATAAGAATACAGCACTGGCATCTAGGCTGACTCCAGAATATTCTTTCTCAGTAAGGTGTGAATCCTGAGGTTCCTTCCTTCCTTGTCTTTGCAATCTTATGACACAAGTGATCTCCCTTGGATTCTCCCTTTCACATCTGACATCAACCAAGAAGGCGCGTAGCACTTACATGGATCCCACATACAACTAAGAGAAATGTGAAAAGCAGAGTTTTTAAGACAAAAGGGCTGTATGTTTCTGTTTAATAAAATGCATGGATCCAAGAGAAAGTGGGAGAATTAAACATTACCTAGAGCAGCTTTGACTTCAGATCTTGACCACTAAAGTGAGGTGTCAAAAATAACCATGCCCTTGGCCCCTGCTTAGGGATGATCTACAAATTAGTGAAGCATTCCAGGGGCGCCTGGGTGGCGCAGTCGGTTAAGCATCCGACTTCAGCCAGGTCACGATCTCGCGTCCGTGAGTTCGAGCCCCGCGTCGGGCTCTGGGCTGATGGCTCGGAGCCTGGAGCCTGTTTCCAATTCTGTGTCTCCCTCTCTCTCTGCCCCTCCCCCGTTCATGCTCTGTCTCTCTCTGTCCCAAAAATAAATAAAAAACGTTGAAAAAAAAAATTAGTGAAGCATTCCATATTTAAAAATTTTTTACATAACCATCCCCCTCCCCAATTATGATTGGTAGCTACCTTAAACATTTATGAGTCATAGTTCTCTCCATTAAGGAGCTTAAAATCAAAGAAAGGTAAAATGTTGATTCTGGTTGAAAATGGGCAATAGGTAAATGGGAGTTCATTGTGCTATCCCTTTAACTTCTATTTGTCTGAAAATGCCAATAATGGTTTTTTCTTTAATCTAGTTAAGGAAAATGAAACATGAATAAACAACCAATTATCAATACAAGGCAGCAAAGTTCCCAGAAGGGAGAATAAACTCCAGGCTATAGTGCTATTTGCTTGGGTAGGATTCTGAGAGGAACAGGGAAGGAAATGCCAACAATCAAAATTATGGATTAGGAGGAGCCGTGATTCATGCCTCTGGCTCTAATATGGCAAGATGATGTTCCCAAGTACAAGATCAAACCATGTTCCTAGAGTCTATTTTGCCTCCCCATAGCCTCCTACCTTATGATGTTCCTCCTCACCCGCCCAACTCCAGCTCAAGGCAGGAAGTTGGGCTCCACGGGTCAGATTTGACTCCATATTAAGAAAACTAACAAAGCTTTCCAGCAATGTACTCCTCTGGTTTTCCATATTCTTATTCCTTTCCTCTCCCAGGGCTTGCAGTGTCTCCTATGCAGAAACAATTTCAAGGACCTCATTTTCTTCTGCAGTAAAATTCGAGAGTTGTGGCAGAAATCTGACATGAGCTGGTAAGGCAACCTGGAGAAATTTCAAGGTCTTCTGTCACCTACACCCTTGTTTTTATGCTAGTCTGGGCCATGGGCATTATAAAAGAGGAAAAGAGGTTTTAAAAATACATTTAAAAAGTAATGAGTAAGGAGATGTAGGCAATCTGGAGCCTCATCTAGATAAAGAACACTCTTCTTCCCTCCCTTTTTTCTCCTTTATTTCTTATCCTCTTGGTCACCCGCTTTCTCTTTCTGTGTCTTCAATTCTCAACTCTTTTACTACTTCCCTCCATTTGGGGGGCTTACTCCTCCAAGCATTAATTATTCAAAAGGTATAGGGAGTGACAACGCAAAATGAGAATTGGAGCTCAAGGATCCAGCCTCCCCCAGCACTATAATTATGTAATTAGCTATACAACTGGTTGGGAGCTGAAGAAAAGCATGAGGTGGAAAATGTACACTACCTACCAATACCACACATGTTAACAATGGTATCCCATCTCAGTTACACACACCCTTCCTCCCCTCATAAGCAACAGTCAATGAATTGGGTAGGACACTGATATGATGTGGAAGTGGTAGATCTGTCCACAAGATGGCAGTCCTACTTTGTAGTGTATAACAATAGGAAATTTGCGGTGGTACAAAATATGAATAAACTTAGAATTATATTATTTATGTAGGTGATATCATGAATTATATTTCAATTCCTACCACATATTAACAATTTTTTGTTTGGGTCACAGTTAAATTTTGAGGTGTGGGTTATATTTATTACAAGGGAACATTCTAAATAGGTGTGTGTATGCATATGTGTGTGTGTGTGTGTGTGTGTCCCACCTAACCTGAACTGTTGAATGAAATTCCAGTGACTGGACTCTCAGGGGTGCAGCTAATTTGAGGGGTAATGCTTAAAAAGCACTGGAAATAGAGGTTTATATTCCATGTTAATGAATTTGAACTTTATCTTGAAAAACATGGGGAATCATTGAAAAATTTTAAACAGGTGGGTGACTTGATCAGAGCAATGTTTCCCCAATTTCACTCATTGGTATAGCACCTTCATGATTTTTGCCATAACTATTACCAGTAGTTAATTTACTCAATGTTGTTTAAACCTACTTTTACTGTCTTATAATGTATTTAAAGAGGAAACTCATTACTAGTATTGCTTGCCATAATCAATTTCCAAAATAAATGTACAACTGTTGAAATGGAACAATATTCATTTATAAACTTAAAATTATTTCATGCACCGCTATAGTGTTAAGTCTCCCACACTTTGGGTCACTCTCCTGTGTGGTATGGACTGAGTTAGGGGTGCCCCCTGAAAGCACAGAAATTGGGTTTGCATCAGATACTTTTTTTTCCATGTCCCCAAGTAAATTTTATTGCCACTGCACATAGAAGAAATTAGAATGTTTGACATAAATATTCCAAAAATAATTTTCCACTTTTTGAAAAATTTCAAATGTAAAGAAAAGCTGAGGGAATAGTACAATAGATGCCCATTTACCCTTGACTTAGATTAATTTTTTGAAAGTTGAAAATTTTTATTTATAAAGAAAATGATTGTATGCTAATTTGAACAGCTACATTGTACAAAAAATGACTTGAAAATTCCCTTTTGATATCCTTAAAGAGCTGGATGCCAGCATATATGCTTTTCGCTCTCTTCGGACCTCTTAATGTTAAACTGGAGTTGAGCAGAAATATAACCTAGGTTCTCTCAAATCATTCTTGGGCTCCAGACAAGGAACTGGACCTCTGAACAAATAAACGGGTTACTAATAACTGTAACCAGGGAAAGACAAAGCTATGAGTGATGAAAGTTCCTTCCACATGGCATCCCTCCACTCCTGCATCAGATTCTTAATGACCAGGTGTCACCTGAAATCCTGTTAGACAGTTGTAGGCGTGAAGCCAGTTAGCTACAGACCAAAGAGTTAGACATAAGTTCGTCTATGCCTTGTAAATGTCTAAAGCACCACCAGCCCTTCTGAAATTTCAATGTGCAATTCTTGTAAAATGCAGATTCTGATTCAGTATGTAGATTCTGCATTTCTAACTCTAAATGGTGTTAATGTTGTTTTCCCCCAACCGTGCTACGATAGCACAGTACGAGACTGTAAGTTCCTGAAGGACAGGGGACCACGTCTCAATCTTTAGCACAGCCATGGAAGGTGACTTCATGAGTCATGAGTTAATACTCATTGAAGAGGGGTGAACTTTCTTCCCCTGGATAGTCACAGGACTCCCTAGTATGCAGGTTTCAGCTCAGAAGTACCCCCAACACACAGCCCTGCTATTCAAAACATTTTAATTTTTCGCATACGAAAAGTGTAGTTAAATTTTTGTTTTCTACGTAGCCTCGGCCTAGAATATAAATTTCATGAAAGCAGAGACCTTAATTGTGAGGACTGCCTCGGTTTCAGGACTCAGCCCATTTGTATCCCCCGCCTGTTCTGGGAGTTAGAGCAGCAAGTTCATTGGACAAGACCTCTATTCTCAGAAAGCTAATGATCTAATGAGGACTTTGCCAAGCAAGAGACAGTCACGTCCGGACTCGAAGCCCGTCTCTGCAAAAAAGCAAATAGATAACGAAAGTCTCTCCGAAAGCCGGCCGAAAGAGAGCAGAAAAGTGCGGGAGCGCAAGAGCAAGGGTAAATCCAGAGACCGCGGGTGGGATCCCGGGAAAGGGGGCTCTCTCATTGGACAATCCGGATCGGGAGAATCCAAAGTGCGGGGGGGGGGGGGTTGTGATGGGATGTCGTAGACGTAGAGCAGGATTACAGAGTGGATATCCGGGCCAGGACTAGAACCCAAAAAGTGGTAACATAAGTAATCTTCTGATTATTTACTTACAAAATTATGCGTCTGCCTATCCTGCGTCTTAGAGTAATTGGACTGGCCCAACCTCCTCCGGGGAGCAGTAGAGTGCTGTCCGCATAGAGAGTCCTCTTACGTAGAAAGCGTGGGAAAAGAGTGTCGCGGGGGAAGCTGGGAAACTCCGTCGTCGGCCACCATCTTGCTTTCCTTTAACCGGCTGCGACCGTGGATTAGAGCACTCTTGAGCCATGAAGCTGCTAAGCAGAGCCGGGTCTTTTTCGGTGAGCACAGCCAGTGGGCTTGGGGAAAGGTTGGGGAGCAGTTTGTCAGCATGTCAGGTGATACGGGCCGGTGGTGCTTGGTTTGGAGTTTCGGGGCCTTGGGCTTCCGTCTGCCCTTCAGCCGAATTCTGCGGGCCAAGTGGGCTGCAAGCTGAGTGGGTCGCGCATTGGAGGCCCAGCTCGTGCTACTAGCAGAAGAGACCTAACGCCGGAAAACCTGAAAAGGAGAGGGAAAGAGCTTGAGAGTGGAGGTGAAGTGACTCGGTGGAGAGACCTCTGAAGGTCACTGCTGCACTTGGCGTGCGGGAGGAGACAGCGAGTCCTGGGGGGCAAGGAGGCCGGCGAGTACCTAGCCCTCCACCCTTACCCTGTCAGCCCCGGCCCCTGCTTCTTAGTGTATCACGGAGCATCAGTTTCCCCAACGGTTAAGTTGAGCTTATGAGTAAACTGTTAAGGAAAAAATAAGCAAATTTGCCGTACAGTGCTTATCACTGTGCCTGAAACTTATTACGGTGCCCCAGCAGTATAACGTGTTTTTCTTGATGTTAGAGAATTCTAGGAGGGGCTCGGGGTCAGCCCTCGGGAGCCACTTAAGACTTCTCATTCAACCCAGACAAAACAGTCGTCACTTGGGGAAGACTCCTCAAATGTCAGCGTGCTATCACTGTGGAGTGGAGGTTATCATCAGGGGAAGTGAGGAACACTTTTAAAAATCTCAGGGGCGCCTGGGTGGCTCAGTCGGTTAAGCCTCTGACTTCAGCTCAGGTCACGATCTCGCGGTCCGTGAGTTCGAGCCCCGCGTCGGGCTCTGAGCTGATGGCTCAGAGCCTGGAGCCTGCTTCCAATTCTGTGTCTCCCTCTCTCTCTGCCCCTCCCCCGTTCATGCTCTGTCTCTCTCTGTCTCAAAAATAAATAAACGTTAAAAAAAATTTAAAAAAAAAAATCTCAGGTGGGCGGGGCCCCTGGGTGGCTCAGTCGGTTAAGCACCCAGTTTGGCTCAGGTCATGATCTCTCGTCCGTGAGTTGGAGCCCCGCGTAGGGCTCTGTGCTGACGGCTCAGAGCCTGGAGCCTGCTTCAGATTCTGTGTGTCTCCATCTCTCGGCCCCTCCCCTGCTCATGCTCTGTGTCTCTCTGTCTCTCAATAATAAATAAACATTAAAAAAAAAAAAAAAAACTCAGGCGGGCAAGGTTTGCTGCCAGGGGAATACTTGGTAGTATCTGCATACATTTTTGGTTATAATACCCTTTGGGGGAACGTACCTGGCATCTAGAGGCCAGAAGTGCTGCTAAATTCCTACAGTGCGCGAAAACATTCCCCCACAACAAAAAATTAGCCCAAGATGCCGGTAGAATCTGGTTACTAGATAACTTAGTAACCTGCTAGAGAGTGGTGAAGAAAAACAGAATGGAGTTTCCCTGTGCCTAATGTTTAAATAGGTATACTGTGGATATATAAAGGGCTGCCATTTAGACTACAATATCACCTAAATTACCCTTCCTGGCACACCTAGACAAACCAGTAATTAACAACTCTGAGAGCAGCCTAGTTAAACTAGCAAAACACCCCAAAATCTCCTCCATTCCATCCATCCCCTCTCAAAGGTAACAGAACTGGAGAGGACTAATGTAAACAAATTGTAGTAAACTTGAAAACAATTAATGTTCCCAATTATATCACTTACTTTACAGAAGAATAAGTTTATACATATTTGGGTATTAACATAATCTAGTAATTGCATGACAATTACGAGGATAATTCTTTGCAACTGATTTGAATGGGACCAATTAAGGACGGTACATAATCAACAAAGCTGTTTCTTGAGGGAAAAGCACCTAAATCTCCCTTAACAGTGGAACTATAGATTATTCATACTTGAACAGCTATGAAAATCGAAAACCAAAATCACAAGTAGAATTAAACGTACCACACCCAGCAAACGAAATTGATAGTAAAACAAAGCTCATTGTAATTTATAATTAAAAAGTACTAATAACAAGTGAAAACTAGGAACCAACTTAGTACAGCCCTGATGTTGAATATATAACAGCCCTTCAGGACATCATAGAGGAGGGGCATTGCAGCCTCTGATGGGAGTCCTCAGGAAACTCCAGCAGTATGTGCATTTGGTTTTGGGATGACATCTCTGCTGATAACCTCAGGAACCTAAGGATGAATATTATAGCAGTGTATATCATTTGACAAAAAAAAACAAACAAACAAACAATAAAGTTATGCATTTTGGATCCATTATCCAGTATTTAAGAGGACCCTTTTACCTTTCCAGTGGCTGCATATAATAAACTGACAATCTGCTGTAGCTGAAGCTATTGTTAATTGCAGGATGATCAAAATTTATATTAGGCAAAGAAATAAAACCCTTGGTTGTGTGGTCCTACTGTAGCACGCAAGACAGTAAAGATACTGTGGAAAATATCGGGGGCTTGGAGGAATTTTCCTTGGTATACTCTTTTTTAAAGGTTACTAAAATGATCATGGAGATGAAGTCACTTCCCTTGGGAAGTAGGCTAAAATGAGATTCTCTGAGCAGATAAGGAAAACAGTAATGCTGACATCAATAAAATGGATGTGGTAGTCCCACACCTTTTCAAAAAATTCCAAAGCATTAGAGCCAGGAAGAACCACCTGAAGCTTTAATAGGATGGTTATAAGAAAAAAGATGGCTAAAAGGGAAAAGAAAATACAGTAGTTCTTTACATTTTAAAAAATGAGCATTGGGGTGCCTGGGTAGCTCATTCAGTTAAGCATCCAACTTCGGCTCCAGTCATGATCTCACAGCTAGTGGGTTTGAGCCCCGCATCAGGCTCTGTGCTGACAGTGCAGAGCCTGGAGCCTGCTTTGGATTCTGTGTCTCCCTCTATCTCTGCCCCTCCCCTGCTTATGCTCTGTCGCTCTCAAAAATAAATAAATGTGAAAAAATTTATTAAAAAAAAATGAGCACGTAGAATTAGGTATTCCTTCAGGCTCTACACAAATAGAGATTTAAGAGACAGTAATACTAAGTTAATCAGCCAAATCTTCCCATGAAGTTATTTTATCACTGGACACCTGTTCCTTGGGCACACCAGAATATAAGACATTGTTCTTGAAAGAAATCTGGGTAACCTGTCTTTTTTGTGTTTAGAGGTTTTATTCCCTGAAAGTTGCTCCCAAAGTGAAGACCACAGCTGCCCCTGCAGGAGTGCCTCCACTTCCTCAGGACCTTGAGGTTAGTCCCATTGAGTTGCTCATTGAAACCCATACATGCCTTACTGTCTTTGGTAATATGAAAACATTGATCACATCTTACTTTATTTTAAATACAGTTTACCAAGTTACCAAATGGCTTAGTGATTGCTTCTCTGGAAAACTATGCCCCTGCATCAAGAATTGGTTTGTTCATTAAAGCAGGCAGTAGATATGAGGACTCCAACAACTTAGGAACCTCTCATTTGCTTCGTCTTGCATCCAGTTTGGTAAGCGTCTTTACTGCCTCACTTTGTTCAGAAATGCTATAGTATCATGGTCTTAAAGAAAAGAAGTATAGTGGTAGCACTTGGGTGGCTCAGTTGATTAAGCATCCAACCCTTGATCTCAGCTCAGGTCTTCATCTCAGTTGTGAGTTCAAGCCCCACGTTGGGCTCTGTGCTAGGTGTGAAGCCTACTTAAAAAAATACATAAGTAAAACAAAAAAGAAAAGAAACACTATAGTGTACTTTTGGCAGACTTTAAAAGGATCTGCTATTTAGGTAAAGTTCTTTTTGAGTCTAATGACAATCAGACATTAGATTGTGATACAGTGTGATGTTTGGCAGTAAAAAATTACTAAATACGGTTGTTGTTTCTTTTTCCAGACTACAAAAGGAGCTTCATCTTTCAAGATAACCCGTGGAATTGAAGCAGTTGGTGGTAAATTAAGGTATGTTAAAAATAAGTAATAAGAGGGGCGCCTGGTGGCTTGGTCAGTTAAGCGTCCGACTTCGGCTCAGGTCATGACTCACGGTCCATGAGTTTGAGCCCCGCGTCAGGCTTTGTGCTGACAGCTCAGAGCCTGGAGCCTGTTTCAGATTCTGTGTCTCCCTCTCTCTCTGCCCCTCCCCTGTTCATGCTCTGTCTCTCTCTGTCTCAAAAATAAATAAACGTTAAAAAAAAAAATTTTTTTTTTAAATAAGTAGTAAGAAATGATGAGAACACCAGAAAATACTCAACTGTAAGAGAACTTTTCTATCTTATCAAGGTGATTAAGGATTTGTGAAGACACAAGAAGAAGGCTAATCAATTTGACAACATTAAAATGTAAAACATCTTTATGACTTAAAGTAAAAATTCAAGTAACTGGCAGTAAATATTTGCAACATAAACACGGAAATGATTATTTGGAAAAATAAAGAACTACAAATTAGGAGAGGACAAGCAAAATAGGAAATGGACGGACAAAGGATAGGAATAGTCTATTCCCAGAGTAGGAAGCCAGAAACACTGATCTTTACTTATAATCGACAGTGTCATGCCGTTACCTGTCAGATTTATAAAAGGTGTTGGCAGTGTTAAGAGAGAGAATCTCTTCTACAGTTAGTGGAATAAACTGATACAAGTACTTAGGAAAGAATCAACAAATATCTAGTAATACTGAAAATGAGATACCTTACAGTCTAAGTTTTTAATCCACATGCACAAAGACTGGAAACAATCTAAATGCCATCTTCAGGGAAATGGATAAAGTATATGGTGATATGGGACTAGTATACAGCAGTTAAGGAATGAACTAGATTATTCTAGTTAAATGTTTTGTGGAGAAACAACAGATATTTAAGGTATCGTTTTAAAAACAATACATAGTGCTTACCATTGTGTTTGTCTCTAGAGTGGGAAAGAGGGAGTGAAAGAGTTAGCCAGAGAAGGGTACAAAGAGATCTTCAACTTTAATTGCCATTTTTTTTTTTAGTTAGGGTAAAATATACATAAAATTTACTGCTTTAAGTGTACAGGTCTTTGGCATGAAGTGGCTTTAGGAAACCATCACTACTATACATCTCCAGGATGTTTTTTTTGTTCCCCAACTGAAACTCTCTAGCTATTAAACACTAACTCTCCTTCTGTCTTTGGCCACCCCTTACAGTGACCATTCTATGTTGTATGGTTTAGAGTTCTCTAGGTTCCTCCTGAAAGCAGAATCATGATATTCTTTCTGATTTCTAATTTCACGTAGTTTAATGTCTTCAAGGTGCATCCATGTGTAACATGTCAAGATTTCCTCCCTTTAAAGACTTTTTAAACTATTTCAAGCTTTAGTTGACGAATATGTGTGCTTTTACACTTCAGAATAAGTTTTCCAGAGGAATTTGTTGATTTAACAAAGATATAAGGAAGCCTTATTTTTCTGATTTAGATAATTCATTGTAATTTATTTCTGATTCAGTGTGACTTCAACCAGGGAAAACATGGCCTACACTGTGGAATGTCTGCGAGATGATGTGTAAGTATCTGCATGTGCTGAGGCCATCTGCTTTTAAAGAAATCCTAAGCTGCTCAGTTCTTGTCCTTTTTAATGTGGCGTTATGACCTCTGATTTTGGTCACAAACTATAGAACGCTATGCTTACCACAAGGCCTAAAACTTAATATAGAGAGCATTACATTTATGTAGAATGGACTTTGGTTTTAAATTTTTGACCTGAAACTCTTACCTTGATGTCTTCTATAGTGATATTCTAATGGAGTTCCTGCTCAATGTCACCACAGCTCCAGAATTTCGTCGTTGGGAAGTAGCTGACCTTCAGTCTCAGCTAAGGATTGACAAAGCTGTGGCTTTTCAGAATCCACAGGCTCGTAAGTATATTTTCAGATCACATTCAGTTGCTTCTAAGATACTGGGTTTTTGAGGAAAAAAATTGCTGTTGAAATTTTCTTCTGCTTGAGTTTATAAATAACTTTTCCAAAATTTGTCTAGTTTCTTAACTGTGTTCTTTTGTTTCTAAACATTTATGTTGATTATTTTTCATCTTTGATGGTATGTAAATTAATTATAGAATCCCTGTTTTAGTATTTAGAATCCAGTGTTTTTTCAGTAGTTTGCTTACACCAAACCGAGCAACAGTTCATAATTGGTGCTGCTATTATTGCTTAGGCAACTCACCTTTACTAGATGTTTCCAAAGGAAGCAACTTTTTTTTTTTTTTTAACTTTTTTGGTGTTCGTATTTTGTGTTTATATGATAACTGTCGACAAGTGTGACTAGCAAAACAAATACGTAAACAAGCAGCACCGACTCTTGGAAGTCACACAGGTTCGGCAGGAGCAGAAGCATGCAGGTGGACCACTCGGGTCTAAGCAGGTGACCAGCTGCAGGGGCTCAGCATGGGATGCGCTTCACTCAGAACGCAGGCCTGTCAGTGTCTGGAACGTATGAGAGCTTGGTTTATGTTAGCTAATACTATGTTAGTGATACTGTTTTACAAAGGAGTATGGTCTTCATTACTCTGGGCCTCCACCAAAGAAATAGATGGCCTGTAAGTCATCTTTTCTACAATTTTCTATTTCTTCCCTGCTGTTAGCAGTGAGGTTCCAGCCTTCATCCTTTCTATCTGAACAGTTATTGCTGTCTCCTGGCTGGTGTCTGCCCCCAGGTCTACATCTTCGTCCATCTCCCACATTGCCATCAAGCGATCCTTCATGAAAACCGTTTAAAGGCTTCTCAGTCTCTGTTGCATAAAGTTCAAACTCTTCAACTTAGCATGTGTGATAACTTTCACCATCTGACCCCTGCCTACCTCCATCGCTTTTTGTTCTATCTTCTTCCCCTCCCAACTGCATTTCCCCTTTGAATCTGTTATCCTACTGGATGCTTTTGTCTGTTTTCTCTGCCTGAAATGCCACTCCCTAATCATTCTCCTGGGAAACACCTACTCCTTATGTAAGACTCATCCTGGATTTTACTTCTGGTGCTCCTTCCTGATTCCCACTGCCCTTCCCTTGTGCCCCTGCTGCTTTTTTCACATCCTGCTGACATCAGCTTCATCATGCTTTCACAGTTTTTCCTCTCAACATTTTGAGGGCAGGCATTGTGTCTTACTCATGTCTCTATTTCCAGCACCTAACACAGTGCCTGGCATAGAGAAATTGCCCAAATAATGAGCAAATGAAAGGGACATACCTCAAAGACCCTGACTGAATCAGGAAAGTAAGAACAGTGCCAGTCACCAGTGAGGAGTGCAGTTTGACCTCCGAGAGCTAGTAAGATGATTTAACACTGGCACTTTCATACCTCTTTTTAACCTGACAACTCCTCATTACTTAGCCTCGGAGTAAAATTCAGGTAAATGACTTATCCAAGATCACATGGCATGTTGGTAGCAGAGCTATAACTCAATTCAGACTTGCTGAAACCCAGACCATTATAGTTTCCAGACGATACCAGGTAGATGAGAGAAGTGATCAGGTGGACCCCGTGATGTAGAAGCTGCTTTCACGTTATTTCTTGCTTTTCTCAGCACATTCAACTGGCAGAATTTTAAAATTCAAGCCTTAATCTTAACACTTCAATGCCATAAGGTGACCAAAATTGTAGTCTCATTGCTTTCCAGGTTCTGAAAATGTTGACTTTATTTGAATTGTATTTCCACAAGTGCTTCTTTACTTATTTTACAGGTGTCATTGAAAATTTGCATGCTGCAGCTTACCGAAATGCCTTGGCTAATTCCCTGTATTGCCCTGATTATAGGATTGGAAAAGTGACACCAGATGAGGTACTGATAAAACACATTACCTTTTACAGTGTGCTGCTTTTCACTGCCATTTCAGGTTTGTTAATTTTTCTTTTCATCTTCAAATTTAAAAAATTCACCTCCTGGCTTTTTTTTTTTTCCATCAGCTTGGCTTTTTAACTAAAATTCTATCTGAACAATTTTTACAGCTTTTAACTTAAAGTTTTGAATCACAAAAGGAATATATGAATTTCAGAAAAATCCATAACAAGTAAAAAAGAAAACATTTCACATACCTAAAGTCACTGAATGTTACTGCCTAGATATATTTTCCTCTAGACCTTTCTCTGTTTATATGTGTCTTTTTAAAGCAGTATTTAAATGTTAAATTTAGTAATCTTGTGACCAAAAGTCTTCTTTAACTCCTCTGAATAGGCAGATAGGAATGAACCCGTATCACTTCCCATCCCTCGTTAGCCTGCTTACTAGCTCATTCGCCTCCTCCAGCACACTGGCCTCACTTTGCTGGCAGTACAGACTTGCCACATGTCACAGCCTTATGTATAACCTAAAACTTCACTTCTAAAATGTGAAACTGAAACCTTGAGTATCAAACCTGCAAGTGTAGATATGCATATATAATCTTAATTTCCTATTCTATCCCCCCCCCAATTTTTTTTATCAAAAGATATTAAGAGAAAAATTTGCAAAAGAAAGAGAAGAATTGGGAACTATTACTCGCAAAGTATATATAACTTGGAAATTAAGGTTTTATTCTTTCATTTCTGGTTAGCCACTAGAGCAAACTGAATTGTATATTCTATCCCTTTACTCTTTTATCTCCTGGTTAGAAAACCATCCACTTATCAATCAACAGTTTAATGCCTCCCATTCATATGGCACTTTAAAAAAAAATTATAACTGATATGATCCAACTTAAATGCTAAGCATTTTTCATAAGACTGGCCGTCAGTGAGTTTTGAAATTTTTCAGAAATCAATTTCACCCATGTGAAAATATATTATTAAGATAACTAAAAGAATATATAGAGCAAAACATCTACAAGAATGTCAACTGTAAGATTGCTTATAATTGTGAAAAATGAGACACAAGTTAAATACCCAACTTTCTGGGACTGAATAACTCACTTAGTTATCTGTAGAATGGACTTCCAAAAATATTGATACGGAAAAATTCCATAGCATATTATCAAGTGAAGAAAAGACAATTTACAAATAGGATATACCGTAGGGTCCCAATTTTAGAAAATAAAGTGTGTGTGGTGTGTGTGTGTGTGTGTGTGTGTGTGTGTGTGTGTGTGTGTGTCTGTCTCCTGGGCAAGATGTTAACCATGGTTATCTCAAAATTATTAGCATTTTTAATTGTGTCCTTAAAGGAAATCCTAAAGAAATTGGTGGTAGACTACCTTGAGCAATGGCAGCATTCAGTAGAAAAAATATATATATATGACTTTCCAGGGTGATTCCAGAGATTTAAGCACCATTGGCTTTAGGGCATAAATTGTGGTAACTTGATTCAGTCTCATTACCTTAGCCTAGTGATTTTTAACATTATGACCCATTCCCAGGGAACTTTTTTTAGCCAATTTCTTATACCCAGAATTTTTAATATCCTAGATACACTCTGTGTTTATATATGTATACATATATATATTTGTATTCTATATATGAAAGGAGTAAAATGTTTTTCTTGCCCCCAGGAGCCAATTTTCAGTCCCTTGGGAGCAATAGTGGGCCTGTTGAGAGTATGTTTTAGCCCTACTTTTGTATGTTAGGTCTAAATAATATAAACCAATGATTCGCAAATCTCACTGATCTCAGATCACCTGGGGATTCATTGGATGGGCAGATGGTTGGTTGGTTTTAAATCAAGATTCTGATTCCACATTGAATCTAGTATATCAGTTTGTAGAGTGGGCCTAGGAATGGGGTGGGGGTCAGAGACAGTGACAGTGTTTGTTTTTGTTTTTTAAGCTCCAGCTAATTTTGTTATCCAGGTTGGAAACCCTGATATAGACTGTAATCTCCTGACAAGGAACCCTTCAAAGATGAGTGTGAAGGATATAGGAGGGATATGGTGATATAACTGTTAGCCCTACGGTAGAATGTTAGTGGTACCTTATTACTGTCTATAAAGAAACAAAAGAAATCTGATGCACATCTGCTAAAATCATCTTATAATAAAAATCATAAACTTAGTCTCATTTTTTTTCAAGTTCAAGCCAGTGTGTGCTCTGATTTTTTCAGGCCTTTTTTAATTCCTTTTTTTCAGTACAGATTTATTGAGATATAATTCATGTAATGTATAGTTCACCTACTTAAAGTGCACAGTTCAGTAGTTTTCATTATGTTCATAGTTCTGTAACCATCATCGTGTTAAGTTCTAGTTCTGAATTTCAGCAATAGCTTTAAAAATTAAATCCATATTAAAAAAAATTAAATCTGTATAATTCAGCACTAGGTAGTCTAGTTCACTACAGCAGCCTTTAAGCCTGAGTTTTTATTTTCTCTTGCGCTGCAGTTTTAATTGTTAGTGTTTTGTATTTCTACCTATATAACCTCATAAATGTTTTTAACTTCCTCAGTTACATAACTATGTGCAGAACCATTTTACAAGTGCGAGAATGGCTTTGATCGGACTTGGTAAGTTGGGAATTGCTTGCAGGTCAGTTTGTTTCCTTAAGAACAGTAACTAATTGGGGCGCCTGGGTGGCTCAGTCGGTTGAGCGTCTGACTTCAGCTCAGGTCATGATCTCGTGGTTCGTGAGTTCCAGCCCCGCATTGGGCTTTGTGCTCATAGCTCGGACCCTGGAGCCTGCTTCAGATTCTGTGTCTCTCTTTCTATTTCTCCCCCACTCGCACTCTGTCTCTCTTTCTCAAAAATAAATAAATATTAAAACAAAAATTTTTTTTAAAAGAACAGTAACTAATTATGTGAGCACATGATTGAATGAAATTTGATAACTCAGTCCTCTGTTTATGTTTACAGTCCTCAGGCACTATGTGATGGGATTTTAATTCTCAGGTTGTTTTGTTTTAGAAAGCAGAATTCAACATTTATGTAAAAAAAATTACAGTATTTGAAAAATCTTTGACAAAGGACAAATGTCTCTGAGCAAAGAGCTTTAAAAGTATTTTTGTTTTTGTTTTTAAAGATGTATAATATAATTGAAAATAGGCAAAGGGCACGAACAAACAAGTCATGGGGAAAATGTTTGTATATATGTGTGTATGGCCAATTATTGTAAAAAAAATAGCCTCACTAGTAGTTAAAAGCTTCTAACCCATGACATTGGCAAAAATTAAAAGATTGACACCACCCAGTATTAACCAAGGTATGGAGAAATAGGCACTCTTAAAAATTGTTGGTGGAAGCATAAACTGGTCCATTTTTGGAGGTCTCTTTAAATATATTAAAATTCTAAATGTTGACAGCTTTAGACCCAACAATTTTATTTTTAAGCATTTATCATACAAAAACAGTTGGTTAAGTTTACAAAACAGTTGCACAAGGATATTATTTGCAATATTGGGTTTTTTGTTCATTTGTTTTATAAATAACACTTTAATAGAGGTATCATTCACATACCATAAAATCCACCTTTTTAAAGCGTATGATTCCATGGGGTTTATTATATTCAGAGAGTACTATGACTATTAACATTGCATAATTTCAGAACATTGTCATTATCCCCAAGAGAGGCTATATTTATTAGCAGTCACTCCCCTGTTCTACTTCCTCGCCTTTGACAACTGCTAATCTACTTCCTGTCTCTGTAGAATTGACTTGTCTGGACATTTCATATAAATAAAATCTCATAATATGTAGCCTTTTGTAGCTGGCTTTTTTTCAGTTAACATAGTGTTCTCAAAGTCCATCCTTATTGCAATGTACCAATGTTCCATTCCCTCTTCTAGCTAAAAAATATTCTATTATCACTTTTTGTTCATCCATTCATCACTTGGACATTTGAGTTGTTTTCACCTTTTGGCTATTGTAAATATAAATATTCATGTATAAGTTTTTGTTATATGCCTGTTTTTAATTCTTTGGGGTATATTATTAGAAGTAAAATTGCCAAGACATATGGTAAGTGTTTAACCGTCTGAGGAACTGCCAGACTGTTTTCTGTGGCAGTTGAACCATTTTAGTGTTTCCACCAACAAGTGCACAAGGGTTCCAATAACTACACTTTCTCACCAACACTTATTATTATCTGTCTTTTTGATTATGACCGTCCTTGTGCGTGTGAAGTGGTGTCTCATTGTGGTTTTGTTTTGCATCTCCCTAATGACCAAGCACATTGAACATCTGATTTTGTGCTTTTGGGCCATTTGTATATCTTCTTTGGGGAAATACATATTCAGGTCCTCTGCCCATTTTTTAGTTGGGCTGTTTGGTTTTTTTTATCGTTGAGTTGTAAGAGTCTTTGTATATTCTGGATACTAAATCCTTATCAGATATGTGATTTGCAAACATTCTTCCCCATTCTGTGGGTTCTTTTCACTCTCTTGAAAGTGTTCTTTGATGCACAATGCAATATTGTTTTTATTTTTTTTTTTTTAATTTTTTTTTTCAACGTTTATTTATTTTTTGGGGGACAGAGAGAGACAGAGCATGAACGGGGGAGGGGCAGAGAGAGAAGGAGACACAGAATCGGAAACAGGCTCCAGGCTCTGAGCCATCAGCCCAGAGCCCGACGCGGGGCTCGAACTCACGGACCGCGAGATCGTGACCTGGCTGAAGTCGGACGCTTAACCGACTGCGCCACCCAGGCGCCCCAGCAATATTGTTTTTAAAAAGTTTTTTTTTTAATGTTTATTCATTTTTGAGAGAGGGAGAAAGTGAACAGGGGAGGAGCAGAGAGAGAGGGAGACAGAATCAGAAGCAGGCTCCAGGCTCTGAGCTGTCAGCACAGAGCCCAACATGGGGCTCAAACTCACAAGCCAGGAGATCATGACCTGAGCTGAAGTTGGACGCCCAACCGACTGAGCCACACAGGCGCCCCTGCAATATTGTTTTAATAGCCAACTATTGGAAACAGTCCATCAAAAAGGGATTGATTAAATAAATGGTGGTACATCCATTAAATGGAATTCTTTATAACCATTAAATGTTTGCTGTAAACCACTCACTTAGATCTAAATTACAAAAGACAAGTTAGAAATAATATAAATAGAGTAACACCATTTAAAAAAAAAAGGAAAGTGATAATATTCATATATGTGTAGTAAAAAGTTCTAGATGAGTATATAGTAAAGTATAAGTGGCATCTCAGGGAGGGTAGCATTTTGGGAGCGTACTCTTGTTTTCTTTACTGTTTTTTTCTGTAAAAACTTGAATTGTACAATCATGTATTTAAAAGAGGTATTTTACAATTGTGTTTTAGAAATGATGGTTCTATCTTGGTTTTGTTTCTGTTGAAATAGGTGTGAGTCATCCTGTTCTAAAGCAAGTTGCTGAACAGTTTCTCAACATGAGGGGTGGGCTTGGTTTACCTAGTACAAAGGCCAGATATCGTGGAGGTAAGTAAGCATTTTGTTCTGTTAGGACTAATTTATCAGAAGGATGTTCCACATCAGAATAGCATATTGGTGTGGGATAGGCCTGATTACTTACCACCAAACAGTCTCCGTGTGGAAGGAAGGGAATAGATTGGTTGGGAGTTGTGTATTAAACGTGTTGTGTATGTGTGCGTGAGCGCTGTGGGGAGAGCAGAATGACATGCTAAGAGCACCAGGCCACAGGAAAGTTTAATTTCAGTGAGTTAATACTGTGTTGTAGAGAATACAGAATAAAACCTGTGGGAAACAAGCCCCTTTCTTCGTCACTCTCTCCTTACATGGCACCAGGTGAAATCCGAGAGCAGAACGGAGACAGCCTCGTCCATGCTGCCCTTGTAGCAGAAAGTGCTACAATAGGAAGTGCAGAAGCAAATGCATTTAGTGTTCTCCAGTATGTCCTTGGTGCTGGACCACACGTCAAGAGGGGCAGCAATGCTACCAGCTCTCTGTACCAGGCCGTTGCCAAGGGAGTTCACCAGCCATTTGATGTGAGTCTGAATAGTCAGTATCTCTCCTTTTGTTTTTAAAGGGTCAGTGTGTATGATGTAGTCCTGTTAATCTGCTCTTCAAATAAAATCTTTGTAAAGTTGAAGAGATAGCCAGGCTTGAGTTTAGTTCCTTAGAGGATCTAACTAAAAACTTACTGTCTTTTCAATTATATTCTAGTGTAAAAAGAAGTAAATGCTTAAAAAGTGAGAGATTCACACTTCAGTTCCCTTTATTTTTTTTAATGTTTATTTTTTGAGAGAGAGAGAGAGAGCGCGAGCGCCCAGGGGAGGGGCAGAGACAGAGGGAGACACAGAATCCGAAGCAGGCTGCAGGCTCTGAGCAGTCAGCACAGAGCCCGATGGGGGACTCAAACTCACAGACCATGAGTTCATGACCCGAGCTGAATGAAGTCTGATGCTTAACCAACTGAGCCACCCCGGTGCCCCAGTTCTTTGAAGTTCTAGATATTAAACATTTTCCTAGATTCTAATTAGTCTTTTTTCTAGATTTTCTTCTGTCCCCTTGTGTTCTTATGGCTACTTTGTGAATTTCACTGCACTTTCCAACCAAAGGTACAACATATACACTAAGAAACAGTTTATGGACCCACCGCTCCAGATTGAGATTAAAATAGAAAAATTATGACATTTAATTTTAACGAAAAGCCATGTTCCTCTCAAACACACCTTTTATAACAGTGAGTAAAGTGCTAAAGCTTTCAAAATAATGATACTTCAAATCAAGAGAATGTAAAATGTCAGCCAACAAACTGTTATGTAATGAGCACCCCTTGTTTGCCCAGTGCAATACCCCACATGACCTTCAACAAAAGCAGTAAATGTATTGAATTTTAGGACTAAATATTGGTCGTGATTTTACAACAGTATATGGCACAAGTAGATAATCTTTGGCCATATGACACTTAAGAGTGGAATTAAAATCAGTGGTGTCAACACGAAATGAACCAACCTTTTAGAGTCCGAAAGTAAGAAAGAGTTTTATTGGAGCTCCAAGTTACGACAGCTGCCCAGGAAACATGCTCTTCACAGGGAAGAAAGTGCTCCAGAGAATGAACAGTTTTTACAGGGTTATATACTTTTTACGTCCTGTGAAAGCTCTAAAGATTATAGATTCTCATTCAGGCAGGAATCACAATTTTACTGTAAAGAAACGCAGGAATCTGAGCACTGATTGTTATCTCCTGGACAACATGGTTTTCCTTTAGGCTACTCATTCACAAAGCAGATATAAAGTGCGTGTGTGGTGGGCCATAAACCACGCTTTTGATTTGAACAAAGTTTATGATATGCAGTCCTGTTGACTCAGAAAGAAATCTAAAATGATTTCCCTGTATATCAGGCCTTCAGAGCGTTTTTCCCTCTTAAGTGATAGTTTTTAAACCTTTTTTTTTTTTAATCCCATATAGTTCCCCAACTGCAATGCCCAACACAAAAATTTTCACTTTAAAAAAAATTTTTGAATGCCCACTTGACATTGAAAGCCTTGGAATCTTCTGTACAAAACCTTTGGTGTTCCCTGGAGCACAGTTTGAAAACCATTATCTTAAATTAGTTCTAAATTAAATTATAGCTGCTACTTTTTAAATTTCTTCTACATGTCATCTCTCCTCATTCATGGTCTATTCTGGGTTTTTTTCTTCATACTTACTCTTCACCATTGAATGTTAATGATGCTTTTGGGTGGCTGGAGTTTAATTCTAATCCAGTGACATAATTTAACAGAAATTCCTACTTCAGCATTTGGCCAGAAATTTGGGGTATGAATAAGAGTCTCAAAATTGTAATTAAACTTCAGGTAATTAAAGAGCATTTCTTCTTGTGGTGCCTGGGTGACTTAGTACTTTGGTGTCCGACTCTTGATTTTGGCTCAGGTCATGATCTCACAGTTTGTGGGTTTGAACCCAGTGTTTGAGCCTGTGCCATTTGTGTGAAGCCTGCTTGGGATTTTCTCTGCCCACCTCTCTGTCTGCCTTTCCCCCACTTGCACCCATGCTCTCTCTCTCTCAAAAATAAACTTTAAATTAAAAAAAAAAATTATCTCTTCTTTATATTGGCCAAGTCAGTGGTTCTCAAATTTTAACATACATAAGAGTCATCTGGAATTATTTTTAAAATGTGGCTTTCCAGATTGCATCTACAGGGATCTGGGTGAGTGAATCTGTTGTAGAAACCTGAAAGTCTTTTTTTTTTTTTTTAATATGAAATTTATTGTCAAATTGGCTTCCATATAACACCCAGTGCTCATCCCAACAGATGCCCTCCTCAATGCCCATCACCCACTTTCCCCTCCCTCCTACCCCCCATCAACCCTCAGTTTATTCTCAGTTTTTAATAGTCTCTTATGGTTTGGCTCCCTCCATAACTTTTTTTTTCCCCTTCCCCTCCCCCATGGTCTTCTGTTAAGTTTCTCAGGATCCACATAAGAGTGAAACCATATGGTATCTGTCTTTCTCTGTATGACTTATTTCACTTAGCATAACACTGTCCAATTCCATCCACATTGCTACAAAAGGCCATATTTCATTCTTTCTCATTGCCAGGTAGTATTCCATTGTATTTATAAGCCACAACTTCTTTATCCATTCATCAGTTGATGGACATTTAGGCTCTTTCCATAATTTGGCTATTGTTGAAAGTGCTGCTATAAACATTGGGGTACAAGTGCCCCTATGCATCAGCACTCCTGTATCCCTTGGGTAAATTCCTAGCAGTGCTATTGCTGGCTCATAGGGTAGATCTATTTTTAGGAACCTCCACACTATTTTCCAGAGCGGCTGCACTAGTTTGCATTCCCACCAACAGTGCAAGAGGGTTCCTGTTTCTCCACATCCTCACCAGCAACTATAGTCCCCTGATTTGTTCATTTTAGCCACTCTGACTGCATGAGGTGATATCTCAGTGTGGTTTTGATTTGTATTTCCCTGATGAGGAGCGACATTGAGCATCTTTTCATGTGCCTGTTGGCCATCTGGATGTCTTCTTTAGAGAAGTGTCTATTCATGTTTTCTGCCCATTTCTTCACTGGATTATTTGTTTTTCGGGTGTAGAGTTTGGTGAGTTCTTTACAGATTTTACTAGCCCTTTGTCCAGTATGTCATTTGCAAATATCTTTTCCCATTGTGTTGGTTGCCTTTTAGTTTTGTTGATTGTTTCCTTTGCTGTGCAGAAGCTTTTTATCTTCATGAGGTCCCAAGAGTTCATTTTTCCTTTTAATTCCCTTGCCTTTGGGGATGTGTCAAGTAAGAAATTGCTGCAGCTGAGATCAGAAAGGTTTTTTCCTGCTTTCTCCTCTAGGGTTTTGATGGTTTCCTGTCTCATATTCAGGTCCTTCATCCATTTTGAGTTTATTTTTGTGAATGGTGTAAGAAAGTGGTCTAGTTTCACTCTTCTGCATGTTGCTGTCCAGTTCTCCCAGCACCATTTGTTAAAGAGACTGTCTTTTTTCCATTGGATATTCTTTCCTGCTTTGTCAAAGATGAGTTGGCCATACTTTTGTGGGTCCAATTCTGGAGTCTCTATTCCACTGGTCTGTGTGTCTGTTTTTGTGCCAATACCGTGCTGATTTGATGATTACAGCTTTATAGTGGAGGCTAAAGTCTGGGATTGTGATGCCTCCAGCTTTGGTCTTCTTCAATATTACTTTGGCTATTCGGGGTCTTTTGTGGTTCCATACAATTTTAGGATTGCTTGTTCTAGCTTCGAGAAGAATGCTGGTGCATTTTTTATTGGGATTGCATTGAATGTGTAGATTGCTTTGGGTAGTATTGACATTTTAACAATATTTATTCTTCCAAGCCATGAGCACGGAATGTTTTTCCATTTCTTTGTATCTTCTTCAGTTTCCTTCATAAGCTTTCTATATTTTTCAGCATACAGATCTTTTACATCTTTGGTTAGATTTATTCCTAGGTATTTTATGCTGCTTGGTGCAATTGTGAATGGGATCAGTTTCTTTATTTGTCTTTCTGTTGCTTCATTATTAGTGTACAAGAATGCAACTGATTTCTTTACATTAATTTTGTACCCTGCGACTTTGCTGAATTCATGTGTCAGTTCTAGCAGACTTTTGGTGGAGTCTATCGGGTTTTCCATGTGTAATATCATGTCATCTGCAAAAAGTGAAAGAAAGCTTGACTTCTTCATCTTTGCCAATTTTGATGCCTTTGATTTCCTTTTGTCATCTGATTGCTGATGCTAGAACTTCCAACACTATGTTAAACACCATGGTGAGAGTGGACATCCCTGTCGTGTTCCTCATCTCAGGGGGAAAGCTCTCAGTTTTTCCCCATTGAGGAAGATATTAGCTGTGGGCTTTTCATAAATGGCTTTTATGATCTTTAAGTATGTTCCTTCTATCCCAACTTTCTCAAGGGGTTTTATTAAGAACGGATGCTGAATTTTGTCATATGCTTTTTCTGCATCGATTGACAGGATCATATGGTTCTTTTCTTTTATTAATGTGATGTATCACATTGATTTGCGAATGTTGAACCAGCCCTGCATCCCAGGAATGAATCCCAGTTGATCATGGTGAATAATTCTTTTTATGTGCTGTTGAATTCGATTTGCTAGTAGCTTATTGAGAATCTTTGCATCCATATTCATTAGGGATATTGGTCTATAGTTCTCTTTTTTTGCTGGGTCTCTGTCTGGTTTGGGAATCAAAGTACTGCTGGCTTCATAGAATGAGTCTGGAAGTTTTCCTTCCCTTTCTATTTTTTGGAACAGCTTGAGAAGGATAGGTATTATCTCTGCTTTAAATGTCTGGTAGAATTCCACAGGGAAGCCATCTGGTCCAGGACTCTTATTTGTTGGGAGATTTTTGATAACTGATTCAATTTCTTCGCTGGTTGTGGATCTGTTCAAGTTTTCTATTTCTTCCTGTTTGAGTTTTGGAAGTGTGTGGGTGCTTAGGAATTTGTCCATTTCTTCCAGGTTGTCCAATTTGTTGGCATATAATTTTTCATAGTATTCCCTGATAATTGCTTGTATTTCTGAGGGATTGGTTGTAATAATTCCTTTTTCATTCATGATTTTATCTATTTGGGTCATCTCCCTTTTCTTTTTGAGAAGCCTGGTTAGAGGTTTATCAATTGTGTTTATTTTTTCAAAAAACCAACTCTTGGTTTCATTGATCTGCTCTACAGTTTGTTTTAGATTCTGTATTATCTATTTCTGCTCTGATCTTTATTATTTCTTTTCTTGTGCTGGGTTTGGGGTATCTTTGCTGTTCTGCTTCTATTTCCTTTAGGTGTGCTGTTAGATTTTGTATTTGGGATTTTTCTTGTTTCTTGAGATAGGCCTGGATTGCAATGTATTTTCCTCTCAGGACTGCCTTCGCTGCATCCCAAAGCGTTTGGATTGTTGTATTTTCATTTTCATTTGTTTGCATATATTTTTTAATGTCTTCTCTAATTGCCTGGTTGACCCATTGATTCTTTAGTAGGGTGTTCTTTAATCTCCATGCTTTTGGAAGTTTTCCAGACTTTTTCCTGTGGTTGACTTCAAGTTTCATAGCATTGTGGTCTGAAAGTGTGCATGGTATGATGTCAAGTCTTTTATACTTAAGGGCTGTTTTATGACCCAGTATGTGATCTGTCTTGGAGAGTGTTCCATGTGCACTCAAGAAGAAAGTATATTCTGTTGCTTTGGGATGCAGAGTTCTAAATATATCTGTCAAGTTCATCTGATCCAATGTATCATTTAGGGTCCTTGTTTCTTTATTGATCCTGTGTCTAGATGATCTATCCATTGTTGTAAGTGGGGTATTAAAGTCCCCTGCAATTACCACATTCTTATCAATAAGGTTGCTTATGTTTGTGATTAATTGTTTTATATATTTGGGGGCTCCCGTATTCGGTGCATATACATTTCTAGCTCTTCCTGATGGAAAGACCCAGTAATTATTATATAATGCCATTCTTCATCTCTTGTTACAGCCTTAAATTTAAAATCTAGTTTGTTTGATATAAGTATGTCTAGTCCAGCTTTCTTTTGACTTCCAGTAGCATGACAGATAGTTCTCCATCCCCTCACTTTCAATCTGAAGGTGTCCTCAAGTCTAAAATGTGTCTCTTGTAGACAGCAAATAGATGGGTCTTGTTTTTTTATCCATTCTGATACCCTGTGTCTTTTGGTTGGCACATTTAGTCCATTTACATTCAGTGTTATTATTGAAAGATATGGGTTTAGAGTCATTGTGATGTCTGTAGGTTTCATGCTTGTAGTGAGGTCTCTGGTACTTTGTGGTCCTTGCAACATTTCACTCACAGAATCCCCCTTAGGATCTCTTGTAGGGCTGGTTTAGTGGTGATGAATTCCTTCAGTTTTTGTTTGTTTGGGAAAACCTTTATCTCTCCTTCTATTCTGAATGACAGACTTGCTGGATAAAGGATTCTTGGCTGCATATTTTTTTTCTATTCATCACATTGAAGATTTCCTGCCATTCCTTTCTGACCTGCCGAGTTTCAGTAGATAGGTCTGATACTACCCTTACGTGTCTGCCTTTTTAAGTTAGGGCTTTTGTATCCCTAGCTGCTTTCAGAATTCTCTATTTATCCTTGTATTTTGCCAGTTTCACTATGATATGTCATGCGGAAGATTGATTCAAGTTACGTCTGAAGGGAGTTCTCTGTGCCTCTTGGATTTCAATGTCTGTTTCCTTCCCCAGATCAGGGAAGTTCTCAGCTATGATTTGTTCAAGTACACCTTCAGCCCCTTTCTCTTTTCTTCTTCTGGAATTCCTATGATACAGATAATTGTTCTGTTTAATTGCATCACTTAGTTCTCTAATTCTCCCCTCACAGTCCTGGATTTTTTTATCTCTTTTTCTCAGCTTCCTCTTTTTCCATAATTTTATCTTCTAATTCACCTATTCTCTCCTTTGCCTACTCAGTCCGTGCTATGGCCGCCTCTGTTTTATTTTGCACCTCATATATAGCATTTTTTAGTTCCTCATAACTCTTTTTTAGTCCCTTGGTCTCTGTAGCAATAGGTTCTCTGCTGTCCTGTATGCTTTTTTTTCAAGCACAGCGATTAATTTTATGACCATTATTCTAAATTCTTGTTCCGTTATATTGCTTAAATCGTTTTTGATCAATTCGTTAGCTGTCACTACTTCCTGGAGTTTCTTTTGAGGAGAATTCTTCTGTTTTGTCATTTTGGGTAGTCCCTGTGGTGGCTTCAAACTGCAGGGCACTTCCCCTGTGCTGTCTGAAGTAACTTGTGTTGGTGGCGGGGCCATAGTCAGACCAGATGTCTGCCCCCATTCCACCACTGGGGCCACAGTCAGATCAGCGTGTACCTTATCTTCCCCTCTTCTAGGGGCAGGCCTCTCTGTGGAGTGGTGTGGTCCCTGTCTGGGCTGCTTGCACACTGCCAGGCTTCTGGTGCTGCTTTGATGGGATCTGGCCAAGGATGTATTAGGGTGGATCCGCAAGGTGTACAGGGGCGGGAGGGGCTGGCTTAGCTCTGCCGTCTGTGGTCCCCTGCGGGAGGGGCCCTGCAGCACCAGGAGGGAGGCAGGCCCATCAGAGGGATGGATACACAGAAGCACAGCGTTGGGCATTTGCACGGTGCAAGCAAGTTTGGTGATGGGAACTGGTTCCCTTTGGAATTTGGGCTGGGGGATGGAACAGGGAAATGGTGCTTGCCAGAGCCTTTGTTCCCCCACCAAGCTCTGTCCTTCCGGGGCTCAACAACTCTCCCTCCCAGTGTCTTCTCGCCATTCCCGTTCTCTGAGAGCAGAGCTGTTGACTTTTAACGTTCCAAATGTTAAGTCTCGCTGGCTGTCAGAACTCACGGAATCCGGCCCCTCTGCTTTTGCAAGCCAGACTTCAGGGGCTCTCCCTTGCCCAATGGGCTGCCCCTCCACCGCCCCAGCTCCCTCCCACTAGTCCGTGTAGCACACACCGCCTCTCCACCCTTCCTACCCTCTTCTGTGAGCCACTTGTCTACACTTAGCTCCGGAGAGTCCCTTCTGCTAGTCTTCTGGCGGTTTTCTGGGTTATTTAGGCAGATGTGGGTGGAATCTAAGCGATCAGCAGGACGAGGTGAGCCCAGTGTCCTCCTATGCTGCCGTCTTCCTCTATCCTCAAAGTCTGTATTTTTAATAACAGCTCAGGTGATCCTTATGTAATTTGTCAGCATAAACACTGGGAAACACTATACTAAGCACTCTTGTTCACCTTAAGGAGCTTACCCCTCTGCTCAGAGTGCAGATAGCAATACCCCTGTTATCTAGAGGCTCAACTTTTGGCTACCTTGGACAGCTAAATAACATCCACCAAGCAAACATTTTCCCCCAGTCCTTTGACTTTAGTCTGTAGGAGAAGTGTAAATGAATTGATGAAAAAGAAGTCACAATAGCAGAAGGAAGAAAGCAAGTTTGTCTAATGCCAGAGCCCACAGTCTGTACCCCTCAGCCATACCGCATCTGTAATAATAATGTTCACACATGAATGTTTAACCTTTAATCATCAAAAGAAGGTTAGAAAGTACCCAGCAAAAAGTAAAGGAATAATCCATTTTAGATTTAAGTGAAAAAAGTTAAAACCATTATAGTTTTGAAAGAAGTAACCTGTATACAAAACACTTCAGTCATTAACAGAACTGGTTACATGAAATATTAATATATTTTGCTTATACTGTGAAGGTCCAAGTTTTTGTCTATTTGGGAAATTTTGCCCTGATTATCTGGTAAAAGGACATACAGTAAAATTTCACTATATTTCAGGTTTCCGCTTTTAATGCCAGTTACTCGGATTCTGGACTCTTTGGGATTTATACCATTTCACAGGCTGCTGCAGCTGGAGATGTAAGTTGCAGACTCACTAACTCTCAAGTTTTTTTCTCCTCCATTAACATGTTTTTAGTAAAAATAGTGAGTGAATGCCATGACTTATCAGAGCTCCATATAGTGTAGTACCATTGAAGTGTGTCTGCAGTGGAAGGAAGTTAAAAATGTATACTCTTGCTAGCAGGAAAGAGGGAAGAAGTGCCTCTTTCTTGGCTCTGTTTGGACAAATGACATTGAGTTGTCTCTTGGACATCTGTATTGAGAACTCAGGTGAGGTCAAGGCCAAGATGCACATTTGGGAGTCCTCAGTATAGAGATTGTATTGAAGTGAGGGTTGTGTGTAAAAGACTGTAGGAAAAGAAAGCTGAAGCTCAAGTTCAGGGAAGTGCCACCAAGTAACTAAGGAAAATGGCCAAGAAAACAGGAAGAAAAAGAAGAGAACCTGGTATTTTTGGAGGCCAGAAAAGAGAGAATGATTAATATAATTTTGATCCACTGTGGGTTAACATCCATTTAGTTACCACAGGGAACTCTAGTAGTTATAGCAAACTAGGACATCATTTGGCAATATTATCAGTTTTTACCAGAGTGTTGGAAGTGAGCTAAAATTTATAGTGTTAAAGAATAAATGAGAATAAATGAGAGGCATAGGCAAGTGGAGCTCAGACTTGCAGGGAAGTAGGTTGTAGTTTTGGAAGAGTTTACACACTGAAAGTAAAGAAAGATTGGAGCATATATAGCAGATAGGAAATTATAAATGGATCGGATCTGAAAAAGCAGGAGCAGATGGGATGTAGAGTACAAGTGGACATTTTAGCCTTGGACACAAAGACTGATGTTGGGAGAAGAGGATATCAAGAAGATGCAGAAGTTCATTCCTGATGAGGTAGGAGGTGACATCATGTCTTACAAGAACGGAGAGGGCTCCTGGGCACTCAGTCACTTAAGCATCCAACTTTGGCTCAGCTCATGATCTCATGGCTCATGAGTTCGAGCCCCACGTCTCTCAGCACACAGCCCACTTTGTTCTAAAAAAAAAAAAAAAAAAAATTTTTTTTTAATGTTTGTTTATTTTTGAGAGAGCGCGAGAGCGCACACACAGGCAGGAGAGGGGCAGAGAGAGAGGGAGACACAGAATCTGAAGCAGGCTCCAGGCTCTGAGCTGTCAGGACAGAGCCACATGCAGGGCTGAAACCCATGAACCATGAGATCATGACCTGAGCTGAAGTTGGCCGCTTAACTGACTGAGCCACCCAGACACCCCACACAGAGCCCACTTTGGATCCTCTGGCCCCTTTTCTGCTCGCTCGCTCTCAAAAATAAACATACATTAAAAAAAAATTAAAAAGAATAAGGGAGGAGAGTTTAAAGAAAAGAATGAGATTTGGGACAAATGAGTGGCTAGATGCATGGAATGGGCCTCAGTGGTCATGTAGATGGCTCCTTGAGATAGGAGACCACAAATTCATACTGTAGTCACGCATTTCCCTTATTACACATATGTTGCATATTACAGTCACTTCATAATCTTTCTTCAGTAGTATTCCTAATGGAGAAATGGAGGAGGCAGGTAGTAGGGGTGATCCAAGATTGGGAGCCTGCAAAGGAGGCAGGTTAGAAGTCTGGGCAGATGGCAAGAGAGTGGGGCACACTGGCAAGAGTAACTGTGACAGAGAAGTGAAGCAAAAGGACCTCATAGATTGAAAGTGGACAAATCAGGGAACTAAAGATCTTGATAAAGTGAAAGAAAGGGATAGTGTGATTAAAGGCTTAGGCCATGGGACTTGTAACTGGGGATTTCACAGAGCAAATTTAGGTCATGTCCAAATGCTGGGTGTGGCTGTAGAAATGGATAGCTAAAACACAGGGGAAATGAAGGTCCTAGTGTAGGTGATTAGGGATAGGTCAGTAACCCAGAATGGTGCCACGGTCAGGATGGAGAAAATCATGGGCCAGGTTTATGAACTTACCCAACAAATATTTGCCGAACATGCACTCACATCACTGGAACTTGATTCCTTCTTGACTCCAGCATCCCAGGCATGGACAGGCTTTACAGATCAGCTGTACATGGATTACTACTTTCTTCTTAGTGAATAGTAAGGAATAGCAGTATTAATTGCATGACACTTTAATAAGAGTCTAGGGAAATTTGAAAGGTGTTTATTCTCTACAGGCAATTATAAATCTCTGTGTTTGCTTTTCCTGAACCACACTGGCATCCTCTGCACTCTGCCACTTTTTTAAGAAGCTTGGCTACTTGGCTATACTATAAATTGTACAAACAGCTGCTTTATGGAACACTAGAAGAATGAGGATCACATGGTGACAAAAATTCCAAATAGACACTGTGCTAGTTCCCTGGAACTAACGTTTCATCTTGTGTTTCTGCCTCAGTAGAGGAACATTTGACTGCTCAAGACACTTTGGCACTGATCAAAAATGACCAGCTTTTTCTTGTCTGTCCTAGGTTATCAAGGCTGCCTATAACCAAGTAAAAATGATTGCTCAAGGAAACCTTTCCAATACAGATGTCCTAGCTGCCAAGTAAGTTTCAATATTAAATGCGTGTTTTGTGTTTCAGTTATTTGAAAGTTGTATTTTTTTGAGTTATAACAATATTGTGACATGCACAAAAGAAATGAAAGGTAAAGTATTTAAAAGGAAAGGGAAACAACCCACATCTACCACCCAAAGATGTAATTATTAACGTTTTGCTTATTTTCTTGCCCATTTTTATACATTTTTAAACATAATTGTTGTTATTGTATATATACTTATATAATAGCATGTTTACTGTAGAAATTTTAAAATAAGAAACAAAAACATTGAAAACAATCTCTCAATTCTTTACCAGTGATTCCTCCTTTTTTTTTTTAATTTTTTTTTAATGTTTATTTATTATTGAGAGACAGAGAGAGACAGAGCATGAGCATGGCAGAGGCAGAGAGAGGAGGAGACACAGAATCCGAAGGAGGCTCCAGGCTCTGAGCTGTCAGCACGGAGCCCGACGCAGGGCTCTAGCTCACAAACTGCGAGATCGACTGAGCCGAAGTCGGACGCTTAACCCACTGAGCCACCCAGGCCCCCCCCTCCTTTTCTTAACATTATAATGTTTCCATTCAGATTACTAAAACTGTGTTACAAACAGTATTAACTGGGGCATCAAAATATACTTGTTGGACATTTCCTACAGTTGGAAATTATAAACTATAAAGGATATCTTTGGGTTTGAAACATTTTTTTTTTAATTTTTTTTTTTCAACGTTTTTTATTTTTGGGACAGAGAGAGAGACAGAGCATGAACGGGGGAGGGGCAGAGAGAGAGGGAGACACAAAATCAGAAGCAGGCTCCAGGCTCCGAGCCATCAGCCCAGAGCCTGACACGGGGCTTGAACTCACGGACCGCGAGATCGTGACCTGGCTGAGGTCAGACACTCAACCGACTGTGCCACCCAGGCGCCCCGAAACATTTTTATTTCATATTACTTTCTTGGTATGGATTCCCAACTGGGTCGAGAGCTAAAAATACTATAACCAAAGTCTGTGTTAAAGTACATGTGTGTTCAAGTATTTTTATTTGTATATTTCAAAGTCACAATGTAAAGAGGTCATACCCGTTTATAATCACACTCTCAGTATATGAGAGTGCCTATTCTACCATAACCATTAGCAATTTCTTTTTTTTTTTTTTTTTACCTCTTTACTGATTTGATAGACCAGAAAATACAATAGTGCCCCCTTATCCGTGGTTTAGCTTTCCAGTTACCTGCAGTCAGCCACCATCTAGAACCAGATAATCCCCCTCCTGACTTATTGTCAGAAAATCACAAGTAGTTGAACATTATGTCACAACACCTATGGCACTCACCTCACTTCATCCCATCACACAGGCATTTTGTCATCTCATATCATCACAAGAAGAAAGGAGAGTACAGGACAATAAAATATTTTTAAATGAGAGGGACAGACCATATTCACATAACTTTTATTATAGCATATTGTTATAATTGTTCTCTTTTATTAGTAGTTACTGTTAATCCCTCAGTGTGCCTGATTTATAAATTAAGGGGCACCTGAGTGGCTCATTTGGTTAAGTGTATGACTCTTGGTTTTGGCTCAGGTCATGATCTCACAGTTCATGAGTTCGAGCCTCACATCAGGCTCCACACTAATAGCACAGAGTCTACTTGGGATTGTCTTCTCTCTCTGCCCCTCCTCTACTCGCATTCTCTCAACATAAACAAACTATAAAAAAAACACCTTCTAAAAAAATAAAAAATATACGTGTGTAAGTATAAGAAAAGCATAGGATATGTAGGGTTTGGTACTGTGGTTTTAGGCATCCACTGGGGGTCTTGGAAAGTAATGCCCCACGGATAAAGGAGGATCTGATTAAAAGATGGAAATACCTGTCTCCTATTTGGTGATTTTTAAATTCTCATTGAAAGTGCCAGCAACACCCCTCAATATCTTCAGGGAGAGTCTCGAACAATCAGCTTGTGTTTTCATACAGCAGTTTAAAACATTTATTTGATTCCACCCATTTAGGACAGTTCAAAATGGGACTCGTAAAACTCAAACTGTCTTCATGGTCATTTAATATGACCCACCAAGGAAGTATGACAGGGCAAATTACAACCCAGGAGGGAACAACTTCTCGGTCATTTCTGTTCCCATTAGTAGTAGTATTTCTGTTACACTGACAACACTAAAAAATTGCATCTCTTGAATAAGTACAGTTTATTAAATATTACAAACATGGAACCAGGGATTGATTGATAGGATGCAATTCTACATGATTGTACTAGAAACAAAACATGATGAGAATAAACTGAAACACTGGATTTACTGAAGAAAAATTGATTTCAAATCTAATTTATTTCAGAAAATGTATTTCCTTAAGTGCCCCACAGTTTTTATAAGGTACAGCAACATGTAGAAAATGGAATTTCAGTTTTTAATGTCAATGTGTTTGTTTTCTGCCATTTTGATACAGTTGATATTTTTCTTGTAAGGTTCTTAGTCTTTCTGTAGTGAAAGAGAGAAAGTGTTTATTGTAGCTAATTTTTTTTAAAGTTTTTATTTAAACTCCAGTTAACATGCAGTATAATGTTAGCTTTGGGAGTATAATTTAGTGATTCAACAGGTGCCCTCCTTAATCCCCATCAACTGTTTCACCCATCCCCCTGCCCACTTCCCCTTCAGTAACCATCAGTTTGTTCATTTTTTTTTTTATTTTTTTTAATGTTTGTTTATTTTTGAGAGACAGAGTGTGAGTGGGGGAGAGAGAGAGGGAGACACAGACTCTGAAGCAGGCTCCAGGCTCTGAGCTGTCAGCACAGAGCCCGACGTGGAGCTCGAACCCGTGAACCATGAGATCATGACCTGAGCTGAATGTTGGACACTTACTTAACCAACTGAGCCATCCAGGCACCCCTGTTAAAATCTTTAATTAAGCTGACATTGTGGTAAAACTGCTGAATTAAATTGTAATTATGTTTAAATGGTAGTCATGTACAGAGTGCCAAAGGAGGATAGTTTGAGAGTTAAATTAAGTGTCTTAATTGAACCACCAGTTTCTTTGAGAGAATTATGAATTGGATTTTGTTTTATTTTGTATTGACACTTTGTGCCCATATTTAAGCTGCAAGGACTGTAGGACCTATAATGACCTTTCCCACCTGCCTTCTCAATTATGCCCTACCCTCACTGAGACAAATCTCAGTGTAGAAATGGTCCTGGGGGGCGGGGGAAGATAGAGAATCAGCACACAGTATTCTGCTAAGTGAACAGTGTCTTAAGACCCCACATAGATATTCTCCCTTAATAGAAGTGCCTAAAATCATCACCAGAAAAGTATTAGGAGGCAAGAGTTACTTCACTAATCAAAACTTCACATTAAAATTAGTCTTGGGGCACCCGGGTGGCTCAGTCAGCTAAGTGTCTGACTTCAGCAAGTCATGATCTCGTGGTTGGTGAGTTTGAACCCTGCATTGAGCTCTGCACTGACCATGCAGAGTCTGCTTGGGATTCTGTCTCCCTCTCTCTCTGCTCCTCCCCTACTTGCACTCCTTTCTCTCTCAAAATAAACTTTTAAAAAATAAATAAAGTAGTCTTAATAAAGTAGTCTTAATGAGGGGTGCCTGGCTGGCTCACTCGGTGGAGCCTGCGACTCCAGATCTCAGGGTCATGAGTTTCAGCCCTACATTGGGCATGGAGTCTACTTTAAGAAATAAAATAGTCTTGGGGCGCCTGGGTGGCGCAGTCGGTTAAGCGTCCGACTTCAGCCAGGTCACGATCTCGCGGTCTGTGAGTTCGGGCCCCGCGTCAGGCTCTGGGCTGATGGCTCGGAGCCTGGAGCCTGTTTCCGATTCTGTATCTCCCTCTCTCTCTGCCCCTCCCCTGTTCATGCTCTGTCTCTCTCTGTCCCAAAAATAAATAAACGTTGAAAAAAAATTAAAAAAAAAAAAAAAAGAAATAGTCTTAATGAGATACAAGCTCTAGTCTCAAATCAAAAGGCAGTCTGTTGGGTTTTCAGTATAATCTTACATTGACAGCTTTCTAAATAGTAATGTAAATAATAACATAATTGATGAACTAAAGAAATAGAACGCAGCTGTTTAGCACTGTAAGATTTCAAAGCTGTTAATTTGTGTACTTACCAAAACATGTTTGAGTTTGAGTTTAAAATTGTCTCGCTCTTATAAGACTGGCTTCTGCTTAGTTACATATTTTTTACTGGACAGGAACAAGCTGAAAGCTGGCTACCTAATGTCAGTGGAGTCTTCTGAGGAGTTCCTGGATGAAGTCGGGTCCCAGGCTCTGGTTGCTGGTTCATACACACCACCAGCCACAGTCCTTCAGCAGATTGACTCCGTAGCAGACACAGATGTTGTAAATGTAAGCAAATGAAAACTTATGATTTAACATCAAACAATTTGACCTCGACCCAATTTCAGAAGTCACTGTCCTACTGTTTGGTGCCTGTCCACCTGGTGTGGAGGTAGGAGGGCTCATTACCATCATGTCTGTAAATGGCTCATCAACTTGGGGTGTATGTATCTTCCTCATTCAACTAAATTACCAATAGGTTAAACCATTTTAAATTCTTAGAGGTCAAGAAGAGTTGAATTACTGGTAATTTCATGTGATTCAACCTAATAGTTGAGTTCGGTGTTTGTTCTCCTTCCAAGAAATAAACTGTCGTGCCAATCCCGCACGATCCAGGATCTCAGGATTTTTGTTCATCTTCTCAGGAGACATTCTGCTATTGCTTTTTTTTTTTTTTTTCACATATATTATTGTGAGACTGAATTGTTTTAAGGGCCAGGACAGTATCTTATACCTTTTTGTACTCTCTACTATGCCTAACAAATATATGAACTACAGAACAAATCCACAATCAGTGGGTTTTCCCAATTTTTTCCACATGAAAAATGTCGACTCCTCTTGCATTGTAGAGGTCTCCACCATCTTCTCCCCAACAGCTCCACCTTAATGTAGGGACAGTGAGGATAGAAAAAAAAGAAACGGTATTTTAAGGTCGTAACTTGGACTTGATTTCACTTCGCCCCGAAGTTCATCATTCCATACCCTTCCAAATGGCTCTCCTTTACTATACTGTTGTTGTGGGAGTCCCAGCCCAGCTGCCTCTTCATGATCTCCCTATGCCTGAGACAGCATGGGGGACTGCTACTCACGGTAGTACATCTGACCTCATCGGCCAGCCTTTTTGCTTCAAATAGTGGCATAAAGGAAACAGATAAAAGTTTGACTTTTATGTTGACAGTTGGTGTATTTTTATCGACTCAGACTATTTGCCATAGCAATACAGAAACAGTAAAGTACTGCCCTGCCTGAGGCCGACTCTGCCCTATTTTGCAATGTCAGTGAGGTTTTCCCTATCCCCCTTTTTACCAGCTACCCTCATGTCTGGAGCACCACACTTGCTCAGTCACGTGTAATGAGGGAACATTCAAAGGGACAGCGGAGCTTTGCTTCCTACATTGTCACAAATTAAAATAACGTACCAGCCCTCTCCTGTAGTTAATCTCACAAGAGGCTAGTACAGAATTGCTGGCTCAGGATGTCCTGTCCATAAACTCTTAAAATAACAAAATAGATAAGTTTATCTACTGCATAATACATTTTCTTATTTCTGTTAATTTTTTCTGTCGTTTGTTTGTTTACTTCAAGGCTGCAAAGAAGTTTGTTTCTGGCCGGAAGTCAATGGCAGCAAGTGGAAATCTGGGGCACACACCTTTCGTTGATGAGTTGTAAATTCTGAAACAGAAAAGAGCTGAACATTTTCTCAGCCCAGAGCAGCAAACACGTGAAAGTCAAAAATCTCTAATAAAACATACATCTTTTTTTTCCCCAATAAGGTGAAATGTCTTAAAGCATAAATACATAAATTGTTCCCAGCTGACTTAAAGTCAATAAAACATTCTGTTGAAATGTTTTTCTCATGTCTTGGCCATCAGTTAATCAAGTATTTATTATATGCTGAGGTCTTTGTTTTAGATGCTGCAAAGGAGAACAGGAATCTAAAAGTACAGAAGCTCAGAAACTTGTAAGATTATTATCGATGGCTTTAAAAATTTTTTTTTTAGTGTTTATGTATTTTTGAGACAATGCAAGAGACGAAGTGCAAGCAGCGGAGGGGCAGACAGAGGGAGACACAGAATCTGAAGCGGGCTCCAGGCTCTGAGCTGTCAGCCCAGAGCCCGATGCGGGGTTTGAACTCATGAACCATGAGATCATGACCTGAGCTGAAGTCAGACGCCTAACTGGCTGAGCCACTCAGGCACTCCTTTTATCGATGGCTTTTAAAGATAAAACCAGTTTAGGGGCGCCTGGGTGGCGCAGTCGGTTAAGCGGCCGACTTCAGCCAGGTCACGATCTCGCAGTCCGTGAGTTCGAGCCCCGCGTCAGGCTCTGGGCTGATGGCTCAGAGCCTGGAGCCTGTTTCCGATTCTGTGTCTCCCTCTCTCTCTGCCCCTCCCCCGTTCATGCTCTGTCTCTCTCTGTCCCAAAAATAAATAAAAACGTTGAAAATAAATAAATAAATAAATAAAGATAAAACCAGTTTAAAAATCTGTCCTTTTGGGTCAAAACAATTAAATGGTCTGAGTTTTACCCCCTTTCTTTACTGCCTTTCTTGCAGTATAGTTATTTCTGAAAAATCTAAATTCCCTGTTAGTCATATCTTATATTCCCAACTGCATCATTTTATGTCTGATTTATCTTCACTGTGTGACAGAGTTTTGTTTCTCATCTTTTCCCTCTTCCTCATCTGTTCCCATTCTGTTTCTTAGGGCTGAAGGGGGGGAGGGGGGGTGGAACTTTATGTGCACAACTAGCCAGAAAATATATCTCTTACTTATTTTAAGTAGGGCATTTGAAGTTTGCAAAACAAGAGAAGCTAACTGTCTAAATAAAAATGTGGCACTTACTTTAAAAATTGAAATTCTCTCTATGTTCATACATTCTGGTCCTGGGTTCCTCTGCCGCATTTTGTAAAAGATGAGATGTTCTTCTCAGAAGGGAGTGTGTTAATGATGTTGCTATTTTGAGAATAAGGTGGTGAGACCTGTCTGACCCCAGGGAAGTCTTTGGATTATCACATTGAAGAATGTCTCTGATGGCATCAGAATGCACTTGTGAAAGAATGGGTAAGTCTGCACATATTCCTCCTGTAAGTATAGCAAACCTGTGCATAGCAATGCACAAAAATTAGATGCTCATGTGATCACCAGTTTGCAGACTCCTGCCTAAGCAACTTTTGATACAGGTTGACCCCTGCCCTTTTCAACTTGGGCAAAGTCTTCTAGCCAAAATGCATCTGAGGTAGAGGAGGCTGTGGATGAGGAAGAGCTTTGGTTGTCTCGCTTCACCATTGTCCAGTATGGAGAAGGGGGCCTCACTTCTCTCTTGGGATCTTTGTGAATCACCACATCAGCATTAATCCCTTTTCCTACACTAATAGTACGGTTCTTCTTTTTGTAGCCATGCCATTCTCTGGAGATAGACATTGGTCTCCTTGCAGAGTGATGCCCACTGGACCTTGAATATTTATAATACTTAAGTTTTTTATCTGAAACTACATCTTCACTGTCATCACTGCTTGCCAAAGGGTCTTTTGCCTGCTCAGTTTTCTTTGTTGTGCTGAAATGGAAAAAAAAAAAAAAATAGTGAAAGACATGTATTCTTCATGTCTGCATATTCACTGTCCCCTAACAAGATGTCTTGTAACCTGCTTTGGTTCATCAAAGAAAGGATATAATTTAGCTTTAGCGCTTTCTGTGTTATTGAAGATTTTCTCTCCAAAACTGTCTTTAAATTTGTTTCCACTCCTAAATGTAAATCAGATTCTGCCTTAAGTTATTTCACATCACTTTCAAAAGTTTGAAAATAACTTAAGTCAGACTACTGACCAGAATATTAGCAGGTTTTAAGGTGTGGGTTAATTTCATTCCAGAATGACAGGTCAACCTGGCCATCTCCTCCACAGAACTCTTCTCATGGGTCACATGGAGTCAGTAATAACAGTGTCTTACCGATTTCCAAGGTATTCAGGAACTAGTGGACCTCTAAGTACACTAGTCATCGGGAAATTTTTGAGCCGCCTTTTTTTCTCCTGAGAACCATCATTTGCCTCTCTTTTGGGTTTACAAATGTGTATTTATACAACACCCTCTACATCCAGATGTGTCTCATTCACTATTCCACTTCTCTGTTGCTGTCCAAAAGCTTTTAAAGATTTTTTTTGTTACCTGCCCCAACTATTGGCTTTCTTGAGAGGTTGTATGGAGGTTTTTAGCAGAGGAAAGCAGCTACTCATATACCCTTGACTGAAGAACCAGTCATCTTCAACTGAGCTTGCAGCTTCAGAAGGGATGCATGTGGAGGGGTGAGGGAGGAAGGGGACACCTGGTGATCAATGGAGTGACAGATGTTGCAGCCAGATCACCCTCACATCCCCGACTATTAGCTTTCTTGGTTGTTGAAACTTGGCCAATGCTTGCCTGCTGCCATCTGCAGTTCTCTTGAACTTTTCTAATGTCTGCATACCTGAGCCTGCCATTACTTTCCTGAACAAATGCTGTTACCTGCTCCCCCTCATCCTGGCGCTGTTGCCCAGCATATCCGTTCTTAGATTTTAACATTCATTTAACAAAGATCTTTGTGATTATAGACCTTTGGTACATCTGTCCTGCTAATAGGAAATATGAAGTTGTTTTCTTCGCCACCCCCCAATCTTTTAGACTTGGCTTGCATGATCACTAATAATATTCTTGCAGGTGTGACCGTTGTACTTGCTCCCAAAACTGCGAACAGCTTTTCCGAAAGTTTCTCTCTTACAATAAACAGTTAGTAACTGAGCCACTAGTCTTATTGTGTGATTTTCCTTCATCCTTGATTTAGTGCTGTGCAAGGAGGTTCAGAAGACCTCAGGACTAGAACAGGTTGCCTTCAGACATGCCTAGGACTTCCTGAACAGCATGTGAATGAAAACAAAATCCAGGTTACTTTTTTTTTTTTCTTCAGACTGCAAAGAATATCTTTTGTAACTCTGTATTAGGTAACTATAAAGGACAGGTAGTAGGGTCAGATTCTTATTAAACTGAAGTAGGATTATAAAGCCACAAACGAGCAGAAGTCAGAGTTAATTACAAACAGTTTTCTATCACTGGACCTGCCCAGAGCATTATGTGGAATATTCTCCAATGGGCACACAGTACCATTTACTCCTGAAAAAGATCATACCAGCTTTGTGTAAGATGCCTTTTCTTTCCCTTTGTGCTCCTTCTCTGTCCTTTCCACATAAATTACTAAAGTGCCTTAGATATAAGCACTTTGTTTCAAATTAAGAAAGGGATTTAGAAAGTGGTTGGTATTGTTCTTAAGTCCTGTGGGCTTTAGTCTCATACTTGAGTTGTGCTATTTCTGTGTTTCCTCCTTACTTTTGAATGGTCGGTCTGTCATTCTTAGATTTTAAAATTCTGTATCTCAAACTCTGAACAATTAAAATGTGAACAACATAGTCGTTCTATAAATAAGTAATTAAGAACTCAGCCTTGAGAGCTGCACTCCCCAGTACAGGGCCCACCAGCTAGGTATGGCAGCTAAATTTGAATTGATTAAACTTGAATAAAACCTAAAATTCTTCAGTTGCAAATCCTCACATTTGAGGCTCTTAATAGCCACATGTAGACCGTGGCTACCACATCAGAACAGATCAAGAACATTTACACCATTGCAGTAAGTTCTTGGATATTGTTGCTCTAGAGACAGATCTAGTCACACTTAGTCCTGTGACCACTGGCAAGTTTACACACACCTCTCTTGGCCTCAGTTTTCTTATGTAACCATGATAATAAAAAGAATTAACCTGAGGATTAAATGGCAAAATACTTGTAAAGCAGTGTCCACCACATAGTAAGCAATGAATAAGTGTTCACTGTTATCATTAGTGATTTTTAACTGTCATGATTGGTTTGGTTATTGGGGGAAAAACTTGTCCCTAATTTGTGTCTGATCTAAGGGGACAGCTGGTACCAGCTCTGGTCCACTGTCACCATGTGAGGACACAAGCCCATCTTCTAATTTTTTAGGAGAAACCAGAGATGCAGATAATTTCCATGGAATCTTAGATATGTAAATTTGGCAACTAATGCAAATATTTTTTATTTAAAAATTTTGAAATATACAGAAAAATGAAAAAAAGAAACCTAGTTAAATGAAAAAACTTACAAACACTTTGCTAGCCCTTGGAAAAGCCCCTCCGTATCCTTCCTTCTCTCTACAGTCACTGCTATTCCGGCTTTTTAAAATGCTGTGGGAGACTAGCAAAGCACATCTGTTGGCGATATCAGTCCCTTGAACCAAAAGTTGGAATATCTGAAGTAATGTCTATCCAGTGTGGACCATTTTTTAGTCCTTAGTAAAGTTCCTAGCCTGCTTTCCCTGAGCCCATCCCAATAACCAAAGATACACAGCTGTAACAACTAGTGCTCAGAAATCTGTCAAATTAATAAGGACCACTCTTGCATCAGAGCACTGAACTTGTCACTGAAGGAGAAGGATCTCATGTTCTACGTGTCTTCATGTTCTACAGAACTTCCTCACATAGCTGATCCTCAGAGGAGTCTCTGGTACTCCTGTGTTACAGATAAACAAGCTCTCAGAGATTAAGCGATTTGCCTGAGCTTCAAAGCTGGATTTTTAAAAAAAAATTTTTTTTAACGTTTATTTATTTTCGAGACAGAGAGAGACAAAGGATGAACAGGGGAGGGTCAGAGAGAGGGAAACACAGAATCTGAAACAGGCTCCAGGCTCTGAGCTGTCAGCACAGAGCCTGATACGGGGCTTGAACTCACGGACCCACGAGATCATGACCTGGGCCGAAGTCGGCCGCTTAACCGACTGAGCCACCCTGGCGCCCCCAAAGCTGGATTTTAATTTTCATTCACTCTGAATAAATGAGCCCTCAGCCATGTGAAAGTCCTGTGGTAGATTTAGCCTAACAACGCAGACTTAGTCCTTGCCTTCAGTTTACGTTCTCCCAGGGCAACATAGTAAACAATAGATTGTACAGATTACTTCATTGAAATTAGGATAAATGCTGTGAAGGAGATACACAGGTTTCTCTGAAAGCATATGACAGATGGACCAGACAGTGTTTTAACACTTCCTAACTTGAAGGCCCCTTGGAAAAATTTTGCACCATGAGCCTTCAACGGTGAGTAATGACAGAGTCCTAGGCATGTTGTACACAGAGAAGGGCAAGTGTAAAGTCTGAGGCAAAGAAACATAAGACAAAGAAGCTGAGAGGCAAAGTGGACTAGAGAGGGAAGAGGACAGCAGTATGTGGTGAGGCTGCGGGATACAGACCCCAGCCACATGCAGTAGCATAGACCAGTGTAAGGGTTTGGGCATTTATCCTGAGAACAGGGTCTAAAAAGATTTTCAGCAGGGAACACGCCACATTCAGATTTGCACTGTAAAAGGATTGTTCTGTGTAGCAAATGAATAGGGGAAGAGAGTAGACAGTGGCTCTGACTGGGGTGATGATAGTGGCCAGAGAGAGAGATGGACAAATGTGAGAGAGAGTCGGAAGATAAAATGACAAGTTTTGTGATTATATGGGGTGGAAACAAGGGAGATGGAGAAATCTAGCATGGCCTCTAAATCTCTGACTTGTTCAACTAGGCAAATGCTCCCCCAGTAAGATAGGACCACCCCAAGGAGATAAGCAGTTAGCTGGCTCTTGATCTTTAGGCATAACGAGTGTGAGGGGTTTGTGATACATCCAAATGAAGCCACCAAGTGGGAGAGAGAAAGGGTTTAAATATACAAGTTTGAAGATCGTACAATTTGAAAATCAGTCCTGTAGGGAGAGGGACGGAAACCACAGGCATCAGTGAGGGTGCCCAGGAAATTGAGAGAAGGAAGCCAAAGATTGAGCGCTGGGGAACTCCAAGGCTGAAGCCTGGGGAAGACGTTTCAACAGAAGAGGGGGTGGGAGTTGTACAGTGTCAAATGTTGCTCAGGAGAAGAGTCTACTGGAATCAACCTGAGGGCTGTGAGTGGCCCTGCAAAGAGGCCTCTTGGACAAGTGAAGACAGCAAAGCCTGGACTGAGATTGGGGGAGAGCGCCTGGGAAATCATCTCCTGGGGAAATGGCCACATCTGATACAGCTCGTCACGCACGTTTGGAGCCAAAGGGATAGGACTGTGGCTGGGGGCAGGGAGAGGGCAGCAGAGTCAAGGTAGGGTTTGTAAAGAGGCAGAGGCCCCAAAAGCCTTACATGTTATTGAGAAGGATCCACAGAAAAGCTGAATGTGCAGGAGACAAATGAGGGCGTGGGATCCACAGCACGTTTGAGGCTGACTCTGGACAAAGGGACACATTGCAGGTAGATTTGGAGGCCGAGCTCCCATTAGATGGTTCTCTCTCTCTCTCTTTTTTTTTTTTAGCTCCAGATTCAAGGCTCTTGCCTCTATCAATCTGCCTCACATTAGGTCCTGCAGATTGTACTTCTCCAGAAGGATTTAAAAACCCACTAAATTACTGTAGCGGTTTCACCAAGACCACATGCTTCACAGGCTCTGGGGAACAGTAGCACAACAAAGTTTTCCTAAAATGAACGACTTACCGTGTTACCGGGAATTTGGTCTCAGGGATTAAATCATATATTTCTTGCCATTCTTGGGGTATGTCAATAAAATCTCGGTAAATCTTGATTTGTAGCACTGTTCCTATGGTGATGTGTTGCAAAAGTTTTAAAAATTCTCGAAGAGTATATCCTAACACATTGGCATGGCCAACACTAATCAGAACATCACCTGAAGAAGGAAAGAAATTATCAGTAAAATTAAGATAATTGGTCATTGGGCTCATACCACTTCTGGCTGCACTGTGAGGTATTCCATTTTACGAGTTCAACCAGACTCCAGCCTTTATTTAATAAAAGTGACCAACTAGGTGACATGAGTGTCCTTCGCATAATGAATGCATGCAAGATGTTTCTTAATAGCGGTGTAGAAGATATTATATCATGTTTTTATGGTATTTCTTTAGTCCTTGGTGTGAAAGAGGCTAAAAATCGTTTATAATCTGAACCATCCTTTAGGATTCTAAAAATGTTTGTTTCGAGTAAAATGAATAGTCATTATTATTAAAAAAAACCACTTACACTAAGTGAGTAAATGACCTACTTGCTATTGTACCTGCCTGGCAATTTCCAGTGCCCTCCACTTTATTAACATAAAGCCCTTCTGGGGCGCCTGGGTGGCTCAGTCGGTTAAGTGTCCAACTTCGGCTCAGGTCATGATCTTGCAGTTCGTGAGTTCAAGCCCCGCGTCAGGCTCTGTGCTGATGGCTCAGAGCCTGGAGCCTGTTTCAGATTCTGTGTCTCCCTCTCCCTCTGACCCTCCCCCGTTCATGCTCTCCCTCTGTCTCAAAAATAAATAAACGTTAAAAAAAAATTTAACATAAAGCCCTTCATTTTAATTTTCTGCCTTGTGCGGTATTAGTTGAGCAAGTAATTCTGCATGAAACAATGGACATTTAGCATGCTTTAAGCTTAAGATGCGTATATAGAGAGTATGTTGGATAAAGGGATTTGAAAGCTAAACTTCCTACTTTAGGGCATTGCTGGACAGGAAGGGAAGTGTGATGGTCAACCATAGAGCTTCTGACTTCCTGGCAAGTGGGAAGAAAACCACATCTTGACAGCAAGTCCCTGGACCCCCTAAGTGCATATCTTTGCCCACCTCCCTGCCGCCAGCACCTAGGGCATGGACATGTAAACTAGATCCAGCCACGGGGCACTCCCACCTGGGTCACTGAACCTGGGCAGGAGATGCAGCTGGGTGATGGAAGCACCCGGTTTCCAGGGGTAGTTATATATGGCCCCGCGTTCTGTCATCATTTTCCAAGCCTGGTTCTCCAGCCTTTCTGGCAGTTCTGTCAGACTCAAGGTTCTAAGTTCAGTGCCTTCACAGGCACTGTTTTCGATTGCTTGCAGTGAAGAATCCTGACTACTGCAAGGATATTCAGCAAGAGAGGAAGGAATACAAAGAAATTACTTCTTAAGGGCTCACATTAGGTAAAATCTTAGTCTTCAGATCTTACTAGAAGTAACAGCCTGCCAAATGGTAATGGAGACTTTATCACTAACACTGGATAAAGGGACTCCAATCAAGTCCCAAAGGATGTGTTCATTTCTCTGTGCGTGAGAAGCTAGGGACCCCTCAGTTACCTTCATTCCCAGACAGCAGAAGCCTAACCTCCAAGGAGGAGAGAGGATGCAGTACCTTCTGTGATACTACACCCCACTGTGCTGTAGTTGGGAATTAATGCTGATCTCAAAGGAAGGCTCCAAGGACAAACTTTCATGGTGCTAGATCCTATCAGAAACTTCAGTTTAAAAAGAACTTAAGTTTAAAAGTACTGAAGAAAATGAATACTTGGAAGGGTGAAGAAAAACCTGCTTTGGTCTTACAAAGTAGCTGATGATAAAACCAGCCTAGGATCTGCAGCTAACTTCAGAATGAAACAAGCTTCTCCCAGCCACCTGCAGAGTGTGCCATCTGAAACAGCTGTTCATCCTACAGAGGTTAATTACAATGGCAAAACAAAACCAAACACCTCACTGGATGAGTTTACGTGCCTGATGTTAAAAGGAACGTTTATAGCTGAAAGCTCTGGCTTGGCATTCTGCTTAATTACGTTGTTGAAGGATGTTTTTTATCAAGAGGGCAGAAAATAAACAGCTTAATTCCCTGACCATCCTGACTGTAAACCAAAGGTGTCATTGTATGAGTGTGATTACTCTGGCAATAGATATTAACATTGCCCTTCATAAAGAAACATCAATCTGGTATTTATGAATACCAACCCCATTACACTTTTTTTTTTCTGTTTTAATGGGCTGTAGGAACCACATTATTATAAACCTTGTCTCGATTACCTATATTAAATCAACTTTGCAGCAGCCAAGCCACTACTGAAAAATAGATTATTTATTTTTATCCATCTCTCCCGACAAGGCTCTGAGTTCCACAAGCTCCAGGTGGCTAGAGACCACATCTGTTTGGCTTACCATTATGCCCTCATGCCTAGCAGGACACCTGCACACAGTAGGCATTCAGGAAACGCTTATTGAATGAATGTGAGCAGTATATGACTTGTATTTACCTTCAAAGCTACACTATTTCTTAAGACTCTAGATATCAGTCTATTTAAAGCCATATTGGCCAAAAGGAATTTTAATTCAGCCAGAATAAACAAACACTAAACTAAACTAGCAAATTCAATAGGAAATGAAACCCAATTTGAAACACCAGAAGAGAAAAATGTAAAACACGTGGATGAGAAATAATGGGACTGGGAGGTAACAGGGTCGAAAAAATAGCAGGTCTGTGGGACTATCACCTCTGAAAATCTCATTCATTGTTAAAAGGACTGAATTCTGGTCTTTGAAACCAAGAGCCTGAAGAGAACTGACTGACCCATCATGAAGAGATTTGGGACTCTGGACTCTCCGGTACTGAAATCCCACTTCCAGTCAAAAGTGTGGGCTCTCTAGACATGGGTTCAAGTCCCAGCTCTGCCCCCCGACTTAGCTCCGTGTATTGACCAAGTTACTACATCTCCAACCCTCTACATTGTGTTATCGACCTTCCAGGAGTTTGTAAAGACTAAATTAGATAATAGATGTGGAAACACCTTGCACAATGCCAGTGACAAACATTTATTATTCATTTACTAATGCACAGACATAACATGTGCCAGCATTAAAGGTAAATCCTGGATTTAAAAGATTAATTCAAGACTGCCTCTGACCTCCAGGAGCCCACTAACCATAGCCACACCATGAGGTTCTGTTTCCTGTGCATAAAAGCACACTCCTGTCCCACTCCAGCGAGTGTGTGCTCTGGTTATGAATCAGCTTCTGTTGCCTGACCCCAGAGAAACTGAGGAAAAGCTCATGGGAACCTGTGCTGGACTTCTTTTGGTCTGGAACTGTCTCCCTGGTGCTTTTTTTCCCCAGCACCAAGCACTGACATTTGGAGAGAATGTTTTGGATTATAAGGTGGGGGCAAACTTTCATAATGGCATCATTTATCTATTTTCTTCTTTAATCCCCTGCTTCTAACACAAGCTGCAGTTAGAATCACCTGAGGAGCTTTTAAATCATGAACTGCCCTGTCCCCAGCCCCCTATCAATTGAATCAGAACCTCTGGGGAGATGGGGCCTAGGCATCTCAGTTTTAAAAGCTCCCAAGGCGATTCTAGGAAGTAGCATTATAAATCAGTAATTTAATCCACTGGGGCTCCTGTACCACAATCATTTTTTATTTAAAGAAAAAAAGAAAGAAAAGCCACAAGTCAGGAAACTCTCTAAGAACAGCCTAAGAGAAATGATTGCCAGTATTTCCATAGAACTGTCGTTTTCAAAGCACTTTCATAAAATTTATCTCTCCAAATCCTAGCAACGTCTGAGGAAGGTAGCTCTTATCCCAATTTAGAGATGAGGTGACTGAGGCCTAGAAGGTTAAATGACTGCCCAAGGTCACAGAACTAGAAAGTGACAGAGCCTGGGCCTGACTGAATTCAGGCCCAGCTAAAACCGGATGATTCTTGTTTCTCACCACCTTACCATCCCATTGTGCCTCCCTGACTCCTGAGCACAGCCCTAGAACTGGAGCAGACACTGGAAAACACATCTTGAACTGGATGGAAAATTCATTCTCCCAAAGACAAGAGAGGCAGGGCAGTGTTGATCAAAGGCCTTGGGCTCTGAAGTCTAACAGAGAGGGTTCAAATCCCTGATCCCTGGTGTGACAATGGGCAATTTACTAAATATCTGACTCCTTATCTATACGGTGGTTTAATGCAGAATCTACCTCAGGGATTGTCAGGAGGATGAAATGAGATCATGCTTCTAAACATTAACAATGATTAATACTGCCTACCTAGAAGAAGAAAAGTTTGTCCACAGAGAGGCATAAACTCTGGAATGACACCATCCCACTTGCCAGAGCGGGGTGAACCTAGACAAGGAACTCAATCTCTGTGCCTCAGTTTCCTCCCCTGTGAAAGGGGGATGACAATAGTTCCTACCTAGAGACTTACTGTAAGAATTCAGTGAAAAAATAAAACAGCAAGCGTTATTAAAGTGCTAGCAACTGGCTGGCCCACAAAAAGCTCTCAAACAATGTCATCATCATTATTATGGTTACACTAAAACCTATTAACCAGGGTCTCCCCAAAGGCAGATGGGAGGGGGGGGGGGGGCGGGGAACCATAGTCACCTGGCTGGAGTTTTCCATCCGTGGCTGCAGCCCCCGTCCTGATGAGGTGGGTGATCTGGAGGTAGGGCCCATTCTGGATGATGATCAGGCCTAAGCCCAGGTTGCCCACAGTGAGTTTGGTCTGCTGAGTTTTGCTCAAGTTGTGTATGGATGACTTGACATTGAAGCCAACGTTTTTGCCTAATATAAAGAGGGGGAGATTTTTTAGTCCTTCACCTGGACAGCAGCATGACAGTATCACTGGGGTTCTAAAGCCAGATCCCTGGGGCAGTTCCTCAACCTATTTATTTCTCAGTTTCCTCATCAGTAAAGTGAGGACAGTACGTGTCTAGCTTGGAGACTTGTTATGAGAATAAATGAGACAGAGGGCTTTGCTCAGTGCCTGGCACCTGCTGAGTGCTTAATTAATGTCAGTTATTATGTATTCACTTGACAAATGTTTCTTGATGCAGGCAGTGTGCTAAGAAATAGCAGTTTCTTGCCCTTATGGATCCTGCAGCTTAGTGGAAGAGACAGATACTAATCAGTCACATAAATAGATGTTGAATAACAAACTGTAACACATACTATGAAGGAAAAATACAGAGAGCTCTGAGGAAGACTGCCAGGAGGCCAAGGTATCCTGCGGGGAAGGCAGTTCAGGCTTCATACAGGAGGCAAAATTTGAATCGAGGTCAAAAAGACCAACAGGAAATCTTGAGACAAAGGAGGGTGGGAGGGAGCAAACTGGATTGAGGCTGTAAGGAAAGAACAGAGATGCACTGGAGCACTTATGAGGAGCAAAGTCACAGCCGACTGGCGCAGCTTCACAGGCTTACCTCACTGGAAAAGCTTAGGAGCAGTTTAAGCGGGACCCTGTAACATTTGTATTTTCTTACACAAAGCAAACAAATGAACCCGGCTGGCTGCTGTGCGGGGCACAGACTGCGGGATCCAGAGTGGATGTGGGAAATCAAAGTGTTACTGGAGTCACCCAAGCATGCCATGGCGATGTCAGTGGAAATGGTAGCGAAAGATCATTTGGGAGGAAAATCCGGGAAAATGGGTGGTGGTGGAAGGGTGCCGAAGTATGTTTTCTCCAGAACTGATTCTCACAAGAAAAGTTTCAAAGACTATGGAGTGATTTAAAACAAGTTACTTTCCTAAGAGGAAGCTTCTCAGAAGACTCATTTTCAGTACACAGGAAGTTTCTGGGGACATTTGTTTTCAGCAGCTCTTCCTGAAGGACAAGTGACAGGCCTTTGCGAAATCCATGTGACTGTGGTGTTTTGGGGGGGGCCCAAGAGGCCTGCTGAGGGAGGGGTGCCCCCTGTCCCCCCCACCCCCAGGTTCATGACCCTTCCCTGTAAGCAAGTGTCCTTGCTGTCTCCAACCTCACCTTCCCCCAAGCCGCAGAGACTCTATAGAAAGTAAAGTAACCCAGTATAAAGAAGGTACCACATTCGGAGATTTTTCAAGATTCTGGGAGCCATTTGGAGCAGGTCAGACCCTCCTTCAGCCTCTAGCTCCTGAGCATACAGAGAAGTGGCATCTCAGACAAGGTCTGAGTTCCAACCTCAGCTTGCTACTTCATTGTGCTTAGGATAAAATAATCTATAGGAGACCCAGTCTCAAAAGACAGCAGGGTTAAGGGAAAGAAGGCAGACTCAAAAGACTCCATACCACACGATTCCACTTTTATGACACTCTCCGTGGAAAGGGCAAAACGATAGAAACAGATCAGGAGTGGCAGCCACTGAAGTGCAGGCTGGTGGCAAAGAGGAGCAAAGTAATTTGGGGACGGGGGAGGGAGCGTGTGTGGGAGGGAAACTTCCACATCTTGATAGTGGTGGTGGTTATATGTGGGTATTCATTCATTGGTCAAAACTCAGAGCTATACACTAAACATGGGAGGGGGGGGAGAGGGAGGCTCTTACTGTATGTAAATTATAGTTTGGTAAACAAATGATGGCGAGGGGCTAACTCCCAGTCCAAGAGGGTGACGTTCCCATTTTACAGGGGAGGCAAAGTAATGAAGGCTTTGTCTCCAGGGCGTCTCCCTCTCCCCACTCCCCAGTTACCTTTTTTGCTTTTATGGGCGGCCTTCTCCATGGCCCCAGGAGGGCAGACCGCTCAGGAGGCGCCTCCTGGAGCCGAAGCTGGAGTGGGTCCAACTCCCAACTGTTTCGAACCCGCGAGGAGGGGGTGCACAGCAGGCTGGCCGTGGGCGACCGGGGGACCCCGGGCGGCAAGGAGATTTCCGGCGCTGCCCCTCGGGATGGCCGCCAGGGGGCAGACGTGGAGCATCCGTGGGGGTCACAAGGCCTCAGCGGACTTGGAAAAAGGAGTGAGTGAAAGTTTTGGCGGAGAACAAACTCGTTCAGCAGCACAGTGTCTGGCTCACAGTGGGTTCATCATCCATTCTTGGAAAACAACCGAAGTGGGGAGGATGGAGGAAGCACAGAGGCGGGTGTGGCAAAGCTGTGAAATTGTGGGGCCCAGGCAGACCCTAACTAGAAGCCCATATAAGATCACACAATCCCCTGCTGCACTCCCAGTAATGATATTTTTAAATATTGCTGCATCAATAGTCCCAACTGTTTTGGAACTGCACTGTTTTCATCAATGTTTTGCATGAGAAGAGGGGCCAAGGGTGGCTCGGGGAAAAAAAAAAAATGAGTCACGATTAGGAGAGAAATTAATTCTTCCTTCTTTTTTCCAAAATAATTCTTTCCTCCCACACACACATTCGCTCATAGGACAAATATTTACTGGAAGCCCGCTCTGTGGTTTGTGCTGATGCTGGGGACACAACAGTCGGCAAGACAAACAAGGGCCCTATCCTTTTGGAACTTAGATTTAACGAGCAGATCAAGTGGATAATTTAAGAAAACTGTAAATTATCAAAAATATATTCTAGAAGAAACAGAAAGCAATGTGATGAGGTAGGTCCTGTCCTCATTCCCACTCCGATAAAACGGAGAAGTTATGCACCTTACATTCATGCCTTCAATAGTTATCAAGCACTTATTAGACGTCAGACACTGTGCAAAGATTTCCGTGGTAAACCCAGTTTACCGGGCTGTTTCTGTGGCTCTACCCAGACAGTAAACCAGGGCAGATTTTCATTCAATAAATCCCACCTTGCAGAGGCTGGGACAAAGGGAAAGAACAGTCATCCATTTTCTTACTCTCAACCTCAAGGAGTCTCCAGCAGGTGGCTTCTTGTGATCAATCACCAGTTTCCTCCTCCAAACAGTCTGGCAAGGTGTCTATGCAGACACCAAATTAACTCTGTCATAAAATGCATCCTTTTCCTCTGTTTTCCTATTAGTAGGGGGACAGTGAGAGTTTGTGGAACTAAAGCATGTCAGCATCGGAGGTTCAGGGAGGGGAGCCTATCAGCGCCTGGCACATAGGGTGTCCATCTGCCTTCCCTCCATCCCAGGCTGAAAACTCTCTTCAGGGCAGATGCCAAGATCACACCAATGGGTGGAACTGCAGGATACAAACGGTTGTGGATGCCATCCTGTGCTGCCCAGATCCCCCTTCGGGACTGAAGGATTTATTCCTGCTCCTCCACCCCACCCCTGCTTCCAGCTGAGCTCCCTGCCCAAGATTACACCTTCCCAGGGCAGCTAACATCCAGTGACTGGTCACTGTGGGGTAAAAATCTGGCTCCCTCAGTCCAGCTCGAGCAACCCTGGAGGGCAATCCCAGCTCCAGAGCTCCTGTGGGGTCTACTGAGGTCCTTCTGTGGCTGCACTGCCACCTGACTTCTCCCTTTGCCTAATGCTGCTTCCCCTTCCTCCCCTCATGGGCGTGGCTTCCAAGAGCACTCCCCAATAAACTCCTTGCAGCTCAAGAGTGTTTCCTGGAAAGCCCACCCAACCTGCAGCAGCTAGCACCAGGGATGGTCTGCAAGAGTAGATGCCAAGATGGAATTTCGGAGCTGGGTGACCCCGCTGTCCAGGTGATAATGAGGACCCCATACCCAGTAGAGGAGGTGTATACATCACCTTGGGCACAGGGAAGCACTAAGATTGTTCCATTTTTCACCAGAGAAAATTGAAACAGTTTGTCACCCACATGATCCACCTGAGTATCTCTTAGTGCTCCCTTGCCCTATTTTGACAGTGAACAGACAAAAAAAGCAGCCACAGCCCGAGAAATACATGGCAACAAGTGGCTCAGACTCCTCAGGGATGGAGGTCCGAACCACCCCACCACATAAGCCACCTAGACCACCAGAGGTGCTAGCAAAAGGTGAGAGGAATCTAGGATGGGCAGGAGAGGAGGGAGGTGATGAGCATGTCGCTTATGCCTGGAGATGAGCTGCAGCAACACGGGGAGCTGGGGTTTGTCCTGCTAACCTTCCTTTCATAAGATTCCCACAGGAAAAGATGCTCACCGGGGTCCTGCTCTCAAAACTGAAAAGAAGCAGGTGGATCGGCGTGCAATGGGTGCACTGTGACAAATGTTGCCCTGTGCTACCCAGTCCTCCTGAAGACTGAAGGACTTAGTCCCCAGCTCCTGGGAAGGTTGTAGGTTCATGGATCTCAGCTGTCGGCCCTCTCAAGGAATTGTCTTTGGCTGAAGAGCAGCCATACCCAAGGTCATTCCTGAGGTAGCTCAACTCCAATGACTGGTCCATGTGGGGATATAAAGGCTTGGCCCCTTTTCCCCAACTCTGAGTGGCCACCCCAACTTCAGAGTTGCTCACGGGGTCTGCCAAAGCCTCCAATACCCGAATCACAGCCAAACTGCTCCCTCTGCCTTCCCTCCCCCCAAAGGAGTTGCTCCTTAGTGCACTCCCTAATAAAGACCGCACGCTAATCCATAATCTCTGGTTGGAGTCAGCTCCAGTGGAACCCAATCCATGAGACAAAAGGAGATTTGAGCCCAAGGCACAAAGTGTTAACCTCTGGATTTAGCTCTTTGGTTTTATCTAATCCCAGAACCCCCAGGTGCATGTATATGGTGCAGCCACCAAACTCTTGGCCTTCATGGTGAACTTGACCCCCTGGGGAAGCAGTGTGTTCTTTATCCTGTCAGGCCAAAGATACTCCTTAAAGAGAAGAGTGATTATATAGTCCCCTCCACAGCTTTCACCAAGGTCCCATCTGGATTCAGCCTCTGTTGGCCCAAGGCCTACCATCCATCATGATAAAGCACACTGTGTTCACAGCCCCTTAACAGCCGCAGAATGGCTATTTATGACTTAAGGCTGCCAGCATAGATCCCTTCTGGGGGCCTTCTGGGTCCCCAAGGATTTTCTGCCTTAAGGATCCCTGTGGCTCATCTCTCTGAATGAAATAGCCCCAGCTGCTTTGCTTAAGGGAGAGTGAGGAGATGGGGAGCTTCTCCCACTGAAGCAGAATGTCTGACTTTCCCAAGTTCAAGTCAGTAGAAGGGAGGGGACTAGAATATAGTTCTGTATCCTTTTTGCTCCACCACACCACCTCTCATGAACCCTAGGGTTTGCCTCTACTAAAATCTAGACTGGGGGTGGGGGTGGGGGCTCAGTCAGTTAAGCATCTGACTTTGGCTCAGGTCATGATCTCATGGTTTGTGAATTTGAGCCCTGCAATGGGCTCTCTGCTGTCAGCACAGAGCCCACTTCGGATCCTCAGCCTCCCTCACTCTCTGCCCCTACCACACTCATGTATGCATGTGCTCGCTCTCTCTCTCTCCTAAAAACAAATAAAAACATTTAATAAAAAATAAAATAAAATGTAGACTGGGATATAGAGGAGAAGGGAACTGATCTGTCCTGTAGATCTCGGACAGATCCAGGACTCTGCAATACCAGGTATGTTGGAAGTAGAGAATGAGATATGGGACTAAAATCAGGATTAATGGAAAATATGTAATCAGAGTATTTAGTCCCTGCCCACCCCTCCCACCCCCATGCTGGGTGGTAAAGAAGCAATGGGAAGGTGACTTTCTGAAGTGACTTGTGGCCATTAATCTGGTGAAATTTTTCTCAATTTTTTTTTTAACTCCAAATTGTTTTTTTTTTTTTTCACTTAAATTTAAATATAGTTGACATATTAGTTTTGGGTGCACAATATAGCGATTCGATATTCATAGATGTCATGAAATGATCACCACAATAAGTCTAGTTCCCATTATACAGCTTGTTTTTTATCCTTTTATCTTAGATCCAGAACCTTTTGTAGAGGGGCAGAGGTAGGGGGGACTGGGAAGTGCTGCCCAGGTAGAAGGGAATTTACACTCGTATTTTTTAAACACAATGATCAAGTGATCACCATACCACTCACAGGCAAACTGTTCCAACAGTTCACCTCAGGATTCTCATCAATGCCTAGTAGTGAACATCAGCGGACATTATTTGAGAATTCAGAACTATAAAGCTGGGAGTTTCTTCTATGCCTGGGCAATAGAAACTCTGAATGAGAAGCCAAGAATATGACTCCATCAAACTTCTCCAGTACTTTAAAAAAAAAAAAAAAAAAGTGAAACCCTGCTGCAGTAATGTGATATGCATATCTGAGTCCCTGGAATATATCAATCAGCTTGTGCCTATTTCTGTGGCACAGGAAAACTAAACGGTGTCATAATAATTAAAAAAAAAATCCTTCCCCCCAGGAGACCAATGTTTGGACAGGAAAGTCTATAGACTAGCAATTAAATCCCTCCTTACCCAATCTATGTGGTGACACTGATAACTCTGCAAGTTTCTGCAAGGCTGTTGGATTTGGTGGAATTTGAAACTTGCTGAGTTTTGGGAACATGTAGGCATTCCCAAAATAGAGACAGATGTCAACCTTCTAGGTCTTTCTTGAGATGACCTATGTGGCATTTAAGGAGAAGATGACTGTCCCATCTCTTATTTGCTGCGTGGGGGACTATCCAGGAAAGAAAGAGCTGGATCCAAAGTTAAGGTTAATGGTGACTTGGTCCAAGAGTCAGTCACAAAAGAAAAAGCAACCTCCACTAGATAGTAAAATTATAGATGGAGAAATCATCTGTATTGCCAACAAACTATGCCAATGTCTTGTTTGTTTCTGTTTATCCATCCAAACTAAGCTTCTCCTCAGGCCTCAACTCAGTAAATACTATCACCAAACACCTGGTTACTCAGGCCAAAACCTTAAGAGTCATTCCTGAGGCCTTTCTTTGTTTCAACTCCTCCCCCATGGTCAGTCGTTTTCCTTGCCTATAAAACACCCAAAGCCAGCCATTTTTTCCATCTTCACTATTCGCATCCTAGCTAAAGCTACATTTCTTTCTCTCCTGGAGTACTTTGCCTGTTAACTGGTATCCCTTTCATTCCTGTCCCCCCACCCCCTTCCCCAACTACGCTATCTTTACAGATTAAATAAGACCTTGTCAGTCTCCTGCTGAAAACCTCCTGTGCCTTTCGCTTGCACTTAGAACAAAATCCAGACCCTTTACCATGGCTCCCCAAACCCTACATCTGGTCTCCGCCTACCTCTCTGTCTTTTCATACTACCGTCCAGCCAAACAGGCTATTCCACAGTTCCTTGAACAAGCCAACCTCTTCCTTGTCCCTTCCCCTAATCCTCTTTGCACTTGCTTCTCCCTCCGTCTGGAGTAGTCCTGCCCAAATCTTCACACGTTAGGCGTTTACGGTAGTGGTGGTCTCAGTGAACCTTCCCTGACCATCCTAAGCATCACCACAGCCCTCCTCCTCCCCCGCCATCAGACCGACCCCCATTTAGTTCATAAAGCAACACCTGAAATGACCCATTTTTAAAGATAAATTTTTAACATGTTTGCCTCTTCCCCACCAGGATGTAAGCTTCCGGAGATTGGGAACCTTGTCTCGCAAGTCCAGCCCAGTAACCCCACTAGGTGTCGACAGTTATTTCCTAAATGGGGCAGTCCCGGAGCTCAACGACGCGGAAGGGGCAATGCTAACACAAGGTGACAAGAGCTGTACGGGGCCCCGGGTCACTTGGCAGAGTCTCCCACCCATCAATCCAGTGTCCGTTTTGAAAGGCTAAAGACTGAGGGGCATTTTGTCACCAGTCATTAACAACGATAACATTATTATTGGCAAGAAAGCTCAAAGGCGGCGTGGCCTGCCGGTAGGCGCGGGGCAATGGGGCTGGGCCGGTGCCAGGTCCGGCTCCAGGGCAGCGAGACGTGAGGCCCAATAGAGGCCGGGGCAGCCGAGCCCGGGACGGTAGGGAGGGTCGGGGTCCGCGGGCCGGGGCTGCGAGGCGGGCGGCACAGCCGGGCAGGGACGCGACAGCCCGGGACCCGGTCTGGCCTCGACAGCGCCGAGGCTTCGCTTCCGGGTGAGGGGCGGGCGAGCCGAGCAGTTCCGGGGCGGGCGGCGGTTCCGGCTGTGCGGGCCGCGCCGCGGCTGCTGGTCCCGGGCGCGCGGAGGGCGCGAGTGGCGCGCGGGGGCCGAGGGGGCGCGAGGCGGCGGCGCGGGGACTCCGGGCCCCGGCGGCGGCCCATGGGGCGGGAGGCGTGAGGCCGCGGCCTGCCCGGGGCTCGGGGGGTGGGGGGAGCGGGGCGGGGAGATGGATAAACTGACCATCATCTCAGGATGTCTCTTTCTGGCCGCCGATATCTTCGCCATCGCCAGCATCGCCAACCCGGACTGGATCAACACCGGGGAGTCCGCGGGTGAGCGGCGGGCGCGCGGGGCCGGGCGGGGGATTGGCTGAGGGCTGAGGGAGGGGAGGGGAGACCCGGCCGGGGGGAGAAGACCGGGCCGGCGGCTGCGAGGAGGGGGGCGGCCTGAGGAGGGAGGGGGCGGAGAGGCGTCCGGGGCGGCGGGGCCGGGCGCCCCGGGGGCCGGAGGGGAGAGGGAATGGAGAGGAGGACGCGCGGGCGCGAGCGGGACCCCGGGGCTGAGGGGAGCGGCGCCCCGGGCTGAGCGAAAAGTGGCCGAAGGGCGAGGAGACCTGGGCTGGGCTGGCGGGTCCCGGACGGAGAAGGGGGGGGTGGCGGGGAGACGGTCGCCGGACCTGAGGGACCAAGGAGGAACGAGCTTCGTCCTGGATTGGGGGCGGGGGTAGGGGAGTCCAGGTGGGAGACGGGAAGAAACCGCTCTGGAGGAAACTGAGGCGCCTGGGCAGGAATTAGAAACGAGGCGGGGAGCCGGGGCTGGGAGCGAGGTAGCCCGTGGGGCAGTGCGAGGACCACCAGAGAGCTGCGACGGGAGTCAGGTCCGGCCCCGGGCCCCCGAGGGAGGGAGCTGCGGCCGGGTGCCCGGTGGCCCGACCGGGCAGGGTTAATGTGCTGGAGGAGCTGGTGTGCTGCGTGCGGGTCCCCCTCCCCGCGCCCTCGCCCATCCCCTGCCGGCTCGGCTGTGTTTAAGACGCATGTGGCTTCCGATTTTCCCTTTGAAGTCTGTGTGGTTATAATTTTGCTTTATTTTAGGCCCGGGAGCTATAATAATACTAATAATAAACTTCATTTTATGGAGCATCTTTCATTCCAGCGCATCACAAAAACGCTTTAGAGATCTTAATAGTAGTTACAAAATTAAATAACACATTAGAGTTGCAGGCAGCCCAGCAGCAGCAGCGGTGCCCGCCGGAACACCACCGAGCTGGAGGCAGCAGCGACAAGGTGGTGCCCTCCGGAGAGAAGTAGGCATCTTTCTGAAGGGGATCCCGGGTGCAGGATTTTTCTCAGCTTGGGCCGTCATCGCACATACGTACCTGTACACACTCACACTCACCCAGACCTGTGAGACCAGCCCTGTAATTAACGTAACAGCTGTCAGGAGAGCTGACTGGAATGAAGGAATGAGCCTGTTTTCTAACTGCTCCTTCAGTGCAGGTGAAGGGAATATAGGGGGGTTGGGACTGGCAGACTCCCTCCGTGAATAATTTGTTATAAAAATGTATCACTGTGCTGTCAAACTTACTTCTTAAGTATTACTTACGGGTCTGTATTTATCCTGCAGTATATTTAGCTCTTAAAAAAAAAAGAAAGCTGTAGCTGGGACATTTGTTGCTCCCTCCTCCCTGCCTCCTCTCCTCCATCTAGATCTAGTAACACAAAATCATGCTGTCAGATTTACGGGTTGTTAAAATAACACACTAAAAAATTCTCCTTTTCTTGCCTCTACAGTTCTAGCAGAGCTCGTAATGGTAAAACATGCATGATGATTATGATGTGACTGAGCTGTTAGCTAATGCTACTGTGGTAAATTCGCAATATATAAATGTATCAAAGCAGCACGTTCTGCTCCTTATGTACAAGATGTTATACATCGATTATATCTCAGTTTTTTTAAACTTGTGAGGTGTGTAAGAAAGGATAGGATGGTTTGGAATTTGATGAAACTACATATGCTGTTTCTGAAAATGTTAGTGTCAGTTTGTACAGTTATATGTGTGACATCCACTTCATGACCTGTTTTTTTTATCCTGATTATATGTGCAGCGACTCCGTTTATGAGGCGTTGGGGCTTTTTATACTTAGGGGCAAAGAGGTTTCACTGTTCTAGCAGAGAAGATGGCTTTCTGCAACGTGCTTTTAGGTGAATCGCAATGTAAAAAATAGACTAAATGTCCGTGGGAAAGAGACACAGTTGGCCATTGAACAACATGGGTTTGAGCTGCTCTGGTCCACTTATACGTGGACTTTTTTTTTTTTTTTTTTTTTTAAATAAATACAGTACTGTAAATATTTTGCCTTATGATTATCTTAACATTTTCTTTTCCCTAGCCTCCTTCATTCTAAGAATACAGTATATAATGCATATAACCTACAAAACATGTGTTGATCAGCTATTTATGCTGTTGGCAAGGCTTCCAGTCGACAGGCTATTAGTAGTTAAGTTTTGGGGGAGTAAAAAATTATGCATGGATTTTCAACTGTGCAGGATGGGAATAACTCCTTCATAACAGTAGACAAAGTCTTCAGCTGTGAGTTGCTGCAGAGATGGGAGGGACAGAAGTCCGCTGATCGAAGGAAGTAGAAAATGTTTGAAATAGGTAAATAATTGCAGAGCAAGCATGCCAACCAGTGGCATAGTAGGATTGTCTAGCATTGTGGAAGCCTCACTGAAGTCAGTGGTGAAGAACATACAGTGCGATCAGCCAGCTGCCTTGTTGACCTCTGGTAGTGCTCGGCTGCTTTGATACCAGTCAGTGGTGAAAACCAATAGAACGTTTCCTTCGTGATTGGAGTTTGCCAGTGAAATGCAACAAAATCACAAAGGAACAAAGGTGTTTAACTATTAGCCAAAATGTCCCTGTAATGCTGGTTCATGGATTCTCAGCTGGATAAAAAGTAAAAGTTAATAAAGGAAACAGTTGATGGTATATGGTCAGTGGCATCGGGAACCCAACAGAATTGAAGGACTGGCTGGGAGTGATTGATATGGCAAAGTGGAAGGGCAGGAAATTGTGGGCACGAGGTCCGGAGTGTCAGTGGGGATGTGTGGCTAAAACAGGTGGGAGAGGTGATCTTTCTCCTAACAGTTTCCCTTGCCATCTCACCCTTCAATTAAAAACTTTGTAGCTTGGAACAGGAGATAGTAGGAACGGTAGGAAATTTTTTCAAAATCGTATCTAACCCCTGTTTATCACCTTAAATATATCAGACAGTAAGCCCCCCAGAACTTAAATGTGATGTTCCTTTGTTGACTCTTGAGCTCTTGCGTTGTGGTAAGATACACTTGAAGTTTGATAGAGAGTTTGTACACTCAATGTACACTTTGATTTGAGCAGACAGATCTACTCGAAATTTTTTTTTTTAATCTGGACAGAATTCCACCTTCCAAATCAATGAAACATTTACAGGAAGTTCGAATAAGATCGCAGAGGTGACAGGACCAGCTTTATTCTAAGATCTGTACAGAAGTGACAGCCTAGCAGCAAAAGGTTATTGTGTTGATTCCCTTAGTGCATTAAATACAGCATATTTTGACTGTGATGTTTTTACCGCAGTTTTTTAAGTGAACAAAATATATTTTGAAAGTTGAATCCTAGAGCCGAAAGGTTCTGCAGATATAATTTGAAAACCACTGCCATGAACTAGTACAGAAAGTTTCAGGATTCAAATCCAAACTTCATCATTTACTAGCTGTTTGATTTGGGGCAAGTTACTTAGCCTCTCTTTACAGTTCTTCCTCTGTAAAATAGGGATATTAGTAGTACCTGCCTCATTGGATTATTATGATGATTGATTTAATCCATGTAAAACATTTAGAAAGTGCCTAACACACAATAAGTGCTCATTAAAGGTTAGATATTGTTGTATTGCTGTTCTCATTTATAATAACATGTTGATTTTTTGAAATTAAAGCTCGGAACTTGTTACTGTGAGAACTGACACATTTTCTTTATTGGGTGTTCTTGGGTATAAGGCAGTATCAAGAACAAAATGGCCAGGGGCACCTGGGTGGTTCAGTCGGTTAAGTGTCCGACTTCGGCTCATGTCATGATCTCACAGTTGGTGGGTTCAAGCCCCGCATTGCGCTCTGTGCTGACAGCTCAGCGCCTGGAGCCTGCTTTGGATTCTGTGTCTCCCTCTCTCTCTGCCTGTCTGTCTGCCTCTCTCTCTCTCTCTCTCAAAAATAAACATTAAAAAAAATTTTTTTATAATAAATGTTAAAAAAAATATGGCCAGGCTTATCACAAGTGAAATTTGTCTTCTCTCTTGGCATTTCTGGATTACTCCTGTACTGTTCTTCATTTAGTCTTTCATCACCATATTCTAGTTTCTCTACTCCTCAGTTTCTGCTTGAAGTACCACAGAAGGAAATGAAATAATCCAAAAACAATAAATAACTGAATAGGATAATTTCCTAAAATCTTGACTAATAAACTGTACTCTCATAAGTTTATGGGCCATGCTTCATACTGGCAGAATTGTTAGTTTGTTTTTATTGTATTGGTGCAAATACAGAGAAAGTACATTCCTTCTTTTCTCGTCTGTATGTGGTAACATGTCCTGAGCTTGTTCTGATATCCTGTAGATTCTGCACAAACTTTTGAAGACCTAATGAAATAGGTATGAAGGAAGTACATGGGGGCGGGAGGGGGGGGCACTTCAGTAAGGACCCTTAGTGTTTTCTGTTAATAAAAAATACTGAATGGCAGTTGAATATCATGGCAAAATTGCATAATTCTGCTGTGCCACAATCAAATTTCTTCTGGTTACTGGAACTCATAGCAGTATCTTTCATTTTGTATAGTGCTTTATAGGTTTTGAAGCAACTTAACATCCATGACTTGGTTTGATTTCTTAGGCTTTTTATATTTAGCCAATGTAGAATAGCCATTTCTACATCTTTTCCCACATGTCAATGCTTTGCACATGAGATTTGAGTTTCAGTGTTGCATATTCCCTTCAAGAAAACCCTTCATTGAAGTATTACCTATATCTTACTTATGCATACCTTTTTTCACTTAACAAGATTAAAATTCTTTTTTTTTTTTTAATGTTATTCTTGAGAGTTAGAAAACATGAGAAGGAGAGGGGCAGAGAGAGAGAGGGAGACACAAAATCTGAAGCAGGCTCCAGGCTCTGAGCTGTCAGCACAGAGCCCAACACAGGGCTCGAACTCACAAAATGCAAGATCATGACCTGAGCCGAAGTTGGATGTTCAACCGACTGAGCCACCCAGGTGCCCCAACAAGATTAAAATTCTTAAGCGGCTGAAGTTCTTGCCAGATTACAGAAGAGGGAGATTTGGGTTTTAGTCTTAAAGTGATGTCCTTTGCTTTGTACAAGTTCCTTAACTTCACTGTCACTGTTTTCTCATCTCTAAAGAGACAAATTTTTTGGGAGGGGTGGGGGGAGTTTTATTATTGAGTTAATTCTAACAAGGTCAACAATTAAGCAAAGCTGCTTCTGATGAATAAAATGATCTCGGTGCTCCTGGGTGGCTCAGCTGGTTAAGCATCTGATTCTTGATTTCGGCTCAGGTCATGATCTCACAGTTCACGGGTTGAAGCCCCACATAGGTCTCTGCACTGCCAGTGCTGAGCCTGCTTGGGATTCTCTCTCTCCTGTCTCTCTGCCCCTCCCCCTCTCATGTGTACGCGCTCGTGCGCTCTCTCTCGCTCTCACTCTCGCTCTCGCTCTCAAATAAACTAAAAAAGATGATCTAGAAAAAAATGATCTAGAGATTCCTTTTTTGAGGCATCATCCTTTACAGCAAAGATTGTAGTGACCGTTTAGGGTTATGCCATCCTAAATCATCCTGGATGAATTTTCTTAGTGTTCTTAACGAAGATTTCCAAATGTTTTCCAAAAGTCTCTTCCAGTACATAGAGGAATTCCTCCTTTATGTCTAAGCAAAATTTCCTTTTATACAGTTGGTTATCACATTCACTTTGTAGTCTGTCAGAGTGTATTTATTCCTAAGATTTTCATTCTTTTTAAAATTGTTTAGAGTGTGTAAGGAGTCACAATAACCGACACACTCTTTCCTGCTTGTTATTCTGAACTGAGGGAAAGAAAGAATAATTAGGATCCATGATATTATTTTATTGCTGCTAAAGAGAATATTGGAGAACATGGCTTTTATCTGTGGGCAAGCAACTTCCTCTTCTTACTGGATCTCACGATTGAACAAACTTAACCATCCAGTCCCAAACAGGACTGAGGCACCTGCCCTATAAGACTTCCAGCATGAAAGAACAGAGGAAATGAGGGCTCCTTATGGGCGACTTGCTCCCAAGGACAAAAAGTTGGACCACATGTACCCAATTTTTTCATAACTGCCAGTCGAAGTCATTCCTCTGACCTGGGAAGGAATAAGTGAGGGGACACAGATAAGCTAAGAACATTATTCTAATATCCTCCCCCCCCCCCCACACCCCTATCCCTCATGGGGGGAGAAAACCACTTGACACCTAGGAGACGGCTGACATTTTGTGAGGAAGAGATTTCTTTTCGCTCAAGTATAAAAACTGGCAGGTGCTTGGGGAAGTGAAAGACTTTGAAAGAGTATCATTTCCCATTCTGCTACCCACTACCCTCTCCACAGGAAATCCTGGAAACCTCAGATAAGGGACTGTGGTGCTTGACATCTCTCATGTTAGAGTTCAAGATCACAAGTAGATCCTGGCCTACAGATTGGGGTCATTGGTTTAAAACATTAAAATTATAAGCTGCCCAAGCAGATATTTATTAAACACCATTTATTAAATAATAAAAAATTATTAAACAATAAGCCCTCTCCCCTGAATGGTAACAATTTAAGTGATTACAGAGGTACTTTCGCATGAAGGAGCTTTGTAACATCAGTTTGAACAAAGCAGTCTGTCTAGAACTTCATTTTGGCAATCACTTTGGACCTGACATAGTGAAGGACAGAATTTGGTTCTACCTAAGAGGGCAAAAATCTTGAAATTATGTTCTCCTTTAATTTAAAAAGCATTAACAATTTCTTCAATGGTCTTTTGAGTCTTTTGCCAGTACACTGCTTTAAAAAAATTTTTTTTTTATTTAATTTTTTTTTTTTGAAAATTTTAGAACATTTTCAGTACCCCAGAGAGAAACTCCCATCCCTTAGCCATCACCCCCCAACATCCTGTTCTTAGGCGAGGGGACCAATCTACTTTCTGTCTCTAAGGATTTGCCTGTTCTGGACATTTCATGTAAGTGGAATCATACAACATGTGGTCTTTTATGACTGGCTTATTTCACTTAGTGTAATGTTTTCAATGTTCATCCATATTATAGTAAATATTAGTACTTTAGTAATTAGTCTTTTTATTGCCAGATATATTTATCCATTATCTATTCATCAGTTAAATATTTGGGCCAGTAAATTTCTTTTACTTCAAACAATAATACTTCAAAATGGTAAAGTGGTACAAACATTTTTTTGGCTTTTTATTTTATTTTTAAAGTTTGTTTATTTTGAGAAAGAGAGAGTGCATGCATGTGAACAAGGGAAGAGCAGAGAGAGACCGAGATTGGGAGGAAGAGAATCACAAGCAGGCTCTCCACTGTCAGCGCAGAGCCTGACACAGGGCTCGATTTCACAAACTGTGAGATCATGACCTGAGCTGAAATCAAGAGTGGAACACTTAAGCACCTGAGCCACCCAGGCATCCCTATTTGGTTTTTTAAAAAGTGACATTATTGGGGCACCTGGGTGGCTCAGTCGGCTGAGCATCTGACTTGGTCTCAGGTCATGATCTCGCAGTTCATGAGTTTAAGCCCTGCATCAGGCTCATTGCTGTCAGCACAGAGCCTGCTTCAGATCTTCTGTCCTGTCCCTGCCCCTCCCCTGCTTGTGCTCACTCTGTCTCAAAAATAAATGAACATTTTCAAGAAGCGACATTAAGGGCATCTTAGTGGCTCAGTCAGTTAAGCATCCAACTTCAGCTCAGGTCATGATCTCACAGTTCATGTGTTCAAGCCCCATATGGGGCTCTGTGCTAACAGCTCAGAGCCTGGACCCCTCTTCGGATTCTGTGTCTGTCTGTCTGTCTGTCTCTCTCTCTACCCCTCCCCCACTTGTGTTCCATCTCTCAAAAATAATAACCATTAAAATTCTTTAAGTGACATTATCAGTATAAATAATACTTAGCAAATAATAACTTTGAATAAAAATTCTGAGACCAGTCTTTTTTATAGTGTTCACAGGATGTACTTGAAGCTTGAAATCACTTATGTTGCTGTAAATTTTACAGTGTAGGCCAGTTTTCCAATAGAAGATTAAATTTCCTGAACAAAGCATTTATTTCGTTTACAACCTTGGTTCCAGAAGTCCTCTCTTTTTACCATTACCAACAGGGATATAGGCCCTTTGGGATGAAGGATATAGGCCAGTAGGCCTAAAAGTTGTGGAGAAGGGAAGTTTGGGACCAAGAACATGGACAGAAGCCATAAGTACATGGAGATCACTAAAAGGAAGGAAATTGTGATAAAGAAATTACAGAGTGATGATGCTGTTGCCTTTATTAGACTGACCAGACTTCTTAAATTCTGTCATTTGGCTGCTAGAGCCAAGGCTTTCAGAGCTGGCACAGTGTAGTTAGTATAGCAATCCTCCACTGTTCAGCAGAGTCTGACCTGGAACAGGGGTTGTTTAACCCCTTTCTTGACAAATACTAGGTTTATACTGGAGTTGCAACACAATAAACTTAAAATGGTCCTGTGGGATTTAGAGTCAGCCATATCTACATTTGATTCTTGGATTCCCTTTTTATGAGTTTTATGATCTGGGGCATGTAATTTGATTTCTCAGCTATAAAATAGGGACTGTATATTTATTTCAAATGAAGGTTGTGAGGAAATATAATATGGCATATAAGGAATCAGCACATGGTCTAGTACATAGCAAAATGCTCAAGTATTAATCATAATTATTATATAAAAAGTCATAACATTTGAATTTTTTTTTTAATTTTTTTTTCAACATTTATTTATTTTTTGGGACAGAGAGAGACAGAGCATGAACGGGGGAGGGGCAGAGAGAGAGGAAGACACAGAATCCGAAACAGGCTCCAGGCTCTGAGCCATCAGCCCAGAGCCTGACGCGGGGCTCAAACTCACGGACCGCGAGATCGTGACCTGGCTGAAGTCGGACGCTTAACCGACTGCGCCACCCAGGCACCCCAACATTTGAATTTTTTAACATTTCCCTTTTTATTACCTATCTTATTTACTTAGAGCTTGCCTTGTTCTAAACAGAAACTTAAGGCAACATGGTGTGTCTGAATTTGAATATAACTGAAACCCAGCCGAACCCAATCTAGGAAGAGAGACTGTGAAGTCCGTGGTAGTGGTAATGTAAGCCACACATATAAGTACAAAAAGCAAGGCCTGCATTGGGTTCATAAGTTTCTGGAACAGACTGAAGAAGAAAACAGATTTCTAAATGAAAGGCAGCCTAGCATAGTAGAAAGGGCGCACAGATTTTGGGGTCAAACCAAAACTGACATAGTCAAATCCCAGTCCTGCTATCTACTAGCTATGTAATTTTAGACAAGTTGTAGTTGAGAGTTTTTTATTAATAAAAATTACATCATTCAGATTTGAGTAATGCTTTTTTTCATCCCTTCTAATTGCTATGCACGTTCAGACTCCAACTTTATGTTCTCCTGTAGGTTAAAGGGTAACAACTGCAGTGTACTGTGAAAATCATTTAGTTCAGAGTTGTTTTCTTAACTTTTTTTTTAAAGTTTTATTTTATTTTTGAGAGAGAGAGAGAGACAGAGTGAGCGGCGGTTGGGCAGAGAGAGAGAGACACAGAATCTGAAGCAGGCTCCAGGCTCCAGACTGCCAGCACAGAGCCTGATGTGGGGCTCGAACCCACGAACCGTGAGATCATGACCTGAGCCAAAGTCGGACGCCACCCAGGTGCCCTCGGAAGTTATTTTTAAAGGAATATATCTAAGACCTAGTGGTCTGTAAACTTTACAGTTGAGTATAGAGTCAGTTAGCTTCACCTGAAAGGCTGGAAATATGTTTGAAATATATGAGATAGTTGTTTCCTTATAGAAACCTGGCAAGTAGTATAACTGAGGATTTAGTTTTTGTTTATAGAATAAAATTTCTTCTAGTTGTTATTAGTTTCTGTAATGCAACTGTGAGGTTTTGTGTTTTTTCCATACTGCATTTTTTTTTTTTTTTTTTTTTAATTTGAGAGCATGCACAAGCTGGGGAGAGGGGCCGAGGGAGCAAGAGAATCTTATGCAGGCTCCACACTCAGTGCAGAACCTGACGCGGGGCTCCATCCTACGACCCTGGGGTTATGACGCAAGCCGAAATCAGAGAGTGGGTCGCTCAACTGACTGAGTCACCCAGGCGCCCCCATACTTCATTTTAATGTGTATGTAAGCAGTGGACCATATTACATAATCTTATAGGGGAAATTTAGTCACATAATGAAATATTGCTGTTTATGAAATTGTTATTGTTGAATTGTAAATAAGAGCTTAATCATGCAACTTGAATGGATAATGATTTACATAGTGAGTTTATTTTATACACCTACATAACCCAGGAGATTAGGTTGTACAGTGACAGCGGTGACAATATATAGGTATAAATTTCATAGTTACAGCCTTACCTGTCTATGATGATTTATGCAAACATGACGTTCATATCTTTTTGGTTGTCAGAATGTTTTATTTTCAAGCTCTGGAGCTACACAATTTTTCCTGAGTTTTCTTTAGTTCTTTGGCCAACTAGCAGCTGGCTGCTAAAAAGTTGATTACATGCAACACCTGATCCAGTTGATAACAACTGATTGGATATCGTGGCTGCATTGTTTCATTCTTTGTTGGCTACACACTGATGAAAAAGTAATATTTAGCAAAGCTATTGCATTTCAACAAGAGAGGTTAAATAAGAGCCATGAAGGAACCTAAGGATCTTTGAATATCAGGTGCCTAAAAATAAGTATCTGGATCAAAGTCACTCTTCAAAAACACACCTAGGCGAACATTACTATGTATTCTCTCATTAGCTGTAAATTACAGGGAGGAGAATCCTTACCAGATATGGCATGAGCAAGCAAAATGTGATGTTCCTTTGAGATTTATTGCTTTAGAGTTGACAAAATAGAGAAGCATATGGATTTGGGTGTTACGATCAATGATACATGTATTTATGAGTGTATACCAAAATCGTGTAATTTACTTGTATGACGTTACAGTGTATGATTCCAGTTTTAAAGCAAAGAGACATTTGTTTGAACTGTATTTTTTTTCTTAATTGGGAGGAAAATGCTGCACTTTTTTTGTGTGTCTCTTTATACTAGCTTTGCTATAAATAAAAGGTCACATTTGGCATTTTGACACTTGGCTGTTGTATATATTGAGCAAAAAGGCAGCTGTTGACTTTTAATATAGATCTGTTCAACTAGGGACTGTATACTATCATTAGAGATTAAACAGGGGTAAAGATAAATGCAGTTGGTTGGGTCAAGTAAGAAAATGGCAGAGCAAAATTTCACTAGGTCTCCCCTTTGTGGTGTACTCACATTAAGTTATTCCCCCAGGAACATCATTGGGTCTACTTTCAGCTGTAATAAAATAGGTTTTTTTCAAAAACAGACCGTCTTCAGATTAGTTTTGCTGACCAGCCCACTAACTTAAAAGGCAAAGATTTCTAAGGCTATTTCATTTATGACTATTTCATTTTAAAAGTACCATTCATTTTAATAAAATAAATCTTTAATTTACTCTAGTCCTTAGATCTTCCCATAAATATTTCTTATACCACTGGACTTTATTCCAGACAGTCTCGCAACAAATGCTTATTGAAGTATGTATGGTCTGTAAGGAACTGTACTAAATATTCTGAGAGATTGCATTTAAGTAAATGAAAAAATATTTTATTCTCAAGAAACCTGTGCTCTCTTTGGAGAAATAAATTTATATACATAAGAAATAAGTGTCAAATATATGATGTAGCTACTTTCTGTCCAGGTGGTCGAGGAGGAGATGGCATTTGAGCTTAATAGATGATACACTTAATGAATATTTAAATAATTACAAAAACTTGGGCAGTGCTTGTCCTTGAGGGTGAAATAGCGTGAGTAAAGGCAGGCAAATTTTTGTTCTAGTCCATTTCTATACATTGCTGCTAAATTCATCTTCCTAAAGGATAAATGTAAGAAGAATCACAAATAGTTACATAGCATTTACTTTATGACAGATACTTTTCTAGGCACTTTATATGTATTTACTAATTGAGTCCTCACAACATCCTTATATAGATGCTGTTATTAGCCCCACAGAGATACAGAAAAGTCATGTAACTTGCCCAGGGTCACAAAACTGATAGGTGGAAGAGCTGAGATTTGAACCCAGGAAGTCTAGCTGCAGAACCCTGGCTATTAACCACTTCATGTACTCGTACCAGAAAACTTTCAGTGACTTTTCATCTTCCACAGCACAAAGCCATTCAAGTATCTTCACAATATGACTGTAGTTTATGTTTCCAACCTTAGATCATACTTTTTTTTTTTCCTGCACGGATCTACATTCTGGCTCCTCTGTATTACTTTCTATTTCCTAAATATAATCTGTATTCTCATCTCTAAATCTTTGCTTGTGTTATCTATTCTCAGCCTGAAAGTTCCCTACTAACAGAGTATGATTTATTGATCTCTGTACCTTAAGTAGCAATCAGTCCAAGCTTGCATGTGGCAAGAAAGAGGAGGTGTTACAGTTGACACTAAGATTTTGAACCTAGAGTAGGGACTAGAATTGGGAATTTTGGAGAATGCACTGATTTATGGGTAAAGGTGATGAGTTTGGTTTAGACATGTTATGTTTGAAGTGAGAGTAGAATATCCAAGCACAAAGGGACTAGAACACAAGAGAAAGTAATATTTGGCATTCCTAATCTTACCTCATTTTTACAAGTATGATACTTACATTGTTACATAGATCACATTATTGTATAGTAGCTGAATATCCTCAGAATGCAGGCTTGTTTTTTTCTTTTTTTTTTTTCTTTTTCTTTTTACCATTTATCAGTTGGTTTTCATTTTGGAAGTAAGGCCCAGCTACCATATAGTCATTCCCAACTTTGACAAAAAATATTATATGATGAAAGTTAATTTTTAGGTTGACTGGGTGGTTCCCTGGATCTATACAGGAGTTAGATTCCTAGGTTAGCCCATAAGACCATATTGTACCTAAAATATTTACTTCTGCAACCATAACAAAATTGTATAAAGCAGTACAGTTGCATTGTGAATAGCATTTTTAAAGAGATAAAAAGGGCTAAGAAAAGGAAGTTTATTTCTCTGATCCTTTAATTTGCCAGTTTGACTTTAAAGCTCATGACATTCCTATAGTCAGTGGTATTGTCATAGCGTTGTGTGATGACAGATGGTAGCTGCATTTGTGGTGCGCACAGCATACTATATAGGCTTGCTGAATCAGTGTTGTGCACCTGAAACTACTGTAACATTTTGTGCCAACTGTACTTCAGTTAAAAACAAAAAAAAGCTTATGACATTTCCTTCTATGTGATGTGGGTGTTTCACAGAGATTCTTTTTACATGTGTCAACAATATTTTATGTCATTTTTTGACTACCAGAGGAAGACGAGAGAATTTGCAGGAAATGTATGTTTAAGGGATTCCCTCAGGTGCAATAACCTGAGATAGAGTTAAATCAGTGGAGATAAGGAAGGTGTGTATGAGTACATGAAAGTACATGTGATATGTGGGGTGTGTTATGGTGGTGAGTGGACATGGGGGAGATGAGTTTGTAACGGGTAAGTGATCTCTGCCATGGGGAAACAAGGTGCTACAGAAGAGATTGGATCCTGTGTTCCTCATTCAAGCCCGTGGAAGGGGCTGTTAGTCTGGCCTCCTGTGATTACCGGTTGTTTAGGGGGACCTATAATAGATAAAGGAGAAAAACAATATTTTATATGCCATTTAGGGTATCAGATGGTACAAAATAAGTCTTTTTTTTTTTTTAAACTTTATTTATTTTGAGAGAGAGAGTGCAAGCACGGGAGGGGCAGAGAGAGAGAGGGAGAGAAAGAATCCCAAGCAGGCCCCACACTGTCAGTGTAGAGCTCGACTCAGGGCTCAAACTCACGAACTGTGAGATCATGACCTGAGCCGAAATCAAGAGTTAGATGCTTAACCTACTGAGCCACCCAAGTGCCCCAAAATAAGTATTTAAAAAAAATTTTTTTAATGTTTATTATTTTTGAGAGAGAGAAAGAGACAGCAAGCAGGAGAGGGGCATGGGGGGGGGCGGGGGGAGACACAGAATCGTAAACAGCCTCCAGGCTCCGAGCATCAGCACAGAGCCCAACACAGGGCTTGAACTTGGGAACAGCAAGATCATGACCTGAGCTCAAGTCGGCCACTTAACCGTCTGAGCGCCCGTCTGAGCCCCAGGCACACCTCCAAAATAAGTGCTTTTAACTTGAGTACCTCTGTTGAAACTTGGCTTCTAATTTAGGATTTGCTGTAGATGTTTTACTTGTGCTTGAAAAGTTATCTAATGTGGGGTGCCGGGGTGGCTCAGTGGGCTGAGCATCCACCTCTTGATTTTGGCTCAGGTCATGATCCCACGGTCATGGGATCAAGCCCCATGTCAGGCTCCACACTTAGTGTGGAGCCTGCTTAAGATTCTCTGTCTCTGTCTCTCTCTCTGTCTCTTTCTGTGCTCCTCTCCACTGCTCGTGCTCTGTCTCTCTCTAAAATAAAAAATGTATTGGGGTGCCTGGGTGGCTCGGTCGTTGTGTCTGACTTCGGCTCAGGTCATGAACTCACAGTTCACGAGTTCAAGCCCCAGGTCGGGATCTGTGCTGACAGCTCAGAGCCTGGAGCCTGCTTTGAATTCTGTCTCCCTCTCTCTTTGCCCCTCCCCACTCATACTTGCGCTCTTTCTCTCTCTCTCTCAAAAACATTTTAAACATTTAAAAAAAGTTTTTAAATACTCTGTGTGTGTGTGTATTTTTGTTTGTTTTGGTTTTTTTTAAAGAAAAGAAAAATTACCTAAATGCTTATTCTTTGGGGCACCTGGGTGACTCAGTCGATTAAGTGTCCCAACTTCAGCTCAGGTCATGACTCGCCCTTCATGGGTTCAAGCCCCACATCGGGCTCTGTGCTGACAGCTCAGAGCCTAAAGCCTACTTCAGATTCTGTGTCCGACTCTCTCTCTGCTCCTCCCCAACTCCTGCTCTGTGACTCTCTTTCAACATTAAATAAACATTTAAACAAATAAATAAATAAATAAAATGCTTATTCTTTATTTTCACCAATTGAAAACCAGTTTGTGTTCCCCCTTCATCCTCATGAATCCTATCTCTTGATTTAAAATAAATCTGGGTATGTATGATACATTCTTAGAAGATTATTTTACTGGGGCACCTGTAAGTGGTTCAGTCAGTTAAGTGTCCGACTTTGACTCAGGTCATGATCTCATAGTTTGTAGGTTCGGGCCCCACGTCGGGCTCTGTGCTGACAGCTCAGAGCCTGGAGCCTGCTTTGGATTCTGTGTCTCCCTCTCTCTCTCTGCCCCTCCTCCCCTTGCACTCTGTCTCTCAAAAATGAATAAACATTTTTTTAAAAGTTATTTTGTTAAGAAAATCATAGTGAAAATAGAGTGGGGATTGAGGAGCGCCTGGGTGACTCAGTCAGTTGAGCATCTGACTCTTGATTTGGGCTCTTTTGGCTGGTCATGATCTCAGTTCATGGGATCAAGCCCTGCTTGGGATTCTCTCCTCCTCTCTCTGCCCCTCTCCTGCTCACGTGGGCACTTTCACTTGTGCTCTCTCTTGCTCTCTCAAAATAAATAAACATTAAAATTGCTTTTTAAATGTTTATTTTTGAGAAAGAGAGAGACAGAGTGCTAGCAGGGGAGGGGCAGAGAGAGGGGGAGACATAGAATCTGAATGAAGCAGGCTCCAGGCTCTCAGCTGTCAGCACAGAGCCCGACGCGGGGCTCAAAACTCACCGACGATGAGATCATAACCTGAGCTGAAGTCAGTCGCCTGACTGAGCCACTCAGGTGGCCCAAAATAAATAAACATTAAAAAAAAAAAAAAAAAAGGGAATAGGGATTGAAGTCAGAACTCAGTTCAAGGTCTGGCTCTGCCATTTACCAGCTATGTGGCTTTGGACACACTGGCCTCTTTTTTTTTTTTTTTTTTTTTTCTTTCTGTTATTACTTGGCCTCTTTAAGCTTTAGTTGCCTCATCAATAAATGGGCATAATACCTCTTACTTTGCAAGGTGGCTGTAAGAATTAAAGTTAATATAGCTGAAACATCTACCACAGCAGAGGCATTTATAGTAGCTATTGTTATTGTTAAGCAACTAAATGGATTAATTTTTTATTACATTGGATACATAGAATATAATGCAATTCATTATTTACCTATCATATAGTCACCAAAAGTAGTCTCATTTTTATAAAAATTTAGGATATATGACTGTGTTAGACCTGGTTCCCGATTTGTTTTTAACATACACACTGTACTGTGCCCCTGATACTTATTTGGATTGCTACCTTCTTCCACTAAGAGAAAAGAGTACCAGGCAACCTATCCAAATGTGTATATGAAAGTGCTGTTCTACATATCAAAGGTAACATGTTTTTGGAGATTTCCCAGTAATGATGACAGATTATACTAAGCCATTAACATTCCGCCAACCTTTTACTCTAGCTAACATTTGCTGGGCGGGTTATGGATTGTAGTCTGGGTCCTAGAGTAGATTTCTCCCCACTGGCTAAGTATATAAAGCATGACCCTGACCTCATTAGTTGAAGTCAGCAACCAAGTTTAGATAAAAAGTTCTAAAAGTAAAGCATGATTGATGTCACGGGTAGCCTATAAGGTCATTTGTTAAAGTTCTATTCATTTGCTTATTATGAAATATAATATATATATATAACATAAACTATATTTTATTATCCTGAAGATAAAATAATTACTTTCAGAGTTTAATTTAAAATTTAAAAAATCATTCATGAATCACTTAAAAACCATAGCAATAAATCATATTTTAAACAGATGTATACAGTCATATATCAGCATTTTAGATAACCTGTAGGACTCCCGCTCTAAGATTTAGTGGGTTAGGATCAGAAGACAAACTCTTGTATGTTGAAGTGTCCCTGATCTAGGAATAGCTCCTGACTTTAGAGGACTGTTGCCTGTATCTACCTACGTACCACCCAATAGGTAACTATCATCCAGTAACCATTTAGAATCCCACAATAGCTAGTAAGATGTCTGCTCTAAATAGACCACCCTCAGGGCTCCTGGGTGGCTCGGGTCATGATCTCTCTGTTCCTGGAATCTAGCCCCTCAACGGGCTCTGCACTGATAGTACAGAGCCTACTTGGGATTCTCTCTCTCCCTCTCTCTCTGTCCCTTCTCCACTCACTCTCTTACCTCTCTCTCAAAATAAATAAATGAACTTAAAAAAAAAAATAAATGGGGGCACCTGGGTGGCTCAGTCAGTTAAGCATCCAACTTCAGCTCAGGTCATGATCTTGCAGTTCATGAGTTTGAGCCCTGTATGGGGCTTTGTGCTGACAGTTCAGAGCCTGGAGCCTGCTTCAGAGTCTGTGTCTCCATCTCTCTTTGCCCCTTATCCCCCTGGCACTCTCTCTCTCTCTCCCAAAAACAAACATTAAAAATTTTTAAATAAACCACCCTCTATTTAAGATGTGATTATCCTTTATTGTGAATATCTTTATGGTTATTAGGGAGGTTGGATACATTATGGGGTTTCCTATTGTGCTTTTTTTTTTTTTTTTTTTTTTTTTTTTTGCTTTTTGCCTCTATAAGGTTTTGACCAGTGCTTTTGTTCTCTGTATTAGCCTAGAGTCAACTAAAGTGTTGTATCCCTTATATATTCCCTCCTGTTGCCCTCTGCCCTCCCTCTTCAGGAGCTTGCTGTGGCAAATCCCCAACTTGACCATTCAAGCAGTCCATACCCAGATGAAAAAGTCTGGGGTGCAGATGTCATCAGCTCTTCCAGATGGTCAGGGAACTGGTGCAGTTCCCACTGACTTTTCTTAATATCCCACTTACATACCACACAGCCCAATTACTGTGCTCAGCTCCTGTTTCTCTGAGCATATGGTTTTCTTGAATTTTTTAGGAGCACTTTTTAGAGGGCTATCTTTTGACTATATTGTTATAGGCTATAGAGGCATTTACTCCTTTTCTGTGAACTTGTTTTTTTATACATCCCAGAAATTCTTTTTTTTAATGTTTATTTTTGAGAGAGAGAGTGTGTGCACCAGTGGGGAGGGGCAGACAGAGAGCAGGACAGAGGATCTGAAGTGTGCTGTGCCTGACAGCAGAGAGTCCTGCACGGGGCTCAAACCTCAAACCCACAAACGGTGAGATCACAGCTGGAGCCGAAGTCAGACGCTTAACTGAGCCACCCAGTTGCCCCAATTCCAGAAATTCTTTAGTAATTCTGCTTTGTTGTTGATATATTTGTCATTTTTCCCATGCTGTTAGATAATTTTTAAAATATATATAGTACCTTTTCAGTGGGATTTGGAGGAGAAAAGAGAGTAAATTGACTCATTTTACCTCTCAACAGTGTTTAATAAGTGTTCATTGAATGAGAGAAACCACTGGATGGCTAGTGCAGTTGAATTGGTCTAAATGTTTATAAATATTTATAAGAGCTTTAGTCCATATTGGCTTATTGTCTTTTAAATTTTTATTAGTAATGGGAAAATTATGATACAGTAATTTTTCTAAGGTCACATATTTTATGTAAGCCGCAAAAGGTTAAAATTCTGTAGTCCCTGCATGGTAGAAACATAGGTGTGATCAGTTAGAATGCAGGAGGCATCATAGTTAAGTGGCTAACAGCACAGACTCTGGAGTCCGGGTTCACGTTCTATTTATGCCACTTCCTAGCAGCATGATCTTGGTAACATGCTTCAGAAGTCTGTTTGAAGATTCAGAGGTCTGTTGAAGATTAAAGTAATCATGTACATAAAACACTTAAAGTGCTTGGCACATAGTAATGTAAGCATCAACTAAAATTAGTGGGACTTTTTTTTTAATTTATTTATATATTTTGAGAGAAAGAATGCGAGCTGGGAAGGGGCAGAGAGAGAGAAACAGAGGGAATCCCAAGTAGGCTCCATGCTGTCAGCACAGAACCTGATGCAGGGCTCGATCCCACAAACTGATATCATGACCTGAGCCAAAATCAAAAGTTGGATGCTTAATCCACTGAGCCACCCAGGCGCCCTAACAGAAGTAACTTTTGAAGAGTCTTCACTGTAATCGTTGCAGTAGCCATAGGCAGCTATCTTAAACTTGATTATAAATGCTATGTTGTTTTAGCTTGTAGATGTAAATGTTACCATACTGCAGTATACAGTCTAGCCCATGGACAAATGGCCAAAATTTCTACCTCAGATAATGAATAGTACCGCTACTGTAATGAAGTGGGAAGAGTACTCTGTTTGAACCATGCTTATGTTTTACGTATTCAAAAAATTAAGAATGATGGAAAGAAAACAAATCCTAATATCAAATACAGATTGAAACCAATGAGCCCTGCTATATCAAATTAATAATGTAACTCACCCACGAAGAAAGAAATAACCTTTGAACTTAGAATTCTGACTGTGCTCCCTTAATGGGATATAGCCTAAGGACAAAAAGAACAAAGAAATACTGAATTTAGTATTCCCATGTTACTGATGAAGAAGCATATTCAAAGAGGGAAATGATTTGCCTGGCATCGTCTAATTAGGTGGTAGAGCTGGATTCAAAAGCCTGTGCTCTATTCATTATAACACACTGCTTTTTTTATGTTTATAATTTGCTGTTCAGATGAGTTCCTGTGCTCCCATCCTGCTTTCATCAGTACCTACCTTCCTTTCTTTTATTGGCTTCATCTGTAATTATTAGTCAGAACCACATTTTGAAGAGTTCCCTAGCCTCTTGAATCTCCTTTCTTTCAAGAATTTTGTTCCATGAGAGGTGCCCAGGTGGCTCAGTTGAGTGTCCCACATCTTGGTCTCAGCTCAAGTCATGATCTCACAGTTCCTGAGTTTGAGCCCCACTGTCAGTGCAGAGCCTGCTTGGGATTCTCTCTCCCTCTATCTCTCTCTCCCTCCCTCCCTCTCTCTCTCTCTCTCCCTCTCTCCCTCCTTCCCTCCCCCTCCCCCATTCACGCTATCTCTCAAAATAAACAAATAAACTTTAAAAAAACCATTCTATGCAATCATGCCTACCTTTCTGAAATCTGCCTTCCTAAATTAAAGGGTATGTGATATTCCCACCCTTTGTTTATGAATTCTAAGATGACGTAATGGATTTCCCTTTTGATTCTCATTCCTCTTCACCAGTAACTAGTTTCTTGAATTATAGTAGTGTCAAAGTCATGATTCTTTACAAATACTGTCTGTATTGATAACCAAGCCTGGAAGTTGTACATGAGAGAGCTGTACTCCTAAAAACATTAATCTGTTTGTAATTTAAGATATCACATGGTGATTTGGTGGTGAAACATGTAATAGGAGAGTGGTAAAGAATGCCATTGTTGGACCTGCATTGTTTACATGAGAGATTGTAGAACAAGTATTATGGTTTTGTAATGATCCATTCATTAAGAAAGGCAAATACAAATAGCAATGAAACAAGGACATCATAACTGGCTGTTAAATGAACTCTCTGTCCTTTGAAAAGGGCATGATTAAGGGGGAAAATATGTAGATGTCTTGAGTACACAAGCTGCTATTTGAGATTTTGCTGAGTAGAAATGATGGGAGGAATCAAACTGTACAAAGATTTAGTTGAATCTCCCTTAAAGTACTTTGTATAGTAAATCTCCAAACTTATTTTTTAAATTGCAGCATTTGGAGAACCTCTTCTTGAATTAGCAAAATCAAAATGGAATTATCTTTTTAAATACTTATTTTTGTGAAAGAGTGAGCATAAGCAGCAAGGGGCACAGAGAGGGGGACAGAGGATCCGAAGCAGGCCCACACTGTTGGCAGAGAGCCTGATGTGGGGCTCGAACTCACAAACTATGAGATCGTGACCTGAGCTGAAGTCAGGTGCTTAACCAACTGAGCCACCCAGGTGACCCTGGAATTCTCTTTTTTAAATCGCTCCTGAACTCTCTTTAGTGTGTGACTTTAAAAATGTAATTTTATATAATACACCAGTGAAATTGTCCAGAAGATCAAGGACCAGAATTTTAATATAACTTTTTTTAAAAGTATGGTTGACAGATTAATTTGAAAACATGCTTTTTAAGCAGAATTAAGAATGTAAAATAGTGTTACAGTCTTTTATTAGATTAACCGAGTTTCTTAACACCTGGAGCAAATTATTTTAGTATTTTCTGTCCAAAATAGCTATTTGTGAGGAAATGTGCCACTTTGTGTCAACTATTTTGAGATCTCTCCATTGATGTTTCTAAGGTTTTATTTCTCTGGACAAACACTTAAGAAAAATCAAACTGTTCTACAGAAATATTCCTAAGTAGTAAACTTTGAGGACAGCTGTCGAATCAGACCTGGTTCGTGTTCCAACTGCAGCTTTTTCTAGCTGGCTCCTAGTCATTAAACCTGTTACTCAGTTTCCTCATTGGATTGTCTTGACAATTAAATGAGCATATGTAAAGCGCTTAAGACCGTGATGGATACTAAGTGAGCACAACTATTATTTATCTTATCACCTCCAGAATTATGAGTGATGGGGAAAGAAAATTTGTTATAAGCGCCTTTCATTTTAATGTCAAGGTTTTGAAGTAGAATTTAAGATAAAACTAGATTTTTCTGGACCCAAACACTTGAGATTCTGTTTGGGAAGTGAGAAAGACAGCTGCCAAATACCTACTCTGCAGTAGCGAGAAGGTTGCATTTCTAATTTGTTTCCTGCCCCTAGCCCTTAAGTTCCTCTGCCTCAGTATGAAAACTTCTGTATTTGGAGATTCTTGCCAGACTCAAACAACAGTGAACTATCTCCAGGAGTTTTATTACAGCTAGTTGACTATAGCCCTTTGGAAGAGCATCTGGATGCAGTTTCAATCTTTAAGGTCTATGATTTTTTAGGTCATTAAGTACCTATAGTTCTAAATTATTGGTTTCATTTCTTTTCCTACGTTGTGCCTGTCCATTTTAAGAGCTGTATGTCTTTCATCCAGAAAGTATAAAGTATGTAGTTGACATCAATAAAAAAAAAATCATCATCATCAGTTAAACTACTGCAGTTTTCCTTACTTTCAAGTTCACAGAATATAATTATTCTACCAAACATATCCATGCATGTACATATATACCCATACATACAAGTGAAATTTTCCTTTATGTGACTACTCAGTTGTATAAAGTAATAGGAGTTACGATATTTGTTTGATTATAATCATTTCAGCAATATCATGGATAGGCTGCTGGACCCTGGAATTAAAAGAGAGGATTGTAACATCAGAAGCACATTAATTAGTGCTCTCTGAATATTTTAAGGATGTTTTAAACTTATTTCTAAAATAGCCGTTTCTTGGGGCACCTGGGTGGCTCAGTCCATTAAGTGTCCAACTTCAGCTCAAGTCATGATCTCACAATTTGTGGGTTCGAGCCCCATGTCGGGCTCTGTGCTGACAGCTCAGAGCCTGGAGCCTGCTTGGGATTGTGTCTCCCTCTCTTGTTGCCCCTCCCCTGCTCATACTAAAATAGCCATTTCTTTTCTTAATTTACCTTTTACTATATTTAACCTCTTTCTTTTAGGAATTATGTATAATCTACTGAGTCATATTTCCTTTAGTTTTCTCTTTCTAAAAATGTATTTTCCTAAAGGTGATGTAAATTACATATTTCATGTTCTACATTTACACTCCACTTAGCATTCCCTCACTGCTCTATATGTGAATGAGTGCATATGATCAGAGCATTGTTTCCTTTACCATTTCTGCAGTGTTCATGTTTTTAAGTCCTAAAAGGCAGATTGTTTAATGTATATTCCTAGCATTTTAAATTCGAAAGTACATTTCAAGTTCAAAAGTACTCTTTCTCTAAGCTGTTAGATAGTATGATTCATAACATGAAACAGGGTTGCCTCTTGTTCTTTCTTAATTGAGTTGACATTTATAGTCTTCTGGACTTATCTTTCTAGGGAGAAAATCTAACATACTCTAATGTCATATACATTATCATAGATCTTATTATGGTTTGAGAAAATTCTCTTTTATTCATTCTCCTTTCCTTTTTAAAGCTCCTTTCATTGTGTCACTAAAATGTGGTTTGGCAATCAGTTGACTTGGAACTTCAGACGGTTACATTTTCTGAACAGAAAATGCTGTTGCGTTCTTAACGGCTTTTCAGCAGCTATTTGGATCTCTTGCAGAAATTTTTTTTTTTAAGTTTGTTTATTTATTTTGAGAGAGAGCTTACATGCAGGGTAGGGACAGATAGAGAGAAAATCCCAAGCAGGCTCTGCACTGGGTGCAGAGCCGGATGCGGGGCTCAAACTCATGAATTGTGAGATCATGACCTTGAGGCAAGACCAAGAGTCAAGAAGCTTCACTGACTCAGCCACCCAGGCACCCCTCTTGTAGAAATTGCTTAAAAAAGGAAAAATTTCTAAATTACCGGATTGTTGAACAACTTCAGACAAAAATTAATGATAGTCTAAAAACACTTTTCTTGGATTCCTCTCCCTATAAAGCTATGTTTCTTCACCCTACCCCCAGAGTCTGAAAAGTTTTTAGCAAAATTGTTTATGAAATTCACTTGTAAGTCAGAAGTAATCTAAACAAGGGGCATTACCATGTTATTTCCTACTCTTGATAGAATTTATACTATGTATTCTACCTTCATCTTGATTCAGAACTGATAAGAATACACTGAGCCTTAGTACTCTCTTGGGTCTTATTTTCCAGACTTGCCTGTAGAAATGTTTTCACTGGGATTCAGAACCTGTAATGCATTGCTGCAGGAAAGGTTTCAAATACAAAGTATTTGAAAAATCAAAACTATATTTTATGGTTAAGCACAAAGCTTAACCAGATAAGGCAGGTCACTATTTTTCTATTTGAAACCTGTTTAGAGTGCCTGAACATTAAGTGCTTCATGCTTATTTCTAGGCAAATTATGCACCAATGCTTTTCTCTTTACAATTAATATTTCCAGTAGCTTAGGGCTTTTTTTCTTAAGTATTCTTTTGAGCTACAGATGATCACAGAAGTGATTCTGACTTAAAGTTAGTTTAGCCCACCCTTTGAAAAGCATTTATCTTGGGGCACCTGGGTGGCTCGCTCAGTTAAGTGTCAGACTCTTGGTTTCAGCTCAGGTTATGATCTCACAGTTGTGAGTTCAAACCCCACATTGAGCTCTACGCTGATAGCACGGAGCCTGCCTGGAATTCTCTCTCCCTCTCTCTCTGCCTGTCTTCTGCTCTCTAGCTCAAAATAAATAAACTTAAAAAAAGAAAAGCATTTATCTTTTACCTACTCTGAGGCAAGATGCCATAAACAAAACCTCGTTTTAGTCAGAGCTACAGATAATTAAACAGTTCATTGGAATTCAGTAAGAAGAACCCTAAAATAGTAATAAGCACATGTTGCTGTGTGAGCACAGGTGGAATGCCTTTAATTCAGGCTTGGAAGGTTAGAAAGGACCACAGGGAGGAATGACATCTAAGCTGGGATCTAAAGAACAAATAGGGGTGTGCCTGTGTGGCTCAGTCGGCTAAGTCCGACTTCAGCTCAGGTCATGATCTCACAGTTTGTGAGTTTGAGCCTTGCCTCAGGCTCTGTGCGGACAGTTCAGAGCCTGGAGCCTGCTTTGGATTCTCTGTCTCTGTCTCTCTCTCTTTCTGTGTCCCTCCCCAACTTGTGTTCTTTCTCTCTCAAAAGTAAGTAAATAAACATAAAAAAAATTTTTTTTAATTAATAAAAATAAAGAACAAATAGGAATTGGCCAAAGAAGGGAAGGTTGTAAAAATGGTTCAGGTAGAAGGAAAAGCAAGTTTAAAGCCTCAGATATTAAAAGAGAGAGAGAGAGAGAGAGAGAGAGAGAGAAAAGAAAAAAGAAAGTTATGGGTTCGGAACCTGAAACCTGATAGTGCCTGATCACAGTAGTTTGAAGGTAAGAGTGGCATTAGATGCCTCTGGATGGGGAAACAAACAGACTAGATCATGAAGAGCTTATTTTTCCATCTCCTCCCCCCAAAAAAACAGCCCGCCCCCGTTTTTTAACAGATTTATTGGTATATAATTCACATGCTATACAGTTTATCCCTAAAGTGTACAATTCACTTGCTTATAGTGTATTCCTAATGTTGTTCAACAGCCATCACCATGGTCAATTTTAGAACATTTTCATCACTTCAGAAAGTAACCCTGTACCCCTTAGCTATCACCCCCGAACTGCCCAGCACTAAGGAACTAATAATCTACTTTCTCTGTATACTTATCTATTCTACAGGTTTCATATAAATGGAATCATATAATATGTAGTCTTTTGTGACTGGCCTCTTTCACTTAGCTTAATGTTTTCAAGGTTCATGCTATAGCAACATATCAATACTTCATTTATTTTTACTGATAAATAATCCATTGTGTAGATAAACTTTATTTTGTTCATCAATTAATGGACATTTGGGTTGTTTCTACCTTTTGTAACTCATGAATAATACTGTGAACATTCATGTACACATTTTTGTGTGGACATATGTTTTCATTTCTCTTGCATTTCTAGGAGTGAAACTGCTGGATCATATCTTCAACTTTTTGTGGAATTGCCAGGCTGTCTTCTAACGTGGTTGCACCATTTTACATTCCCACCAGCAGTGTATGAGGATTCCAGTTTATCTGCATCCCCACCAACACTCATTATATCTGTTTTTCATAATAGCCATCCTAATGGATATGAAGTCATTTCTCATTGTGGCTTTGGTTTACATTTCCCTGATGACTAATAATGTTGAGTATCTTTCCTATGTTTTTGGCCATTTTGATATCTTCTTTGGAGAAATGTCTGGCTGATCCTCTGCCCATTTTTAAATTGAATTATTTGTCTTTCTATTATTAAGTTGTAAGAGAAATCATTTTCAGACATGATTTGCAAATATTTTCTCCCATACAGTCTTTTCACTTTCTTTATGGTATCATTTGATGTACAAAATTTTAAAAATCTGATGTCCAATTTATTATTTCCTTTTTTGTTTGTGCTTTTGGTATTGTATCTAGGAAATGATTCCCTAATCCAATGAAATGAAGATTTTTTCAGAAATTTTCTTCTAGGAGTTTTAGCTCTTCATTTAAATCTCTTGCCTATTTTGAGGTAATTTTTGTATATGGTATGAAATAAAGGTCCAAATTCATTATTTTACATGTGAATATCCAGTTGTCCCACCACTACTTGTTGAAAAGACACGTCTTTCCCCATTAAATAGTCTTGACACCCTGGCTGAAAATCAATTGACCATAAATGTGAGGGTTTATTTTTGGATTCTCAATTCTGTTCCCTTGATCTATCTATATGTCTGTGGGAGGGAAAGCATTCTATACTTTTGTGATTAGGTCTCAGTCCTTTAGTGAACCTGTGCCCCTGTGCTGTGACCTTCACAAGTGTTTCTCAGCACCCCTCCTCCCCGCTGTTGGTTGAGACATGAAGGCTAAGAAAGGCTGGAATTGGCTATTTCTCTTTCTCCAGCTCTATTAGGCTCTGGTAAAACCCCAGTCAGGCTCTGGTGAAATAGTTTCTTTTGAGACCAAGCCTCATTGAGAACAGGATGCTCTTGGCTTATTTCAAAATAACTGTTTTCCCATTTTTCCTGCCAGAAGCATGAGGAAATTTTTCTCCTATCTTCACTGTGAGTGCCTGCTAGGGTTTCTATACGTAAAATTCACAGAAGTGTGGGAGGTCCCCTAAGACTGCTCCTCCCCTCCTTGGAATTTTTAACTCTCAAACTTGACCACGCTGAGCCTTGAAGAACTCATCTGTTTACAGTTTAGGTTTTCCCACCCTGGTACTTGTTCCTCCCATGGAGGTTTCTTGGTTTCTGCCCCAATAAGTTGTGATTCTCTCTATTTGCCCATTTGTCTCTCCAACTTTGGAGAGAGTGGTTTGCCCTGTGTCCTCAGCTCTTTGATGGATCTAGGAAGAGTTGTTGATATTCAGTTCAGCATTTTTCTTGTTTTGTGGGCAAGAATAACAACTTCTTAGCTCCTTACATTGCTGGATCAGAAACTAGAAGTTCCCACTTATTTTGTTAGATTTATGCTTGGATATTTTATTCTTTTTGCTATGATTGTAAATGTATTACCATCTTAGTTTTCAGACTGTTCATCACTAGTGTGTAGAAATATGCTTAATTATATATATTGATATCCTGCAACCTTTTAAAGGTCATTTATTCTAGTAGTGTTTTAGTGGGTTTATTTTTCCTGCCTAATTGCCTTGGTAGAACTTTTGGAACAGTGTTGAATACAAATGACAAAAGCAGACATCCTTTTCTTATTCCTGATCTTAGCAGGGGCGAAGCATTGTCCATTTTTCTCCATTAAGTATGGTGGCTGTGAAGTTTTTGCATATATTATTTACCCAGTTGAGGAAGGTCACTTCCATTCCTAGTCACAATGGTAACATTTTTGCCAAACTGTAGTATAATGTCACAACTAGAGTATTAACACTGACTGCAGATCTTAGATTTCCCTGTTTTTACTTGTACTCACTTGTATTTATGTGTTAATAACTTCTATGCATTTTTATCACCTGTGTAGTTTTGTTTGTTCACTGCCACAGTCAGGTTCACACACCCAAATTGTGCATGTCAATAGTTCATTTCTTTTTATTGCTGAGTAATATTCTGTGCTATAAATATACCAGAATATTTTTAACCATTCACCTGCTGAAGTACATCTGGGCTGATTGCAGTTTTTGGCTGTTTCAGATAAGCTGCTGTGAACATCCATGTGCAGGTTTCTGTATGAACCTAAATTTTCATTTCTCTGGGATAAATACCCAAGGTGTAATTGCTGGGTCATATAGTAGTTGCTTGTTAAGTGTTTTAAGAAACAGCCAAAATGGGGCCACCTGGGTAGCTCCATCCATTAAGCGTCCGACTCCTGATTTTGGCTCAGGTCACGATCTCATGGTTCGTGGGTTCGAGCCCCGTGTTGGGCTCCTCACTGATAGTGTGGAGCCTGCTTGGGATTCTCTCTCCCACTCTCTCTGTGCCTCCCCAACTCTTCCGTGCTGTCTCTCTCAAAATAAATAAATAAACTTAAAAAAATGCCAAAATATTTTTTAACCTTTTAAGATATAGTAAGAATTTGAACTTGATTGTCAAACCAGAGAATACATTTAATGAGCAGGTAAGTGTATGAATATGAAACTCATAAATCAGACATGGACTGAAGCTGCAGAGTAGTTAGCAGTGTATGATTGATTGTAGAAGCTGCGGGTGGGGGTGATGTTTCCTAACAGGAGCACAAGGAGTGGAGAATAGAACCTTGGACATAACCCTGAAGATCACCAACATTTTCAGGAGACTAAGGAAGAGCCTGACTTGAGGAAAGCCAAATGAAAAACTTGACATTGTAGAAGCTGTGGGGAGAAGAAGAAAGATGTAATCCGTGGTGTTACCAAAGAACAAGTAATATGAAATTGAAAAATACTTTGGTTTTAAAGAGTTTGTTAATAACCCTGGTGAGAGAAGTTTTAGTGAAGTGATATGATAGGAGCCTTATTCACAGTGGCTTGAGAAGTGACTAGTAGTTGAAATAAGATAGCAATGGAGGTGGAAGATTGCCTGTGAAAGGGAGAGGGAGGTTAATTAACTAGAGAAGAATGTGGGATCCAGGGTGGGTCATTTTTAGATAAAAAACAAAGATTTCTAGGTCATAATGAGGGCCTAGTTGGGCCTTTAGGGCATTTTTTTTTTTTTTTTTTAACAATTTCAGTCTTATGGTTCTATATTTTTTTCCAGCAGAGTTCACCAGCCTGGGTGGAGATGTGGGAAGAGGGGAACCATTGTGTTGATCTAGGGTTCAAATTTGTCCAGATGACATAGAAGGAGCCATCAAATGAACTAAGCTGAGTGGTCTAATATATAGACTTTGAAGTCGAACAGGTCTGTTTTCATCCTATCTTGAGCCCTTAGTAACTTGGGCAGATCACTTGAACCATCTCTAAGCTTCAGCTCTCTGATAATAATCATACGTAATCACATCAGTGACCTAATCATAATCATACCTGGTTCTTTCAGTGAAGAGGATTAAATGAGACAGATAAGTCCCTTAAAATATAGTTTGGTGCATAATAAATGTTAATAAATAGCAGCTTTTATTATTACTTGTGGCCCAGTCCTGTCACAGGTTAGCTGAATGACCTTCAAGCAAGTTTCTTTCCTTTTTATATGTAAAAAAAAATTATAATACTTATTGGGAGTATCAGTTGGTTATCTTTTGGAGGTAAAAAATACTAAGCATTCTGCCTGGCACATCCTTTTTACCACTTATGTTAGTTGAAGCAGAATCTGTAGGAGATTTTTAGAAAATTAAATTGGAAAGTTAGGTGGAAATTTTGACCTTTGCCTTATAATTAGTAGATAGCTTTAAAAGTTCATGAGAACAGAGGGATAACATAAAAGTGGTGTTTTGGGAATATTAATTTATCAGTAGTACAATAGGATTTATGGTCTCAGCTAGTTACCACCTCTTTAGGGAGGCCTACCCTAACCACCGTGAGAATCTAGGATAGTGCTTCCCCAACACCTTACCCTGTATCTTTTTCCTCATGACGTTTGTACTATCTTCAATTACCTTATTAATTTACTTTTTTTCCCCTTTCTCCTACTACTAAAATATATGTTCTATGTGAAAAAGGATGTTTCTTACTGCTGTATTTCAGTGCCCAGAACAGTGGCTTAGCACACAAAAAGCATTCGTTCAGTAAATTCATGTAGAGCAAATGAATAAAATATAAGGAGGGACTGGAAGGAGAGCAACTACTGAAGAAATTATAACAATAATTTCGATATTAGAATATGAAAATCTGGACAGGGGTGATAACAAATGAAGGAAGGAACAAATAAAAAAATATATGTGATTTGTCTTACACAGTAGAAGGGACAAAAGGAGGCAAGCAACTAGATTCCAAGATTTCCAAACTGGGTGATTGAAGCAGTATCATTGAAAGTTTTTCATCTCCTTTTATAAAAACCTTTTATACCCGTTACTCAGAATAGTACCTAGCATATAGTGATGAGCAGTAAATCAAATATTTACTCATTTATTTATTCCTTCAAAAATGAATGAGAGAAAATAGAGGAAATCAGAAGGTTACATCTTAGAGGCACCTGGGTGGCTCAGTAAGTTAAGTGTCCCACTCTTGATTTCGACTCAGTTCATAATCTCACGGTTTGTGGGTTCAGGCCCCGCGGTGGGTTCTGTGCTGACAGCTCGGAGCCTGGAGCCTGCTTCGAATTCTGTGTCTCCCTCCCTCTCTCTCTGCCCCTCACCCGCTCACACTCTGTCTCCCTTTCTCTCAAAAATAAATAAACATTAAAAAAAATTTTTTTAGTTTTCTTTTTTTTTAGGTGTGGCTATGTCAATTATATCTCAATAAAATTGAAAAAATATTTTAAAATAAACAGGAAAAGATGGTACAGGGAAGTTTTGGATGATGCACTGAGCTTCGAGGAAGGCAAATGAGGTAGCTTCATTTGCATGACCTTGATTTTTTCCTGTAAGTGGGATGAAAGGTTATCTACTCACGGCAGGCATTGAAGAATTTGAGGAGTGTGGTAAGGTCGGAAACAGCCGTCGTAGGGGATGCAGCGGAGTGGACAAAGCAGGAACATGAGCAGTACTGAGCACTGTCTGGCTGCTGTCAAGCTAGGTGGCATGACTGGTGGATCCAGTCAGCAGTTACCTGACATTTTTCAAATTGAGAAATCGTCCTGAAAATATGTTTCTTCTCTTGGGTATTTCTCATGCTGCCATTATCTGCAAATTTATGCCTTTTTTGATGCTTTTAGCCTCACTTCATGAAATAATGAACTTCCTATGTTTACTATACAAGGTATAAAGTATCTAAAATTTACCTGACTTAAACTTAAAAGTTGCTAGAACAATAACTAATTTATTAAGCACATCTGTGTGCCAGGCATTGTTGTAACCTTCTTGCAAGAATAAATTCATTTAATAACTTCCCCAGATCCTGTGAGGTAGGAAGAAAGTGAGTCACAGAGATCAGTAACTTGCATGAGGTTGCAGAGGTATGAGTAGCACAGCCCCAGGCCGACTTGTTCTGTATCTTACTATATTCCTAACCACTGGTCTGTGCCACTTTTCACAGCCCTTGTGTTAAGGATAGCTTTTCAAACAGCTTGGCAAGTTGTTTTGCATTATCTTGATGAGCTTATGTTTAATAGTAATACTTAGTTATAACTAAGCGAAGGGAAAGAACCCGCTCTTCTCTGTAGTCTCTTATGTACAATCGAGATTCTGACATGTTTCATAGTTAATACAGAGTGTTAAGTTTGAGTATTTTAGAAAAATGAATATGTTTTCTGTTGTCACCTTACCAGAGTGAAAAAGGCATAAGAAGGGCAGTCCTTACAAATAAAATGTGTTGAGTTCTCTAATGTTGGCTGTGGGCCTTGGTGCATAGTAAAAATATTTGGAAACTGATAAAAATGATTAGTCACTGGATCCTGAAAATGTGTCTGCTTTTTACATTTCTTAAAAAGATTTCCTGGGGCGCCTGGGTGGCGCAGTCGGTTAAGTGTCCGACTTCAGCCAGGTCACGATCTCGCGGTCCGTGAGTTCGAGCCCCGAGTCAGGCTCTGGGCTGATGGCTCAGAGCCTGGAGCCTGTTTCCGATTCTGTGTCTCCCTCTCTCTCTGCCCCTCCCCCGTTCATGCTCTGTCTCTCTCTGTCCCAAAAATAAATAAACGTTGAAAAAAAAAAATTAAAAAAAAAAAAAGATTTCCTAAGTTAAAAGGGTGGCAGTAAATATAAAGACTTTAATTAGCGCTTAAAACTTTTTTTTGCAATAGGTATATTTCAAGTACTCAATACTAGTGGCTGTCATATTAGTGCAGGTCCAAGCTGCCCAAAGGATCATTTATTCATGGAGTAAAATTTTAAGTGTTCTTGGGTGAACCTGGGTGTCAGTAGTAACTCATTCTGATTTATTTAATTCCTTTGGGGGCCCTTGTGAAGAAAAGTTGAGTTAAGTTGAAACAGCTGCATCATCACCATGAAAGGCAGCTGAGGGATGTGGGATTAGAATACACGAGGGAGCTAAAAGGACACTTTAACCCCTATTGATGACTTTATTGCTCTATTTTTAAAGAACTCTGGCTGACATAAATCTTAAGACATATTTTCTTGTGGTAGTTATGTTCTATAAAAGTCAGAGTGAATGCTGGGTAAGTAAATACTGGGTCATTGCCCCCCGAGGAAATACAGGGTTAGGTTCCTAGGAGTCTCTGGTCACATTTTGTCAACCAGTCACTACATTACCTTCTTTTATGTGTGTTTCTATTTAAAGACACCTTATTTACTATATATTGTTGATTCAATGTTAATGAATTCTTGCTCTTAGGAACACTAGACAGCATGTCAGTACCATATACCTGGGTCATTTTAAACAGCTAAGTCACCAAGAAAAAGCACAAGAATACAAAAATGTGGCATTAAGAGGGCACAGAAAGGATCCTTTTTTACTGTATGAGAGCTGAAATAAGGCAGAAAATTACCTAGTTTGACTTCAGATAGAACTATGTGTTGGGTGTCAAAATTTTTGCCATTCTGCACATGCATATTATGTCCATGAATGACCACAAAAGTGCCACAGATATTTATTTAGGGTTTACAAATAAATTTTAGTGAGTGGGCATCTTTGAAGTATGGAATCTGCAAATAATGTGAGGACTGAGTGTCTGTGAGTGCATTCTAAACTTTAAAACAAAAAGTAAAGATCTGGGACTTTCTTGCCCGTCTTTACCATTTCCACCCCCACTTCTTCTTTCCAGAAGTAACCAGTTTCCTATGCATTTACATATATGTGCACCTACAGAATTAATATGTATTTTTTAATAAATGGATCTCATGTTACATAGTGTTCTATAGTTTGATTTTGTTTTCTTCAGGATGTCTTGGAGATCTTTCCCCATCAGTAAACACAGAAATTATCTCATTCTTCTTTAACATTCTATGATGTATATGTACCATAATTTATTTAAACATTCCTCCATTCATAAATATATATATTTTTTACTATTATAAATAATGTGCAATGAACGTCTTTGCACCTGTTTCTTTGTCCATACATGCAGGGTTTTCTCTGGATTATATATGTGAAAATGAAATTGCTGAGCAGACGGGTATATACACTTTAAATTTTGTTAGAAAGGCAGTTGTGTCCGCTGGATCCTCTGGGAAGTTGACATGGAGACGGAGTTAGAACTGCAAACAGTGCTCGAGGATTAGTGCTTGTCAAGAACAAGGGGCGGAAGCTAAAGGACAGGGAAGTGGTCAGGTCCCAACACAGATCTGAGTCTCTGCCAACTCACTGGGGCCCTCAAGTAAGATTGCCTCTTAGAGGAGTAGTATCCTGATGGGAAGAATTAGCTAGGCCCTAGAACTCCCTCATGCACAGTTATTAACTAGGCATTCCTGGGAAGAAAGTGGCCTGATCTTGAAAACTGAGGTGACTAAAAGCACTAACAGCTGGAGGCTAAGTGCACCCTTTGGAGCTAAACTGCAGGGTGTCTGCAAGGGAGATCTTAGCAGTTTACCAACATGGCCTCCACTGCAGTATGGTATAGTATAGCCTAGTGGATAGTAGCAGTGGCTAGAGCCAAACTCCCTAGCTTCAGCATCTTTGTGTAAGGTGTTACTCGACATCAGCTTCTTCATTTACAATATGGAGAAATAATAGTAGCTACGTCACAGTTATTGTAAAGAGATAAAACGAACTAGCGTATCTTAAGCACTTAGAATAGTACTTGGGACCTGTTTGTACTCTATAAGCATTAACGGGTGTTGCTACTGCTATTATTATTATTATTATTATTCCAAATTGCTTTCCCTAGAGGCTATACCAGTTTTTTTCCCACCATCCCAACATTGTATGACATGGTATTCATTTCTCCATACCTTTTCCAGTACTGGATGGTATAAGTCTTTCTAATTGTTGCCAATTTGATGAGCAAAAAATGGTATTTTGTCTTCATTTGCATTTCTTTATTATAAGATTGAACATCTTTTCGAATTATTGGTCACTTATATTTCATCTTCTGTTTGTATACATGAAGTTTTTAATTTTTTCTTATTGATTTCTAGTACCTATTCAAATATTCCAGATATTAAACTGTTAAATAGTTGTAAATATTTTCTCCCAATCTCACATTATTTTTCAAGTTTATTTTCCAATATTGTTTATTGTTTCTTTTGTCATAAAGGAATAAGTTTAGAATTTTGTATATCAATTTATGGGTTTAGAGTTTGGGGTTCTTACTTTGAAAGGACTTTCCTACTCCAAATGTAGTTTTTGTTTTTGTTTTCTATATTTTGCTTTGTGAAGCATCTTGAATTTATTTTTACCCATACTCCAAAATAATTAGCTTTATTTTCTTCCCAGCTATAGCCAGTTGCTCCAGTACTATTCATTGACTAGCACATTTTTTTGTCCTGATGCTTTGAAATAGCACTTTGACCATCTAAATTCTTATATGTATTAGATGGGAAGATACAGACATTTTTAAAGGTTTTAGTATATGTTGCCAGATTACCCTGAGAAAATACATTTAGAATTTTGTCTTATTGGAGAATGCTTTACTGCACTCCCTCAACCTATTTTTTTGTTTAGTTTTTTGTATTTTTAGTTTTTGCCAAGTTAGTAGTCAAAAATAAAAATATTTTGATCTGCATTTCTTTGATTACTAGAAAGAGTGAACATTAAAATATTTAGGGGCGCCTGGGTGGCTCAGTCGGTTGAGCGTCCGACTTCAGCTCAGGTCACAATCTAGCAGTCCGTGAGTTCGAGCCCCGCGTCAGGCTCTGGGCTGATGGCTCAGAGCCTGGAGCCTGCTTCCGATTCTGTGTCTCCCTGTCTCTCTGCCCCTCCCCCATTCATGCTCTGTCTCTCTCTGTCCCAAAAATAAATAAACTTTTAAAAAAATATATTTTTTTTAATATTTATACTTTCAGTGTTCTGTATGCAATCTTCTATGAATTGTTTACTCATCTTCTTTGTCCATTTTTCAATTTTGGTGTTTGGTTTCATGTTGATTTGTAAGGCCTCATTATATAGAATATTAGTCTTTCATATGTATTGTACAAAGGCTGTTGTTTACCTTTTTTTTTTTTTCAACGTTAATTTTTTATTTTTGGGACAGAGAGAGACAGAGCATGAACGGGGGAGGGGCAGAGAGAGAGGGAGACACAGAATCGGAAACAGGCTCCAGGCTCTGAGCCATCAGCCCAGAGCCTGACGCAGGGCTCAAACTCACAGACCGCGAGATCGTGACCTGGCTGAAGTCGGACGCTTAACCGACTGCGCCACCCAGGCGCCCCATGTTGTTTACCTTTAAAATACAATCATGGTCATTTTATTAGTAGAGTCTGACTTTGCATATATAGATAGAAAGGTCTTCTCTATTTCTAAGACCAGACAGTCAACATGCATATTTTTTTTTCTTTTTTTTTTTACTTCAGTGATTTTAATTTTTATATTCATCTGCCATCTTATTTTGGTGCATTAATTCATTTCTTCTTTTTTTTTTAATTTTTTTAAATGTTTTATTTATTTGTGAGACAGACAGAGCATGAGCAGGGGAGGGGAAGAGAGAGAGGCAGACACAGAATCCAAAGCAGGCTCCAAGCTCTGAGCTGTCAGCACAGAGCCTGACATGGGGCTTGAACTCACAAACCGTGAGATCATGACCTGAGCCACCCAGGCTCCCCATTTCTTCTTTTCTAAATGGTAAATTGACTGTCCAAAACAGTTTACTAAATAATCCATTCTTTCCATTGATTTTTTTTTCTTTAAGTTTTATTTAATTGTTTTGAGAGAGAGAAGGAGGGAGAGAAAAGACACACGCAAGGAAGGGGCAGAGAGGGAGAGAGTCCCTCCGACTGAGCCAGCCAGGTGTCCCCTTTCCATTGATTTCTAGTGCCATCTTATATATAGTTGGTCTGTTGAGGTGTGTTTGATTCTGTTTCATTGATTGATATTTCTATTTTGTGGCTAGAGAGTTCACCTTGGAAAGCACTCTGGAAGTATTTTTTTCAAACACTCACTTTCATTTTGGAAGTAAAAAGGAAAACCCCTCTTAAGCTAGTGTAAGTGATATTAATTGCATTGGGTTTTGCTTTGGTGCCTTCTGTCAACATTCTGCCTTGTGGTCTGTAAACAACATACTTCATTTGTTCTCTAGGACATAAGATAATGGTTGCTCTTAAGCTGTTACAAAGCTAGGAATAGGACTGTTCAAAAGAAGTATCAGCACCAGATACTTGGTTATTTAAAATATTAAGCCCAAAAGAAAATAGTTGCAGTGTTTAAGAAACATCATTCTTGCCAAATGTAATTGGATGTTCCCCTATAAGTCTGATCATCTCTATGATTAGAAGCAAGTATTGAAAACAAACCTACCTCTAGGGGCACCTGAGTTAGCTCAGCCAGTTAAGCACCTGACTCTTGATTTCTGCTCAGGTCATGATCTCACAGTCCTGAGATTGATCACCACGTCAGGCTCCATGCTGAGAGATTCTCTCTCCCTTCTCCCTCTGCCCCTGTCTCCCTCCAGCTCTCTTTCTTTCTGTCTAAAGAGAGAGAGAGATGTCTATCTCTAGAGCAGGAGATTTCAAAATATCTAGGATCTCGTAGCTCAAATCATAGACAAATGACTAATTTCTTTAATATTTAAAGAACTCTTACACATCAGTTGGGAAAAATCAACAACTCAGTTTTAAAAAGCAAAAGATATGACCAGCTAATTTCAGTAACATTTCTACAAATGCCCCTTAAAGTTGTTCCACCTCTCACAGAGAACAGAAATTAAAACTATCGTGAGATACCATTATTCATCTCTCATATTGGCAGAGATCAAAAAGTTTGGTAAATATTGTATTGATGAGGATGTGATGAAATAGGAATTAATTGTTGGTTGAGGGTAAGTTAATATAAAACTTCCATAGAGGAAAATTTGGCAATATCTATCGTTTTATATGCACATACTGCTTAACCCAGAAATTTTATTTCTAGGAATTTATTCTACAGATATAGTTTCATGTGTGAAATGAATTTTGTGGCAAATATGTAAGGCTGTTCATTGCATTATGTTTTTTTCTGTTTGAAACTGAAAATAAACTGGGGTCGCCTGGCTGGCTCAGTCAGTGGAGCATGTGACTTTTGATCTTGGGCCCCTGTTGGGTATAAAGATTACTTAAAAATAAGGTCTTTTAAAAAAAGAAAAAAGAAATAGAAAAATATTGGAGAAAAAAAGATTGGAAATAATCTAATAAGGAGAAATACTAGAAAGTCCCATCAATAAAAAACTATATAAATGCAACATGGTATATCTGTATGCTAGCATACTATGAAGCCATTTTAAGAGTGAGGCAGCTCTATGTATTCTAATGTATAAACTTCTCCATAACACATTATGAAGTGAAACAGCAAGATACAGGCACTGTCAGATGTTGGTAAGGATATAGAGTAACTGGAACACACATCCTGCTGGTAGGTAGATTTGGCCCAACCTCTTTTGAAAACAATTTGGTGTCTCGTCTAGTAAATATAAAGATAACTGTGTTTTATACCCTAGTAGTTTTTTCTTGTTAATATATTCTAATTTTTTCCTTTTTTTTTTTTTTTTAATTTTTTAAATGTTTATTTATTTTTGAGAGACAGAGACAGAGCACGAACAGGAGAGGAGCAGAGAGAGAGGGAGACACAGAATCCGAAGCAGGCTCCAGGCTCTGAGCTGTCAGCACAGAGCCCGACTTGGGGCTCCAGCTCACAAACCATCAGATCATGACCTGAGCCGAAGCCGGACACTCAACTGACTGAGCCACCCAGGCACCCCTCTTGTTAATATATTCTAGAGTAACTCTTGCTTTTTGCCCAAGAGACATAGTACCATTTATAATCATGAATACAGGGACTTCTGGGTAGCTCGGTCGGTTGGGCATCCAACTTCAGCCTAGGTTATGACCTCACGATTTGTGAGTTCAAGCCCTACATTGGGCTCACTGCTGTTGGCACAGAGCCAGCTTCGGATCCTCTGTTCCCCTCTCTCTGCCCCTCCCCCATTCACACTCTCTCATATAATCATGAACACAGAGCAAAGCAATGGCCCACTAGAAACTGGAGTAGAATAAAGTTTAGAATACTATGCAGCCATGCAAAGGAATGAATTACAGCCACACAACAATCTGAATGAATCTTAGTTGTGTTGAGTAAGAAAAGCAAGTCATGTAAGTGTACATATAAGAAGATTCTGTTTATATGAAGCTCAGAGACACAAAACTAAATATGTTTAGGGAAAAAATTGCAAAACTACAAGCAAGGAAATTAATAAGCACAAAATCAAGGAAAGTGATTATCTCAGGGGAGAGGAAAGAAATTAGGGAGCACAACATAGGGGATTGAAAAAGTGATAATTGGTTTTTTTGTTTGTTTCCTTAAAACTGGCATGTGTATATGGGTGCATGAGTGTTTGTGGATTTTTTTAGCCTTGTGTGTATTTCATAAATGTTCTTTATGTTTACTAATTATTTAATAATAATTTTTAGAAAGCAAGTTGTAGAACGGTATGTATGTTACCATGACCACATGGGCATTTTTTTTTTATTTTAATTTTTTTTTTCAACGTTTATTTATTTGTGGGACAGAGAGAGACAGAGCATGAACGGGGGAGGGGCCGAGAGAGAGGGAGACACAGAATCGGAAACAGGCTCCAGGCTCTGAGCCATCAGCCCAGAGCCTGACTCGGGGCTTGAACTCCCGGACCGTGAGATCGTGACCTGGCTGAAGTCGGACGCTTAACCGACTGGGCCACCCAGGCGCCCCCCACATGGGCATTTTTAAGATAAAGAATGTGTGCGCGCATGCACACACACACATATTTAATTATGCGTTATTCTTATAAAGGTACACAAGAAAGTGTTAACCATGTTTGTTGCTTCAAGGGAAAGGAACTGGGTGGTTAGAGGCCAGTCACTAAAGAGAAATTTACTTACTGCTCTACATTATACCTTTTGTACATTTGTAGCAAATGTATGTAGTACATATTCAAAGTTTAGTTTAAATATAGGAAAAGGAAAAGAAAGTCATTTATCATTGGTGAGATGACTGGAGAAAGTCCAGTATCATTTCTGCCAATTGTTCCTTAAAGGTTAAATTCCATGGAATATTATATATTCATCACAGATAAATGATATTCTACTCTTAACCCAGATCTAAAGCCTCACTCTCCTTCGTTCTCTTTGTATTGGTCAGTGGTGAATCTCGGAAGATTTCCTCAAGTTTTCTTAATCTCTTACTGAAACAGTGTCCTTTGTTAATTTTCTTTGTATCTCAACTCTTAGTAAGCAATATTTGCATTTATGTTAGAGCAATGCTGTGCAATTTGAATACATATATATCTCACCAAAACATTTATTTAGGCATGTGATAAGAAGCAAAAGTCAATCTTTGTTCCTCTACCTTGAGTATTTAGAAGAATCTACCAGTTGAACACTTTTCTTTTTTCTAAAGACTATTCACAAATATTTTTCCACATTTTTAGGGGAATAATTTGGGTCTTAGTACATAATTAAAATTCTTTTTTTTTTTAATTTTTTAAGTTTATTTTATTTTGAGAGAGACAGAGACAGCATGAGTGGGAGGCATAAAGAGAGAAAGAGGCAGAGAATCCCAAGCAGGCTCCATACCATCAGCACAGAGACTGATGTGGGGCTCAAACCCACAAACTGTGAAATCATGACCAGAGCCAAAACCAAGAGTCAGGCATTTAACCAACTGAGCCACCCAAGCACCCCCATAACTAAAATTCTTTAAATATGTCAAAGGCATTTGTCTTTGGTAAATGCTAAATCCATTCTTTCTTAAAGATGTTTTTTCTTTTTTTTAATTTTTTCTACATATTTATTCATTTTTGAGAGAGAGAGAGATAGAGCATGAGCAGGGGAGGGGCACATTGAGAGGGAGACACAGAATTTGAAGCAGGCTGCAGGCTCCCAGCTCTGAGCTGTCAGCACAGAGCCCAATTGGAGGGCTCAGACCCACGAACGGTGAGATCATGACCTGAGCCAAAGTCAGAAGCCCAACCCGTTGAGCCACCCAGGCTCCCCTGTTTTCTCTCTTAGGTTCATTATCTCTAGTATAAGTAATTAAAGGTCTGTAAATGTAACGTGTATGTAGCTGAGTCTTATATTCACTTCCTACTACAAGATTCCAGGCTTCTGAAAACTCTTACCTTCTCCCAATTATTTCTCCAAGAGAACAAGTCTGGTTGGCCTCTGTGCAAAATCTTACTTTAGTGAAGTACCATTGGGTATATCCAGGCATTGATGGTATTTATACTGGGTAGCATGGCATCTATCCGTCACCTTAGCACCACTGCTTTTGCTGGATACTGCTGCATCCACCAGGCACCACTGTTTCCTGTCTGTTAAATGTTGATAGACTGGTATCCTCCAAATGACAGGGTATTGAAATTAGGTACAGTGTGTTCTCCTGAAATGGGAGATATACTTCCATTTTATGTTACATCTTGACCAGAGCCATCGCAGATAGTATTGCCACTTCCTCCAGTATCCTACAGACTTTTAATGGAACTGGCTCCCTTTTATCCCTCCCAACCCCCACGACAACCTTTGCATCCTTCTTGGGCTCAGATATAAATCCACTGGAGACAAGTACAGTTGACACCATACAGTATTCAGAATCACTCCTTGTCCAAAGATTAGTTGGCTGTATATGCATGGATTTATTTCTGGACTCTCTATTCTGCTCCATTATTATTCCCTGTGTCTGTTTTTATGTGAGTACTATACTGTTGATAACTATAGCTTTGCAGCATCGTTTGAAATCAGGAAGTGTGATGTGCTCCAGCTTTGTCCTTTCTCAAGATTGCTTTGGCCATTTAGAGTCTTCTGTGGTTTCATATGAATTTTAGGATTTTTTTTCCTATTTCTATAAAAATGTCGGGGCGCCTGGGTGGCGCAGTCGGTTAAGCGTCCGACTTCAGCCAGGTCACGATCTCGCGGTCCGTGAGTTCGAGCCCCGAGTCAGGCTCTGGGCTGATGGCTCAGAGCCTGGAGCCTGTTTCCGATTCTGTGTCTCCCTCTCTCTCTGCCCCTCCCCCGTTCATGCTCTGTCTCTCTCTGTCCGAAAAAAATAAATAAACGTTGAAAAAAAAAATTTTTTTTTTTAAAATGTCATTAGAATTTTGGTAGGGATTACATTGAATCTGTAGATCAATCTAGGTAGTAGGGACATTTTAACAATATTTTCTCCCTAATAATCAGGGAAATCAAAACCACAGTGAGATATCACCTCAACGTATTAGGATAGCTATTATCAAAGACAAGATAACAAATGTTGGTGATGATGTGGAGAAAAGGGAACCCTTGTACATACTTGGTGGGAGTGTAAATTGCCATAGCCACTGTGGAAGACAGTATGGAGGTTCTTCAGAAAAGTAAAAGAGCTACCATATATGATCAAGCAATTTCACTTCTGAGTATGTATCTGAAGGAAACAAAATCATTTGAAGAAATGATTTGATATTTGAAGAAATACCTGCATTCCCATGTTTATTGTAACATTATTTACATAGCCAGAATATGAAAACAGTCTAAGAGTCCATCAGCAGATAAATGGACACAGAAATGTGGTATGTGTATAATGGAACATTATTCACCCATTAAAAAAGAAGGAAGGGTACCTGGGTGGCTTAGCCGGTTAAGCACCTGACTCTTGATTTCGTCTCAGGCCATGATCTCACAGTTCATGGGATTGAGCCCAACTGCGGGCTCTGCACTGACTGCATGGAACCTGGTTGGGATATTCTCGCTCTCCCTCAAAAATAAATAAACGTTAAAAAAAAAAAAAAGGAAATTCTGGCATCTGTGACAAAATGGATAAAGCTGGAGGGCATTATACTAAGTGAAGTAAGTCAGACAGAGAAAGACAAATACTTTATGGTATCACTTGTATAAGAAATCTTAAAAAAAAAAAAAAAAAGTTGCCCTTCTAGAAACAGAGTAGAATGGTGGTTGCCAGGGAGTAGGGGGAATGAGAAGCTGATTAGAAGTTACAGATTTTCAGTTATCAGATGAGTAAGTTCCTAGGATCAAATGTACAGCATGGTGACTCTGTAATACTGTATTGTGTACTTGAAATTTGCTGAGAGAGTAGATCTTCAGCATTCTCACCAGAAAAAACTTGTGAGACATTGGCTTATATGTGATAATTGAATGTGTGAACCTACTTGAGATTGCCTAGAAAGAATGTGGAGACGTAAAAGGTGACTTGGGAATAAACTCGAAGAACTCCTTGATAATGTTTTGTGTATTTTTTTGTTGTTGGCAAGATTTGGTTTTATAAGAATTGTACTTTGTAATAATCTTGGTTGTATCAACTGAGGCTTACTGATGTGATATATTAACCCTTTCCAGATCTGTTTGTCATCCCTTTATTATTCTTTGTATATTACCAGCTATTTACTTAGTGAATAGATTTTGCAATGAGTTGATCTTCGAAAAGTAATGCAATTGATATTTTCTAAGCATCCGGGTTAGGCAGTGAGTTTTGTTTAAATAAGGAATGAAGAGCTACTCTTACAGTGTATATTTATCCTTGAAAGTGGTTGAGGTAGTAATGTCCTTTTTAGCTATCTATCCAGACATGATAAGGAAAATTGAGTACGCCTAAGCAGTGAGTTTATTTATCTCATCTACTAAATGAGAGTTTATTATTCTGATGTCTTACCTGATATAGTCTGATTGCCTAAATCTCAGTTTTGGATTGGAACTGTAGGGTATGCTCTCTCTTCTGCTAAGTAGTCATAGAAGGCAGGATAAGAGATTTGTAAGTTGGACTCTGTAAAATTTAAAACATATGTCCTTCGAAAACCACTGTTAAGAAACTTTAAAGGCAAAAACAGAGAAAGAAATGAGAAAGAGAAAGAAAAGAAAAACTTTAAAGGCAAGGGGCACCTGACTGGATCAGTCAGTAGAGCTTGTAACTCTTGATCTCAGGGGGGTGAGTTTGAGCCCCAAGTTGGACATAGAGTTTACTTAAAAAAAACTTCAGGGGCACCTGGGTGATTCAGTTGGTTAAGCATCCAACTCTTGATCTCAGGTCAGCTTAGGTCTTGATCTCTGGGTTGTGAAATAGTGAATTCCTCCTTCCTTTAGCCTTTTGTTTTATTCAGGCCCTGAACGGATTGGATAATGCACACCATCACACATATCTACACAAAGACTTGTATGCAAATGTTTGTAGCAGCTTTGTTCATAATAGCAAACAGTATATGATTCTATTTATATGCAATTCTACAAGAGGCAAAACTGTAGTAATAGAAAGCAGAACTATCTTGGGAGTTTAGGGGAGGGGATCGGCTGCAAAGGATTATGAGGGAGGTTGTGTGTGTGTGTGTGTGCGCGCGCGCGCGCACGTGCACAGAGGCGTAAAGGTTTATTTTTTTTTTTAATATATGAAATTTATTGTCAAATTGGTTTCCATACAACACCCAGTGCTCATCCCAAAATATGAGGGAGTTTTTTGTGGTGATCTTCTACGTCATAACTGAGATGGCTGTGCACAGTTGCTGAAACTCACTGAATTATACACATAAAAGTGGCGGATTTTATTGTATCTGAAGTTTACCTCAATAAACTTCAATTTAAACAATTGTGAGGAGTTATCAGGAACCCCTTAAGAAATAATTCATTTGTAAATTCAGGCATAGATCTAAAAAAGTGAAGTTTCTTGCTCAAAATTCCATGAATAGTGTGTCTGTGGTTAGAGTACGTATCTTCAGATTCCTAATCTCTCTAGGCTGCACAATTCTCTTGGCATTAGATCACATCCTGCTATCTATTGTTATAAAGGTAAAACTCAGGTTTTTCCTTCCTGTGTAGGCAAAAACCCAGTTTTTCCCTACCATGTTTTTCTTTCCTGTGAGTCTCCTTTACTACTCACACAGCACACTTCACCTCGGACACTTCTGGTCACCAAATGTGTGGAGGTTCCCCCACACACAAAACACGCAACTAGTTCTCTGTGACACCAGCTGGGTGTCCTACAATTGTACTCAGTTCTGACACTATCCAAAGACAGTGTTGGACCCCACAGGTTAAGGGCTCACTCCCGCAAGACTGCCCCTCCCAACCTGCCTCCCAGACACGCACTTCAAATGCCAGTTGCCAACTCGGCTATCACCTGTGCTTCTCACCTGTGCTTGGCTATAAATTGGAGGTTCCAATGACCCCCTCCTTGGGTTCAGTTAGTTTGCTAGAGCGGCTCACAGAACTTAGGGAAACACTTTCACTTACCAGTTTATGGTAAAAAGATATGATAAAGGATATAGATGAACATAAGATGGAAGAGATGCATAGAGCAAGGAATGTGGGAAGGGCTGCGGAGCTTCCATGATCTCTCTGGGAATGCTCGTCTCCCGGTACCGATCCGGAAGCTCTCCATACCCTGTACCTCTGAGATTTTATGGAGGCTTCATTTTGTAGACATGATTGATCACTAACTCCATTTTCATCTCTTTTCTCAGGAGAATGGGGGGCGGGACTGAAATTTACAAGCTTCTAGTCACTGCTTTGTGTTTCCCTTGACCAGGCCTCTTCCAGGAGTGCACCCCGCTCCCCCCCTCCCCAGTTGCCTCATTAGAAAAAAGACACTCCCATCACCCAGGAAATTACAAAGGTTTCAGGAGACCTGTGCCAGGAACAAAGGCCAATATAAAAACGGGAGATGGTCCTAGTGTTCTTATCACTTTGGAAATTACAAGGATTTTTAAGGGCTCAGAGGTAGAGACCAATATATATATGTTCAATGACCTCATAATTGTGCTTTTTCATTTTCTTTAAGTGTTCGTCTTAACTCTCTGTATATATTATAACCTCTGGAAATACAAGGTTCATATCTGTGTTTCTCTTCATACTTCCCACATTGTATTGCACAGAGCATGTGCTCACTATTTGCTGAATTAATGAAAGCTTGGCCTAGTGCACCATGCCTCCCAGACTTGGACAGAAAAGTCAGGAATATCTCATGGCGTAGTTCCAGGCCTCACAAATTCAGCTGAGACTTTCTCTAATGTATGGTTTCCGTAGACCACCATGTCTTTGCTTAGGAGTTCACAGCTACCACAAATGTAAGCTAATTAATGGGGGATGGATGTTTTATTTATGTATTTCTGTGAAAGCTTAGGTAGTGAAACTGAGGGAGATACTACTTTACATTTTCAATCTGAAGCCAAATATAACTACAGTGAGAACACAAACTCCTCTTAAAGATTAAATAGAAGAGCAGCCGTCAGAATTGGAACTTTTGTCTTTTTCTAAAGCTCTCCACTCTTAAATCCATCCTCTTTTATAATTGAGGGACCATGCTAACAGCACAGAATAAACACAGAAAAATCATCTCTGTGTTAAACTCACTTTCTTTGCATTTTCAGGACTCTAAACTTTTTCAGCTGTGATTTGTTTTTAATAATTATGTAGATCAATAGATCTACATAAATTGAACACTTATTTATGATGTCTTCATCTTACACCCAAGAAAGCAAGGAACTGAAAGGTACTGTGAGAGAACAATAAATTTAGAAGGAATGTGGAATCCCACAGATTGTTTCATTTCTTAAAGTATATACTTATAGTGAAATAGCAATATATCAATAATATTTAACATTTACCAACTTCTTACTCTGTATCAGGCATTTGTTCTGAGTGCTTTACACATATTCCCCCTTGTAAGCGATACAGCACTATGAAGTCATTTTGTTGTTTTCCTCATTAATAGTTGAGGAAACGGAGGCACACAGAGATTAAATAACTTGGCTAAAATCTCACGACCAGTAAGGGATGGGCCTGGAATCTCAATCCAGAACCTGAATTCCAATCACTGTGATGTGACGTCTCCTAGTTAGGTCAGTGGACAATATGATTAAATAGTTTAGAACTTGATTTAATATCAGAATTATTTTACTTATGTAAATTGAGGGAGTATAATTTATTAAATAAATGATGTTGAATTATTTAATATTGAGATATCAACTAGTTGGAAAAAAGTTATTTTGACAGACCTGGAAGTCATACAATGGAACCTTTGCTATACCCTCAACAAAGTTATTTATTTATTGTGACGCACCCTACAAATTCCTTTCTAAGAAGATGGTGGTGCACATTTTCTGTATTATGCAAATAAATAAGACAAATATCAGTGATATCAGTGTTTATTGTAATATTTGAGAGTAGAATTTAACCAAAAAGTTTGGGTCACCTGGGTGGCTCAATTGATTGAGCATCCGACTTCGGCTCAGTCATAATCTCACAGTTCATGGGTTCAAGCCCCATGTCCAGCTGTCACATGGAGCCTGTATCAGATTCTCTGTTTCCCTCTCTGTCTACCCCTCCCCCGCTTGCACACGCTCACACGCTCGCTCTCTCTCTCTCTCTCTCTCTCTCACACACACACACACACACACACACAAATTAAACATTAAAAAAACTTTTTTAAATAACCAAAACTTTCCTTGGCGCTAGGATAAGGGCCTAAAGCAGGGAATCTTTTTGTTGAGACAAAGAAATTGGGATATATCTTTAAGGATGAGCTGGGACTGGCATATTCCTTGAACATTTATGAGAAATGTGGGTGTGGGAGTTACTCCTATGAACCGACAAAAATATCGTCTCCCACTTTGTATTGACCTCCTGTGAAGGTTCCTCTTAGACTCACTGTCATTGTGCTTACAAAGTTGTAATTAAGTCTGCTCTGTTATAAATCTAAAGGTTTCTGATGGTATTTTTAGGAATACTATTCATTCTTTTCTTAGTGAATAGTTTTCAGGAAGTCAGCATCACATGGTAGGAATAGTTGAGGAGTGGTTAATTAAAAACCTGAGTTTCAAAAAAAAAAACCTGAGTTTCAGGGGCACCTGGGTGTCTCAGTCAGTTGAGCGTCCGACTTCGGCTCAGGTCATGATCTTGCAGTTTGTGAGTTCGAGCCCCACGTCGGGCTCTGGGCTGACAGCTTGGAGCCTGGAGCCTGGTTCTGATTCTGTCTCCCTCTCTCTCTGCCCCTCTCCCGCTCATGCTCTCTCTCTCTGTCAAAAATAAATAAACATTTAAAAACAAAAACCTGAGTTTCAGTTTTGGCACTGCTAGTCACTTTGTGTCCCTTGGACTTATCACTTCATTCCTCTGGGCCTCCGTATCCATCAAACTCTAACTTCGGGAGATTAGGATTCATGATCTCTGAGAGCCCTTCTAGTTCTAAATTCCCTAATTTTATGGCTCTTTTTGGCCAGGAATCTTGCATGATTGAGAGCCATTCTTGTCTGCTGTATTGCTTGTTTACTTCTTGATCATTGTCCACAGACTAACCTTTCTGTGATTGAAGGCTGTAGCGTTTTTAACATTCAGCCCTTTGATTAAAATACTTTTGTAAATATGGGGTGCCCGGGTGGAGTTATATATCCAACTTTGGCTTAGGTCATGATCTCATGGTTCGTAGGTTGGAACCCTGCCTCGGGCTTTCTGCTACCAGCGCAGAGCCCTCTTGGATCCTCTCTCCCTCTCTCTAAATAAATAAATAAATAAATAAATAAATAAATAAATAAAACATTAAAAAAAAACTTTTGCAAATAATTCTGCAGCAGTTTTCTGCCCACAAAAACTATTTGGCCTACCAAGTTTGTTTGATTGTATTCCCTTTACCAGTATAATCTCCCTTAAAGCAGTTCATTTCTACATGTAAAACATGGAGACTGTTCATTAAGCTGAAATGAATGTTAAACTTGTTTTGGGTTTGTTCTACCACATCAGTCAGGAAGGAAACAATATGATCTGTTGCATTCCTCCATGGTAGTTTGTCATGATAGGCTAGTTGAAATGGAAGAGAAAATGTAAATGCGGTTATTTAAATCCCATTTTAGTTCTCTACCTGATTTACTTTCATTTCTTTGGCATTCTCTAATTTCTTTTAGATCCAGAGCATGTGCTTAAAATCATAAGTGATTGAAAGGTTTCACAGTGTGCAGTATATGTGCAGTTAGTACATTTTATTTGCATTTAATATGTAACACTCTATACATTTTAGAATTTTAAAATATAAAATGAATGCATATTTTTTAAAGGACAGAATTGTATCAATGTACACTCAGATAAGACAGTGAAAAGTATGACGGTTCTCAACCCTACTCCACCCTCTAATCCTACTCAGAGTAGGCCACTCTTAGCCATGTGACAGATACCGGTCCACGTATTTTTTATACATTGTATACAATGTATATAGACATTAATTGTCTATAGACAATTAAATTGTCTATAGACAATTTAAACATTGTGGTGGGCTTTTCTTTAATGACTTCATATCATGTTAAGAGCTTCAGTGATTGAGATTGTAATAGGACAGATTCTGGCACCATATTGTACTTGTCAGTAAGGCAGATTTTAAAATAGAGTTTAACTGCTAGTTTATGTTTAATGTATTTATAGGATTAGACTCAAGGCCGAGTTTATGGAGCAAGAGCTGATAGAATAAGTTACAATGAGAGAATGGCATAGGGTATGATATAGTTGATCTAAAAAAATTTTTTAATGTTTGTTTTTGGGAGACAGACAGAGTACAAGCAGAGAGAGAGGGAGACAGAATCTGAAGCAGGCTCCAATCTCTGGGCTGTCAGCACAGAGCCCAATGCAGGGCTCGAACCCACGAAGCATGGGATCATGACCTGGGCCGAAGTTGGATGCTTAACCGAATGAGCCACTCCAGTGCCCCGATTTAGTCGATTTCAAAATGAGATATGACCTCTGAACCACAGTCCTACTTACAAACAGCTGGTAACGTATATATTTAAGTAGAGATAGAACAGCCAGTGGAGTTTAAGAGAAAAGAAAGTCAAACTAAAAAGGAAGATTAATGACTTTTTTATTTATTTGCTACCCAACACAACATATTGTAATTTCATTCTGTTAGCAACACTTTCTCAATCCCAATGTTCCCAGCTTGCTACTCCTATAAAATCTGCCCCCAGAGTTTTTATTCAGCAGGTCTGAACTTGCCTTGTGCTTAATCTTCAACCTGAATGATATACTAAAGCAGTTGGGCAGGAGAGTGTTGTCCTGAGTACTTTTTATGACTAGCAGCCATAGCAACCATCAGATGTCAGCCCTTTTATTTTGGAATATGAGTTTCATGAGTGTACTCTTGTGTTAAATTATTGTGTCTACTGCCCTGTGTGTGTATGTTTTAACTAAAACAAAAATATCTAATTTACTTCCCTGAAAAACAATCGCTATTCAGTGCTTACAGTTCCAGTTGTTTTACAAGTATTATTTCATCATCTTATTTATTTCTGACAGAAATCTAAATGTTAAGTCATATTAATTTGCTGCTGAAACAAGCTTAGGAAAGTTAAGGGATTTACCCAAGTTTGTCAAAGCAGAGATTCAGATTGTGACCTGTGGCTTTAACTTCTGTGATAGTGGAGTAGGGACTTCAGAAAATCTGCTCCTCGATAAATGCAGTGAAAACACTGGCAAAAATTCTCAGGTCAACTTTTTCAGAACTCTAGAATTTAACTATAGGCTTACAACAATCCAAGGAGCATTGATTTAAGAGAATCCCCTGAATCTTGGTAAGAAGAGCAAGCTTTGTGGCAGTTTAAATTGTGCTAATCACACCCCCCTCTCCCTGCTATGCAGTACCCTGGAAAGTCAATAGCCATGCAAATTTGGTAGCCTGTAAACCAGCTGCTCAGCAACCACTTGAAATGGCCAGAGGGTCTGGTGCTCCTTAAAGCCCCATCCTCAGAAATTGATACTATGTAATGCCAGCTCTAGGAGAATCTCCTCAGGGCTTGCCTTTATTTGACCAGATTCAGCCGCTCACTGCCCTACCCTCAGGGCACTTCTTGAAAACAATCAACAGCAGTTGTTTAAAGTTGCAGGTAGCTGAGGTTATATTATCTTGGACACTAACTAAAGGCTAATGAACAACATGAAGGAAAAACCAGGGAACAGGATGTCCAGAGAAGTCTTTGAGAAACTCCTAGGAATCTGGACTATATACATATTTAGAGCTTCTCACATACACAGGAGAGACCTATGAAGACCTTAATTAATCTCTTGCCTCTAGCTAATCTTGAGGCTCCATGCTAGCATGAAAGGAATACTAAGGCAGAGTTGTAAATTGCCTCTTGGAGCTTTGAAAATGTTCCACAACAGACACAGTAGAGGCTGAAAGATACATTGATTTGAGGCATTTAAAGAAATCTAATTCCAACCATTAGTTGACTACTAAGCTAATGGAAAAGACTTCAGAGGCCACACACAACAATGAACCCAAACTTTACAGAACTATTCTAGGAAAGTTGGTAAACAAATAGTACCAACAGCAAACCCTAGGGGAGGGAGGATTTGATTTCTATAGTTGTCATATTGTAATAATTTTCAGTTTTCAACTAAAAATTACAAGACACACAAACAGGGAGGTATGGCCTATACACAAGAAAAATAAAAGCAAAGAATGGACCCTGTCCCTGAGGAAGCTCACTAGACAAAAAGTTTAAATCAGCTGTTTTAAGTATATTCCAAAAAATAAAGGAACCCATGTATAAAGACTTAAAGTAAGAAAACAATGCCTCGGGGCGCCTGGGTGGCTCTGTCAGTTGAGCGTCTGACTTTGGCTCAGGTCATGATCTCATAGTTCATGAGTTCGAGCCCCACATCGTGCTCTGTGCTGACAGCTCAGGGCCTGGAGCCTGCTTCATACATATTATGTGTCTCCCTCTCTCTGCTCCTCCCCTGCTCACACTCTGTCTCTCTCTCAAAAATAAATAAAGATTTTTAAAAAACTAAAAAAAAAAAAAAAAGTCTCATAGAGAATATCTAACAAAAAAATGGAAATTATAAAAAGAAAATAGAAATTCTGGAGTTGAAAAGTACAATAACTGAAATGAAAAACTGGCAAATTTGCATCAGTAAATTTGAAGATGAGTCAATTGAAATGATTTAATCCGAGAAGCAAAAGGAAAAAATAATAAAAAATGAACTGAGCAATTGAGAGACTAATGGGACATTATCAGGTCTTCCAGCATACACGTAATGGGAGTCCCAGAAGGAGAAGGAAGGAGGAGGCGGAAAGAATATGTGAAGAAATAATGGCTGACATCTCTCTAAATTTGATGAAAAATTTAAATCTGCACGTTGAAGAATCTCAGCGAATTCCAAGTAGGATAGACTCTAAGTAATCCAAACCCTGACACATCATAGTCAAAACCCAAAGACATCATGAAAACAGCAGGGGAAAAGTGAATCTTCATATACAAGGGATCCTCAATACTATTAACACCTGACTTCTCTCCGAAACCATGTCATCTCACTGCTCTCTGTGGCCAGGTTGGCAAGCATTTACTGGACATGATTAGCTCTGACAGACTCTGTTGGTTTTGTGTGCCTCTCTGCTTTTCAAGGCCTGTGTGTCCGGTTTTCTGTGACACAGCTTTTCCTTGTAGGGATGACATGCCTTATAATGACCCTCTTTGTGACAACAGACATGCTCAGACTGGCTGTGCTAAATCATTTCAACAGTGTCTGGATCTATAGATATCGGAGAGTCAAAAGCCTCTTGAGTTAAGATACCCCACGCAGCAGGGTAAAACTCATTACGACTTCCTTTTGCATGTAGTGATACACAGGTGAGCTACTGAACTGCATGTGAGATGCTGTAGTTCCTATGTGGTTTCCTTTTTCCTATTGTGTGCAAGTCTTTTATTTGGCTGGGTTGGTTACCTAGGAAACAGCTGCAGGGTAAAGATGGATTGGCTGTTTGGGAAATAGAATCACAGGCCCCTTAAAGAAGCAAAGGACCTATTGGATAAAACAAAAATTAGTGAATAGCTGAGCTTGTGGTTAATTATTAATTAGTGTGCCTTAGGAAGTCACATTGAGCAAGACAAGGTCTACAGAAGAACCTATTTAATCCTGCATGATTTTAACTTTAGCTTGTTTTTAATTCTTTCAAGCTCACCAAATGCTTATTAAGTCCTGCTTTGTGCCCACTGCTACAGGCCATTCCGGGGGGTTTCCAATGAAGTAGAAGGTTCAGTTCTCTCCTGAAAGGCCCATTTTCTGTTTGAGGTAAAAAAGAAGCTACCTTAAAATCAAGTGCATGATTGTGTGACACAGACTAAATGTGCCCAGAGAATTTGGAGCATGTAAAAGGTCTTGGCTAGTCAACATGAGAGATGGATTTGAATCTACAAACAGGAGATAATTCTTTGAGGTAAAAGATGAAATTAAAGACCTGGTGTGAGTTTGGGCACAACAGTACCTGAATTTACAAGATGTAATAGCAGCAGCACAGTTAACCTTTGCAGATCCCTCTCCCCAGACAGCTTATGGAAAATATGTGACTATGATAGAAGTTATGTTGACCTAGAGTCTTACTCAAGAGAAAGAATTATAGCAGCAGTGTCGACTCTTTGTACTAGCCCTCCTATAATTTATTTAAGGAAAGTCTATTTTCACTAAAAGTGTGACAGAGTATTGGTTTTTAGAATCTCTGACCATACAGCAATGCTGGGCACATAGACATTCAATAAAATTTTTGTGAATTGATGTACTTACATACAGCATATCTCAGCTAGCTTTAGCATTCTTTTCTTCCAGAATGTAGCTGCTGAGTATTTGGTCTTGATGTGTGGTAGTAAGGACCTTTGTAAATATAGGAGTATAACTCTGCTTTTAAAACTGAACATGTGTCAGATTATTTCCACTTGGTTTGTAGCAGGGACAGCTCTCATTTTCATTGTCTTACTTGTTCTGTTTGTAGTCATTTGATGTGGTATGCCAGTCAGTAGAAGAAGCAAGAGCAGTCCCCCTCAGAAAGCTTAACAATCTACAGGCACAGGAAGTTACATTGAATTTGAGCCCTAACGCTCTTTGCCATATCTATAAACGGGAGGTAAGAGGTAGCATAAGAATACTCAGAAATATTTTGAAGGAAAGACAGTTTAGTTACTGGACCTACAATTTTAAATATTTGTCAGCAACAAGTAATTATCAAATGTAAATCTAAGTTCATTAGTTATATAGTGTTACCAATAAAACTTTCTTTGTATTTTAAATGAAGTTGTGAAGAAAGTTACTGCTGTAATCAGAATCCACAGTATTGGATTTTGTCAGAGGATTTTTCATTGCCTGTTGTCTATTCTTAGAGCAATTACAGTTTTATAAATGGGGTAGTGACTATAAAGGGTAATTTGTTAGAAGTCTTTTGCTGAATGATCAAGAGTAGCTTCCTGTTCATTCTTGAGCATTCTGTGAATCCCTTCTTTATTTCCAAAATTATAATAAAATGCTTTATCATAAGACAAGCTCTATCCCCCAAGTTTTCTTTTCAATGAAACTTTTTACGGTTTCAATTTAAAAACAATTACGCAACTTCCTGGTACCTACTCACCCTATGCTGTCCCTTTTTCTGGTTCAAGCAATTTCAAGGTTAGCAATTAAGTGTCAAAAACTTTTAACTGATTTGCTTCTCTTAGACCTACTAAGTCACTGAGCTCCAAGCAGCACCTAGAAAGGATAGTGTGTGGAATTATTATAAAGGTTTGCTCACTTTCTATTCCCCTCCCAACCCCCATATGTCTCCATTCTGCCGGAGACAATCCCAAATTATAATGCTGTTTACCTATGTGGAGATCACAAGATGGGCCTAATTATTGGATGATTTGACAGAAAAGGGTACAGCTTCTTTGAGTGCTCTTCTTCCACTCTACCAAAAGAGTTATAGTCAGAATTAGCATTGAAGGTACGGGGGACTACAACTCAGTTTTCAGAAAACTGATTTTTTGCTTCATTTTCTTTGAACACTTTGGTTTATTTCTAAAAATATATCAATGGCAAAACACAGGTTGCAGGGGCGCCCGGTGGCTCAGTCAGTTGAGCGTCTGACTCTTGATTTCATCTCCAGTTGGCTCAGGTTGTGACCCGGGGTCGTGGGATTGAGCCCCGAGTCAGACTCCACACTGAGCATGCAGCCTGCTTAATAGCCTGCCTCTCTCTCTCTCCCTCTGTCCTTCTCTCTCCCTCCCTCCCTCTGTCCTTCTCTCTCTCTCCCTCTCTCCCTCTCTCTCTCTCTCTCTCCCTCTCCTCCCCTCCCTCCCTCCCCGCCTCCCTCCCCCCCCATCTCCCCCTTGCCCCCCCTCCAGCAGCCCCATCCACCTACACGTGCATCTATATCCTCATGTCCAGCTCTGGTCTACCTTTCCCACTAAGGCAGCTTCCCATAATGTCTCTAGGAATTTTACTGACTGTCCTCAAAAAAGGCACTTGTTTGTGGCAAGTGCTGTGATTTTGAGGTTAATGTGTTTTTGGTGGTGGTGGTGTTAATGTTTTTGCTCAAATTGAGAAAGTAATTAAGACCAAAAAAAGATGCAGAAATCTATTATGTTTTCAGTAGTTACAGGAATTTCTTTTCTTGTGTTTTAGACAACAGTTTTCCCATTTGTAGATGCTCTTAAAGGGAGAAACAAGCAGTTTTCACTCAAAAGTAACATTTTAATTGTTCTTCTTAATGAGGAAGAGAATACAATAAATACTTTTCCCTTCCATATCTAGGTTTCTATAAATCAGTTCACCCTAAATTTGATAGAGGGGTTCCTTGGGTTTGACATAAGAACATGTTTATGTAAAAATAGCACCTGATGTTTTACAAAAATCGCTTTCATGTTATTTAAATGAGAGAGGGGGCCTTTGAAAAGTTTCCACTAATGCCTTTGCTCCTCTGCTGAAGCATGCTGGTAATGGTTTAGCAATCTGAACAATTGTACGTTGTACAAATTGTTGAACTTACCAAATGGGGGAGGACCTACCAGTTTTCCCAACTTTTTCTTGAACTTAATGGAAAGGTATTTATATTATAATATTCTTAGGCTTTTTAACTTTAATAAAATATGTTCTAATATTTAATCCATTATTTAATTTTATCTCTATATTATGATTAGATATTTCAAGTTTGCCTTCATTTTCCTGAAAAGTTTTTCTCCTCATCCAAAATCAGATAATGTACATTGGGTCTTGGATCTGAGAATAGAAAAGTTCCACTTCTTTCTGCTAGTATGTAAGTTCCACAAGAGCAGGAACCTCATCTGTCTTGTTTGTTATTTCTCTAGAGCCCAGAACATTGCCTGACACAAGTACTCCGAAAAGTATTTGTTCAATGAGTGACTGAAAGAACTGCCTCTTGTGGTTTTGTGATTTTTTTTTTTTTAAGTTCATTTTGTATGTTAAGTATGACTATGTTGTGAATTGCAGAATGCTGAATAATAAGACTCGGTGAAATAAATGCCTGAGCGATCCACACAGAAATAAGATGACTCAGGGGGTGTTGGTGGGGAATATTCCCTGGAATGACAAACCCACTCAAGTGTTCCCACCTTTTTGCATCTCCCCAGGAGCACTCACTGTGGGCCTTGTGCGACAGTGTCAGACAATCCATGGACGAGACCGGACGTGCATCCCACCTCGGCTTCCCCCAGAGTGGGTCACCACACTGTTTTTTATCATCATGGGAATCATTTCATTGACTGTCACATGTGGTTTGCTGGTGGCTTCCCACTGGCGAAGAGAAGCTACAAAATATGCTCGATGGATAGCCTTCACTGGAAGTAAGTAACCTGTGCTCACCAAATTTGTCTAGAAGGCGCGCACTTTGGTAGTTTAATGAAGATAATCCAGAATCAGTAATAAGGACTCCGTAATCATCAAAGAGCACCCCCACTCTGGCCATCACATAGACTCTGCGCAGCCCCGTCAGTTCTTCAGGATTCTCACCACAAGACCAAGACGTCTGAAACCTTAATTGCTTTGTATAAAATGCTATCTTAATGAATTTTATTTTTGCTCACATTGTAACATAAGTGTTCCAGGTCTGTGGCTCAGAGCTACCCCTAACCCAAGTCTTTTACTCTTCTTAAAGGTATTGGCATCCTCTACCAAATAAAGATAAATCTAGAAGAGAATATACAGAAGTATAAATTAGATTAAGGTGGTGATTTACTTTTCAGTATCATTAATTTGAGTTTCTGCTATGAGTTGTTGTGGGACCATTGAAAAATCAGCACATATGGTTGTTTGATAATTACTCATCGACATTTCTTACTCCATTAAGCTATGTCCCATGGTATGATATATATTATACATTCTCTTGTACTTTGCAAGATTGGTTTAATTTCCCAACACATCACTGGCTTTTCCCAAATTAAAAGCAGCAAAAATGCACAAAGGAAAGATATCTCTGTAATTTTGCCTTCTTGTTTCTTTCTCTGTAAAGTAATTTTGCTCCCCTTCCCCCAGAGGGAGAGGACATTTGTCAATGTCTGGAAACATTTTTGATTGTCACAGTGAAGGGGATCCTACTGATATCTTGATAAGAGGCCAGGGATAGGGTAAAACATCCTACAAATGTGAGGGACACTCCCCACAACAAAGACTTATCTGGCCCAAAATGGCAATGGAAATGTATTTATATTGTAATATTCTTAGGCTTTTTAACTTTAATAAAAGTTAAAGTTATATAAAGAACAGGATAACTAACGGTACTTATGCCAAATACCATGGGGTTTGACATCTAATTCAATGCCTTATAATTATCTCAGGTTTGCATAAGCTTTAAAAAATGAATATTATAATACAGCTTACTTTCACTTGATATTTTCATTTAGAACTTGTATGGTAGGAGTAAAACACAACCCCATGTCTCCCCATTAGTGTTAGATTAGAACTCATTTTATCCTTAAAGACCCTAAGATAGGAACATTAGTTCATGAGTCTCCATTTCTCCCCATCTCTCTGTGAAACGCTTTAATGTGTATGTTTCTGGCTCTGTTTTATTTTTGTCTACATATCTCCCTTAGTTTTAAAACTTAGATCAAGTTGCCTTTGACTAAAAAAGTCTTCATTTTTGTTAAGAAATGTGAAACAAGTTGAAGACCTGTTTGAGGTCAAACAGACCTTCTGAGACCATTCTTTTCTGTATAGTAGGGTCCACAGGCAGTTGTAGAGACAGTGCTGCTAAATTAAAGGGTATTGATGAAGAATTTAAAGAGAATTGTTACTCACAGATACAATTACTTATCAGGTAGAATTCATTCTTTAAGAAGTAAAATAAAATCAAAGAAGGAGTATTTAGTTTATGGATTTTTAACTTTTAAAAAGAATATGTGCATATGGTACATAATTCAAAGCCTAAGAAAGGGTCACTAGGTGAAAAGTAAGTCTTACTTGTGGCTCCATCACCTAGCTACTCAATACCTCTTTGCTGGAAGCAACCATTGTTACCAGTTTCTGGGATTACCTACCAGAGGTGCCCTGTGGATAGAAACGTATATGTGTGAATGTTCTATAAATAATATTCTGTTTATACTGTTCTGTACCTTGGGTTTTCAGCTCAAAAATATCTCCTAGTTAATGTCATCTAAGCCAGCACAGAGCTGCATTACTCTTGTGTGCTTCCTTCAACAGGTTGTTTTTGTTAACAGAGCTAGTCTGCTGGGGTGGCAGTCTTCAGAGAGATTGAGCTCCCCCTGGTGTTTCCACTCAGCCTTTGAAAATGTACTTTATCTCTATTTTATATATTTCTATTCCACTTAAATTACAGTTTTGGTCAGAATGTCAGGGTAACATTTTCTGATAGGTTTACACAGTGGGGAACTATCAGAGGAGAGTCGCATGTGATGCAGCTTGCCTCTGAGAGCAAGGGTAACAAAGGTGTGTTTTTTTCTTCAAGTCTGACCCCTTATCCTTTCCTCTGCCACTGTAATTTACATTCTCATCTCCCAATACACCCAATATCTAGCTCTCACCACCAAGAAATCTGTGCCATGGAAGATTTGAAGCTATTGTCTTTACAGGCTTATTTAGAACCCAAAATTTAGTTGTCAAAAGTTGATAGGTATTATCAGCATTAATAATTTTTTTTTAATTTTTTTTAACGTTTTTATTTATTTTTGAGACAGAGAGAGACAGAGCATGAATGGGGAGGGGCAGAGAGAGAGGGAGACACAGAATCGGAAGCAGGCTCCAGGCTCTGAGCCATCAGCCCAGAGCCCGATGTGGGGCTCGAACTCATGGACCATGAGATCATGACCTGAGCTGAAGTCGGGCGCTCAACCGACTGAGCCACCCAGGCGCCCCATTAATAATTTTTTTTAAGTTTATTTATTTTGGGGGAGAGATTGAGAGAGAGAGGCAAAGATGGAGGGAGAATCTCAAGCAGGCCCCATGCTGTCAACTCAAAGCCTGACGCAGGGCCTGAACTCATGAAACTGAGATCGTGACCTGAGCCAAAATCAAGAGCCAAACACTTAACCAACTGAGCCACCCAGGCACCCCTACATTAATAATATTTTAAGATCTAAAGTAACTTCACAGGTCCCAATAGCTTAAAAGAAAACTCATCCTGGAGCACCTGGGTGTCTCAGTCAGTTGAGCATCCGACTTTGGCTCAGGTCATGATCTCACAGTTCGTGGGTTCAAGCCCCACATCGGGCTCTGTGCTGACAGCTCACAGCCTGGAGCCTGCTTCGAATTCTGTGTCTGCCTCTCTCTCTGCCCCTCCCCTGCTCATGTTCTGTCTCTCTCTCAAATATAAATAAATGTTAAAAGTTAAAAGAAAAATAAAAGAAAAGAAAACTCATCCACTTACATTAAATCTTCCCAGAAGTATAGAGAACCTAATTCTTTGGATTAAAAACCAAGATTAGATCAAATAGGAGTTTATTGCTTCCTTAACATCTCATTAAGCTTTTTGTAACTAACTTGGAAAATATTTAACTATTGTAAAATATTAAACTCTACTTTAAATATAGTCATATTAAACTCTACTTTAAATATAGTCATTAAATGATTACTCCATTGTAAAAGATAGATTTTATTTTATAGTAGAAAATAGAAAAGGATAAGAATGAAGTTGGCACATTAACAGAATGAACAATTGTAATATCTGTGTATCTCTAAAGCACTTCTAAATTATTTGTTTCTTGAGATTAGATTAGTCAACATTAAGAAACAAGTTGTTTTTAAAACAATAACTTTATCCCATTGTTATCTATTAGTTTGTGTATACACATGTAGATTGTGATTTCATTTTACTTACCAAACCATATTAAGGCAGAAGAACCATTAGAAATTGGTGACAGATGACACTGATAACTGGGCATTGACAGTACTAATAGTCTTTCCTGCTGACTATACAACAGAAAGGCCAGAAAACCTAATACTTGACTCTTTCACTTGTCCTGTAGTAGGCATCTGAAAGAATACAAATTCACTTATGTAACATTATTTGGTGTGGTTCGTTGGCCAAAAAGAAATAGTCTCTATGTCTGTCTATATAATATAAAATAATCCACCTAAGTGGTGCAAAGCAAACAGAATGCTGAGGTGTTCCTTAAACTAGTGTATTAATTAAGAAAATGTTACTTCTTAATACCTTGGATATTGCCCTAGAGGTATTTCTTCCAGGAAAAGATTCCTAATTGGTTTTTTAAGGACTCACCTATTAAATTTGTTGATTGCTTAACACAGAAATAATTTAGGACAAGTGTTGGCTGGTATGTTTATCCAGGACTGTGTATTCCTGATACAGAAAAAAGTTATGTTTAACTTGGAAAAAGTTTCTCATTTGGTTAATGATGGAGAGCTTCAAACCCTTCACATGCAGTGAGTATAGTAACCTATGTTCACATTACACTGAAAAAAATGTTTCTGCCTCCAAAGAAATTTGAATGACTGTGAATATTTGACTAATGTGCTTTCAAAAAGCATAAAATATTTCCTTGAAAAAGCTAGCCTATCAATAGGTAATTTGTGTTCGCTAAGAAGAGTGTTTCTTTGGTAGCCCAGGGGAGCAAGCTGTTTGCTAAAATAGAGGGCTGTGGAACTCTACCCAGATACTGGGTTTTCTGATACCTTTCTAGAAACATTTTAGCAACTAATACACAGTATTTCATTGTGTTTGTATACAAAACTCAAAAGAGTGTCCTCCTGTCCCACTTTAACCCGTGTGTACTCAGAAACCTGAGAGAGACTTTATTTTTTTCTAGTATTGTCCATAATGAGAGATAATGAGAGAGTTTGCTAATCATCTCAGAAGGCTGAGATTCTTTCCACTAGATGATTTTAAATCATTAAGATAAATGGTACTATATTTGTGTGTAGCTTTTCTCCATTTCTAATACCAAGAGGAGCTGAGAATTAACAGGATAATAACTATGATGATCATCATATGCAACATTTATTCATCACATACTGTCAACCTGGCACCATGCCAGGGACTTGACATTGTTTTGTTTATCCTTCTGGTATTTACCCCATTTTTAAAAGGAAACCAGAAGTCTAAGATTGCTAAGCTATAAATAGTGGAGCCAGAACATAGCCCCTATCTGATTCTAGTCAGAGCCCTTAATCACTACATTAAATGGTCAAGTATAGTTTATGCAAACACCTGAAACTAATGTAACACTGTATGTTAAATATACTGAAATTAAGATTTTTTTAAATTAAAGTTAAAAAAAGAATAGTCTACGTAAGCACTTAGTAGGTTTGGAAGCCTTTCTTAATGCTGATATTCAAAATCATCCTAACACTTAACATAAAAGGCTTTTACTGTATTTAATTGTTAGGCTTTGTGGATATTATGTGATATATAGCATATGTAAATCTTTTGACAAGTGCGCCGTGTTTTAACAGGTTTGACCACGTTATCAACCCATAACCCTTCTTCTTTTAAACTTCCTTTGTGCCAAATTTTCATTGTTTTCTTCATCACCAAACCATGTTACTAATGTTGTGTTTTGGTTTGTTTTACAGTGATCCTTTTCTGTATGGCTGCCCTAATATTTCCAATAGGATTTTACATCAATGAAGTCGGAGGTCAACCTTATAAATTACCCAACAACACAGTAGTTGGGTCATCATACGTACTTTTTGTCTTATCAATTTTCTTTACTATAGTAGGACTTCTATTTGCTGGCAAAGTTTGTTTACCAGGCTGATGAATGTCTAATTTGCTCAACTCTTTTATTATTTTTAATTTTATTTTATTTTTTTATTTTTGGAGGGGAGAAGACAAAGGCAAGGCATCTGAGCAGTCCTCTCATAGGAAGATGCTTAGATGAAACTGATGCCGAAAAGGAAAAAAAAAATGCTTTGATTTGTTCTCACTATGCACTTTGGATTTAAAAACAAAACAAACAAACAAACAAACAAATAAGGAGAGCCTTTTCCATAACCAAATACAGACAATATTGACTAAATCTCCTGAGCATATTCAGGCAGTCAGGTCTGCACTGTGATAGCAACCTAGTGAAGGAGAATGCTTTATAATGAAAAGCATGTGGCCCTTTGTGACTCTGTTGTTCCGTTTTTAATGTCTAACGATTAATTGAGGAAAAAAAACAAACTCTAAGTATTTATGAATCATGGTGGACCAGAGGCTTACAAGAGAAGTTCACGTGGGGCTGGCCTCACCTCCTAAGAAATTAGTATTCACAGCTTCCTTGTAATGGTATGAGCCTTTGGTGCCAGAATGATTTGCTGTTGCATTACTACACCAAGAAGCCAATAGATCAAAACTTGTTTGCTAAAATGTATGTAAAATTCCTGAAATTCCCTATTCTCTGTGTACAAAACAAAACAAAAAAAAAATCAAACACTAAGAAACATGTTGGGGGTGGGTGGGTGGGGGAAATATTCCTTATATTTATATAAATATATATATAATATATATATTTTGCTGATGCAGTATACAATGTGTATATATGTGTGTGTGTGTGTATGTGTGTGTAAATTTATATACACACACATGCAAACCGTTCCTGGAAGAGAACTCTGAATGCTTTGCTAGCAAAACACTGTGGTGTGCAAACCTAGAACTCAATAGAAAAAAAAGCCATTTATCTGAAGGCTGCGTAGTGGAGAGAGTCTTCAGTTTACCTCATTCTTTGTAGCAGCCCTTGATTTTAACAGGTTTTTGTAATAGGTACAAATAATCCCATACCTTTCTAGGTCCAATTTTAAGTTAAGCTAAAATTCTTTGTAGGGTTAATTTATTTGTATATGATTGTAGAAGGTAAGATCATGTAAAATGTTATAATTTGGGGAATCTTGACACTATTTAAATTATTGGCAACTGTTGTCTGTTGTACAAAGGCTCTCTTTTTCTACTGGCTTAGTCTGTTACACAAATAATGCATTTTCTGTGTTCAAGCACACAACTTTACATAAATACAAAGTTCACTGCTAATGTCAGTTCATAATATTTTGGCTATCTACAACACTAACTTCACTCTGCTATAAAAGTGAAATTTGTGTTCATCTGTATGCATTATTAACACATCTCCTTTACCAAAAACCGGAGCAATACAATGTTTTCTTTATATGCTATATGCCTTTGTTTGCTAGAAGCTAACATTTTTGTATTTACTTTAAAGGGCTGTACTAAACCCACAGCTTTACGTTTTCTCCTAGAAGCATTGCCACTAACCCTTGAATCCATAATAGTTTTAAAATACAGTATTTCTCTTCTCCACGTTTCCATGCTTTCATATCAGTGCTTAGTTGTTATTCCAGGTGAACACTATGACGATCTCCTGTTTGAGATGTGGGGCAGGAGGTTCTTTCTTGGCAATGGAGCTGAGTTTTTCTTCTTTTTAGTGAAATGGCAACCCAGATGTCCCTATCCAGTAGAGTTAGAGTCCCGTGTAGTCCATGCTTCACACAAACAAATGAATGCACTGTTTTTTCAAAAGAGCTCAATTATAAATTATAAGATGATTACTTCCGAGATGTGGCTGCCTCTTCAGATATTCAAAGAAGAAAATGGAGGAGCCTGACGTGTTTCACACTGGCTTGTTTGACATTCATATATCTTACTGTTAACTCAGCAGTATTTTATTGTGAAAGAAAACCCCAGTGTCCCAGCTCACTCAGGAGTCAGAAGAGGTGAACCACCACTCTGGTGCATTTCTTGAGTATTCTGGGGGAATGTCACACCTTTCCTTCCCAGGGTTAAAGAAACGTCTTGGGAAATGACTGAAGGAGACCGTTCTTCCCCAAGTATTATCATGTCTAGTTAATTCTGAGAAAACCACTGGATGTGTTCTATGGACATTTGGGATTGCACTTCCCATTGTGATTTGATTGGTCCTCAGTCAAATGGATCACTTTGAAGGGAAGTTTTGGTTGTCACCATTAATACCACTGAGATAAAGTGTTAGCAAAGTATGGTTCAAATTAATTTATGATATGATCAAGAGCTTTTCTCTTCCAAAAGATGAATTTTATTGTAAATAGTTTCTCAAAACATTTTTAACTGGATCACAAGCATGGGGAGAGAAAGTTTCTCAGCTGCTAAGAATTTCCCCACTGTTTACTTCTTTCACTTACAGTGGTATTGCATATAAGATTACATAATGTAAGGTTTTATTTGTATCTATTACCCAAACCATTAAATGTCTTTAATTTCCTCATTGTCTTGGAGGTCCAGTGCACAAAGGGCTGATAGGGGAACCCTCCCTCTAACCAGTCAGCACTCTAACCCAGGATTGAGATTGTCCCATCAAGTAGTATGTGAAGTCAAATCTTTGTACTCTTCCAGACCAAACAATGAAATGGATTCATTCATTTAAAATTCTATAAATTCTGTAAGTGAAAAGATAGACAACTGTCAGCAGTTGCTTTTTAAAAAGATCACTATAATAAGTACTACATAGTACGATATTAATTTATAGCAGGAAATCATATCTTGTAAACTGTATATAAAACACTGTTTTATGGTGCAATCATTTGTCAAACTTTTGTCTGTTACATTGTTTTTAGAGTGTGCGCATTCTTCTCAGACCTAAGAACATCACTGTAAAATCTGCTGAAAACTGTTTATAGGTTTTATTTGCACAAGACTTAATTAGTTTGAAATTTTTGGAAGCTCCTATTGAACATGCCTAAACATCTGTAAACATGAAAAATCTTGGATTCATTAAAAGCAAACATTTCAGTATGATTTTTCCCAAAGGTAATCCATGTTCTATGTTGTTAATGTGTGTACGTAACTTTTCTGACTCTTATACTTCTTATCCTATTTTCTCTTCCATTTGTTTTGTTTTTGAAGAATGGCTCCTCTTTTTTTTTTTTTTTTTTTTTAATGTTCTAAATGACCAAAACACTTCATTGGTTTTTACCCTTCTGCCTAAAGCTTTGATATCCCTGCTTGATGTTCTGTGAATTCACTGTTTAATCTCTTAAGTAAAATAATAAACAGTCCTGGTGACATACAATCTATTGATTTAGAGGAAAGGCCCTGAAAAAGTATTGGAAACTAACTTTAGATATACTCTTAGCTATCATTTCGCATCGTGGGCTTCATGGGAAGAACATGTTGCATTTATTTTGTCTTTATTAAAAGACTACTAGCCACAAGTTACTCTGATTGTAGTAACTGTTTTATCAACCTGCTTTGATCTTCTTTTAAAAATTAAATTTACATTCACAATTCAAAATAGTAAGCTGTCTTTCAGAACTAATTTTTGAAGGATAAAAATATGTGAAGGAAAAACATGGCCTCTGTAGGTTGCATTCCCTACACAGGACTTAACTAGTTGTATCACCTCAAGAGATTTTAGAGTTTGTGATCAAGGTCTGTATATTACCCCAAATTTTATTAAGAATTGTTTTCTAATTGGTTATAACATTTTTCAATTAATAATTTCAAAACAAATTGTTAATACAAACTGTATAAAATGAACATAATTTTCTTCACTTGTATTTTTGTTATTGAGCAAGTTTATCAAAATAAATTGTCTACTAAAGAAACTAAAAAGGCTTCTATTGCTTTGAAATAAGCTTTGATTTTAAGATTTTACTTCAGAAGTTGAATTCTTACAGAGGTTTTACCTATTCACACAGTGACAGTGCCGTGCCTCTTTGTTTTGTTTTAGCATCGGGCAGGGGGAAGGTCTCCGTCTCTTTTTACACTCCTGCTCCCAGCTCCTTCCTTGGCAAGAGATGCCATTATTCTAGAGTGTAGATGAGGCCATATTTACCAATAAGAAGAGTCACTCAGCAGTAAAAAAAAAAAAACAAAAAACACATATACACATGTATGTGGCTTTCTCTTCTGCATCATATTTTTATGGACTGGGAGAGATCTACTGAGCCAAGGCCCTCAAAGCCAGCCGTCTTGTGTTTCTTCCTCACACATAGACCTAAGCCATTCATCTTTGCTTCTGTTTCTACTTCACTGCAGGCCAAAGGATCTTAACTTCTAAGATTTTTAGATTGGGGTTGAAGGAGAGTACAGAGTCTCTAGACTCAACCATGTGCGCCATCACAGCTTTACTGCACCTTTCTCGAGGGGTCTTGGGATTAGCCCAGCTGAGTAATAGCTAATAATCAAATAAAGCACTGCATTTACTCTTTGCTGCTGTTTCTCCTTTATATGGCCTTTACAGGAGACTCATGGGGAGTATGAAGATAAAGACAAGATAGGATTTGGACATCCTTGAGTTCTGGATCATGAAGGCATCTTATCTTCTTAGGGTGGCCAGTCATCCCCATTTGCCTGAGACTGAGGGGTTCCCTGGGACATGAGACTTTCAGGCCTATAACTGGGAAAGTTCCATGCAAAAGGGATGAGCTGATCACCCTATCTTTATACCATCCAAATCTATCCTGATGTATAACACATGAGAGGTATTTGAAGAGTTCCGTAAATATTAATCGATAGATCAATTGGAAATTGTAATAGTAGACTTCCACTGAACTTATAAGACAGCAGGAGAAAACACTTTTCCTTCTTTTTGGTAATAATTTAGGAAAAAACAGACTGGCTTTAAAAACAGTAACATGAAGGCACCTGACTGGCTAAGTCGGTAAAGCATACAATTCTTGATCTCAAGGTTGTGAGTTCAAGCCCCATGTTGGGCATAGAGCCTCCTTAAAAAACACAGCAACAAAAACCATAATAACATGAGTCCAAAAACACATTTTGACTTAGTCTTGCACTAACTTTGTTCTAACCACCGTATGAGAAGATTTTAGGAAAAATACCAAGACTAAAGGACTGGGTTCCTCTTATGCAAAGTCAACTCTTCTGGGTCACAGTTACCCAGCAACAAAGTAAAAGTAGGTATTTATAAATGGAATCAAAGATAGAAAGCATAATGCTGTATTACTTTTTTTTTAGAGTTTTGGTTCTTTTCCCAGGAGGAGAAAACAATGGGATGGCATTTTCAAGCACATTCAAGTTTTCTACAATTCAGTCCCAGTTCCACTCACAGACTTATGACCACCCAAGAGTAAATTTCAAGAAGAGATTTCTCATGAGACTCATAAGATTGTAGAGCTGGATGAAATCTAAGAGAGCATATCCAGTGTTAACTTGTTCGAGATGAAAATGAAGGTCAAGGCCTCAGAAAAGTATACCGACTTTCCCAAAGTCACACAACCAGCAGAGCCCTCAACCCAGGAGAAAATGCCTTTGATAAATAGTCATTGGGCAGTTGACCTAGGACAGCTGTTCTGGTCTACAGCCGTCTGAACCAGTCTTCTTTCAACTTCGATCTACTTCGATCCACCCGAATAACTTCTGCCAAAATAAGCTTAACACGAAAGCATATCGTTTCTTTTGAGTTCCTGTCATTCCTAATCTGCAGAATGCAGTCCCATCTTCGTTAACATAGCTTCATGATCTGGCTTTCGGTTTTGTTTTTTCCCCACCACTGTATCTTTTTTTTTTTTTTTTTTTTGTAGTTTTATGGTTTTATTAACACAAATACAATGTGCACATAAGCTGCTTGTCCATTCATTTTCTTCGCTGGCGCAGCCTGGCATTAGGATTGGTGACTCTAATGGACAGTTGGGCTGTTCTTTCCACAGTGGCTTTGTGGTTCTAGGAGGAGACAGTCTTACCACTGTATCTTTTCATCCTACGCGGACAAGCCAGCTATTCTCCATTCTTTCACTACACCTGCTCTTTGTCTTAGTTGTGGCTGCACTACCTCCTTCTCACAGTTTTCCCTAATACCTCTCATATTTGCAACATATTTAAGTTTTTTGTGCTTTCTCTCTTTGTTTATACCTCTGTAAAAGAACTTATTTGGGGCAAGTAGAGTGCCTGGATTCAAATCCTGCTTCCAAAATTCTAGCTGTGTGACCCTTGATAAATCACTTAGCCTCTGTGAGCCTTGGTTTTTTTCACCTATAGAATGGGGCTAATGTCGTAGGGTTACCATCGGTTCAAATGAGAAAACAAGGAGAGCACCGGGCACATAGTAAGCGTTCAAATGTTAATTGCTGCTGTTCTTATTTATAAATACTTGATCACTGGATTACAAACTCTTGAATGCAAGGAATGTGGCTTTCTCATTTTCCTTAGAGACCTAGCACAGTGATTTACATGTGAACTGAATTATCATAATTAAATTTGGGGCTAGGTTACAAAGAAAAATTATGAAACTGTATTTGAAAGACCTAATCTCCTGTCTGCCAGGATCATTTCAGTGAAATCCTTCATAAAAGCAGAGGCTTTCCTAGATCAGCCTTTCATAAGTAAGTGTGGTTATTTTATTGGTAAGTATTTGACCGTGTAATACGCCAGTTTCTTTAGGATGTAAGACCTAAGACCATTACTACTCAAGACCCTTTGGACTCAAGACCCTTTACTACTGAATTCACAGTGCTCTCATGTGGACACTAATGCAAAAAGGACCAGGATGATGCAAGCACCCTGTTGATACTGAGATAACTCTCTGGAGGCTTCTTTCAAGCTTTTGGGTCTCAGCTATCTAGAAGCCACAGATTTGGTATGTTTCACAAAGACTTGGTTCTGCCAAGATGGTTTTAATTATTTCTGCTAAAAGGAATAGACTCAAGGATTTGATCTCACTTTAAATGTAGTTGTCCCCAACTGGCCATTTTATGGCCTTTTGGTAAATACTGCCATTGTATTTGGTCATCATTAAATCAATCTCTATTATCTGTCAAGGCAAGTCACTAAAATAAATGCAGTCTGGCACTATTTTCATGTTGTTTAAATATTTAATTTACTTGCCTTAGACAATTCAAGTATTAAATAAAAAATTTTAAGTTTATTTATTTTGAGAGAAAGAGAGACTGGGGGAGGGGCAGAGAGAAGGGAAGAGAGAGAGAATCCCAAACAGGCTCCACACTGTCAGCGTGGACCCCAACATGGGGCTCAAACTCAAGAACCCTAAGATCATGACCTGAGTCAAAACCAAGAGTCAGATGCTTAACCAACTGGGTCATGCAGGCACCCTTCCTAAATAATTTTTTTTTTTTTAAACCTCATTCTTTTACATCGCTTCAATCTCTGTGGCAAAATGCAAATGCAGTTGAAGAACCAATCAGAGAAAACCGTTTCTATTATGATAAATTGATGATAAATTGTTCTTGAGGAGAAAACAATCCATCCACTTATCTAAGAAAGCTTTTGACTACCTCATATTTTACTAATGTCATTAGTAGCAAAGTGAACTCGTATTGTGGTGTCACTCCCACTCATGCCACTCTAGCATTTCACCTCATTTTTACATCATCAGAAACATTTTCTTGTCTGAAGTGCTGTTGTGGAGACGAAAGTTACCATAACCCTAAACTGGGGCAAAGGATTTTTTTTTTTTTTTTGGTACAGTAATACATTTGTAGAATTAAAAAAAAAAAAAACTGTAAGAGATTAAAAGTCCCTCCTCAACCCACCTTCCAGAGATTATCACTGTTAACAGTTTATTAGGTATTCCTGCAGATATTTTGCTATAGTTACAATATATGTGTGTGTTACAATATCATGTGTGTCTATACGCATGTTGTATACATGTGTGTCATGGATATGTCCTGTTCAGTTGTTTTAACAAAAACAAGATCATATTATACATACCTGTCACTACTTTTTTTAACTTATGGTGGACATCTTTGTTCAGTAAATATAAATCTTATGCATTTTTAGTGGCTGTATTGTGTGTGTGTGTGTGTGTGTGTGTGTGTGTGTTGATTTACTTCCTCCCTTTTTGATGTTCATTGTTGTTTCCAAGTTTTTTGCTATTACAAATAATGCTGCTATGAACTCAGGTCTTAGGTAACAGAAACTTCCCAAATATCATGATAACTAACATTCTAACTGAAGCATATCAACTACTGTATTAAGGCAGTTCATAAATTTTTAAATATTGTGTTTAAGAGATAATGGCATTCAATTAAGAGTTTGGAGAAAGAAACTAACATTAAATTCATGCTATTTTTTTTAAGTTTATTTATTTAGTTTTGAGAAAGCACAAGTGGGGTAGGGGCAGAGAGAAAGGAAAAGAGACTCCCAAGCAGGCTGCACACTGTTGGTATGGAGCCTGATGTGGGACTTGAACCCACAACCTGTACGATCATGGCCTGAGCCAAATTCATATGCTTAACCAACTAAGCCACCCAGGTGCTCCCATGCTATGTGTTTTTCCATATGTCCTCTTAATCATCCTCCTAAGGTAAAGTAGAAGTGGTATTTTATAGACCAGAAAACCATGGATCAATTTACCCAAGGTGAACAATTTATCCAAGGTTCAGTAACTAGTTACTATTGAATCTGGGTTTCAAACCTAGGTTCTCTGACTTCAAATCGAGGACTACCTCTGCTGTCCTGGCTAGTGTAAGGGAAATAAAAATAGCTTGTCCCAGTTGCATGATTTCTTGGCTCAGACATGAACAGCTGAATCTATGGTTTGCTTCTTCTGGATGAGGAATGCAAACAACCATAAAAGGTAGTCCTGCTTAGAAACAACCTATAAATGTTATATGTTTTGTTGAGGGGAAAAGTATGTAAGTTATTATAAAGTTGTGTTTAATCTTCCATCATTCCCCTCTCATTGTCAGACTTTCTGCAATCTTGCTACGTGGTAACTTCACTGATTGGTGAACTAGATGACGTCACCCCTTGATTTTACTGTTTCCCTTTTGGGAATTGTGTACCCAGGAAAATTTTCCCACACAGGCTATATCTTGTCCCCTCTGTAGCACTTAAAAGAACACCAATTAACTAGATCCCTGCTACCTTGTTGATAGGAAATCTACTGGCTATTGGTTTACCCTCGGGTCATTCACGGGTTCATGACCCAAATATTAAGAAGTCCCCTCTAACGTGTTGGGATGAGCACTAGGTGTTGTATGTAAGTGATGAACCATGGGAATGTACCCCCAAAATCAAGAGCACACAGTACACACTGTATGCTAACCAATTTGACAATAAATTATATTTTAAAAATTTTTTTTAATTTAAATTTTTAAGAAAAGAAGCCCCCTCTAGTCATTTGTCATCTTTCTACACTTATTACTAGTGAGACATCAACTATTCCAGCCTGAATGGTGCAGTAGTTCGTGTCCATCCCACACTCGGGCCATGGCGAAGTTTGGTGAGCTGGGAAGACTTTCTCCCTGGACTGAGGACGCATTTCCTCTTAGACCTTGGCATCTCAAAGTGTTGCTAGCAAACAGTAGGTCTCTAACTCCCTCTGATTTTCAGATACCTGATTTCTTGACCTCTGTCTCTGTCAGTAACAATGACCTTTCAGTATTGGGTTTTGCTTCTTGTAAAATGTTGAAAAATCTATGTATCCTGGAGCAATGGGAATGGTGAGGGTATTAAACTACATGTCTTGGGCCTTCATGTCTTCCCAAATGGTGTCTCAAAGCTAGCCAGCCCCTTCTACCCAGGATTTCCAGTAGGGTGGGCACAAGGACCCTCACCTCTTGTTCACAGACTAGCTATTGGTTGGTTGCTTTCGGCCTTTTCTGACCTCCTTACCTCTCTCTGATCTCCCTCCTCTCCTGCTTTGTTGGGTGTCACCGAAATGCCCTTCCAATGCCACACTACTCTCAACCCATGACTACTCTGCCCACAGTAATGGGTAGGTAAACAATGTCGATTTTGGAGGGATTTGTTGTTTCCCATCTGGCCTAAAGGAGCCACTAGTAGTGTCAACATTGGAAGAGGTACTCTGCTGTATGATGGTTACCACAAGTAGCACATGCTCTAAATTATAAAATCAAAGGTTCATAAAGTGAAGATAGTGATTTGAGAAATTACTTAGATGAACTAAGTAGAGATCTCCTAGCCTTTTACAAGCTGGTAGACATTGGGTACATCACTTCTCTCTTGACTTCCATAAAAGGAGTTGAGTTGAAGAGGTCCCCAACTATGGGTCAAGGGCTGGTTACATCACAATCACCTGGGACCATTATTAAAGATTCCTGTTCCCACACTCTACCACAGTTCTGTACCAGTCTCCCAAATGCGAATGTATGTATGTTTTCTTAGCAAACAACCCATGGGCACCTGGGTTTGGGAACCACTGCAGTGGATGGTATCTTATGACACTGAGAGGTCACTGAGCCCGCAGCTGTATTAGCCAGGTTTGGATGAGGACACACCTGGTGGGGGTGAAGGAATGCCAGGCCTCTCTCAGGGTGTGTGCTGGGGAGACCCCAGAGAATCTGAGGAGTAGAGACAGTTACCACCTTTCACGCCTGACCTAGCGCCTTGCAGGCTCTCTATCTGTCTTCAGTTCCTACCACAGGATGTAACCTGGCTCTGTACTGGTCTAAACTAGAAATAGAAAAGAAGTCCAAACCCTGCTTCCAGGCTTTTGTAAAGGTGGAGAAAAGCAGAGTGCCTGGGGAGAGGTTGTTATCAACGACAAAGTGGTAATGTCCTCCCTGGGGTGAGGGCAGGTTTTTTGGTTTTTGGTTGTTGGGTTTTTTTTCCCCCCTGTCCCTGCCTCAGGCTAAAGTGGTGCAGTCTGTTACCTTGGAGACCAGCTAACACTTCCTGGCAGGGCGAGCTTCACTGTGGAGTCGCTTGGAGGAGCTTAGAGGAAGTGGGAGCCAGGAAAAGCAGAGACCTCTCCTCTCCCAGAGATGGAGAAATAAATGAAGAAATGCAGGTGAGGGTGAGTGTCACAGGGTTGGCAGGGTGGCAAGAGAGGGTGAGGCACATTCAGACGCTAAGCTCAGAACCGAGTGAGAAAGCTTTAGGGAGCCTGGGCCCTTAGGCCTCCGCTCCCTGCAAACCAGGCACTGTTCCAGGTGCTGGAGGTGCAACAGTGGACAAGGAAGGAGTCAGGCTGCTTGGGAGAAGGACGGTGACAACTTGGTGTGAGGCAGCCCCAGGCGGGTGGCAATGGGAGGAAATGATTTCCTTCCTGGGGCCTGGAAGGCAGCAAATGGGGTTCAGGAAAGACTTGCTGGGTTTTCTTGTCAAACAAAAAGGGCAAAGGGCGTTTCTAGAAGTAGATCCAACTGGAGCTAAGAAGGGTATGCAACAGCAAGGTGTATGTAAGTAGGGGTTGCCAGGGGCCATAGAAGGGTAAGAGATGATGTGGAGAGGTAAGAACAGGTCCTGAGGGAAAGTAAACCTTGCAAAGAAGGTTCAGCTTGATTACCCACAGGCGCCGTGGCAGTTTCTAAACAGGTGAACAACTGCACGTCGGAAAAATCATTGTCAGTAGAATGTAAAATGCATTGGATGGGGGCAAGACTTCAGTTATTTGGCCATTCAAAATACAAACCCTGGGGATGGTTTCTTCTGGATGTTTAGGAGAATCCAGCTATTAGCAAACCGGGAAGTTAGGGGGAGCTTTTCTTTTATCCGCTCACCAGAGCTATCTCCTTTTGCCCACAACGCCATCTTTTTTTTTTTTTTAACGTTTATTTATTTTTGGGACAGAGAGAGACAGAGCGTGAATGGGGGAGGGGCAGAGAGAGAGGGAGACACAGAATCGGAAGCAGGCTCCAGGCTCTGAGCCATCAGCCCAGAGCCTGACGCGGGGCTCGAACTCACAGACCGCGAGATGGTGATCCGAGCCGAAGTCGGACGCTTAACCGACTGAGCCACCCAGGCGCCCCACAACGCCATCTTCTAAGGGCCAGCTTCCATATTCTCTTCCCCACCTGAGCTCGGTCCCCCAGGGTAATGTGACCCACCTTTGTCTGAACTCTGGACCTGCCCTGAGTACATTTAGTCAAATGTTTTTTTTGAGCAGCTACTATGTTCTAAGCACTGATTAGGTGAAAGTCTAATAGAAATGAACGTAACTAAGTCCCTGCCCTCGTGGATCTTTTAGTGGGTTGATGGGCGGGGGCAAACAGTAATAAGCAAATTTGGAGCTTGTCAGATTATAAAACAAAACGGGCTCTGGAGAAAACAAGGCAGGGTGGAGGGGGTGCTCTTTGAGATGGGCTAATCAAAAGAGCCGTCTCTAATTGGGTTTCATTTGAGCAAAGACCTGAGGGTAAGGGCTGTGTCCAGTTCTCTCTGCCTCCCCAGTACCAGCTCTTTCTGGCATCCCCGCAAACACCCTAAAAACATTCGTGGAATGAATGATCACTTTATGCTGAAGTGCTTGAAGAAGGAGCATGTTATTCTGATGCTGTTCTACATTTCTATAGTACTCTGTATTTACAAAGCTCTCTGATATTCTCAATTTCCTTTGACCCCTTGACAATTGAGTTGAAGCAGACCAAGCAGTTAACAGTAACCCCATTCCATTCAGCAGATTGAAGAAACCCAAGTTCTGGTGCTTTCTGAAACACCACACCCTCCTCCATCAGTGACCACATCGATCACCCTAGAATCCCATCCTCAAGTAGGCCTCTGAGTTCATGATTGTTAATCATTCACTGAAAAGAAGGAACCGGAGCACTGTGGGGCATCCAGTGTTCGCAAGGCATTTCTATTTCAACAGTCCCTGCCACTGGTCTCTCAGCCAGGCGTACTGAAGGAAAGCCAGTTGTTTTTTAAACATTTTTTAGCATTAACACTGCCACATTATCTTGGTGCTTCCCAGATGACAAAGCATCCTCTCAATAAAAGATTAAAAACCCCAGAGAGAAAAGCAAGTTGCCGAACCATCATTAAGCTATTTTATTTAATGATTTCATAAGAACACACGCTTTTATTTTTCAAGCTGCAACTCCATTTGGAGTTTCTCACTTGCTGTGTCTTGGCCAATGTTTTTTTGGTTGCAAGTAACAGACCCCTAAATGAGCTAGCTTCAGCAGAAATATCGGGAATTATAAGGAACGGGGTTTTTCATGGAAGCCAAGAGCAGAAGGTGAAGGCAGCTGTCACAGGTGCCTGGGATTACCATTTAGAAGTTCCAGAACCAAGGCAGTTTCTTGACCTCCTCCTCTCCCTTCACCTCCCCTCCCCCAAATATTTATTGCTAGCCAGTCCCTACTCTCATGTAACTTACAGTCTAATGGGAGAGAGACACCACAATTTAAAAAAAATCACACCAATGGATGTATCGTTCTAAATTAAAAATAAAGTATTCCAAAAGAAAGCACAGATCTATGAAAGTTTAGATAACACAAAGAAACTGGAAATAAAGTGGGAAGGTGAAGACTTCCCAGAGGAATTGACACTTATGCTGCAATACCAAGAATGAGTGGGGGAAGTGAGGAGGAGGTAGAATGCTCCAGAGCAAAGACAGCACATGAAAAGGCCCTGGGGTTAAAGGAAATGTATACCATTCTAGGAACTGAAGGGAGGAGTTGTGGGGCACAGAAGGGGGGCAGGGAGCAGGAATAAAGTGGGAAAGCTGGAGAGGTACAGCTGGGCAGCAGCCAGATCATGCCAGACTTCAAATGCCATCTTGAGGACCTTCATCCTAGAAATGAAGGGAAGCCTTAGGGAGAAGAGGGCGTATGACATTCGATTTGTGTTTTTAAAAGCTCACTCTGACTGCTGTGAGAACAGACAGGATGGGGGTCTGGAGGGGGCGTCTGAGGGGATGTAGGGAGGCCAGTGAGGGTCTACTGCAGTTGTTTGTGGCAGAGATGACAGTGACCTGGATACCGAATGTCACTGGAGACAGATAAGTGGAGAGATTTGAGAGAAGGAAAGTTAACAAGATTAGGTGATGGATTGGATATGGGGAATGAGGTGTCAGGAGTAATTCCTAGGTTTCTGACCCATGTGAATAGATGGAGAGTGGCTGTGTTCTCTCAGCTGGAGAACAATGAAAAGACAATTGGTCTGTAGGGAATAAATGAATTCAGTCTTGGACACGTGAATTTGAGGTACTTCAGGAGGAAATATCCAGTGTCGATGAATACACGGGTCTGCAGTCAGAGTGGGAGGTCTGAATTTTTGACATACATTTTGGGAGTCATTGATGTATGTAGGTGGTAGTTGAAGCCACGGGCAAGGAAGGGTAAGACCACCTAGGAAAAGCAGATAGAGAAGGGAAGAGTGTACAATTTAGCCTCAAGGAACACCGACCTAAACCACTTTAACTGCTCAGGTAGAGAAGAGCGAGCCTGGAAGGGAGACCAGGAAGGAGCCGGCAGAGAAGGAAGAAGGCAGGAGAAAATAGCCCTGGGGAAACCAAGGTGGGGATGACCACTCACTACTCTTGATCTGAAGACAGGCTTTTCCTGCTTCTAAATGTACATGGTGGCCCCATAGCTCGTAATTCCGAATTCCCAGGGAGGATCTGATGGATCCATCTTGTTCCTGTCCACTGCTGACTTGCTGATCAGCTGTGAGGAGAAGGCTGCAGGGTCACCTCTTTGAGTGTAGATGGAGTTCGCAAAGAAAAGAACTCAGTCTCATCTCAGTATTTGCCCCTCATCTCTCTCTTCTTAAAGTCCTTATGGTCACTCATTGCCCTCTCCACCCAGTTCAGCCCTCACCGTGCTCTTTACATGGCCACTGAGGACCTTAGCTATCCAAAAATAGATCCCTTGCCTGATTAGTCTCCATCATATCATCCTGTTCACATCCTTCCTAGCACTTGCCACAATTCCTGTATACTCTAATTTAAAAAAAAAAATCATAATGTTTATTTTTGAGAGACAGAGACAGAGCGTGAGCAGGGAAGGGGCAGAGAGAGAGGGAGACATAGAATCTGAAACAGGTTCCAGGTTCCGAGATGTCAGCACAGAGCCTGACGTGGGGCTTGAATTCACGAATTGCGAGATCATGACCTAAGCCAAGTCGGAAGCTTAACTGACTGAGCCACCCAGGTGCCCCGTCTATATTTAATTTTTTAACATCTGTCTCCCCCTCTAGAATGTAAGCTCTCTGAGGCAAAGACAGATATCTAGCTCAGTGGTTCTCAACTGGGGACAACTGTGCTCCTCCATGAGACGTTAGGCCATGCCTAGAGACTTTTTTTTTTTTAAGTTTATTTACTTTTTGAGAGACAGCATGAGCAGGGTAGGAACAGAGGTGGGGGTGGGGGGTGGGAAAAGAGGATCCAAAGCAGGCTCCGCACTGAGAGCGGACAGCCCAGATGCAGGGCTCAAACTCATGAACTGTGAAATCATGACCTGAGCCAAAGTTGGATGCTCAACCACTGAGCCACTCAGGCACCCCTTGGGACATTTTTTTTTAAGTTTTATTTATTGAAGTAATCTCTACGCCCAACATGGGGCTCGAACTCATGACCTTGAGATCAAGAGTCACATGCTCCTCCCACGGAGTCAGCCAGGCACTCCATAGAGACATTTTGGTTGTCACAATTCGGGAGGCAAGAATGCTATTGGCATCTAGTGGGTCGAGGCTTAGCAGCATCCCACAGCCTCACAAGCAAGAATGACCCTGTCCAAAATGTCAACAGTGCTAAAGTTGAAAAGCCGCTGTTACCTTGTTCACCATATCCTCAGCACCTAGCACACAAAGCCTGATACCTAGGAGGTGTTCAATAAGCACTTATTAAATGGATCAATGACAGGAGAATTGAGTTGACTATAGACACCCCAAGGCTGTTATCTCTATGCTCCATTTATCTTTCTCTTTTCTGGTATTCTGTTTTCTCTCTAGGAAAATAAGTGTTGGGTGTTTTTATAATGGCTACAGATACTAGTCATGTCTTCCATGGTCAAGATGATAAGTTTCTGGAGAACCACTGGTAAGGATCTTTGATTTTTTCAAATGAAAACAATAGTAACAACATTTTGTTCAAGACAGTCGATGGGGGAATACTTGTCTTGAAGCGAGACTGGATAAATGGTCATGGCATCATCTTATGCCCAAGGGCTTCAGTTTTCTCACTACCAGAACCATAGAATAAAATGTCTTATGAACCTGGAGCCCACCTCTTATCAGGACTCTGCAGGAACCCTTCCCATTTACCATAGGGAAATAAAAATGTCTCTGGAGAACCTGACAATGTGGAGTCAATGTCTAGTGCTGGGACCTTGATCAATCGCTCACTGTGTGTTTTGTAGTGTAAGGAGAAACAATGACAGAGATTCAAAGAAGCACTTGGACCAGAAGGATATCCATGGACTCGGCCAAAATCCAGACAATGGACTACTGGTTACACATGTTAACCAGACACAGGATTTACTGGTAAAAACCATAGTGCTTTAAGTGAGTCACAGTGCTTACAAGTCATAGTCAGGGAATGCAGAATGTGTTATTTCTTTCTTCACATATGATCTTGGAGTTAAAAAGATTAGTTAAGCATTCATCTCTAATCCTCTGCCTTTATTTATTTGTTTGTTTATTTATTTATTTATGAGAGTGCAAGTGGGGGGAGGGAGGGGTAAAGGAAAGGGGGAGAGAGAGAGGGAGAGAGAGAGAGAGAGAAAGAGAGAGAGAGAGAGAGAGAGAGAGAGAGAGAGATTCTCAAGCAGGCTCCACACCCAGCATGGAGCCCAATGCAGGGCTCGATCCTGCAACCCTGAGATCATGATCTGAACCAAAAGCAAGAGACAGATGTTTAACCATATAACCCATCCTCTGCCTTTAGAAATGACAGGCATATCTATGCTTTTATGCAAATTCTATAGCTTTTTTGGCCATATCATTAAATATTCAGGAGTATATGAAGATTGTCTATATTATCAAAGCCTGAAGACTAAGGAATGTAATTCTAAAATTCCCCTTTCTAAGATTTGTCTTTCTGTGAGGATCCCCTAAAACCTAGATCCAAAAATCCATTTCAGAAGTACTATCAGAGCAAGAGCATTATGGCAGGAGAATTAACTTCTAGAATAACCAGAACTGTTGTTTTAGACTGACTTTTAGGTTTTAGTTCATGTCAATGAACTATTTTCCCACAATGGTGGCTAGAGTGTCTAGAACTCAGAATTCACTCTACTACAGAAACTATTGTGATCAGGAGTTGTTAGGTACAAGTCTGGCCTATAATCATCGACCTCATCTACACAAGAGTTTAAAGATGATACCTTTGAAACGATAATCAGTCCAAAAACAATACAGTTTTAAGGCTGGCAATTAAACAATCAGGAAAATGGTCCTATTTTACTTTTCTCAAGTATTGTCACTAATAGGAAAGCAATTTTAATGAAAAGAATATGAGGAAATGTCAGTAGAGTCTTGAGATTCTGGGGGATTCTTTCAATGACTTCAGATGTTGATAATATGGGTCTTTGCTTCATCTAATTTCATGTCAAATACATGACTTACCAGGTGTACAAGGGCCACTCATACAATTATCAGCCACAGCTGGGACCTCCTATACCTCACAAATGAATAGCAGTGGGAAAGATGGAAAGGATCACCCCAACGTAAAGAGCTTACGACTCTCTATGTAAAGCACATACCTTATTATATGATCAGTATGCCCTACCATCAAAATCTATAATGTCTATGTGTTAATGGTGGACCTTCAAATATTAATGATACAAAATCCATGCCCCAAAACATGATATTTTATTTCAAATTCAAGTGAAATGGAAGAAAGGTGAATTCTCAATCCACCATGCACGGAGTCCTCAGCCAGGGAGTCAAGTTGAGTCCTGAAAGATGGAGAGAGTGACATCTAGTGTTCATACTATGTAAAGCAGGGTTTCCCTAAATGTGAGATGGGGGGGGGGGGGGGGGGGGACCATGATTTTAGTTGATGCTGTTCAAAGGCAGGACATTAATTAGCATAAAATCACACGAGAAATTTACCTTTTGATCAGTTCTCCCTCAATCCTTTATCAGAATAGTCACAGTTTGGAGCTAACTTGAGCTTGGGTTTGAATCTCAGCTGTGCCACATACCAGCTTGTGTGACTTTGGGAAAACTATTTAAATTCTCTGTGCCTCAGTTTTCTTTCTTTTTAATTTTTTAAAAAAATGTTTAATGTTTACTTATTTTTGAGAGAGACAGAGCATGAGCAGGGGAGGGGCAGAGAGAGAGGGAGACACAGAATCTGAAGCAGGCTCCAGGCCCTGAGCTGTCAGCAACGAGCTATACGTGGGGCTTGAACCCAGGAACCATGAGATCATGACCTGAGTTGAAGTTGGACACTCAACCGACTGAGCCATCCAGGTGCCCCATGTGCCTCAGTTTTCTTGTCAGTAAAATGGGGTAATGACAGTAACACCTTTGTAGAATTAAATGAGTTAATGTGTGAACAGTGCTTGACACATAATAAGTGCTATTCAAGTGTTTGCTCTTAGTGTTGTTCACACTTTTTTAACACTTGCTAATTTTTCTTTCTTTCTTTCTTTCTTTCTTTCTTTCTTTCTTTCTTTCTTTCTCTCTCTCTTTCTTTCTTTCTTTCTTTCTTTCTTTCTTTCTTTCTTTCTTTCTTTCTTTCTTTCTTTCTTTCTCTTTCTTTTGCTAATTTCCTTTAGAAACAGGGCAGTGAGCAGGCTTCAGGCACAGAACTGAGGGCATACAATGCTATCTAGCTGGAATATAATAACATTTCATTTTCATTGAGGGGGGAAATAAGGATCATTGTTCAGATCTGGTTTGGGTTTTTTTTTTAAGGTTGTTGTTTTTAAGTTTTATTTATTTATTTTGAAAGAGAGCATGGGAGGAGCACAAGTGGGTGAGGGGCAGGGAGAAGGAGAGAGAATCCCAAGCAGGCTCCACACTGAGCCTGATGCATGACTGTGAAATCATGACTTGAGCCGAAATCAGGAGTCAGACTTTTAACAGACTGAGCCACCCAGGTGCCCCATTGTCTAGATCTGTTAATGCAGCAACATGCACAGCTGGGTGCTGCCGTAGCTTCACATTCCTGTGTCCCAGGTGAGAAAAGAGCCGCACCCACTGGGCCAGCATCACAAAGCAAGTGGATGGAGAACCCCACATACTGCACTCTCTCCTCTCCTGCTCTTCTTTAGACTTTCCTCTTCCTGTGTCTTCCACCCTGCCTAGTGGAGCTCAATCAGCTATCCACAGAATTTTCAACCTCCTGTCCTCCACCTCACCCAGTACAATGAAAGCCCTGACAAATACGACCCAATAACTTAAGGTCCAAGCAAGTGCCCGGGAGATGGGCGCAGCCATTTTTGAATGTAGATGGGGGTCTTGGTGGGATAAACAGTGTGTAGACCTACTCCCCAGTCATCAGATGCTACATGGCAGTTTCTGTCATAGTGGGACTGAGCCGGCCTCCCTTATGATGCTGTTCCACACCCTGAGTGAGTCATGACCAATTCTAGCAACATTTACATCCTAGGTGTATCACACAAACAACAGTGATTGCACTGGAAGCCGGGCCTGAACCAGGCCTTGCACACCTACCCAGCCCCTACTCGTGTCATGTTACACCGACCACAGTGGCCACCTTTCTGCTCTTCAAACACTCTGACTCCTTCCCCGCTCCATGCCTCTGCCCAGAATGTGTGTTCCCTAGCCATGCACAGGGCAGGTTCCTTCTTGATCTCCAGGTGATGGCTCACAGAGGCCTCCTCTGATCCCCACCCCAGCTGAAGTGACCTCCCCATCTCTACCCTACTCACTGTATATCACATTCCCCTGCTCCATTTTCTCACTAGAACTATTCCTTTTTGAAATTATATACATAGATTTCATTTCTTCTCTTCTGTCCCCCTGCCCATTCTAGAATGTAAGCTCCAAGAAGGCAAGAACATTTCTGTCTTGTTCACACTGTAGCCCTACCACCACTGACCACGCCTAGTGCATAGAAGGGCTCAGGAACACCCACCGGGAAGAGGAAGAAATGCCAACCTCCAGGAGAGGCTGATCAAGGCCAAATGGGCTCAGAGCCTCTGGTCAGTTTTCTCTGCCTTCTGGTTCCTGGAAAGCATCACCAGTGTTGAATGCTTGCCATGAATAACTTTGGTTCCACCACCAAGGCCACCACCCAAATCCTGAGCTTAGGACTATGTAACTATGTCACTAGGTATAAGCAAGGGGTAGAGTCCTTTTCATGGCCAGACTCCTACAATAGTGGGGAAATTCTATATTTAAAACTTACCTGCTGCTCCTGTCTTCTCTGGACTAGACAGGATAAATCCATTCCCTCCCATCAGCCAACAAATGTTTGTTGAGGACCCTTCAGACTGATAGAAGGCAAAATTCATATACCTGGGAAGATACAGAAAATCCAAATGTAGAAATAAGCAAAACCACCCATATGAGAACAGAGGCAATTTATTTAGAGCTTGCTCTAGCAAGGGAGTCAGCCACCTTCACTTGTGTTTGGCAGAGACTCAAACGCAGGGAGCCGGAAAGCTTTATGGTGAAAAAGGGGAAAGCTTCATGTGTGCCCTGAAGGAAGGTGTTCGCTTAAGGAATTTGGAGGCGGGCATCTCATAGGATTGGTTTTGAGGGCATATTCGGCCTTCTCTGGTGGGTGCTGAGCTGGATGTGAGATAAAAAATAGGAAATCTGGCAGTCATTGACCAAGTCCTGACCCTTCTGGACCAGTGGCTACAATTGTGGTTTGGCTTCATGGACTGGTGGCTACAGAGGTCGTGGGTCGGAGTTGTATTGTCATATATGGTCTAGCCACCGTCTGTCTGTATATTCAGTCTCTCTTGAGGCAGCATGTGGTGAGTGACCCTTGAATTGTCCCCACATAGTGGGGATGAGGTGACGGATGAGAATGGGGATTCCCAGAGCAACTGGCTTAGGACACAGGCCTCCTTATTCCTCAGTTCCCTTGGCAAGGTGGGTTCTCAAACAGACTGCGTTCAGAGTTGGCAACCCTTGGGCATCCTTGTGGAGGGAACCTAGGGCATCCTCAGCCTTGCCCTCTCTCTCCCAGTTTTCTGTTTGACTCTGGCTCTGTCTCACAGAGGCTACAGGGAGACGAGACCCAACCTTCAGCTTGGGAGGACCCGGAAGACTGGCTTTCCACACACAGTTTACAGTTTGAGAGGCTCACCTTGGCTGACCTGATTAGCCAGGGCACCACAGTACTGTAAGTCTAGCTCCACTCCCTTCACCCCCAAGCCTGTAATGACACACCCCGCCCCCGGGCCCAAGAGACCCCTTCATGAGACTTTGCTTCTTCAGGGAGGAGGGCAGCGATGTCATGAGGAAAGTGCACTTCTCCACCCAGATGATCCACCAATTTGAATCAAAGCTTTCTGGGTAAGTATGTTTTTCAGTATCTTCTCAAAAACCCCAGAGCTCAAGAATTTCCTCATTTCAGCAACCTGAAAGTAACTTTGTTCAGACAACAATCTCTGGGTTCTTGACCGGGCCTCTCCCACTTCCGGCCCTGATTGCCTCTTTCCTCAAATGAAGAGATTGGACCATACCAATTTTTCTCAGCCTTTTAAAACCCATGAGCCCTTTGGACACATGGATGGTTCAGTTGGTTGGGCGCCCAACTCTTGATATCAGCACAGGTTATGATCTCACAGTTCATGAAATGGAGCCCCACATCAGGCTCTGTGCTGAGTGTGGAGCTTGCCTGGAATTCTCTCTCCCTCTTCCTGCCCCTCCCCTGCTTACACTCTCTCCCTCAAAATAAATAGATGAAAAAAAAAGGGGGGGGGGTGGAAATCAGTGGAAAGAATGGATTATTTAGTAAACTGTTTTGGAGAGTCAACTTATCATTTAGAAAAGAAGAAGTGAATTGATGCACCAAAATAAGATGGCAAATGAACATAAAAATTAAAATCACTGAAGTCAAAAAAAAAAAAAAAGGAAAATATTCAAGTTGACTGTGTGGTCTTAGAAATAGAAGACTTTTCTGTCTATATATGCAAAGTCAGACTCTATTAATAAAAAGACCAGGATTGTATTTTAAAGGTATACAATAGCCTTTGTAAAATACACAAGAAAGGGTAATATTCTATATAATGAGGCCTAACTAATCAATATGAAACGAAACACCAAAATTGAAAAATGGACAAAGAAGATGAATAAACAATTCATAGAAGATGGCATACAAAACACTGAAAGTATATTCTTTTATTTTTATAATAAAAAAAATTTTTTTTAATGCTTGTTTATTTTTGAGAGAGAGAGAGAGAGAGAGCACACAAGTGGGGGAGGGCCAGAGAGAGAGAGGGAGACACAGAATCTGAAGCAGGCTCCAGGCTCCCAGCTGTTGACACAGAGCCAGACAAGGGGCTCGAACTCACGAGCTATGAGATCATGACCTGAGCCAAAGTCAGACGCTTAACCGACTGAGCCACCCAGGTGCCCCTAAAAGTGTATATATTTTAGTGTTAATCTTTCTAGTAATCAAAGAAATGCAGTATGCATGCTTTTTCTCTCCCTCTCTCAAAATAAATAAATAAACATTTAAAAATAAAATAGGGGCGCCTGGGTGGCGCAGTCGGTTAAGCGTCCGACTTCAGCTCAGGTCACGATCTCGCGGTCCGTGAGTTCGAGCCCCGCGTCAGGCTCTGGGCTGATGGCTCGGAGCCTGGAGCCTGCTTCCGATTCTGTGTCTCCCTCTCTCTCTGCCCCTCCCCCATTCATGCTCTGTCTCTCTCTGTCTCAAAAATAAGTAAACGTTAAAAAAAAAAAAATTTTTTTTAATAAATAAATAAATAAAATAAAAATAAAATAAAATCCATGGGCCCTTGAGGCGAGCACATAAAACCTTACACCTTCATTTGATGTGAAATAGTTAAGAGTGACCACTTTTTCAATGACAGACTGAGTTTATACTTTTGCAAATTGCATGTCAAAACCAGCTTTTCATAGTACATGTATACATTCCATCCCTGCTATAGAAATCTATGATCCATGATTACTGTTTGCATAAGGTTTCCTAAAAGGCTATAATAATAACAAATACCCATCATTTATTAACGTGTCAGGAATTCTGCTGAGGGCTACATGTATTATCTTATTTAAACCTCACAACAACTGGAAATATAGTGTCACTCTCAAGTCAATTATCCAAAATTCAGTTGCTAACTGACCAATTTTCCAGATTTATCAAAACATTTTAACTTTTATAACAATGTATATTGGATATGAAGGTTTAAACAGGTTTTTAAAGAATTCTGCAATATTTTGGCTGATTTTCTTTATGTTTATTTATTTATTTGCGAGAGAGGGAGTATGAGCAGGGGAGGGGTGGAGAGAGGGAGCCAGAGAATCCGAAGCAGGCTCTGAGCATCCACACAGAGCCCAATGCGGGGCCCAAAACACACAAACCGTGAGAATCTTGAGATCATGACCTGAGCTGAAGTCGGAGGCTTCACCGACTGAGCCACACAGGCACCCCTTGGCTGATTGGTTTTAATTGTGAATCGAGCATGTTAAGGAATGTTCAAGCCTCTTCGGTTAATTCAAATAGATTTTCAGGGAATCAATTGGATTTTCAGCAAGTTGACTTCTGGCAAGTTGACTTGGGTAGAGTCCTGGTATTATCTTCTTGTTGGAGATGATGAAGCTTAGGTTCAGAGAGGTTACCACACCTGTTGAAGGTCACACAGCTAGTAAACGGCAGAGCTGAATCTCAAGGACCAGCCTGTCCCATTATGAAGTTCATGCTCCAAGCTCTATTTGTACCTTAAAACTCTCCCCGCCACCCACTGCCCCATGATTTCACATCAAAGGTCTTGCTTGCCCTTCAGTAGGCTCCCAAATCCCACCTGTTCTCAATGAGGGCAACAGTTACATTCAAGTGATGAGTCCTTAACTGGAGCACCTGTTACATGCTGTCTCCATCCAGCCATTGGAATGGTTTGCAATAAGGCACGTTCAAGAAGTTCCCCCAGCTACCTTTTGGAAACTAAGTCTTTTTCTGTTAATCAGTCCACTGAGAACATGCTGCTGAAATGCCCCCGTTGGGCATTTATGATCCTCTCCAGGTGACTGGGAAGTCCCACCTGAGGAGACACAGATTTGAGAAGAGCAAGCAAGACATTACCCCAAAATCCCATCCACACCTTCTTCCCATGCATGTTAAGTGGCTGTTGCTCACTGATGAAGGTGACCTTGGATGATGAGTCTTTCTGGTGTTTTGGCAGAGCTATTGAACTCTATCGACAGAGAATCCAGTGGCTCACAGAAAGCAGCAGGAAGGTAAGAGACAAGGATCTCATTCTCCTCCCCCTTTGTCCTCGGTCCATCTGTATTTGTCACAGTCCTTTCAGCTGCAAATGATAGACCTCCAACTTAAACTGGCTTAAACTAAAAAAAGGAATTTCTCGACCTACATAAATGAAAAACCCAAACACAGCTGTATCCATGGGCTCAGATGATGTCATCTCTTTGTCACTGAGCTCTGCTTTCCTCTGGGTTTTATTCTTAGGAAGGCTCTCCCCAGCTTGGAAAAGTGGTCACCAGCAGCTCTAGGCTTACATGACACCAGCTGAAGTGACCCTCTGAAAGGGTCCTCACCTTCCTTTCCCACTGTGCCCTCCCAAGTCCTGGAATTGACTCTCTTTGGGCCAATTTAGACCATAGCCAGTTTAGATCACCATAGCCAAGGAGTGAGATATACTAACAGGTAGATCTGGAACTAGGGGGTAGGGGACGTGCAGGGAGACTGGGTACATACCCCCAAATCTCATAGACTGAGAAAGGGGGATAGATGGTTGCACGTGGAAACCCAGGGTGCTGTTACCAGAACAGAAAATGGATCCTGGGCAGGTGAAAACAACAGATGTTCCCCTAAGCCATTTAATCTCAGACCCACAGTGAAAGTCATGACTAAGGCTGATCATCTGGACATAACTTCTCTGAGAAGTTTGAATAAATGCTTTCCTCAGATCCAAAGGGTTGAAAAGTGATCCTGGGCAAATTAACCTTTGTTTTGCTTTCTTATTTGTGTCCGCCTATTTTCCTCCAGCTGATACATTACTGGCTCACCATTTGCTTCACCTTAGGTAATCCTCAGTTCTTGCTTTAACCCTGGGACAGGCAGATGCTGAAATTCATGCTCCCTGCTCCCAACCCCCACCCCTACACAAGACCAGTAGGTGACAACATTGTGCTGAGGCTGCCTGTCACAGCTGATTCCCCGGTGTCATCTGTGTCTCAGATCCAGAACCTTCTTCACTCCCTTAGACTGGTCAGTGGATGTACGACTCCAGCTGTGGCATGCCCCCTCTGGTTGCACATGATAACACAGGCAGGAAAAACCCAGAGGGATGAAATCTTCACACACTCCAAAAACATCCGTTCAGGGAATGTTCTGCGTACTTACCCACCTCTATTACACCTGTCCTGGCACTTTTGACAAAGGAGGCAGGGATTGCTGGGCCTTTCTTTGCTCAACCCTTTTCTTTCTTTATTTATTTTTATGTTTATTCATTAAAAAAAATTTTTTTTTACATTTTATTTTGGAGAGAGCGAACGTAGGGGAGGGGCAGAAAGAGAGGGAGACAGAGGATCTGAAGCAGGCTCTATGTTGACACCCTGGAGCCAGATGTGGGGCTCGAACTCACAAACCACGAGATCATGACCTGAGCCAAAGTCGGACACTTAACCAACTGAGCCACCCAGGTGCCCCTGTTCATTTTTGAGATAAAAAGAGACAGCAGGGGAGGGGCAGAGAGAGAGAGAGAGAGACAGAGGATCCAAAGTGGCATCTGTGCTGACAGCAGCGAGCATTGTGCTCAAACTCACGAACCGTGAGATCACGACCTGAGCCCAAGTTGGACGCTCAACTGACCAAGCCACCCAGGTGGCCCTGCTGTACCCTTTTCTGTTGGAGCTACAGAGGAACCATGAAACAAGCCCGGATTGGATCCCAGGGAAGCGATCACCCATAAACCAACTCGTGGGCCCTCTGGGTGCTGAGGCAGCCTGGGGTGCCGGACAGGCCATCACTGGGCCCACTTCCCAACTACTGTCAGCAAGGCCATAGGCAAGTGGCCTCACTCCTCTGGGTGTCTGTTTCCATATTTATGGAGGATATTATGGCTTATAAACTAGTGGCATGCTGGCAAATCTGGCCCACAGCCATGCTTTTCTTGGCCCACACAGTTTAAATATTTCCCGAGTTAGTTGCCAAGATTGAAAATCCTGATGTTTCATGTTTATGTCTGTTTTTTAGCCCTCGCTTGAAAAATGGGAATATCTAGCATCACCAGGCTCCAGTCCCCTCTTATGTACTTTTCCAGTTATTTCTATCGGAAAAACGTCTAGAATTCCAATGGCTAAGTGTAAGGGGATGAATGTTTTCAATAACAAATGCTCTAAGGGCAGTTCCTCAAATTTTAAAAGGAATAAAACTGGCCCTTGATTTGAGCTCCTTTCGGCCCCTGAGGATCGGTAATGTCCTGGAAGGCCTCAGACCTCATTTGGGTCCTGAATTCAGCAAATATTGGTTGGAAGACTACTACATATCAGGCACTGGTCCAGGATTAAGGATTAGAAACATGACCAATATGAAGGTCCCACCTTCGTGGAGATTATAGTCCAGTGCGAGAGGACAATGAGTAATTTAGCAAATCATATGCAAGGTCAAGTTAGTGATAGTGCTTAAAGAAAAGTAAGCAGGGTAAGAGAATCGAGAGTAGGATAGAAGGAAGGCTGTTTTTCTTTTAAATGTTTATTTATTTATTTTTTGAGAGGAGGGGAGGAGGAGAGGGACAGAGAGAGGGAGACAGAAAAATCCAAAGCAGCCTCCTCCTTGCCAGCATACAGCCCAACACGGGGCTTGAACTCATAAGCTGTGAGATCATGACCTGAGCTGAACTCAGACATTTAACCGACTGAGCAACCCAGGGGCCCCAAAGGGGGACTATTGAAATAGAAGGGTCAAAGAGGAGGCCTTTGAACAGGCAACTGACCTAAAGGAAACAAGGGCATTCCCATGTAGACGTCTAGGCGAGAATGTTCCAGGCAGAGGAAACAGCAAATGCCCAGGCTCTAAGACAAGAACAAGCTTAGCATATTCTAGAAGCAGCAAGCAGGTCAGGGCAGCAAGCACAGAGTGAACAACATGGAGGAGAAGGGGAGGAGAGGAGGCTCAAATCAGGAATGTCCTTGCAGAGTTCAGATTTTATTCTACAGGTGAGGGTTTTAAGCAGGGGAGTGACATGATCTGACTTAAGTTTCAAAAAAGCCATTGTGCCTGCTTCATAAACTGACCATAGAGAACAAAGGTCAGGTCAGAGTGGTGGTGTCTTAGGCTCAAGCGCTCAGGTGGATGGAACGAGAAATGGTTGGACTCAGGGCGTGGCCTGAAGGTAGAGCCGGCAGGGCTGGTGGATCGCATGGGCTTGGGGCCAGCGGGGTGCGTGTCGAAGGCCGTTCACGAGAGGACCATGTGTGAGGAGGAAAATCAAGAGGTCTTGGTTTCACCACATGGAGTCTGAGAGGCTTGCTGGACACCCAGGCAGAGACGCGAGCAGGCAGTCGGATGCAGAAGTTTGGAACTACAAGAGCTCTGCCTGCAGATGGGCACTGGATTATCATCAGTGTACCAATGGTATTCGAATCCCTGAGACACGGGAGATCACTTAGCGGCTGAGTGCAGAACTGTGGTTCTTAATGGGAGGGGGGGTGATTTTGTCCCTCCACCCTCACCCCAGGAGACATTTGGCGTTGTCTGGAGAAATGTTTCATTGTCAAGACTGGGAGGGCAGCTTGCCAGGGAAGCTGCTAAACCCCCTACAATGGTCTGGTCAGCTCCCCACAACAGAGGACTGTCCAGCTCAAAATGTTAACAGTTCAGGAGGTGCCTCGGTAGCTCATCTGGTTAAAGCATCCAACTCTTGATTTCTGCTCAGGTCATGATCTCACAGTTGGTGGGTTCAAGCCCCACATTGGGCTCTGTGCTGACAGCCCGGGGCCTGCTTGGGATTCTCTGACTCCCTCCCTCTCTCTCTCTCTCTCTCTCTCTCTCTGCCCCTTCCCCCTTGATCTTTGTCTCTCTCTCTTTCAAAATAAATAAACATTTTTTAAAAAATGTCACTAGTTTGGGGTTTGACAAACCCTGGTGTAGGTAAGGAGGCTAAAGGATGATGGACCCCTAACCCTATGCTTCTCAAACTTATGGCAGCCAAATCCCTTTTGGTGGTGGTGGGGGCGGTGGGGGGATGTGGATTTTGTTAAAATGCAGACTCTAATTAGGCAAATCTAGGGTGGGACTTGAGATTTTACATCTAACAAGTTCCTAGGACAGTCCCCTAATTTAGACTTTGGGAGGAGAGGGTGGAGGGTAAGAAGGACTGGCCAGCAAGTGGAAGAAGAAACAGGAAAATGTGATGTCCTGAAAAACAAGTGTATTCATTAAGTGCTTCAACTTGTCATGTTCTTGACACAGCCAAATGGTGTCCTGTGCCCCTCAGAACTGGAGAAAGTTGAGAACTTACATTTGCCCATTGGGTCTGGTAAGAGTGAGCTCACTGATCACCTTGGCATGGGTGGCTTCAGGGGAGTGAGGAGGTGAGAGCCTAAACTCAGGGGGTGGCAGAGAAATGGGGGGTAAGGAAGCAACTCTAAAATAGGAAGCAGAGAAATGAGGTGGGGTAGCAGGAGGGAGAGGTGGGGTCCTGGAAGGTTTATTTCCTTTTTCAGATGGGCAACAGGACAGCCTATTTGTATGGTGATGGAAATGGTGTGGTGATGGAACAGGAAGTCCAGGAGAAGGGATGGTTATGGTAGCAAAGTCCCTATTTGACCAAAGAAGAGCCAGTAATGGAAGCCACAGGGTTGGCCTTGGAGCTTTGGTAGTTGCCATAGATACATTGTAACAGGGGAAAAGCCTAAGTGTGTAGGCAAAGGTGGGCAGGCAGGCAAGGAAAGATTAAAAAATAAAACAGGGGCGCCTGGCTGGCTCAGTCAGTGAAGCATGTGACACTTGATCTCAGGGTCAGGAGTTCAAGCCCCACACTGGGTGTGGAGATTACTTAAAACAATAAATAATATAAAAAATAACTTAAAACACAAACAAAATAAAACTCTGGTTCATTTTTCTTTTCTCAGTGAAATCGGAGGCAAAAATCACTTGCTGAGGGAGTGTAGAAAGGAAATGTTGGGATGTGAGAGATATAAAACACACCTCTCTGAGAGGAGAAGTTAATCAAGCAGGAAAATTGGGCGTGCAGGAAAGTGAGATTTCAGGCCAAAAGCATCAAATGGAACCCGCTGCCCCTAGAGAACTAGCCGTTTTGCATGAATGAAAATCCCGGTTCATGATGGAGCCGTAACAGGATGAAGTCCCGGGCAGAGTCAAACCTCGTTGGCATATAGAATGTGAGAACCGCTAGAAACAGAATTAGAAACTCCCGGAAATACCATGGCAGCCGTGAACTTGACACATCTACCTTTGATTGGTAGAGTGGGTGAAAAATAAATAAGGATCTAGAGAAATGGAACAAAATCAGCGGATGGAATTAGATATCCGACTTTGTATCTTACAAAGGATGCTTTCCTCTGGTCTCCAAATTGTCTTTAACGGACATGTGTTACTTTATAAGAGTGGATGTAAGGGAAAAAACCCTTGTGAAGAGGAGGCTGCCACAAAATAGGAGCAGATACGGGGTGCCTGGGGGGCTCGGCGGTTGAGCAGCCGACTTCAGCTCAGGTCATGATCTCACAGCTCGTGAGTTCGAGCCCCGCATCGGGCTATGTGCTCACAGCTCGAAGCCTGGATCCTGCTTCAGATTCTGTGTCTCCCTCTCTCTCTGCCCCTAACTCACTCACATTCTGTCTCTGTCTGTCTCAAAAGTAAATAAACATTAAAAAAAATTTTTTTTTAAGAAAGAAATAAGAAGAGATACTGCCCAGATCTAAAGTCAGGACATCGAGTCTTGCTTTTTCCTCTGTAAAATGGGCCTGCCTTCTGCTGCTTTTTGAGGTCGGGGGGTATGTTCCGATGTCTGCATCATGCAGAGATCCTGGGAAGAGGCTTCAGAGAAGCACAGAGTTGTGCTGGTTATTTCCACATGCCCTCTTTGGTTTTAGGCATTTGGCCTCATCAAGGGAGCCAAAGTTGGCATCATCGTTGATGTGTCCGCCATTGGCAGTGGCTCTCAAAAAGAGGAGTTCCAAAATGACCTCCTGGTAAGTCTCTCTGGCACAGAGAAGTACCTGGAACCACCCCCATCACCCCCTTCCCTTTGTGAGCTTGCTCCTTGGATTCCCTTATGGCAACTGCAAAGGTTTCTGTGAACCCAACCACGGAGTCCTTTTCAGTTCTAGTGTGAGCTTCTAATATTCTTACCACAGCAGTCCCTGCTAGCTAGACTTGTCCACAAGAGCCCTCGAGTTCCCCGGAAAGAGGACGGGAAGACTAATCACTTGGACTGACCCCAGCATAGCATAGCCCCAGTCTCCTGGTCTTTTCTGGACCCAAGAGCTATCCCATTTTCTTTGGCATTGTCCATAACAAAGAAGCTAAGAACTCCAGAGTTAGATGACTTGGGCTCAAGTCCCAGCCACATCTGCCACTTGGAGGTTGTGGACCTGCTACCTAATCTCCCTATGCCTAGGTTACCTCATCAGTAAAATACGATGATAACAGTGGCCACCTGACAGGGTTGCCCTGGGATGAAAGGGGCTCACCCAAGTTAAGTGCTCAGTACAAAGTCTGGCATGGAAAATAAAACCTCTGTAGCCTCTGTGAACTAATGTGGAGAGGCTATTTTCTTATGGGAACCCCTAGAATTTTGGAGGCAATAGTCAGTTTGAGGACTCTTAGGGTTCAACATGGACTTGTTGTCCACGCTTGTCCCCCGTTCCTGGTCTCAACGGATGTCAGGAAATAGCGCAGACCCCTCCATGACATGTCCTCGAGGCTGAGTTTCTAAAGATTCCCCAGGTGGGCTGGTCAAATATTAGCCATGGCAGGGGTCATGTTGGTGGCATACAGATGAAACTCTAACTAGCCAGGAAGAAGAGGAGAAGCTATCTTACTGTTGGGGATTCATCAGCGGCAGCTTGAGAGCATCAAACAGGCTGGCCTTGTGCCCATCGCATAGCCACCGTGTTTTGGCGAGAAGCCACTGCCCCCTGACCCCTGTTCCACCCCTCCCTGGGTGCCACAGTTAAGGGTCCAACCATAGCGCATGCTGAGATGGGTAGCCGAGACGCTCACATCCCCTCCCCCCATAGTCCATGACCCAAGTGTGTGGCCACCCTGAGGAGCTGCTCCGGAAGACCACGTCAGTCTGCAGTCACTGGGAGTGAGTCAGGACACAGCCTCCCAGGGTGGTGTGCCAATCTGTAGGCTGAAGCCGGTGCCCTGGCTCCACCACGCACACAGGCTGGGATGGGTCACCAGGGGCACTCATCCCACACTTCCTTGCGACTCAGTGGGCAGGAAGCAAATGTCAGCTTGGGGCCACTAAGCAACCCTGTCTCAGCACGGCTCACACCCCAACTGAGAGGGCCCAGCCCCGGCATGAGGAGTGAAGCCAGGCTCCATGTGGGCCACGGCTCCAGGAGCCAATGATGTCCCTTTGTCTGCCAGAGCCTCATTGATGAGCAGCTGAGCCACAAGGAGAAGCTGTATGTCCTGTCCTTTGGCACCAGCACCAGCGCCCTCTGGCCAGACCCTGTGGAAGTCAGCCCCTCCACGTGAGTATCTACCTGACCTTGGCCAGAATGTTTGCTGCTTCATTTTCCTCTCTATGTGGTAGTGTCTTTCGGGAATGAGCACAGTGCAAACCCAAGACACCAACAGGTCAGTGAGTACAAAGAGTCAACTCACAGAGCGGAAGCGCAGGGACCAGTAACCTTTGGAAAAGTGGCCAGCGTCGTGAGCAATCCACAAAATGAAAAGACAAGACAACCACAAGGTGCCATTTTTCTCTAGGCAACTAGCAAAGATAGTTTTGTTATTTTTAAGATAATACGTGTTCATTTTTAAAAATTCAAACAGCATGGAGGCGCCTGGGTGGCTCAGTCAGTTGAATGTCCAACTTCGGCTCAGGTCATGATTTCAGTTTGTGGGTTCATGCCCCGCTTCGGGCTCTGCACTGACAGCTCAGAGCCTAGAGCCTGCTTCAGGTTTTGTTGTCTCCCTCTCTCTCTGCCCCTCCCCTGCTTGTGCGGTCTGTCTCTCTCTCTCTCAAAAATAAACATTTAAAGAAATTCAAACAGCATGAAAGGATAAATAATAGAGTCTCTCTCACCTCCCAGTAACTGTTTCCTCTACCTACTTCCACGTATACACGCATCAGTGTGCTTATTCAAACAGGAGTGCGTTGCACTGTCTTGCACTTTGACTTTGCACTTAATCTTGCATAGCATTCTCTCTCAATACACACAGATCTACCTTATTATTTTTAATATTATTTATTTAATGTTATTATTTTTTTATTTATTTTTGAGAGAGATAATGAGAGTGTGTGAACACGTGCGAGCAGGGAAGGGGCAAAGAGAGAGGAAGAGAGAGAATCCCAAGCAGACTCTGCACTCACAGCGTGGAGCCAGACGTGGGGCTTGATCTCACAGACCACGAGATCATGACCTGAGCTGAAATCAGGAGTCGCACGCTTAACCAACTGAGCCATCCAGGATCTCCCAACCTTACTCTTTTTTAATGGCTACATTAGTATACCACTGTAAATGTACTATGATTTAACTAGTCCTTTATTTGGAAGCTTCTGGTTTGAGGTTTTGGAGGGGAGCGTAGAGGGGGAAAAAGGAAGATGTGTAAGAATTTCTACTTACTTATGGCAGTAAATAAAAATGTCTTTTCCATGAAGAGAAAATCCTTGATCACCTACCACATGTTAGGTGCGATGCTAAGCGCTTAGCATGAGCTCTCTTACTTAATACTTAGGGCCAGCACTTGGAATAGGATTCTTATCTCCATTTTGCCAATGAAAAAACTGGGACTCGTGTTAGGGCATGTGCCCAAAGTGGCAGAGCCAGGATTGGCTGCCAAAGCCCAGAGCAGGTGACCTTGACCAGTCCTTCAACTGTCTTCAGCAGAGAGAGGTCAGAGATACCTATCCCTCACTGAACTCTCGTGAACATGAAATGAGGGCACTCAGTGAATGAGAGTGTTTTTTTTGCTGTGGTTCCCACTCCAGTTAGACCCCACCTATGGGATATTAGATCTGAAAGTCACCATGAGGTCATAGGCAAGAGCTTCTCAACTGCAGTCATTGCTGGATGACCCTGGTGATTTTTGTCACATCTCTGCCACGTGTACTATTTTAAAACATCAATTCTACATGGATTATTGAAGGAAACTATCAGTACCATAATCACGAAGCCCATATCACTTGCCGAAATTAGGATGCAGCCATAACAATAAATACAATGAAAGCAAACAAAACAATGATATTAAATTCTAACTTGAAACCTATCGGCCAGAGAAGGCAGTAGGCCTAGGATTTGCTTTCCCTTTGTTTATTTTTTTTTTAAGTTTACTTATTTATTTTGAGGGAGAGAGAGAAAGAGAGGGAATCCCAAGCAGGCTCCACACTGTCAGTGCTTAACCCGATGCAGGGACTTGAACTCACGAACTGTGAGATCCGAAATCAAGAGTTGGACGCTCAACTGACTGAGCCACCCAGGCGCCTCTTTCCCTTTGCTTGAAAGGGAGACTCAACACTTAGCATAACGAAAGACAGGCTTACTAGCTCTGAGCTGAAGTTTTTTATTTTATTTTTGTTTTTCTTATTTTTCTTTCTTTACTTTTTTGGTCAAAGAGAAACGGAAAGAGCAGAACTCTCTCACTGGTACCGTGTGAGGTACTTAATGGAGAAAGCACTGCTTCACATCTTCTTCCCTCTTAGGGCTGGAGTATATCCCAGTCCACGTGAGATGCGGCCACACAGCCACGGTGCCTCCTTTTGGAGTGCTCCTGGGGTCAGGGCATTCACTCTGAACTTGGAGTGGGGTTTGTGTGGCAGGATCGAGGAGAAGGAACTTAGCCCAGACCCCCTGATGGGCAGATTCACTTGAACCTCAGGTCCTAGAGTCAGGCCTGGCTTGATATCCCAGTGTTGCCAGTTGCTTACAGTATCACCTTGGGCAAGTCCTAACTGGGTCTTCTCATCTATAAAATTGGAAGGAAGGTATCCACCTCAAGAATTATTATTAGTCTGGGCACTTGGAGGCCGCAGTTGGTTAAGCATCCGACTCCTGATCTTGGCTCAGATCATGATCTCACAGTTCATGAGTTCAAGCCGCACATCAGACTCTGCGCTGATGGTGCAGAGCCCGCTTGGGATTCTGTCTCTCTCTCCCCCTCTCTCTGCCCCTCCCCTGCTTGTGTGCTCACTCTGTCTCTCTCTCTCTCTTTCAAAAAATAAACAAATGAATGAATGAATAAATAAATAAATGTTAAAAATTTATTTTTATTTATTTTTAATTTTTTTTTGTTGTTTATTTTTGAGAGAGAGAAAGACAGAGAGTTAGCAGGGGAGGGGCAGAGAGAGAAGGAGACATGGAATCTGAAGCAGGCTCCAAGCCCTGAGCTGTCAATACAGAGCCCGATGTGGGGCTTGAACCCACGAGCCGTGAGATCATGACCTGAGCTGAAGTCAGATGCTTAACCGACTGAGCCACCCAGGCACCCCTAAACTTAAAAAATTTAAAAAAAGAAAAGAATTATTGTTAGTCTGAAATGAGCTTGTGTTTGTGCTGAGCCTGGCACCCTGAAAGAGTACTGTGTTTAGGTGTCTGTTGTCTACACAGCCTCCAGGAACTCAAGCTCTGGGTGAAGAAGCTCCAGCCTGATGGGGGCAGCAATCTGCTACAAGCCCTGAGGAAAATCTTCACCCTGAAGGGACTGAATTCTCTGGTGACCATAATGGGCAGCTGGTAGGTCTCCTTTCCTACGTGGGTAACAGACCACATCAAGGGGGCTGGAGAACCAATCCATTGTTAGAGGAAAGACCGTCAAGCATGACTCTTCACACACGCTTGAGAGAAGGATTTCGTTCACAGGCCATCTGTCCACAGGTGTCAGGGCAGGGGGCAGCCAGGGCAGGCCAGGCCTGCAGTCCACTCCTCCCCACACGTTCCCCAGGTGACCTGGAACACACGTGGTCAGTTCAGTTTGGTAGATGTTCCCGTTTTCTCTGGATGGTCCTCAAAGTGATTTGACCTGGGGCACCCCATTTTCTTCTGTCTTCTCCCCAGCCCAGATCAGCCTTCTGACATTCTGTCCAACTACATCCAACAGTCCACTGTGGGACGGGACCTCATCACCCACGTCATCACCTACAAATGCAACGATCAGGTGCCTCCTGTAAGTACTGGGATTCTCCAATGTTTCCCTTGGATTGGCCATAGGGAGCTAGCTGGGCCAGCGTTGAGGGCTCCGTGCATGGACAGGGACCCCTCCCAAACTAAGGACCAGAACACAACTCTCCTTGTACCTAATTCTCCCTTTGGGCAGTTGGGAGGCTCAGTCAAGGAGAAGGCTTGTCAGACTACTGGCATTGCCCTATGGAGAGCTGACCCTGTCTCCCTCCTTACAGGCTGTCCTAAAGAACTTTGCAGAAGCTCTTGGGGGCTACTACCACTGCTATAGCACAGAGACGGAGGTAAGCCCTTCTGTCAACATGCGGTATCCCTCTCCTCCCTCCCTGCCTGGCTCCAAGGCTGTTTCTGGGGGATCTGTACTTGCTTCCCTCCCCCACCACCATGCTCAGTATAATCAGGTTAAGATGAATATGTGGGAATAGCAGGGACAGCATGAAGTCACAGGAGATCCTGTGCTCAGCATGCGCGATGAGTTGATTGTATACCAGTGTGCCTAGAGGCATTTTAAAGCCTTGCTGGTAGAATCCCGAATCTCTATCCAGTCGCCAACAGCGTGGGCCCCACCCCACCTCTGCTCCCATCAAAGCTGTGAGTCTGAAACAATTGTCTCAGGTCTTTCTCCAAGTACATCCCTGCTACTACAGGGTCAACTGTGAGTGAGCCATCAGTTCTGTACCAATCCATCCGTTGGTGCCACCTGTGTCCACAATGGAGGTAACAATTAGCAAATGTGTATGGAGCCATTTGGCGGATTGAAAATCCAACTATCTGTTCAGCTAACAGGCTGTGTCTTGCCTGTAACCATGAATAGCCATAAGCAAACGAATATTTGCATCTCACAGTGTTCGAGTGTCGCCATGTCTAGCATTTAACACCAAGGAGCCAAGGTCAGGCAACATTTTCCTTGGGTAACACCCCTTCTGTTTATGTCATTTCTGTCATTTCCCAGACTCTGTTTGTTGAGGCCATGGACTACAGGGGCTAGGATGGTACAGTAAATGAATGAAACTGGCTGATTTAAGAAATCTTTTATCTTGGGGCTCCTGGCTAGCTCAGTTGGTGGAGCATGTGACTCTTGATCGGAGGGTTGTGAGTTCAAGTCCCATGTTGGGTGTAGAGATTACTTAAAAATAAAATCTTAAAAAAAAAAAAAAATAGAGGGGCGCCTGGGTGGCACAGTCGGTTAAGCGTCCGACTTCAGCCAGGTCACGATCTCGCGGTCCGTGAGTCCGAGCCCCGCGTCAGGCTCGGGCTGATGGCTCAGAGCCTGGAGCCTGTTTCCGATTCTGTGTCTCCCTCTCTCTCTGCCCCTCCCCCATTCATGCTCTGTCTCTCTCTGTCCCAAAAATAAATAAACGTTGAAAAAAAAATTAAAAAAAAAAATAGAGGGGTGCCTAGGTAGCTCAATTGGTTAAGTGTCCAACTCTTGATTTTGACTCAGGTCATGATCTCACAGTTTGTCAGATGGAGCCCTGTGTCAGGAGCTTGCACTCTCTAAACAAACAAATAAACAAACAAACTTAAAAATAAATTCCTTTATCTTAAAACCTGTAGCCCTCTTGGCTTCTCTGTTGTTTTTCTGCCCTTGAGAGAGATATGGCTGCAACAAATTTCATTGTCTTCTTCTTTTTTTTTTTTTAAGTTTATTTATTTTTGAGAGAGGGAGAGAGAGGGAGAGAGAATCCCAAGCTGGCTCCACGCTGTCAGCGCAGAGCTCGATGTGGGGCTTGATCTCAGGCACCGTGAGATCATGACCTGAGCTGAAATCAAGAATAGGAGGCTTAACCAACTAAGCCACTGAGGCACCCCTGTCTTCTTTTAATATGAGCAAAACAACAATAGAAGGATAACAAAACCCTACAGCTGACTCCGATGGAGTGTGGGGGGCGGGGAGCAGAGAGTGTGTGGGGCTTGGAGGACTAGGCAGCACATGCCCCATCTAGAGAGGTGCCTCTGCTCAGCCCCAGCTCGCTGTTGCTCTGGAGGAATGTGACCCCAGTGCCGCCAGGTCTTGGGATTTTTCAAGAGCTGGAAATCGGGATTTGTGTGTATGTGTGACTCCTTTACATTTTTTTAAAACTGGAGGTAAAATTCACATAACATCGAGTGAACCACTTTAAAGTGAACCATTAAGGGTAGTTAGGGGGCTCAGTCAGTTGAGTGTCCAACTCTTGATTTTGGCTCAGGTCATGATCTCACAGTTCATGAGTTCGAGCTTCACATCAGGCTCCATGCTGACAGTGCAGAGCTTGCTTGGGATTCTCGCTCCCTGTCTCTCTGCCCTTCTCCTGCTCTCGTTCTCTCTCAAAATAAATAAATAAACTTAAAAAAAAATAAAGTGAACAATTAGTATTTTCACTATGTTGTGCAACCACCAACTTTATCCAGTTCCAAAACATTTCATCCCCCCCCAGAAGAAAATTCTGTACCCATTAAGCAGTTCCTCCCTCTTTCCCCTCCCCCACAGCCCTCTGGAAGCCACCAATCTGCTTCCCATCTCTATGGATTCACCTATTCTGGATATTTCATATCCAGAATCATATACCTTTTGTATTTGTCTTCTTTCAGTTAGCATAATATTTTCTTTTTTTTTTTTTATTTTTGAGAGTGAGAAAGACAGAGTGTGAGCGGGGGAGGGGCAGAGAGAGAGGCAGACACAGAATCAGAAGCAGGCTCCAGGTTATGGGCTTTCGGCACAAAGCCCGATGCAGGGCTCAAACCCATGAACCATGAGATCATGCTCAGAGCCAAAGTCAGAAGCTTAACCAACTGAGCCACCCAGGCACCCCTGCTTAGTGTAATGCTTTCAGAGTTCATCTATGTTGTAGCTTGTCTCAGAGCTTCATTCTTTTTCGTGGTTGAAGAATATTCCATTTTCTAGATGTACCACCTTTTGTTTATGCATCAGTTGATGGACATGTGGGTTGTCTCCACCCTTGGGCTGTTGTGAACTGCTGTGAACATTGGTGTACAAGTCTCTTGAGTTCCTGTTCTCAATTATTTGGGGTTATAGACCTACAAGTGGAAATGCTGGGTTATGTGGTATTTCTGTGTCCGATTCTTTGAGGAAGTGCCAAACTGGTTTCCACAGAAGCTGCACCATTTTACATCCCTACCAGCAGTGCACAGGGCTCCAACTCTCCACATCCTCACCAATGCTTGCTCAAGTCCTCTTTAAATTATGTTTATGGCCAACCCAGTGGGTGTAAAGTGTTTCTTCGTATCTTTAAGGTTAGAAAACCCTTCAGTTACTTAAAAATACTTCAGGGGTGCCTGGGTGGCTCAGTTGGTGAAGCTTCCAACTTGGGCTCAGGTCATGATCTCAAGGTATGTGAGTTTGAGCCCCGCATCGGGCTCTGTGCTGATAGCCTGGAGCCTGCTTCAGAGTCTGTGTCTCCCTCTCTCTGTCCCTCCCCTGCTCACACTCTGTCTCTCTCTCTCTCTCTCTCAAAAATAAACATTAAAAAAATTAAAAAATAAAATTAAAATGCTGCAGAACAATACCATAGAAATGGAATACAACACATTTGCAGGCTGTATCTAACACATGGACCCTATTTTATCTTATTTTTTAAAGTTTATATACTTATTTTTAGAGAGAGAGAGCACACAAGTGGGGAAGGGGCAGAGAGAGAGAGGAAGAGAGAGAGAATCCCAAGCACTGCACTGGTGGTACAGAGCCCATTAGAGGGCTTGAATTCATGAACCACAAGATTATGACCTAAGCTGAAGTCAGACCCTTAACTGACTGAGCCATCCAGGCACCCCAATGGACCCTACTTGATAACGTCTGGTTTAAACAATCTGACACTTAGCTTTGGGAAATTACATGGCTGCTTGACCTGCCTTGGCCATTGCTAGTAGCCAAATGACCTCTAATGGCTGATTACTCCTGCTACCCCCAGGTCTATACCAGTTGGGACATGGACCAGCTCCTGGCAGAAATCCAGAAGGCCCAGAGCCTCCTGAGCCACATCCAAGCCTTGCACAACAGGACCCCCAATGAGGAGCTAACAGGCATGATGAAGGAGGTAGGTGGTGTAGGTGAAGATTTTGGAACTGGCCTCACTCCATTCTCCTTTCTCACCCGTCTCCTTGAGGGCATGGCTGCCAAGGCCCCCATGTGCTAAAGAAAAACAAGGCAAAGCCGTGCCCTCTGCTGTACATGACACCCCTGAGCCGGGTGGGCCTTCCACTGTGCTGGAAGGATCCTGATGGATTTTCTAGCTGAAAAATTGATTTCAGAGAAAGGCCAGCAGGCCCCTGCCACCCTTCCCATCTATCACTGTCCTCTCCCTTCACCCCAATTTGGAGAAGGACAGAAACCTCAGCCACACTGAGTGGGCCATCTTGAAGACAGTCTTTGGCACCCAGCACTTCATTCAGGGCAAACGTCCCTGCCTGGTGACTTCACTAATGTAACATCAGTAAAGTAACGCAGCCAGCTCATGGACGCAGCACCATAAAAGGTATGAGCTGCTGAGGGGCGCCTGGCTGCCTCAGTCAGAGGAGCGTGCGACTCTTGATCTCAGGGTTATGAGATCGGGCCCCATGTTGGGTGTAGAGATTACTTAAATAAATAAAACTTAAAAAAAAAAAAGCAATGAGCTGTTTAGACTGTGCAGAAACTTAACTGTGAACAGAAGGCACGGAGAATGCATTTATCGCTTCACCAAATGAACATGTGGCTGTGTCATAGAAGACATCTTGGCCTGGTTGGACACAATGGAAGAAACACAGCACCTAGAAACTGGAACCTTACATTTTAGCTCCAGCTTTTCTATTTAGTCTCTATAAATCATAACAGCTGTTTGTATTATAATTAGAATAACTCTCTACAGAGTGCCCATTCTAAGATAGGCAGCATGCTTAACTCTTTAAATGTCTTATCTTATTTTAAAAACAACAGTCTGCTGCAGATGTATTATTGTCCCCATTTTACTGATGAGGAAACTGAACTTACAAGGCTAAATAATTTGCCTCAGACCCGAGAGATTAGAGACAGATCAAGTTTGAATTAAACCCAGGTCTGTCTGACACCACAACCTTTCCAGGAGTTTCCCAAAATGCAATACATGCATTACTTATGGTTTGCAAGGTACATGGTTTAATTTTTCTAATATGTATTTAAAACAAGCTCATTATTGTTGTAATACATCTTCTTTCTAAAATTATTTAGGTACAAAAAGGGAATTAATTTTTTAAAGGAAATCCAATTAATAATTTAAAGGCTTTAATATTACATATTTGATTTATTTCCTTCTTTAAAAAGATTTTTTAATGTTTATTTTATTTTTGAGAGAGAGAGAGAGAGAGAGAGCATGGACATGTGTGAGCTGGGGAGGGGCAGAGAGAGAGAGAGAGAGAGACAGAGGATCCAAAGTGGGCTCTGCACTGACAGCAGATGCAGGGTTTGAACCCACAGAACCATCACAGAACTGTGAGATCATAACCTGAGCCGAAGTCAGACACTTAACCAACTGAGCCACTCAGGCACCCAAAAGAGTTAGTTTTTAAAAATAATCTCTAGGGGCTCCTGGGTGGCTCAGTCGGTTAAGCATCCGACTTGGGCTCAGGTCATGATCTCACAGTTTGTGGGTTCGAGCCCTGCGTCGGGCTCTGTGCTAACAGCTCGGAGCCTGGAGCCTGCTTCTGATTCTGTGTCTTCATCTCTCTGCCCCTCCCCTGTTCACGCTCATTAAAACAAACAAACAAACAAACAAACAAGCAAATAAATAAATAAATTTAAAATAATCTCTCCACCCAGTGTAGGGCTCCAACTCACAACTCCAACATCAAGAGTCACATGCTCTACTGACTAAGCCACCCAGGTGCCCCCATGGTTGATTTATTTTTTAAAAAATTCTACGGGCGCCTGGTGGCGCAGTCGGTTAAGCGTCCGACTTCAGCCAGGTCACGATCTCACGGTCCGTGAGTTCGAGCCCCGCGTCAGGCTCTGGGCTGATGGCTCAGAGCCTGGAGCCTGTTTCCGAGTCTGTGTCACCCTCTCTCTCTGCCCCTCCCCCGTTCATGCTCTGTCTCTCTCTGTCCCAAAAATAAATAAAAACGTTGAGAAAGAAAAAAAAAATTTTAAAAATTCTAGAGGCACCTGGCTACCTCAGTCAATGGAGCTTGCCACTCTTGATCTCGGGGTTGTGAGTTTGAGCCCCACATTAGGTGTAGAGATTACTTTAAAATAAATTTTTTTAAAAAATTCTAAACAGGACAGTGGTACTCAGATACAGCAAAATTCATGAAGGCAGTGCTCAAGTGTCCAAAGTTTGGGAATTGCTGTTCTGTGTCTTATTTATACATGAGTTATGACTTAATATCTCAGAACCTCAGGTTTTCAGTTTGTAAATGTGGGTAAGGGGAAGCTAGGCTAGATCAGGGCTCCTGAAATTATCTGGTGTAGGAGTTACTTTTTACTTCTTCAAAGCCTTGTGTTAGGAGCCCACAGAAGGGCCATCTGTCATCTTGAAGTCCAAGGTGCCGATCTTGATGGTAAGGGTGGGGAAGGGGCCAAGAGGATGGACAAATCAAAGAGAAAGCAAATTGCTGGGGACATCTTCTTACTCTGGAAATTCTAGCAATCTCCAGAGAAGGGGGTGGGGATGGTGGGAGGGGAAGGCAGAATTGCCTTAATTTTCCAGGTAATATTTTCAGATGCTCCACTTAGGGGAATGGGGTGGGTCGGGGAGACTAGGGATTCCAAGCTCTAAAATGTGATTTTGTAATGAGGGCTTTTAAATTTAATTTAGATTTCCACAGAGATTGCAAAAGGGCCACTCACAGGTCTCTTGCCTAAACCCCCAAAGCATGAGGGTCCCCTCACAATTGAGTTCCCAAACTTGGAGAAGACTTCTGCAGAATGGCTAAAGATCAATGGCCTAAAAGGTAAGTCCCCAATGAGGGCAGAACCCAGGACTCATGTGACTAGCTAAAGTCATGAATCCTCTGGGGCTCCAAGGGTTGTATCTCACACCCCACTATTTATTTTTACAGCCAGAAAACTAAGCCTTTATCAGGTTCTGGCACCCAATGCATTCTCTCCCGTGGAGGAATTTGTGCCTATTCTCCAGAAAACAGTATCTTCATCTATCTATGAGGTAACTCAGAGTCAGAGTTCTCTCCAGTCTTCTGCAGGGGGGCGCTTTTGTGACATTTCCCTTCTTAAATGTTCAAGAAATAAGAGTAATAAGTCAGATCACAGGGAGTAGGGGTCTAAAGGTCTGGAGTAGGTTGTAAGCTTTCCACCCAGGACTGTAGAACTCTCATCAGATCTATCCCAACTGCTATTTTGCAAAGATTTGAAAAATGGACTTGGGAGATGGGATAAGAGGGAGCAAGTCAGGTACTATAGTTACCTCCTCCTTGAAGGTTTTCCTCTGTGCACTCAGAACACACTCACTTTCCTTGTATCCTCACTGTACCTGGTACAGCTTCTGCTCCAGCTCTTATGATGTGTTAATACGTGTACTTGTTATGTGTCTAAACCCCCAATGGCATATGAGCCTTTAAAAGAACAAACTCTTGAGGTGCCTGGGTGGCTCATTCAGCTGAGAGTCTGACTTCAGCTCAGGTCATGATCTCATGAGTTCGAGCCCCACATTGGGCTCTGTGCTGACAGCTCAGAGCCTGGAGCCTGCTTCAGATTCTGTGTCTCCCTCTCTCTCTGCCCCTCCCCCACTTGTGCTCTCTTTCTCTCTCTCAAAAATAAATAATAAAAAAAAACATTAACCAAGAGAACAAACTCTGTTCTCCAACCCTGTATCCCCATTATCTAGTACAACTAAGCAGTCAATGAATATTTCCCAGATGGCTAACTGGGTGGAAGGAAGGATAGAAAAAAGAAATAAAAGAAGAATGAATGGATGGATAGAAAGAAATGGTGATGATGAATGAATAGATAAAATGATGGATGGATGTTTGGTTGGTTGGTTGGTTGGTTGGTTGGTTGGATGAATGGATGGATGGGTGATGGGTGGATGGATGGATGGATGGAAATGTAAACTTCCATATGGAAGTATGGAAGGGGAAAAGTAGAAGGATGAATGACAGAATTAAAAAAGGTGAAAGGATTAAAGTACAATGAAAGGATGGAGAAATGGAAGGACGGAATAATAGGTAAAGGGAAACATCACTGAAAAGATGGAAGAATGAGAGGGAAGTGGGATAGATAATTGTAGCAATGGATTAATGAATGACCGGGTGGATGGATATCTTGGCAGAGGATGAAAAATTAGACAACTTGGCAGAGGACAAAAAATTAGATTTTCGAAGGGTCCATGAAGGTCTATCTGGGTTTCTAAGCCTATGAGCCCATGGCCAGTATGTTTCAAGGTCTCCAACTATCCTATTACAAAACTTCCAGCCATATCTTGTAATCAAGACCCTGCTGTTTGTAAGAGCCTCCCCAGAAGGGAGCCTGGCTAGCTGTCAGGCATGGTGCATTCAGGGACCACTGTCCTGAAGGACTTCTGTCACCAGCTCCAGGCATGGCAATGACTAGGGAGGCATAACCCACCCCCAGATGTGCTCAAAGCCCACTTCCCTCTTATGCATCTGATTTGGAGAGCCCAGCACCCAAATTAAACTTACAGTCATTCCCCACATGTGCTCTGTTCACCTGCTGCCCATCCTGGCAACACCTGAATGCAGAAGGCAATGGTACAATTTGAATGGCATGACGGGACAGTGAAGAATGTTCATGTGGACCCGCCCTTCCTCTATGAGTACCAGGTTAGTAATGGGTCCAATAGGTCAGAATATGTGGTATGAGAAGAGAGAATGTGAGGAAGGCACCATGGAATGTGGAGACCCAAAACCATTGGCTGAACTCCCTCTTATAAACAGAAACTGTTCTCTGCCTCCAGGCACTGCTGGAGCTTTCTACACTTGTTTCCCAGGGAGGAACCTGTCAAACAAAAGTCTCTAATCTTTTGGGGCAAGATCTACTTCCTCTCCCATCTGAGGCAATGAAATATTTGAACTTCCTGGTCTTGTGGCAGACTCATCAATGATTTAGTGGAATGTTTATACTGCCTGGATACCCATGACCTTGACACCTCATTCCCAGAAGCCAACCTTCCCCACACAGACCCTTTAACCAGCCATCCTTTGATCTGTCACTCACTCTGTGGCCTGTGGGTTTACAGAAACAGCTCAGCAGAGCTATGCGGATGTATGAGAGGCGGATCGAGTGGCTCTCCTTGGCCAGCAGAAGAATCTGGGGCACCGTCTGTGAAAAAAGGTACCTTCCCTCAAAGTAGTGTTCTTGTCCTTTGTGAGTCTGGTGTGTGACATACACACTCATCCAGCTCATGAATTCCCTGTTGGTAGCATCAGAAACCACCACTTAGATAAGGATCAACAATCACTCAGCAGAATCCTTGGAGGAAAAAGTTATCACTACCATCATCAATATCAATAATTGTGTATCATCGTTGTGTTTACTTAGGATTCTTTCAGTTAAAAAGCCACAGAAACTAAATGCAAATTGGCTTAAGCAAAACAGGGAAGTCTGGTTAAGGTAACTGAAAATTCTAAAATAGATTTGATTGCTGTCTTCAGGTATGGCTCCATCCAGGGGTTCACGTGTGTCAGGAATCTTTCTCTGTCTCTCGGCTCTACTTCCTTCCCTTTTGGCTTTGTTTTCAGACAGGCTTTACCCATCCAGGTAGCAGGATAGCCACCTGAAACTCCTGACTTGCTTTCTACCAGTTTAGCACTCCCAGGCTTGGAGTAGGGGTCCATCGATGGGCTATTCAACTCTGGCCTGGGAGGTATGATGTTCTAATTGCCAAAAGTCAAATGCCCACCCTTCAAGCTTAGGGTGGTTCTGTTTCACCCAATTCAAATGGCCTGAAAGAGGCAGAGGAGTTTTCCAAAGGAAAATCAAGATGCTGTTGTGACAGGAGGTAATAGATTCTGCATAGGGAGAAACAGTTGGCAACCATGATAGCCATCCTTACCGTTTCATACCTTATTGGATGCATTCCCACTTACAAAGTACTATATTATTCAATCATTTAATTCTCAAAACTAACCTATGAGAAGTCTTATAAATAGTTCCTAGTTAAATATATGAAGGATCAGAGAGGTTTTGTGACTTGCCTAAGTCACACAGGAAGTGGAACTCTGACTCTCAATCCAGAGGATTTGCTTCTGCTATCCATAATTGCTGTCTCAAAATGAGAGTAGAGGGTGGAGTTGGGAATTGATTTGAGGTCGTGAAAGAAGACCAGATGGGGCTAAGGATCTTAAAACAGAGAAAGGTCACAAAAAGATGCATTTATTTCCCCAGAGGCTCAGATACACCTAATTCCCCATCTAATTTGCTTACCTTGTTTCTGTTTCCCCTACAGAGACCCCAATCTAGAATAATGAATGCTAGGGCTTTAAAACAGGGAAATGCCTGCTTTCCAGGCATCCCCCGCCCCTTAAACCATCTCCACCCTGATGTGACTTTACTCCATGATGGGAGCCCCTGGGAGAGAAGCTTCCACGATCCCCTTAGTCTACTGTTGTAAACCCACTCCTATTGACCTCACACCATGGAAAAGATTTTGGCCAGCTGTAAGTTTGGCATGTAGAATTCCCCTGGAAAAAACTTTAAATAGTAAAATGGAACAAAATAAACATTATCTGAGAGATTCGGTTCTCTTCTTAAAGCTTGTGTTTCTCTTTAGGGTGGTTATACTGCTGGATATCTCTGTGACCAATTCCATGTACATTATTCATATCCAGCACTCCCTGCGGCTTCTGCTGGAGGAGCAGTTGTCCAACAAGGACTGCTTCAACCTCATCGCGTAGGCTCCTGGGTCCCGGTGGGGGGCTGGGGGCAGGGGGCGCGGGTGCTCTGTGCCACTGCTGGGCTGAGGTTCCCGGCAGGTGGCTGGATGACAGATGTTACCAGCACCCAGCATCCTAGGATGGCCATCAGCTTATCTGATTTGAATCATCTTGTTTACGGTACTGAATAATTAAATGGTTGCAGGACAGTCCCACTGGGGCGAAGGTGTAAGTGGCCCCAAAACACACAGCTTGATCAGCCAAGATAAAGTAACTCAGCCCATTGCCCCATTTGGATCCTGAGCTGATAAACATGAAAGAGAAAAAGAAGGGCCCCGGGCATGCCCCAGTCTTGGACATGTCTAACAAGACCTAATATGCCAAACGTTTAGGATTCCAATCCCAAATGTTAATTATATACACTTATATATATAACTATATATGTTTAAATTATGTGTAACTATATAATATATAATTCTATATATTTAAATGATATATATAAATAATTTGATATATACTTTAAAATATCAATATTATATATAAAATAGACATATTTTTAAACATTTATTTATTTTAAGAGAGAGAAAGAGTAAGCAGGGGAGGGGCAGAGAGACAGAGAGAAGGAGAGAGGGAGAATTCCAAACAGACTCCATGCTGTCAGCACAGAGCTCAATGCAGGATTCGATCTCACGAACCATGACCTCAGGGCCACGACCTGAGCCAAGATCAAGAGTCAGATGCTTTAACCTACTAAGCCACGCAGGTGCCCTTAAAATATACATTTAAAAAAATTTTTTTTAAGTTTTTTTAATGTTTATTTATTTTTGAGAGAGACAGAGACTGAATGCAAGTGGGTTAGGGGCAGAGAGAGGGAGAAACAGAATCCGAAGCAGGCTCCAGGCTCTGAGCCATCAGCACAGAGCCCGATGTGGGGCTCGAACCCACAGAGCTGTGAGATCATGACCTGAGCCAAAGCCAGGCGCTCAACCTACTGAGCCACCCAGGCGCCCCGAAAAACATTTTTTTTTTTTAACATTTGTTCAATTTTGAGAGACAGAGCATGAGCAAAGGAGGGGCAGAGAGAGAGGAAGACACAGAAACCGAAGCAGGCTCCAGGCTCTGAGCTGTTGGCCCAGAGCCCAGCTCAGGGTTCAAACTCATAAACTGTGAAATCATGACCTGAGCCAAAGTCAGATGCTCAACCGACTGAGCAACCCAGGTGCCCCCATATATATTTTAAAAATTATATACAACTGGGGTGCCTGGCTGATTCAGTCAGTGGAGCATACAACTCTTGATCTTGGGGTTGTGGGTTTGAACCTCACATTGAATGTAGAGATTACTTAAAAATAAAATCTTAAAGAAAATTATATGTAACTATATATAACTTAAATTATATGCAGTTAAATATATAGTTATATAAATTAACTATATGTATGTATAGTTATATATATAATTTAAATTATAACTACATATACATATATTTAAATTATGTATTATATATAGTCATATCTAATTTATATATATAGCTATATATAATTCAAATAGGGGCGCCTGGGTGGCGCAGTCGGTTAAGCGTCCGACTTCAGCCAGGTCACGATCTCGCAGTCCGTGGGTTCGAGCCCCGCGTCGGGCTCTGGGCTGATGGCTCAGAGCCTGGAGCCTGTTTCCGATTCTGTGTCTCCCTCTCTCTCTGCCCCTTGCCTGTTCATGCTCTGTCTCTCTCTGTCCCAAAAATAAATAAACGTTGAAAAAAAAATTTATAATTCAAATATATATATAGTTTTATATATTTATTTTAATGGCATACCTTTTTCACTAATTAGGGGACAAAGAAAAGGAACCCACTTGAACTATACATTTTTGTATCACTTCATATCAAATAGGGAGTATTTTTTTTAATGTTTATTAAATTTGAGAGAGAGAGAGCGTGAACAGGGAAGGGGAGAGAGAGAAAGAGAGAGAGAGAGAGAGAGAGAGAGAGAGAGAGAATCCAAAGCAGGCTCCGGGCACCAAGCTGTCAGTGAAGAGCCTGATGCGGGGCTCAAACTCAGGAACTGTAAGATCATGACCTGAGCCAAGATCGGATGCTTAACTGACTGAGCCATCCAGGTGCCTCTCAAATAGAGAGTATTCTAAATCAATTAAGACAGCGGTTAATATTATATATTATTCTGTACCAGAGCCTAATCTTTTTCTAATAAATGTTACAGAAAAAATTCTTAGAGATACATATTAGGCAATGTTTTCATTAATTTATCCATCCATTCATTCAACAAACTTTTATTGAAAGCCTGCTCTGTGCCAATCACTACACTCAGCATTGGGGATACAGAAGTGCATACACATAATACCTGTTCTCAAGGAACTTGGGGTCTAGTAGAGGGAGACAGGCATGTTAAGAAATAAGTGTTATTAACTGTTTTCTACAGAAATAGGTAGAAGGCAGGACCAGACCATCCTGCCTGAGCAGAGTTAGGTCAGAAAATATTCACAGAGGAAGTGACCCTTTTGCCAAGTCTTACCAAGTGAGCAGGTGTTTACCTAGCACATGTGAATGATGGGGGCAGTGGGGAGGAAAGGCATTTTTGGCAAAGGGAACAACATGAGGCATACAGGTGTTGGAACTGTGGAACGTTGTATATTGTGTTGGAACAGAGACTATGGAAACTTGGGAGGCCATCAGGGAGTTCAGTAGGTTACAGGGTGAGAAAGAGAGACTGTGCATGACAGAATAAAACAGGTGATGGAGAATTTATACATAAAGGATGTGCTCAGGAGCTTTTATACTACAGGACATATAGGCATTAAAGGATTTTAAGCAAGGTCATAAGATGAGCGGATCTTGAATGCTCAAGTCACAGTGCGAAGGACGCATTAAAGGGATGGAGGCCATTTGGACCGCTCCAGCGGTCTGCACTAGTGTGGAGTAGGCTTGAACTGTTGGCCATGGTGATGGAGGAAGGGATGCATGTGAGAGCCATTGCAGAGTTAGAATCCGCAAAGCGTCGTTACCATGTGGCTATAGGGGGTGAGAGAACAGTGAAGAGAGGATAGCCCAGATGGAGCAGATCTTGGAAGTAGAAGATAGTTTTAACCATGTAGAGTTGGAGGTTTCCAAGAGGAGATGTCCTTGGAGGGGTTCCATTGAGGAGTTCTAGCCAGGAAGCACAGGTCTGCAAGCCATCAGTATTCTGGTTATGTGGTTCCACACACGGAAGTGCATGAATTGCACCTGTGGAGATGTGAAGGTGAGAGAGGACAACCAAAGACAGAACTGATGAGGCACTGACATTTGGAGGGAAGCACCAGAGAAACACAGGAGAGGAGCAGCAGAGAGGTAGGAGGAAAACGAGGAGAGAGCAGTATTGAGAAGCGAGGTCTCAGAAAGAAACAGAGTGTGATCTGCAGAAGAAAAGCAAGAAGGGGAAGAATGAAGGAATCTACTGAATTTGACAGTAAAGCTCACTGGTAACAAAAAATGAGATAGAGGATTTTGGAATTCAGTTTGGCAACTGAATATTTAAAAGGTTTAAAATAATAACAGTGCCCAGTGCTGGTGATGATGCGGTAAGAAGGGAACTCTTGGAAACTGTCAGTAGAAGTGTAATTTGGTATAGCCCTTGTATTAAATTTTTAAGTATATATTCTTCATTCCTTCAGTTAAACCTTTATATATTATCTGAAGGGAATACAAAGCCAAGTGTACAGAGATAACCATGCTGGGTTGTTCAGTACAGAGTCTAACACGGATAAACCTGGAAACAAACTGCATGACCCTTGGAAAAATTGGTAAAACAATCCTGACAGTGCAACTATTCAAAAGAATGAGGGAGAGTTACATGTGTGCATTTAGAAAAATGTCCTCCGTAAGTCCCAACGAAAGGGAACAGGTAGATTACAAATAGTATGTACTGTATAATTCCATTTCTGTAAATATATATTTACCTCTTCTGTGGTTTTTTTTTTTAAAGTATAGTTGCCACACAATGTTAGTTAGTTTCAGGGGTACAACTCAGTGATTTGACAAGTTTTACATTTATTTTTTAAATTTAGTTTAAAGATTTTATTTATTTATAAGTAATCTCTACACCCATCATGGGGCTCGAACTTACAACTGAGATCAAGAGTCGCATGCTCTACAGACTGAACCAGCCAGGCACACCTGTGCTTTTTTTTTTTTAATCTGAAAGAATATAGAGTAAAAAGTTAACAATTTTTTTCTGAGGAATAAAATTGGGCAAATTTTCACTCTCTGGATGTTGTTAAAATTTTTATCCAGTTGTAATAGAGGATTTATTACCAACTACCATACATATTTTTATGAGGGGGAAGAAGGTCATTGGTTTTATTTTAAGTTTTATTTGTTTATTTTGAGAGAGAGAGAGAGAGAGAGAAAGAGAAAGTGTGCAAGGGGCGGTGTGTGTGAGACAGAATTTGAGAGAGAGAATCTGAAGCAGGCTCTGCACTGTCGGCGTGCTGAAGAGGAAGTGCTCCATCTCAGGATGGTGAGATCATGACCAAGGTCATTGTTAATATTTGCCAGAGAACCTACCAGAAGCTTGACTGCAGTGGGTTGAGGAGTAAGGAGATGCTGGGACATTGTTTTTCCAGGGAGCTCGTCCATACATACAAAAGAGAAGTAGCTAATAGAGAGTCCCTGGTAGAAAGAAGAAGTTATTTTTGAGAATGGACAGGCTTGGGGTGGCTGGGTGGCTCAGTTGGTTAAGTGTGTCTGATTCGTGGTTTCAGCTCAGGTCATGATCTCATGGTTCGTGGGTTCCAGCCCTGCATCAGGTTCTGTGCTGACAGTGCAGAGCCTGCCTGGGATTCTCTCTCTCTCTCAAAATAAAGAAATAAACTTAAAAAAAAAAAAAGAATAGGCTTGAACATTCACAGAGACAAGGGGGAAGAGTGGAATAGAGAGGAGGAAGGAGTTTGAGGGGGAGGGAGACATCTGTGGGCAGGTCTCAGAAGATCAGGTAGAAGACTTAATCTTGAGCTAGAAAAGGGATTGCCTTTGAGAAAGGCAACCAGTCCTCTTCTCAAGGATTTAAATTCTGCCTCATGGGAAAATGAGATGATGCATTTTTTTTTTCTTAATTAAAAACTATCATGCAGACAGAGTGAAAAAAATGAGTTATGGGGCTGAATCAGTGCTAGGGGGATTTAAAAAAGGGGAAATGACTCTCTCCTTTGGGGGTGGGGAGTTCACCCAGAGAAGGGAGCTGGTGTCAGAAAGGAACCCTGGCCATAGCTGGTCCTGGCTCTGTGTCTCCACTGAGAGCCCCTCAGCTCTGCTCATACCGGGAACGTACTGTGACACGTCAGGACCAGCAAGGAAATCTTGCGGCTGGCCCAGGCCAGGGACATCCTAGCATTTTTCGGTGTAGTCAGAATTTTGCTCCCCAAAAAGACCTGGGAGCCCAAAGACCTGGGGTGTAGAGTGGCCAGATCTCCTGCTTAAGAACACACCCTCTTTCCTTCCCTGCCAAGGTTTGGAAGCACAATAGAAAGCTGGAGGCCAGAGATGGTTGCCGTGAACCACGAAAACTTGCAGAGTGCCTGGCGGTAGGTGACTGTCAGAGGCACCTGCTGTGTCTCAGGGCGGCCTCTGCGGTTCTGTTTTCTCTGTCCCCCTCTCCACCAGAATCCCTGACCTCCCTCTGGGGCCTCACAGCCAGCCTCCCTCAGCAAGGCCCTCCTTGCCTCCTAGTTGGGCCCTGACTCTGCAGTGTCACGGCAGCAGGAACGTCCTCAGCGCCCTGCGGAAGGCTGTGGAAGTGGATTTCAAGGACAAAGACGGTCACCAATCTCAGGGCATCTACCTCTTCACGGGTGGCATCCCTGACCAGGACGTGGTGGGTAGGCCTCGTCCTGGGCATCCTTTCTGACCCCACATCTTCCCCTAGGTGGACGCCTAGCAATGGGTTTCCCCAGCATGATTTTCCAAACGAGATTTTATTTATGTATTTATTTATTTATTATTTTTAATTTTTTTTAAGTTTATTTATTTTTTATTTATTTATTTTACTTTTTAGAGTTTATTATTTTAAACATTTTAAGTTTATTTATATTTTGAGAGAGAGAGAGAGAGCAGGGAAGGGGCAGAGAGAGAGAGGGAGAGAGAGAATCCCAAGCAGACTCCACAAACCGTGAGATCATGACCTGGGCTGAAACCAAGAGTCAGACGCATAACCGACTGAGCCTCCCAGGCCCCCCCCCCCACACACAAAGTACATTTTAATGTGCAGAAAAGTCACCCGGGGATGTTGTGAAAATGCAGACCTTGTTCCCGAAGGCCTAGCCTGGGACCTGAGAGTCTGCCTTCCTGTCGAGCTCCCGGGAGACATCCATGCTTCTGGTCCCTAGACCACACTCGGCATGGCCAGGCTCTCAGGTCCACCCCCCTGGCCTTACCTATTAAGACAGAGAAATTGTGGCCCAAGCTCAGTTATCCTTCTGTCCTCAGTGTCTAGTACTAGACCAGGCACACAACAGGCCCTGAAGAAGGAGGATTGGGCTCAACTGACCTGAAACCAGTCGCGACAGGAGCCCTCAGCTGTGGGGCCTTCCTGCCCTCTCTCCCTTCACAGCCCATGCTCAGCGCCTACATGGCTGAGGCCTGTGGGGGCTGCGATCTCCAGCTGAACATATGTCTCTTCTACGTGGGCGAGCCCCAGATGGACATCATGCCCCCTGCCCGCTATGCCAGCCGCACCGACACAGCCGCTGCCTACCGGGAGATCACCCAGGCCACGGCCGGACGTTTCCACTGGTTTGGAGACACAGGTGCATGAACGAGTGTTGGCAGGCCCCTGTACCTCTTTCCTTCCAGAAAGTTGTCTCAGTACCAACATAGCTCCCTGTGCCATAGATATGTTCCAGAAAAAGGGCGTGTGAAAATCACGTTTGAAAAAGCAGAATTCCTATTCTAGGGATGGATGGTGGTGAGGATTGCAAGATAATATGAACATACTTAATGCCACTGAACTGTACCCTTAAAACATGGTTAAAATGGTAAATTTTATGGTAAGCATATTTTATCACAATTTTTTAGAGGAAAAGGAAAAAAAAGCAAGCCTACTTAAAAATATTTTATTTACTTACTTATTCAGTGATTTATTTTTAAGTAAGCTCCACGCCCAGTGTGGGGATTGAACTCATGACCCTGAAATCAAGAGTCGCACAATCTTCCTACTGACACAGCCAGGTGCCCTGACTTAAAAATATGTTAAGGCCAATATAGGGTCTTAACCAAGGACAAGGCATTTGTAAAGAAATGACAAGACAGGGGCGCCTGGGTGGCTGAATCGGTTGAGCGTCTGACTTCAGCTCAGGTCATGATCTCGCAGTTCGTGGGTTTAAGCCCCGCATCGGGCTTGGTGCTGACAGCTCAGAGCCTGGAGCCTGCTTTGGATTCAGTGTCTCCTTCTCTCTCTGTTCCTCCCCTGCTCACGCTCTGTCTCTCTTTCTCTCTGTCTCTCTCTGTCTCTCTCTCTCAAAGATAAATAAAGATTAAAAAAAATTAAAAAAAAAAAAAAAGAAATGACAAGACAAAGGAAAGGGGGTTAGGGGCGGTAGACTGTGGGAAGGCAAACAGAAGGAGGCGACTAACATAAGGTCAGGGTTGTTTTAGTAACAACCAGGGTTGTTTGTTGTTTCCGGTGCTTTTCCTCCTCTTCCTGGCAAGGCAGAGGGAGACACCCTAAAATGGAAATTTACATCCTGCTCTTAGGCAAATGGAGGTGGGAGGAGGGTAGAGAACGTTTTGACTGTTTCTCAACTGTCTTCAGCTCAAAATAATCCTATGCCAAACTGGCATATTTTGGGATGGCATGCATATTCTGATCCCCTGCAACTATCACAAAAAAAGAAATTCTTGGGGTGCCTGGGTGGCTCAGTCAGTTGAGAGTCCAACTCTTGATTGCAGCTCAGGCCATTATCTCAGTATTTGTGGGATCAAGCCAGCTCTGTGCTGACAGCATGAAGCCTGCTTGGGATTCTCCCTCTCCCTCTCCCTCTCTCTCTGCCCCTTCCCCACTCGTGCCTACCTCTCTCTCTCTCAAAATAATTAAATAAACTTAAAAAAAAAAAGTACTCACTGTCTAGGATGCCTGCCTGGGTCAGTCAGCAACTCTTGATATCCATAGCATGAGCTGAAACCCCACATTGGGCCTAGAGCCTAGTGAAAAATGAATAAATAAATTAGGTTAAAAAAAAAAAGTGCAGGGGCACCTGGGTGGCTCAGTCGGTTGAGAGTCCGACTTCGGCTCAGGTCATGATCTCACAGTGCGTGGGTTCAAGCCCTGCATCACGCTCTGTGCTGACAGCTCGGAGCCTGGAGCCTGCTTCGGGTTCTGTGTCTCCCTCTTTCTCTGCCCCTCCCCCACTCACGCTCTGTCCCTCTCTCTCTCTCTCCCTCTCTCTCTCTCTCTCAAAAATAAACACTTTAAAAAAAAAGTGCTAACTTTCACTTTTCTAAAGTGACATAAATTTTCTTTTTTCTTTTTTTTTAAAGTCTTATTTATTCATTTTTGAGAAAGAGAGAGCGAGCCAGCGAGCTCAAGCGGGGGAGGGGCAGAAAGAGAGAGAGAGAATCCCAAACAGGCTTTGTGCTGTCAATGCAGAGCCTGACATGGGGCTTGATCTCATGAAATGTGAGACCATGACCTGAGCCAAAATCAAGAGTTGGACACTTAACCGACTGAACCACCCAGATGCCCATAGTTTTCTTTTTTAAAATATACTTTTAAGTATGTTAGATAGACATTATGATGATCATTTCACAATATATATAAATATTCATGTATATAACAAAATGATTTGTTGTACACATGAACCTAATATCATGTCATATTGTGATACATTATGTCAATAATATATGTCTCAATTACATATATACATATATATGCTTTTAAGTAACAAAAGCGATAATACAGATAATGGATTAGGTGGTATGGAGATAAGGCAAAATCATGACTGGGACACAGGAGTGATTGAGGCTCAGGACCCACTAGTACATTCCACCTTCTCTGATTTAGAAACAAAGAAATGACTCCCAAGGACAGGAGTTACCTGTGGTACAAAATCAGTGGCATAGCTGGGGCTGGAACCCTGGGGCCCTGTTTCCCAGCTCTTTCCATGAAAAGCATTGGGCATATACATAGAAGTTATTGTCGGTGATGATTGCTAATAACAGGACACACTTCTAGAATAGTTATCATATGCCAGACACAGTTCCAAGCATTTTGCACGTATTAGTATTGATTCCTCACAATGATCCTCTGAAGTAGGTTATCCCCACTTTACAGATGGGAAAGCTGAGACAGAATCCAAAAGCACGTGGTTAGTAAGTGGTGGAACCAGGACTTGAACCCAGGCAGGCCAACTTCAAAGTCTGTCTTCTTAGTCATTACATTCCAGTGCCTCTCAAATAAGTCACCAATATTCACTACAGACACTGGATAGTTTAATCCTAAAGTGGGTCTTCTTATTCACTGGAATAGCGGGACCATCACTCCTAACCCATCCTTCCTCTGGGTGAAGGCAGTCAGCTGGGTGCAAGCCACTGGGTCCCGGGGCCGGCCCCACTACTGGTAACTTCAATGTACCTGCCCATCCCCTTCACCACTGGGTGGGGCTGTGGGGGTGGGGGGTGGGGGACCTGGTCAGCACAGCCCATCAGGACCCCTTCCTGCCCTTCGGGCTCAGGTCACCTCCACACAGCCCTCATGTAAAGAGATATGGACGCTCTCCATGATCTACACCCCTCCTCCATGCTCACGATGTACCTTGCTTCCAGGTATTTACGAAAGCGATGACATCAATGCCATCGTGTCTGAGATGGAAAAGGCTCTCAACTACTCCCAAAAGGTATGCCTTACGTGTGGGCAAACGACTGCCCTTCTCTATTTGTGCCCTGGGGCTGCCATATAAAGTACCACAAATTAGGCGGCTTAAAGCAATAGACATTTATTCTCTCACCGTTTCAGAGGCTAGAAGTCTGCAATTAAGGTGGTAGAAGGGCCATACTCCTTCTGAGGTCTCTGAGTAGAATCCCTCTGTAGCCCTTCCTAGCTGCCAGTGCTGGTTGGTGTTTAAAAAATTGCACAGGGTGCACCTGGCTGGCTCAGTAGGTTAAGCGTCCGACTTGGGCTCAGGCCAGGATCTCACAGTTCGTGGGTTTAAGCCCCGCGTCGGGCTCTGTGCTGATAGCTCAGAGCCTGGAGCTTGCTTTAGATCCTGTGTCTCTTTCCCTCTCTGCCCCTCCTCTGCTTGCGCTCTGTCTTTCTCTGTCTCTCAAAAGTGAATAAACGTTAAAAAAATTTTTAATAAAAAAATTTTTAATAAAAATAAAAATTAAATTAAAAATTGCACTGGATACTTGTTTAAAATGGCAAGGAAGGGGGGCACCTGGGTGGCTCAGTCAGTTAAGTGTCCAACTCTTGATATCAGCTCAGGTCATGATCTTGTGGTTCGTGAGTTCAAGCCCCTCATTAGGCTCTATGCTGACATCTCAGAGCCTGGAGCCTGCTTCAGATTCTGTGTCTGCCTCTCCCTCTCTTCCTGTCCCCACCTCTCTCTCTCTGAAAAATAAGTAAACATTAATTTTTTTTTAAATAGCACTTGCCCTAAAAGCATAGTTGGCATGCTTTCTTGGCACGAGGGTTTGGGACCCCCAGGGAATTAACTAGCCCAGTGCCTGAGGGATCCCACACCCTACATACATGGGACTTACAATTAATAGTTTTGATCCACAGTGCTTATGGCCCTAGAAACAGGAGCCCAGAGGTGCCAATGGACCCAGTCTCTCCTGCTGTGTGTGTGTGTGTGTGTGTGTGTGTGTGTGTGTTTTGTGCATGTGCACTCTGTCTGTCTGCCCCCTGCTTGGAGGCACACCGTGGCTGGGGTGCTGCTAACCTGCCCAGTCCCCATTGCAGTGTGCCTTACTGGTGTCCTCACTGAAGAACCAGTCTGGGAAAGAAGTGGAAAGCTCAGCCCTCCTGAAAGAAAAACCAAAGATGTTCAAGCAAAGAAGTCAGCCCAGGAAACTCTATTCTTCCAAGCCCACAGCTCCCTCGGTGGCCAGAATGGTTTGACTCCCCTCCCTAATAACACAGCGTGGATTTTGTTGCCACCTTGTCTCCTAGTCTTTCCTAGATCTTAAAATGACCCAGGCCACTCTCCCAGACCCCAGGGCCAGCAAGGTGGGGGCAGGGTGGTCAATGTCCCGGGGGTACCTCCAGCTCCCCCTCTTCTGGGGGATCTGCTTCTCAGCTCTGGGGGCATCTCTGGCCTCCTCTCCACCCACCTTTGGCTCTGCCTGGCTATCTCAGCTTGATTCCTGTGCCGGGTACTAAGGACTCCATGGAATTGGCACCCACTGTTACATCTGATGGCTGTAAGGCAAGAGGGCTTATCCTGGAGGGTCTGTTTGGGCAAAGGGTATCTAATGGGCTCCTGCTGCCATGGGAGCCACTGCTGCCATGGGAGCCACTGCTGCCCAAGGCTTAGCAGGGGCCTGATAGGACCCTGAGGGTAGACCTGTGCCTGATAGGGCCTTATCCCCGTCACAGCCGATCCAACCTGTCCTACCTAAAATATCCACCCCACTGCAGAAATCAGAGAGACCTCAGAATGACTCCGGACTCCACAGTGCTTGTGAGCAGAAGCAGCAAATACCTGGAGCTCTTCAGTGTTTCACTGATGGACAGATCCTTGCAAACATAATGCATTTGCAGAATGAGGGGACCAGTCCGGATCTTGTGTCGCCTACTCTCAGCCCGGGGGCTGCACTTCCAGGAGGTTCTGCCCACACAGGTTCTGCCCTCATTCAAAGAATTCAAGCAGGTTCCAGGAACCAGCCCAGATGCAAATTCTGGGACAAAATCCCAGAGTCTCAGGGGCTGTGTCTTGGGCCTTCGGTGCTTTCCGAACCGATTCAGAGTGAAGAGGCTTGGGCTGTGCCAAGGCCTCCAAAGAGGCTCCTGGAATGAGGGCCAGGTAGCAGCAGCCAGGCCTTTTTCACAGCAGCTCACCCAGTGGTGTGAGCTGGTTGGTCCAAGGCCCTGGGTAACTCTGTTCAGCCATTGCCACATTGCACTTGTGCCCAGTAATGAAGGACTCCTCCCTTAAAACCGAGATGCCCAAGAAGGCACAGAAGTTACCCAAATGGTTGCTTGTCATGCTAGAGGCGCAAAAATCCCAGTCCTAGGAAGAAGGGCGGTAACTGAAGCAAGTTCTAGCAAATCCCACGGGTATGCTAGCATGCCCTCCCTCCCTGTTATTAAACACACACACACACGCACGCACACAATTTTTCACCTCAAAACCCAGTCGCCTCTGAATCTGCTGCAGGAGATGGGGCAAACGTGTCAGAGGAGTCGACTCCCATAGGCCCCTCCCTGCACGGCTTCCTAACGGACAGGCTGAGACTGGGGTTTCATCCCAGAATTTGGAAAGGCAGGGGAAGGCGATGCCTCTAGGCTGGCTCCTGGAACCTGGTGGAGTTCTTTGAATGAGGGCAGTGCCCATGTGGGCAGAACCTTCCAGAAACACAGCCCCTGGGATGGGAGTAAGCTACACATGGTCTGGGCCTGCTACAGAGAACAGGCCACTGATAGGAAAGACGGCCTGTTTTCTAGAGCCTTAAAGATGACCGTGACAGAAAGAAGAGCTCCCCCTTGGAAGCTCTGACATGGCGGCCACTTAGTGGCAAAGCAGGCGTCCCACCAGGTAAGCGTGACCGTGCTCAGGCTGGTGGGTAGCGGGGTGGAGGGCATGGCCAAGACATGTATTAATTATAATGGTAACCAAAAAAACTGATGATCATGAGTCTTTATCATGTGCTCACCCTTCTGCTAAGATTGTCCCAAGTAAAGCTTACCATAATCAGTCCTGTGTGACAGGTAATCTATTAGTTCCCCATTTCACTGATAAAGAAATTTAGGCCCAAGACTGGCTAAGGATAATGACCAGTGCCAGCTGGTCATGACAGGGCTTCAGTATTTTTATTTAAGTATTCAGCTCATAGAAGCAAGACCATGTATCTTACTAATTTTTTAAAGTTTATAGGGAGGGAGGGAGGGAGGGAGGGGCAGGGGCAGAAAGAGAGGGAGAGAGAATCCCAAGCAGGCTCTGTGCCGCCAGCACAGAGCCCGATGTGGGGCTCGAACTCACAATCGGTGAGATCAAGATGCAAGCCGAGATCAAGAGTTGGATGCTTGACTGACTGAGCCACCTAGGCGCCCCCGTGTATCTTATTTCTAATGTCAAAGACATAGCAGAATGGTTCAGAGCAGAGTTGTGGAGTCAGCAAGACCTGGGTAGAATCTTTGCTGTGCCCTTACGGATCCTGGGCCCCACTCACCTTGACTATAAACTGGGGCACGTCGAGGATAAGCTGATACGGGTTACGGAAAGCACTTAGCGCCACGCCTGGCACACATCGGTACTTGGTAAATGGCAGCTTTAGCTGTTGCCGATGCAGGTGAGGCCAGAAGACTTGGGGGTAGTCCCTGAGGACCTCAAGGCCATCTTGGAGGCCTATTTCAAGGGCAGAGCATAGCTGAAATTGACAAGTCTTCCAGACAAGCTGGACAGCGTCACCGCATGACCCCACGAGGCTGCTCCAGCCAACAGGCCAATTTTCCTCCAGCTTCAGCCCAGCCAGTGAAAGAAGGGACCGCAGAATGGAGGAGGAAGACCAAGTGGAGGGAAGCAGAGACGTCTCTCTCACTGTTTTATACGGAGACGGGGAATAACGTGGGTAAGCAGGAGGTTACACAGATATCTGGATGGCCCTGTAAGAACTGTAAGGTCAGCAGGCCCGTGGGTAGGGAGACGCTGTCCCAGGACGCGGGCAGCAGTGTCTCCCGAGCAGGCGTATCCTCAAACCACTCAGGTCTCCCAGTCCAGGGAAATGGGCGTGCAAGTTCTTGACACCGCTCATCCTCCATCAGAGGCAGTGTCCTCAGCTCTGAGGCTGATTGGGAAATTGGGAAGGGAGTGGAGATGAGTGTCCTCGGGTCCCTACCCGCTCACCCCTACAATTGATTGCTGCAAAATGGTACAAGTCCCCCAGTAACGATTCACTGAGGTGTAGAGAGGCGAGGTCCCAACGCTTCCCCTGATCCACCTAACAGCCTCCCTCTACCCTTCAGCAGATTGGCCTAAGGAATTTTCCAGCTGATTTGATTGACAGAGAAATTAAATGCAAAAGGAAGCCAAAGAGGGGAGTGGAGGGGAGAGGGAAGAGAGGTGCACGAGGTAACCTCACTCTGTTTCTCCTAGGCTCGGTCTACAAGAAATACCCTCAAGGAAGGGGAATACGAAGTGTTAGCTCTTCTATCCAGTTGCCCAGGAAGGATGCAGTTTGCTCAAGCCAAGAGGTATTAAGTTCTTGGAACCTGCACACACCCCTCAAGCAATAATCCCTTCCACCAACCTTCCACTCGTAGGTAGGTGGACATACTTGGACGTGGAGATGCATGTGCTCACAATGGCTGCTTAGTATGGCAGATGGGAAAAGAGTTTAAATAGACCTGTGTTGGAAACCTGGGTCTGCTGCTTCCTAGCTGGGTGACCTTGGGCAAGTCATTTAGCTACATCCAATCTCAGTGTCCCCGTTTGTAAAATGAATCCAGTTGTATATCTGCTAGGATTGATGACTAATTGAAGTATATTTGGGGTAAAGCACTTAGTGGTGTCAGAACCTTCTGGCTGCAGGCAGGACAAATCCCCCTTCTTGTTCATATCCTGAAGATACAAACATTCAATGAGAGTCTCTTTCCACAACCATTCAGTAAGAGTCTGAGCTTGGTTCTGACTGGAGCCTGACTCGATCCTGGAGCCATGCTTGATTGCCGCGAGCCTGCCCGTTCTTGTATCTCTCACCGTGACAAGGAGAAAGAGATCACCCTAATTGGTTTAGAGTCTGAACTTCAGACTAGTCATGGCTTTCCACTCAAATTTTGTGGGAGAGAGTTGAAATGGCTATTGGAAAAGCAACAGCGTCCACCAGACTAGAAAGTAGCAGGTTCCCTGTTGCCAGTATTTCTTATGCATCTCTCCCCAGTGCAGGGGAAGGAAGCTACATGCCCTGGGTGCTCATGAAGACCTAGAAACCCCACACTGCAAACACGAGACAGATTTCAAATACAACGTTTTAGTAGATGAGTCAGACCATCATTCAATTAAGCCTACATTACCCAAGATAATAGTTCTTTCTTTTATTCTAAAGTGGGTAGCAAATTATGGGCTCAAAAAACTGAGGATGGAAATCTCCAGATACATCGGTCCCAGCTGCACTCATCAGAAGTCAGCCCAGGGGCTGACGTCAGCCAAATACTGCAACATCCTGCCCAGTATAGAGATCAATGTAAGTCATGGTTTTTGTTGCTATTGTTTCCTTTCTCCCACCTCCTGCCTGTGATCAGCTTCAAATGGCACAATGTGTTGGTGAGAACTCCATGTGAATGTACATGGCTTCTCTTCCTGCTTCTATCCAAAATTGGTACTGTTCTTGGCACATAGGGATGCAGATACTGTTGGAAGAAAAGTCAACTCCTTAGGGTGCCTGACACCATCTTCCAGAGCTAGAAGGGCTCCATGGAGTGAGAATTAGAAATAGTTGCTGAGGGGGGCGCCTGGATGGCTCGATCGGTTGACTCTTGATTTTGACTCTGGTCATGATCCCAGAGTCGTGGGATCGAGCCCCTCATGGAGCCTGCTTAAGATTTTCTCTCTCTCCTTCTCCCTCTACTCCTTCCCCCTGCTCTTTCTCTCTCTGTCTGTCTCTAAAATAAAAATTTTTAAAAACCACACACACACAAAATAGTTGCTGAGAATAGGGTACTGGCTGAAGAACTCAGCAGAACTCTGTACCCCAATGTTGCTGATGATTCTGTTAAGATGGGGAGCATCAGACCTCTCTCTCTGCCCCTCCCCCGTTCATGCTCTGTCTCTCTCTGTCCCAAAAATAAATAAACGTTGAAAAAAAAAGTTAAAAAAAAAAATGGGCGCCTGGGTGGCGCAGTCGGTTAAGCGTCCGACTTCATCCAGGTCACGATCTCGCGGTCTGTGAGTTCGAGCCCCGCGTCGGGCTCTGTGCTGACAGCTCAGAGCCTGGAGCCTGTTTCCGATTCTGTGCCTCCCTCTCTCTCTGCCCCTCCCCCGTTCATGCTCTGTCTCTCTCTGTCCCAAAAATAAATAAACGTTGAAAAAAAAAAATTTTTTTTAAAAGATGGGGAGCATCAGGGGGTTCCCTCCTCCCCTGGGGGAGGTGAGAGTGTTTTCTAGTTTCTAGTTTGGGGATAATTTTTTCATTGCTAAAACACTGGAACAAGTAAATTTAGTACAAATGAAAAATGAATCATGCTGTTTTTGTTTTTGTTTTTGGAAGACCCCATTTTCTATCCTTGCCGTTTTATGTGACGCTATTGATGTTAGGGGAAACTAGAAAGCCAAAAGTAGCCACCAAATGCAAAATTATTCACCAGAAGGATTTTATGGGGGTTTTATCATGCCGTCCCCTTCTCCATCTAAGGTCATCTTTTAGTTTGACATTTATGGACTTCCCATCCTACCATGAAGTGTTTTCTAATTTAAAATTTAGAGATGCTATGTTTTTTATTATTTCAGTGACCACATGTGCCACAAAACCATCATCCCAATTCCCCTACTCCTTCTAGAACCATAAATCTAGTAGTTTGGTCAAAGAAAAAGCCTTTAAGCAAATATATATATGCCTAATAGAGGTTTTTGGAAATTATTAACCACAACCAACTAAACTGTTTAAGGAGATGATGGGGATATGAAGAAAGCTGATGGGGCAAAGTTTGCCTTGGCTTGTCTTAATCCAGGGGGTAGTGAGACATATCCAGTGGACGCCCAGGGAAATGGAAGCATACATCACATGTCTGGAGAAGGTGATGAGGCGCTATGTCCAGAGGCTGCAGTGGCTGCTGTCTGGTGAGCCTGCCTGCTGTCCTGGAGGGTGGAGGGGCATGAGGGGAAGTGCAAGGTCAACCCAGGGATGAGGGTCAGTCCTTCCCAGACCAGGTGCACAGGTCAGGGATGAGGCCAGGAAGGTCATCCAGCTACAACATGATTTCTGGATTCCAAGGTCAGGCAAGGTGCCGGATGACAGGGAGGTGGAGCATGGGCCGGTGGGCACCAGAAGGGACCCAGGCCTGTCCAGGCCCACCCTGCAAGGCCATGTCCCGCCCCTTGCCTTCCTGGATGTGACTGAGGGGCTTTCTCTCAAGAGGCCCAATTCAACATTGATTTGACCCCCATAGAACTTGTCTACAAAGGCAGAAATGAGAGGGAGTCCTGACAGAGAAGAATCCCCCGTTCTTCTTTACAGAGGGCACCAAGGCACCTCCAGGGCAGGTGGACAGCAGGGCTGGCCCAGGAGAGCCAGGCTCACACCCTAGAGGAGGGTGGGCTGGAGATCAAGAGACGGCCGGAAGCATCAAGTTCAAGAGGCCAGGCAAATAGCCGGAGCTGGACAGGGAGTGTTTAGGCTTTGGGGCCTGGAGGGTTCCTGGGACAACAGGAGGAAGGAGGGAGGGAGGCTTTTATAGAGGTCCCTATGTGGGCTCCTCAGGGTCCCACACAGATTCATTAGATCCAATCCTCTGCAGTAGAACCTGGTAAAACAGACCATGTGCAGTGGGGTATAGTGATGACTGCTGCTTTCCAAAGCCTCCGGAGGGCGCTGCCAGAGCCACGTGTAGTTGTCGTGTCAGAGGCTGACACGGGGGCAAAGAGGTTGTGTGCCTCTCTCCAATCGCAATGCACTTTTGCTGCTGGGAAGGGTGTGAAGATCAGCAATGCTGCCACCCCAGTGCCACCCAGTACTTCAAAACACCACCAACACTTCCAAACCCAGGGCTGCTTCACTTATTCACTCGTTCATTATTCAACAAATGTGTGTTGCTCTCCCGCCAGGTGCTGGGGAGATGGTGGAAGGCAACACCCTGAGCTCGTGGAGCATATGGTCTAGGAGACAGACGTTAACCAAAGAGTCCCACAGACAAGTCTAATGTCACAACGGTGACGTGTGTAGGGAGGAGATAGGCATGGGCAGTGAGAGCCTCTAAGAGGGGCAGCGGGCCTGGATAGGAAAATCACAGGAGGCTTCCCTGAGGAGCCAAGATCTGAAGAGTGAATAGATGTTACCTGGGCAAAGAGAGAAAAGACAGGCATGTCTGAGGTGCTGGGGGCTGGGGGGGGGGGGTGGGGGTCGGTGCTGAGTATAAGGACTAAAAGGAAGCCTGTGTGGCTGAGGATGAGGGAGAGTAAGAATGAGACCATCCCAGAGAGATGAGGCCATGCCCAGTCTTTGTCCTTTATCCTAAGAGCAATCGAAGCCACTAAATGTTTTAAATAAGGGGGAAATGATCAAGTTAGCACTGGCAATAATCGCCCTGGTTCTGCATGGAATACAAATTGTTGAGGGGATAGAGCTCGTAGTAGCCCGGGTGAAAGACTGGGCTAGCTGGAAGAGGTGGGGATGGTAGAGATGGACGGCGTGGGCAGAGTCAGAGAGATGCAGGAGGTCAAAACGACGGGGCTTGGTGGCTCGCACTGTTTCCACCATCTGGTTCCTAAGACGGATCGGCCAGCCGTTTGCAGCTGGAGTTTCCTCGACTCAACTGGCTGGCTGGCCATCTTCATGGAACGTCGCCCACGCCTCAGGATGGCCCCTCTCTTGGCATGTGGACATGAGCACTGCCAGGGAACACCCCAGATGAGTCCTGGAAGGTTCCTGGCCAGTGGGTCCAGCCAGCTCAGTCCATCTTTTCCTGGAAAGCAGCCGATCTTTTCTGTGGCAGTTTTTCCATTTTTTTCTACGACTGCCTCCAGGAAGGTCGCTGAGGCGTGATTCAAGAACGCTGGATGCGTTGTCTTCTGTTCTTCGGCTTCCCCCTGGGTCACTTCTGTATTTAGCCTCGTGAAACTAAAGGCGAGGGTTAGTGGTTGTCTGACTAAAGTGTGGGTTGGAGGACATGGTTTTCTCAGTGGTCACTGCCAGTCTGTGTGACCCTGGCAAGGGTCTCCATCCAGTCCTCCTGATTCCTTCCACAGTCTTTCTCTCTGTCCTTGAGCATGCCATGCTCCTCTCCTCTGGCCCAGGCTTGCCCAGGCTGTTCCTTCCACACCTTCACCTCTTTCCTCCGCTAGCTGCCCATCCTGCAGTGGTAGCTCACCCGCCGAACTCAGATTCTTCCCACTACTGCTCTGTCATGACCCTCGGAGAGCCATAGCTATGGATTTAACATCTGTCTTGCCTGCCCAACTCTCAGCTCCAGGAGGCCAGGCAGCCTCTCTCCATCACACTTTGCACAGTGCCGGGCTCCGCTGATGTCTGTTGACCAGCTGACAGACTCCGTGCTCCATAACATCTTTTCCAGCCCCAAACAATACCGTAACACCACTTAGTCCAGGCGCTTAACTGTAGGGATGAGGAAACTCAGGCCAGAGTGGTTACAACCACTTGTGCAGGTGATCACAGATCACAGGCAAAGACACAGCTGAAACTGTGACGTCCCAAAGCCCAGGCCACTGACCGGCTCTGCCCTTGGACAACTGACGCCCCTCACCCCTCGACAACATCACAAAGGCCATCTCCCAGTGGGCTAACGTCTGATTGTCGACCAGTGAGGCAACAGGTGTATTTGGTAGACCTTGTATTTGATAGCTGCCGCGAGAAAAGCCAGCAGTGGCAGGAGCGACCCCTCACTCCTTCCCTGCCTCTGCCCCCACGCCCTCGGAGCAGGGAGCCGCCGATTATTTGGCACCATTTTGGAGAGCAAAGTGTGCATCCTGGTGGACACGTCGGGATCCATGGGCCCCTACCTGCAGCAGGTGAAGACGGAGCTGATTCTGCTGATTTGGGAACAGCTGCGCAAGCACTGTGACAGGTGAGAGGCAGGGGGCGAGTGGGTGCGGGGCAGGAAGCGCTGTAACAGGTGAGAGGGAAGGGGGTGAGTGGCTGTGAGGCAGGAAGATCAAAGGGGAAGTTCATTGGGCTTCCCTCCTCCTGCTCACAAGCCTGGAGCTGTAGCTTATTTGAGCAGTAACACTGCATCCTGTTGCAGAAATAAAGCAGCCTTCAGAAATCCATCTCTGGCCCAGGGGCCATTGCAAACAGAGCAAAGGAACCAGCAGGTGGCCTTCAATTGTAGATTTCAGCTGAACTTGATTTTTTTTTATTTTTTCTTTTCTTTTTTTTTTAACATTTATTTATTTTTGAGACAGAGAGAGACAGAGCATGAACGGGGGAGGGGCAGAGAGAGAGGGAGACACAGAATCGGAAACAGGCTCCAAGTTCTGGGCTGTCAGCACAGAGCCCGACTCGGGGCTTGAACTCACGGACCGCGAGATCATGACCTGAGCTGAAGTGGGACGCTCAACCGACTGAGCCACCCAGGCGCCCCTGAACTTGATTTTTTAAGAGATTGGGGTTTGGGGTTGTTTTCTCTACCCAGAAAAATTGACCCTGGGAGACGGTAGGAGACTGGTCCTAGACTGGGACTCATCCTTGCCTTAATAACAGTAAACATTTATTGAGCACTTGCTGTGTGCCAAGCACTTTATGTGCATGATTTCATTCAATCCTCACAGTGCCCCAATGAGGTATTTCCATTATTATCCCCAATTTTCAGAAAAGGAAATTAGGGCTTAGAGAGGTTAAGTAATTTGCCAGAGATCACATGACCTGTAAGTGGCACAGAGGTGGGGTGCCGATCTATTTCATCTGCGTCTAGAATCGTCAGCGTGTACCTCCTCCTTCTCATTCTCCCCGAGGGGCCCCGGGGCTCGATGTAGGGTCTTGACACTGATAGGCTTGCATGGTCCTCACAGAGGTTACTTCACCCAGGCATCTTCTAACCCATCTCTTTCACCTTCTCTCTGCCCCTGCCTTTTCCACTCCCCTCCCCAGGTTTAACCTGCTCAGCTTTGCGGAGGACCTACAGCTGTGGAGGGACACTCTGGTGGAAACCACAGATGCAGCCTGTCACGAGGCTATGCAGTGGGTGACCCACCTGCGTGCTCAGGGGAGCACCTCAGTCTTGCAAGCATTACTGGCAAGTTCTGCCCCCGAGCCCGACTCGGTAGCAAAACAGAAATACCATCACCCCTTCTACCGATCCCGATCCTGCATTATGCTTTCAAATTACAAAGAGCCCTTTTAGATCTACGAAGTGTTACTTTATTTCATTGTCCCGACAACCTGGTGAGAAAATGATCCTCGTTCTCACTTTAGAGTTGAAGGCACAGAGGCTCAGAGAGGTTAAGTGACTTGCTGGGGTTAACCAGCCCAGAAGTGCGCCATGCTTTCTCCTAGACCTTGGCAGCTTCCTTGGTCTGTGATAGCTGAAAGGGGGGAGGGGAGGATCTCTCACTCTAAATGGACAAGTCAGTGGGATCCAATCAGAACTATTTCCCTTGGGGACAGCAGGCAATTCGTTTTTGCCCTTCCTGGTTAGTGCCTAGCCCTGAGCCAGACCACCCTCCCGCTCTCTTTCAGAAAGCCTTCAGTTTTCACGATGTGGAAGGATTGTACCTCCTGACCGACGGGAAGCCAGATACAAGCCGCAGCCTTATTCTGAATGAAGTCCAAAGACTCAAGGAGGAAAGAGATCTGAAACTGCACACCATTTCCCTGAACTGCTCAGGCAGGTGGGCAAGAAGGAGCAGGCGCTGAGCTGTACGCCTTTCCCACGGCTGCGTGTGTGAGGTACACATGTGAGCAGCTGGCCCAGTCCAGGGACTCACTTTAGACCCCAATCTCTCCGGGGCCCAACTCTGTGAGTGAGAAATGAGGAGGGTGCAGGCAGGCGTTACATCAGAGTGAAAGCCCTCCCTCCACCTCCAGCTTGCCCCTCTCAGGCACCGCCGTCCTGACTTTCTCCGGTATGAGAATGGATTTGCGTCCCTTCCCACGGTCACGTGTGGTCTTCGCCCTCCCGATCTTTCTCGGAGCACACTTGTGAAAATTGATGGGAAAAACGTTTAACGTAGCATTGCCACGGTTATTTTTTTAATAAACGATCACCGCAGAGGAACATGTGTTGGAAAAGAGAGATTCTGCTCCTTCAGAAAAAGACTTGAATGTTTTTGGCGAAACTGTGATTACTTTGGTGAATTTTTTTTTAATGTTTATTTTTGAGAGAGACAGAGAGAGAGTGAACAGGGGAGGGGCAGAGAGAGAGGGAGACACAGAATCTGAAGCAGGCTCCAGGCTCTGAGCGGGGCTCAAACTTAGAATGGTGAGATCGTGACCTGAGCCAAAGTCAGACACTTAACCGACTGAGCCCCCCAGGTGCCCCGCTTTGGTGCATATTTGATCTGTCTAAACCACGAGCTTCATAAAGGCCACGCTTGTGTCCCTGCCAGCCCCAACACGTAGTAGCAGGCACTGGCTCCCTGTCCAATTAAGGAACGTGTGCTGGCTGTGTGCTTTCCCACTAGCTGGCGACCCTGAAGCAGGGAATCTGCTTCGTGCAGCAGCTGCCTCGCCCATAAACTGACGGGGGTGGGCTGGGTGATGCCAACGTGGTCTCAGCGGCACAGGGCCTCAGGGTCCAGGGCCCACTGCCGCACAGACTTAAGCTCCCCACAGGCTAGGGGTGCAGAGGGAACTTGCCTGGCCAGTCAGCGGGCCGGCCTCAGAACATCTGTTCTCCCAACTAGGGCGGCGGTTGACTTCCTGAGAAATCTAGCCTCCCTCACGGGGGCCCGCTATCACTGCCCTGTTGATGAGGACACACTCTTCAAAATCCACGGCCTGCTGACCAAGGGCTTCGTGGACGAAAGGGTAGGTTGTGGAGCGACTGAGTGAGGTCTGTTCAGATGTCTCGATATAACGTCATTCCCCCCTACCTGAAAAGATCTCTGCTTCTCTTGTGAGAATACGAAGTATTGGCTAGAAAGGGCTGTGTTTCCCTGCTGCTCTTCCTCGAGGCTGGCTCTCCTCGGAGTGGGAAAGCAACAGAGCTTGGAGGTGTTATTTATTTAGTCAATCAATCAATCAATCAATCAATCTCTACACCCAACCACCCAATACGGGGCTTGAACTCACAACCCTGAGATTAAGAGTCACATTCTTTTCCTACAGAGCCAGCCAGGTGCCCATGGAGGTGTTATTTACTAACAGAACAGTTCACATTCATTGCACTTACTTGTGCAGGTCCATTGCTTTATACAGACTACCCCTTTCAATCCCCTTAACCACTATTATACCCATTAAACAGATGAATAAATAGGCTCAGTAAGGGACAGGAATACACCTAAAGACATAGCAAATGGTAAAGTCAGCCCAGACACTCATGCTCTTAACCTCTTTGCTATAAGTCCTGCTTATTTCTGTGTCCCTGTGTTCAATTCATTGAAACACAGATATTCAAATGATCTAAGTAATAAATCTGGTAAAGTCACAGTTTCTATCACACATGCCAGATACGAGAATGCCAAAGATCCTCTCCCGGTCTGACTGAAAATCTAGGCACGTGTTTATACCTTTTGGGAGCATGGTGCTCTCAGAACATTTTCAAGGCAACAAATCATCACGTAAGACAACCAACCAGATTTCCAGAACCTCTTTTTGGAGGTTAAAGATGACTGCCACAGGACATGGCCTAATTTGTGAGGTCAAGTGCTTTGCAGGACTCCTTCGTTCAAATACGTCTTCTAGGGATAAATACTACAAATAGTTCAGAGAACAGAACAAGTGACAGTAAGAAAAATTCACCCGTCCTTATAACCCAGGAAAACAAACTTGACAATGTTGCAAAAGTCCTCAGTTTGATGCCACAAAAAATCAGGTTCTATGAATAGCCTCCAGATGCAGAATGGGATCATTCCTCTCCTGCTGCGAAGGGCAGAGGGAGCCTCTTTCTTTCGTACATTCTCTTGCTGGTCGTGAGCACTTGTGTCTCTAACTCTAGCCTCTGGAATTCCACTGGCTGACACAAGAGAAAAGCTGCCTGTGCAGCTGTTTTACTAGAAGCAATAGGGAAAGGGCAGAATAGATCTCACTGGGTAACAGTGAGATAAGGGGCATGTTCCACTTCTGTTCTACTGAGAAGAGAGGCGCCGACTGCCGTGAAGTCCAATGAACACCTTGGTTCGCCACTACCCACTCCGCTGACTCTCAGACACCTTACCTCAAAGTGTTCCACTTGCAAAGTAGCTACCTTGGCAGGTGGTGAGCTCCTTGTCTCTGGAGGTATGCAAACCGAGGCCCACAGATTGCCTGCACTGGGTGGGAGGCTGCATTTGATTAGGTCTAATTTTTTTTTTTTTCCCTGAGATTTTGGATTTTCAGGTTGCACCCAGTCATTGAATGGATCTAATTTCACACTCATTTCCCCTTTCCAAGGACCCCGTATTGCCACTATTTGAAGGAGATGATTTGAGAAGATTGGCCCAGGAGATCACCAAGGCCAGAAGCTTCCTCTGGAAGGCCCAATCCTTCAGGTATGCCCTTCGAGCAGCCCCTCATACCTGCCTCGTGGCTCTAGCCCACCCAGACCCTGGGCCTCATCGAGACTTGGGCCCACCCTGCTGATGGCACAGCCTTCCTGCAAGAGCTCCTGCCTGCTTCTCCCCACCAGGCCCAGAAATCTGGGCGTCAGGGGGACCTCCTCGCTTCATCTCCTGTCCACTAGGTCTCAACTCCAGAAGAAAAACAACACAGAACCAAATGTCACTCTTTTCTAGAGAAGGGTTCTCAGGTAAGAGGAGGTGATGAGCTCTCTGTCTCGTAAGTATCCACCAAGGACGAGGCAGCATGCTCAGTGTCATGGGTAGTAGTAACTATGGGGAGGGAGGGAGGGATTGGAAATAATGACTCCTCTAAATTGAAAGGCCATCTTACAAATAATCACTCGCTCAGCACACACTGGCCCTGAGGGTGAGGTATCCTAGAAAGCTGTAACCCAGAGTTCATCCCCAGGAAACATGATCCCAGGCATCGGGGCTCTCTGGAAGCTGAGGGAGGGAATGCTCTGACATCTCAGGTCCACTCTAATGTTCCTGCCCTGTCCCCCAGCACACCCTACGCTCCAGCCACAAAATTATCACTCGCTAGGATGCCTTGCACCAAGCCCTGCCTGGAAACGCCCTTCTTACCACCCTCTGCCTGGTGACTCCTGCTCATCCATCAAGGCACAACTCATATGGCATCAGCTCCACTGTGAAGATGTCCCTGGGACCCATCAAGAGCTAGGAGCCTCCAGCCTTCCTCCCACTGCATCCGGACCAAACATCTGTTTCCATGGCAGTGACACTTAGCATTTATGATGCCTAGCACTCCATACCATGCTTCCTTACTCCCTTTGCCAACTCTTTTTCTTGGCTGTGAGCTCCCCCAGGATGAGGCTGGTGTCCTAGGTCCCCAGAACCTGCCACAGGGGCAGACGTAGTAAACTGTGAGCATCCAGCTTAGCTGTGGGAGTCCGGCTCTGGAAACCAGCCACAGCATGTTATTTCTGCCCTGGTCCCCTCACCCTCTGCTTCCCACCACCCTGGTCCAGGGGGGGTGATGCAGATTCACCGTCAGCCCATCTTGGGAGCAAAAACCAGTGAGCCTTACCACCTGCCCCCTACCTGTTCAACCAAACTGAATTAAGGTCTGCCCTGCTCAAGCAGGTGAAAATTGGGTTGGGTCCACTGGGCCCGGCCCTGCTGTGTACATATGAAATGACTGTCTCATGTATTATGTGGTCTGGAGTGATTTCCTGAGATGAGAAAAAATTGCTTTTATTTAATTAAATAGAATCAAAATGACTTTTAAGCTGAAGTGATGATTTGTTTGTGTGTGTGTGTGTGAATTTTTGGTGATATAAAATGCTAGTAAAAGACTCATATGCACGAGCACCTGGTAGCTCAGTCAGTTGAGCGGCCGACTTCGGCTTAGGTCATGATTTCATGGTTCATGAGTTGGAGCCCCAGGTTGAGGTTGCTGCTGTCAGTGCATAGAGCCGGCTTCTGGTCCCCCTCTCTATCGGGGGGGTCCCCCTCCCCCATATGGGTGCATGCACTCTCTCGCTCTCTCAAAAATACATAAAACTGGGGCGCCTGGGTGGCGCAGTTGGTTAAGCGTCCAACTTCAGCCAGGTCACGATCTCGCGGTCCGTGAGTTCGAGCCCCGCGTCAGGCTCTGGGCTGATGGCTCGGAGCCTGGAGCCTGTTTCCGATTCTGTGTCTCCCTCTCTCTCTGCCCCTCCCCCGTTCATGCTCTGTCTCTCTCTGTCCCAAAATAAATAAAAAACGTTGAAAAAAAATTTAAAAAAAATACATAAAACTTTTTTTAAAAAGACTCATGCAGAATATATGAAGAATTCCAAATCAATAAGAAACAGAGAAATATCCTAATGTTTTGAAATGGACAAAACACTCAAACAGGTGCAAATAGACAATAGGTATATGAAAAGGTGCTCAACAGGCTTACCCATCAATGCAGATTAAAACCACACGATAGGGGCGCCTGGGTGGCTCAGTTGGTTGAACATCCAGCTCTTGATTTTGGCTCAGGTGATGATCTCACAGTTTGTGGGTTCGAGCACTGTGTCAGACTCTGTGCTGACAGTGTGGAGCCTGCTTGAGATTTTCTGTCTCTCTCCTTCTCTATCTGCCCGTCCCCTGCTCATGCTATCTCATAATAAACAAGCTTAAAAAACAAAAACCCTTAATGATATACCACTGCATGCCCACCAGAATGGCAAAAAGTAAAAAGACTGACAGTATCAAGATACAGAGCAGCTAGAACTCTCCGGCGTTGCTGGGATGGGGACCCCACCCAGTGGATTGCCGACCTAGCAATTCTGCTCCAAGAGAAACAGTTGCATACATTCCATAAAAGACATACACAAGAATGTCTTCACAACAACTTTACTCATAAGAGCCCCAAATTGGAAACTACCTAAATGTCCTACCAATGCTATAATGGACAAATAAATTGTGACACATTTGTACATTTGTACAGTTTGATACATTTATGATACATTTGTACATATGTACCATGTACATTTCTACACATCCATTTCAAAAATAGTTCAGTAGGGGCCCCTGGGTGGCTCAGTCGCGTAAGCGTGTGACTTCCACTTCAGCTCAGGGGTCTCCTCCACATCCCGCCCTGTGCTGACAGCTCAGAGCATGGAGCCTGCTTTGGATTCTTTGTCTCCCTTTCCCTCTGCCCCTTCCCCATTTGTGCTCTGTCTTTCTCTCTTTCTGTCTCAAAAATAAACATTTAAAAAAGGGTTTTTTTTAAATATTTATTCATTTTTGAAAGACAGAGAGCAAACGGGGGAGATACAGAATCCAAAGCAGGCTCCAGGCTCTGAGCTGTCAGACGCGGGGCTTGAACTCACAGACCGTGAAATCATGACCTGAGCCGAAGTCGACTGCTTAACCAACTGAGCCACCCAGGCACTCCCCAAAAAGTTTTTTAAATAGCTCAGTAGGTTAAGTGCCTGACTTCATTGCTGCTCAGGTCATGACTTCATGGTCATGTGATCAAGCCCCACGTTGGGCTCTTGCTGGGTGTGGAGCCTGCTTAAGATTCTGTATCTCCCTCTCCCTCTGCCCTTTCCCCCCTACCTTTCTCTAAAAATATAAATAAATAAACAAATAAATAAATAAATAATATAAATAATTAGATAATGAGCTATAACTGCTTTCAACAATATACATCCATCTCATGATCAGTGTCAGGCAAAAGAAAAATACATAGTAATTCTATTTATATGAAGTCCAGGAACAAGCAAAACTCTTGTTGGCAACAAAAGTCAGAATAGTGACTGTGAGAGTCATACTGGGGACGTTTGAAGTGCTGGAAATATTCTATATCTTCATCTAGGCAAAGTTGTAAAATTCAAGGGGTCTCCAAAAAAACCCCACAGTTCACTAAGGCTTGACAAGCCCAGGCTTTGGCCAGGCTCGGTGCTGGGCTCAGGGAGGCAGCAGTGACCATATGGATCTCAGTCTGGTCACTCTCTCGGATAGCTGCTGTTTCACTCACCTCTACAAACAGAGAAAATGGCCTGTGGTGTTTCTATCACTTTGCTAGTGTTACTGTAACAAAGTACCACAAACTGAGTGGCTGAAACAACAGGAATGTATTGTTTCCAGTTCAGGAGGCTGCAAGTCCGAGTTTAAAGGACCGGCAGAACTCCAAACTTCACATGATGCTCTGCCTGTGTGCATGTGTGTGTCCAAATTTCCGGCTTTCATGAGGACAACGGTCATAATGGACCAGGCCCTACTCTATATTACTTATCTTTAATTACATATGAGATGACTCTATTTCCAAGGCCACACTCTGAGGTACTGGGTGGTTAGGACTTCAACATGTGGATTTGAGGGGCCAAGGAGGTATACAATTCAACTCATAACTATTGTATCGTAAACTATGCTGTTATCAGGACAACAGCCGCCAGCCGGACCTGGGGATAGGAGTCCTGTGGCCCTTCGGATGGGAGAGGACAGGCTGGTTTTGGTAAACGGAATGATGCACACAGTTTGGATGTGGTTGGGGAAGCGGTGAAGCACAGGACCCGGGTGTGAACCCCAACCTCTCATATAATGATAACCCCTACCGTTGGTTGAGCCCTGACTGGGCAGGCACCATACTGTTGGCATATACCTTGTGTGCCCCAAGTCCAACAACGTCACAGCCGTACAGCACACACAATTTCCAGTTTGTGGATGAGGAAACTGAGCCTTGTAGCTGCCCAAAGACACGTAGCAAGAAAGTGGCAAAGCCAAGATTTAACGCCAGGGCTGACTCCATGGCCTTCTCCCCCCACCAGGCTTTGAAGCCTCTTTTCATCTCTCTGAACCTGTTCCCCTGACTCTAAAATTGGGCCAAAACAGAGTTGTGAGGATTAAGCAAGTAAGATACCTTACCACCTGGCACCTGGCATGTTCTGCCTAAGATTTTCTTTTCTCTTTCCCACACCCACCTATGCCCACGGAGGAGGGTCCAACGGGCGAAGACTTTCCAGTAGCCTCTTCAGACCAAAGTAACCAGGTGTCGGTGGCATTTGGGGCTCAGAGTCGGCCCTCAGAAGCACCAGCTGCTGGGCACATGCCTTCCCCTCTGTCACTGCGCCTTGCAAATGGGTTTTCCAGGGATGGTGTGATCCAGCTGGTCCTCAGCGTAAGGGAAGGACCAGCACTGAAGAAGCACCCCTAAACGCGGAATGACCCCCCCAAGAACAGATGAACCCAGAAATGGGTGGAAGAATGCAAGGAAGGAAGGGGAAAGAGATGGGTGGACAGGAGGCAAGAAAGATACATGGAACCAATTAGATGGATGGAAGGCTGGATGGATAAGGTGGAAGGATGGAATGACGGACGGACGGATGGATGGATGGATAAGATGAATAGATGAGTGGACAAAAATAGCAAAAACAAAATTGTGTGAGAAGATGGATGAAGAGACAACGAGGTGGATGAAGAACAGGTGAGATGATGAACAGGTGGACGAGGAAGAAGGCAGGGAAGGCAGGAGGCATCCTGCACAGACAGGAACGTGTTGGGGAGCGGATGGATGGGTAAGGGGGTGAAGGAAGAAACACTGTTTCTTGGGGTTCCAGGACCACTTTGCGGCAGGACAGGCCAGCACGCAGGGCCTTTGCGTCCTTTCCCGACCAGCAGCTAAGCCCATTTCACCCCATCCCTGTTCGGCGGGCCTCAGTTTCCCCTCTGTGAGAGCCTGCACCGGGCTCCAGAGAAACGGGGGTGTTCCCACGCCGCGTGTGGGCGGGGCGGGAGGCGGGGCGCGGGGCGGGTCCCGGAGCCCAGCCCCGCCCCGCCCCAGGCGGCGCCCGCCCAGCAGCGCCCGGGCCTCACGCGGAGAAGGTGGGCTCACCGCCGGGAGCACGTAGCGCCGCGGGAGCCCAGCCGGGTGAGCGCAGCCGGGCGCTGGCGGGAGCTGGGGGGTAGGGGTGCGGGTGGGGACGGCTGGGGACCCTGGGACGGGGGACGGGGCGGGGGGCCGAGGACACGCCCGAGCTGCCGGGGCCGGGGCTGGGGCTGCTCTCGGAGGAGGGGGGGGGCACCTGCTCCTGCCCGCCCCCGGGACGCGCTGAGGCCGGGGTGGGTCCCTGGCGCCCCTTCCCCAGTTGCTTTCACCAAACTCCACTTTGGGCCCCCAGGGACCTGGACCCAGGCCGACCCATTTACTGAGACTCCATCAAAGTTAGCGAATGTTCTCTGAGCCTCAGTTTTCATCGCTGGGTGATGGGAGCGGCATCCTCTACTGCACGGGACTGCCAGGAGAATTAAATGCCGCCCTGGCTGCGCTCAGCAGGTGCTTGGCCGCAACACTCCCAGATGCAGAACAGCTCCCGGTGGTTTCATGCAGTCAGCAGCTACTTACCACCTGCTTGGCGCCAGCCCTGTTCTAGGTGCTGGGGACGCTGCTGTGAACAAAGCCCTACTGGAGCATGCTTTCCAGTGGTTTGCCAAGGGCTCCGGCATCTGCGTTTTCACAATCACCTGGTGAGGTAGAGCAGCCAGGGTTATTTGGGTCCATTTTACAGCTGTAGATACTGAGGTACAGGGAGGTTGTAAGGAATTCACCCAGTCTGTCTGTCTGTCTGTCTGTCTGTCTGTCTGTCTGTCTCTCTCTCTCTCTCTCTTTCTCTCTCACACACACACACATCCCCATAGGATAGAAAGCTCCAGTCCCGGAGACCAGTCCCTAGAACAGAGTCCTAGGCAGAGAAGGGCTCCACTCTGGGGCTGCATCCCCATTGGGGAATTAAACTCATCCCCAGTGATGACTCAGATTTGGGATGTCTCCTCACTCTTAAACCCATGAGTGCCAGTGTTTATACAGCATGTGACTGTGTCCCTGACCTAGAACTTTGGAGAGCAGGGCAGTGATAAGGGGGAGACCAAAAGGTACAGCCCCTATATCTGTCAGGGCCCCTGCCCCTTGACACTCCCAGCAACAACCATGGGGCTCATCACTCAGTCACTCGGCTGTGCTCATTCTTTTTTTTTTTTTTTTTATGTTTATTTTACTTATTTTGAGAGAGAGAGAATGAGAGAGAGAGCATGAGCAGGGGAGGGGCAGAGATAGAAGGAGAGAGCGAAGCCCAACGCTGGACTCGAACTCACGAACCATGAGATCATGACCTGAGTCGAAATCAAAAGTCAGGCTCTTAACCAACTGAGCCACCCAGGTGCCCTGTGCCCATCCTTTTTTTTTTTTTTTTTTTTACAGCCAGTAGGCATCATGCAGAGCAGAGACACCTGCCTCTGTATCCACAGGGCCTGGCAAACAGTTGACCCACGGTATATGGTCACTGCTGTTATTATGGTGACGATGATCATCCGGCCCCTGGTGCTGCCTTAGCCTCAGGTGGAGCAGGAGATGGGGGGGTGGGGGATAAAGATGGTGATAGTGACTGAAGCTGGGTCACTTTAAGTCTGGAGTCAGGACGACAGGATCCTCAGTGCTGGACCCCGCGGTTCACCGACCTGACCCTGAAGCCAGCAGAGGGCTTGGGCAGACCTGTACTGCCAGCCACCTGCACTGCTGGGGCACCTGGGAGAACCAGGGGCTGCAGATTCAGGGTGGGGGTGGTGCAGCTCTTCCGTGCAGGTTCCCAAGCACAGAGCCCTTATAGACCCCATGGGGATTCCTCCTCCTCATCTCTTCCCTTTATTTCCCCTTCTCTCCTCTTCCTCCTCTTCCTTCTATCTCTTTCTCCAGGAAACCCTCCCCATCTTCCCAGTCAGAAGCAGTCACCTCCAGTCTGCTGGGGTTCCTCTGGGCATGATTTACTCTGCCTTCCTCTGGTACTGCATGGGAATGGGGATTTTAAGGAACTGGTAGAGAAGTGAGGAATGCTTGGTGTAAACCTCAGCCATGCAATGTGACTTTGGGCCTCAATTTCCCCAGCTGTAAAACACAAGGGAGGCAGCAACCACCTTGAAAGTTCTCAAAATTCTGAAAGGGACAGGTTCAAAGGGTCTCTAAGCACCCCCAGGAGTTCCCCTTAATCTGATAATCCACATGACTTAAGACAACTCTAGAATGTTCTTTCTTCTATTTTTCTCTGCAGGTGGACAGATGCTGGGTCTGCATGGCTCAGTAGAGAATGAAGCCCAACCCAGCAGGCTCCTCCCCAGAGGCCTGCAGAGCTGCAGGCCAGGGCGAGAAGAGCTGCCCTGTCTGCCGGGCCTGGGGAGGAGTCTCAGGCCTGGGGTCTGAGTCAGGGCCTGGCCCGGGGCCTGGTGCAGTTTCAGGGCCTACTACTGTTCTGGGGCGTGGGCCAGGGCCTGGAGCTGTGTCAGGACCTGGGCCGGGGCCTGGTGTGGTTCTAGAACCTGGACCAGGGCTTGGTGCTGTGACCAGACCTGGACCAGGGCCTGGTGTGGTTCTAGAACCTGGACCAGGGCCTGGTGCTATTTCAGGACCCAGACCAGTGCATGGTGCTGTGTCCCTACCTGCACCAGAGTCTGGTGCTGTTCCGGGACCTGGACCAGGGTCTGGTGCTGTATCCAGACCTAGGCTGGAGCCTGGTGCTGCTTCAGGACCTAAGCCAGGTCTGGGGCCTGGGTCAGGAGCTAGGTCAGTACCCGGGCCAGTACCTAGGCCAGGAGCTGCACCGTTACCTGGGCCAGGGGTAGAGCCTGGGCCCAGACGGGATTCTGGAATTGGGCCCAAACCCAGTGAGCCAGAGACAGCCCCAACACTAGCACCACAGCAGAAGAGTCAGGCCACACCCATGCAGGCCCCTAGGCAGAAGGTTCTGGTGACTGGAGGAGGAGGCTACCTGGGCTTTAGCCTGGGTTCTAGCCTGGCCAAGAGTGGCACTTCTGTCATCCTGCTCGACCTCCGCCGACCACAGTGGGAGCTTTCCCCGGGGACCGAGTTCATCCAGGTGCGGTGATGAGCATCTTGGGGACTGGTGGGGGGGCCCAGGGTGCTGGTGGAGGTCTGGGGACAGTGTCTGATGTGAAACCCGTGATGTGATATTGAAGAGAACAGGCTCTTGGAATCAGACTATTTAAACTCTGGCATTTCCCAGCTGGGCAACCATGGCCACAAGTCTCCACATGTCTGAGCCTCCGTGTCCCCATCCATAGAAAGCAGGATTCACGAGGGTCTTCTGGGGAGGCCATGAGACTGTGCATGTAAAACACCGAGCACAGCCCCTGTGAATTGGCTTGATAAATGGAGCCACCGATGATGATGAAGATGATGATGCCCCGTAGAATCATACGCTAAATCCTGCCCCACAGCCTCTCCCACGGTGCTCGGCCTGGGTCAGGGGACCAGCTCTGGGAGCTGGTAAGGAGCAGGGTTGGTATCTCTGCCTTGGCCCAAACCTCCTGGCCCCATCTCTTCCTTCTGTGTTTCAGGCCGATGTCCGAGATGAAGAAGCCCTGTATCGTGCCTTCGAAGGGGTGGACTGCGTCTTCCACGTGGCATCCTATGGGATGTCCGGTGTTGAGAAGGTGAGCACCCCAACATACAATACCTGGAGTTAGAGCGGCGTTCAGATCCGGGCTCTGTGCACCCCCAACTTTACGTGCCCTTCACCTAATCCAGGAAGGACTCAGACTCTACCCAGCCTGCATTTTGCATCCATGGGACCACATGCCAGTTCTGCCACTTTCTCGCTGTGTGACCCAGGGCGAGTTAACTTAACCTCTCTGAGCCTCTGTTTCCTCCTCCGTACTAGTACTTACAGTGGGCTGGTAGCCATCAAAACAGACACCCTTTGACTCAGAAATCACACTGTGTGTATATTTGCAGCATTGTTTTAAATAAGAAAAACAGGAAGTAAAGTAAATGCCCATCAGTTAAGGACTATTTAAATAAATTGTAAAGTCTCCCCACATTGAAATTCTATGCAGCCATTCAACAGAATGAAGTAACTCAATATGTGTTGATAACGGAACAATTTCCAAGGTGCACAAACAGTGTTTGATATCCTCCTGTTTGTATAAAAAAGAAGCTAGGATATTCACACGTGTGTATGTGCTGATATGAATAAGTATAGATTATGTCTAGAAATACACCGGCCTGTAATAGGAACAGTGGTTGCCTCTGCGGGGGGTGGGAGGAAGGCTGGGAGTCAGGAATGGGAAGGACATTTCCTTTTCACTATATACCCTTGTTACTGTCTGAGTGATTTTTTTTAAATGTTTATTTATTTTTTTTGAGAGAGAGAACACGCACACATGTGCATGTGGAAGTAGGAGAAGGGCAGAGACAGCGAGAGAGAGAGACAGAGACAGAGAGACAGAGAGAGAGAGACAGTCCCAAGCAGGCCCTGCACTGTCAGCACAGAGCCCAACATGGGCCTTGAACTCACAACCCTGAGATCAAGACCTGAACTGACATCAAGAACCAGACACTCAAGCAACTAACTGAGCCACCCAGGCACCCCTGTTTGAGATATTCTTAACCATGTGATTGTATTATCTATTTAAAAGCAACTGCAATGAGGATAAATATAGTTTAAAAATCAAGACAGAACCCATCTCCTAGTCTGGTCGGAAGGATTAAGTCAGATGCACAGGCTTCGCCCTTTCCCGGGCACACGAGCAGCTCTCTCTCTGCAGACGAGGTGTTTTTATTTTTCACACCCCAACCTCGCGAGGGCATGGACAGTATTACTCTTGTCTGTCTTATAGATAAGGAAACTGAGACTCCCATCGTGAGGAAATGACCCAAACATTTTGAGCCCCTTTTCTGGGTCAAACACTGTACCAAGTCCTCCCATAGGGTGCATTTCATCCTGCTGACCACCCAGAGGGGAGGTGATGAGATAGCTGAGGGCCAGGCAGAGGTGGGGGGCGCTCAGGGGGATGCTGACAGAGCTGGGCACTGGTACCCAGGGCTCCTGCACCTCCTGTGGGCCTCCCAGATCCCTGCTTCTGAGCTGGACATTCTGTAGGCCCTGTCCTGCCCGACCCTAAGCCCAGCCTTATGGCCTCAGCGACGAGGCATGACAGCACCATGACTTCCCACCTCCGTCTTGTCTTTTAGCTGCAAAAAGAGCAGATTGAGTCTATAAATGTTGGAGGCACCAAACTAGTAATCAATGGTAGGCACTCCGAGCTCAGTGTGACCTGCTGTGTGTTTCCTGCTTCTCTCCCCTCTCCTGCCACAGGCCCGGCCCTGGGGACAGGGTAGGGGGACACAGGTGGGACCCTCCTCCCCTGCCCCCACCCACCCCAGTGTAGGGCCTGTGGGCAGCACATCCTTCCTAAACTGCAGACCTGCCCAGGCCCCTGTATGGGACAGGTCAGTGTGGCCACAGCATGTCTGGGGACACGGGCAGTGGAGTTTACATTTCAGGGATCAAGAGTTAGAAAAGTTGCTGAAGCACCAAAATAGAAGACCCACTTATGGGGGCTCTGGGCATGTCTGCCTTGTCCTGCATCCGGTCTTTTCTCTGATTCCAGAGTGTCTCTTTCCTATGTCCCCATCAATTGAAACTTTCTTCTGACTTGCCCCCAGCAAGGTAGCTCAGGGGCCACAGCCATACTGAGAAGGAGGAGTGAGCCAGCCTGGTTCCCAGGGCCCCACGGAGCCCGGACTTGACCCACACCCCTTCCCTCCTGAGCAGCTCTGTATTCTGGGAGGGCCCCAGGGGCCAGGATGTGTGGCAAAGACTGGGTGGAGGTCAGTGGATTCTCCCAGGGAGGTCCCAGTGGGCACCTCCTCCTCCAGCTTCTACTCATCTTGGCCGTGTGTGTGTGTGTGTGTGTGTGTGTGTGTGTGTGTGTGCCGTTGTCACTGCAGTTTGCGTCCGTCGGCGAGTTCCAAGGCTCATCTACACCAGCACCGTCAATGTCGTGTTCGGCGGGAAGCCCATAGAACAGGGTGATGAGGACTCTGTGCCATATTTCCCACTGGAGAAGGTACCTGGCTTCCAGGAGAGGTGGGCAGGACCACTGGGCCTGGGATCCACAGCCCGAAGGGTAGGGATGCATGGAAACCAGGGTCAGCTCACAACTCAGGCTGAGTCCCATGAAGAAGGGGTCCCCAAAACCGGGTAGCACAAGCCTCCTATTTTAGGGGTTCTGAAATCAGACAGACTTGGCCTTGAGCCAGCCAGGCCACTCTCTACCTGTGGGGCCTTGTGCAAGTCACTTTGAGCCACTGTTTCTTCATCTGGGCGTGAAAACACCACCCCGGTGGGGTGTGGAGAGCAGGCAGCGAGTTGATGCGTGTGAAATGCCATGAACACCTGGAGGACTGCATGGAAATAGTTCATCCAGTGCAGACGCAGCATCTGCATCCCGGGGCTCACGCTGGGGGCCAGCAAGACCCGCCCCGAGTGAAGGAGCTCTGGTCGTTGTTACTGCTCTGAACTCTGCTCCCATGGCTCCTACCCCAAGGGAAAAGAAGGGCGCTGGCCATTTCCCAGGGGGAGCCCCCAGAATCCAGCCTCTATGTAGTCTGAAGCAGGGAGGGCAGCCCTGGGCCCAGGGGGGCTGGGCAGTGCCGCTGACCCCTACCTGGTGGTGCTCTTCTCCTTGTCCTCTGGCAGCATATGGACCACTACTCACGAACCAAAGCCATCGCTGACCAGTTGACCCTCATGGCCAATGGCACACCTCTCCCAGGTAAGTGTCGTGGGGCCCTACTCAGGGCAAATACACATGCCTCCCGCTGCCTCCCCCCAGAATATATGTGCGAGTCTAGCTTTCAGCTTCTATGTTTCTGAGGTTCACCTTCCTTCCAAAGGACAGTTCCCCAGGGCCTCTGTCATTCATCATTCCACAAATTCTGAGCACCTGCTATGTGCCCAAACCCCATCAGGGACATAGTCTGGAGAAAGTCACGTCCGGTCTCTGCCCTCAAGTTGCTCACATCTTGGGTGGGGGAAGAGACAGATAAGAGTGGATCTTTCTTCTGCCACATAGGAGTAGATCTAGTTTAAGGATGTTTTTTACTTTTTAAAAAAATTTTTTAATGTTTATTTATTTTTTGAGAGAGAGAGACAGTGCACAAGTGGTGGGAGGGGGGGCAGAGAGAGGGAGACACAGGATCCGAAGCAGGCTCCAGGCTCTGAGCTGTCAGCACAAAGCCTGACGAGGGCTTGAACCCACAAACCGTGAGATCATAACCTGAGCCAAAGTCGGATGCTTAACCGACTGAGCCACCCAGGTGTCCCTTACATGCTAATTTTATATGCAAAGGTCTCAGTAATTCTTTACAGCATCCATATGAACTAAGAATCCTAAGGATCCCCTGCTTTCCAAACTCAGGAGCCAGATAGATTTAGATATATCCCTTGCTCTTCAAGTGATCACTTTCTGCTTTCTGAAATTCAGAAACTAAAAAAGAATCAGAAAACTTGGTTTCTCTTACTACCTTAAGCATCTAAACTCAGGAGCCAAGGAGATTTGGAGAGTGAGGGCTGGTTGCAATTATAATCCCCAGATTTACAGGGGAGGAGGCTAAGGCTGAGAGCTGAACTGACTTAGCTAAGGTCACCTGGCTATTAGGTGCAGAGGTGGGATTTGAACACCCCACCCCTACTCCAGGGGGCGTCTAACACCAGAGCCTGGAGCTGAACCATCATGCTTCACTGCAGCCACAGCTGGGCAGGCCACTGAGCACAGGCTCTTTTCCCTAAAATCCTCCCACTCCATCCTGGCACCCTGGGCCTGTCAGGCCTTGACCCCTGATCCCAGTGGGAACATACATCCGGCTGTGTTTTCCCAGGGGGTTGACCCTGTGCGGTTGAACTCTCTTTTCTGCCTGGAGCCTTCCATGGCTGGACCAGCAGCCTGCAAACCAGACACTTAATCCTTTGGACAAGAATTATTTATACGAGCATCCCCAGCTCTTCGTGGTCGGGAGTCATGGATACCCTGGGCCCTGCCCCTCCGTGACGTGGCTGCCCGGTGCCCCACCAGTCAATGTCAGCTGCAACCTGACCTCTCCGCCGCTCCCCTGACCATGCCCAGGTGACCCAGAGTTTAAAATTAGCTGCAGTCTGCTTACAGAAAAGCTCACCTGATACCTGCCTTCCAGGAGTCCAACCATGGTCACGCTGGGTGATTTCCAGTCCCTGCTAACACAAGCTGGTCCCTGAGACTCTGCCTGTAACCTGGCAAGGAGAGCCCTGGTCCCTGAAGCAGAGCCCTGAGAGTGCAGATCTCAGCTCAGTGTGATGGGACAAATGACCACAAACTTGGTGGCTTAAAACTGAAAGGTCTTCTCTTGTGGTTTACAGCCAGATGTTGGAGATCAGTGTGGCTTGGGCTGCACTTCCTGTAGGAGGCTCTATGGGAGAATCATTTCCCAGCTTATGGCCCCACTCATTCCTTGCGGTTCATGTGTCTCTTCTCTGTGAGTCCCTTATAAGGGATACTTGGCATTGGATTTGGGGCTCACCAGCATAATCCAGGATGATCTCATTTTGAGAGCCTTAATTGTATCTGCAAAGGCCCTCGTTCAAATAAGGTCATATCCACATGTTCCGGGATGTGGGCATATCTTTTCTGGGGCTACCACTCAGTCCGTGGCACTGGCCTCATTGTAAAGTGAGGATATCGGTGGAGAGGCAGTCAGGGTGTTTGGCTATGACCCAGGACACTGGCCCTGGCAAAGTTTGAGAAGAAAAGGAACTTACTACGGAAGGATGTGGGATAGCTTCTGGAAAATATATTTGCATAAAAATGATCACCAGAGCTTGCAAATAGGACAGGGTTGGGGCAGCTCCGGGGACCTGGGTGGCAGGAGCTGGTGACCAGTCTCTTCAGGGTGAACCCACTCTGAGGATTTTAGAGCCCGGTGTCAGTGATACCGAGAGTCACATTCCTGGGTGAGAACATGTCACTGGCCCAGCTTGGGTCCCGTGGCCACCACCTCAGAGGAGAGTGGCACATCTGGTGCATCTAGACTGATGGTCCCCTAAGACCTTGTGCAGAGGGGGAGGGACCCCCAAAGGAAGGTGGGCTTCTGGTCCCAGAGGACAAGGTACACTGGGGCTTCCCAAACTGGGGTGCGGTCCCTTGGGGAACCTGAGCCTCAGGAGAGTAGGAACATCTTCCAGAAGGTTCCATCTCCAGGGGTTGGGATTGAAAGTCAAATAATTTACAAATAAGTAATTAAAAAAAATTTTTTTTAATCTTAAATAGATTATGAAATAAACTGAAATTTTTGTAGGGTTTCTTAAGACTTGACAGACATATGTCTGTGGCAGCCTCCAGTCTGTACCCCCAGACTTCTCCAGAGGAGACTTGCTTACTGCTTCCATCAATGTGGGGAGACCCGTGCCAGAGAAGTTGGGGGACTCTGGACCAAGCTCCCTGTTGGTCTGGGGGACTCTGCTGGCACAGAGCAGTGAGAGTGAGGGGGACAGCCTCCAGGCTCTTGTGCTGATGGCTCCAGTCTCTTTCCTTCTCCACTGATTGCCTGAAAAGTACAATCGCTACCACTACTTACAAAGCACCCATTTTCCAAGGAGACCAAGGCTGCGCGAGCAGAAACACAGAGTCCGTTTGTAGCATCAGAACCTGGGCTTTGGTCCCCCATCTCATCTCTACTGGGCTGAGCTGTGTGCCCTTAGGCAAATCGCGTCCCTTCTCTGAGGCTTGGTTCTTTGATCCGGAAGCAGGGATAGTAACAGTTCTCACCTCATAGGGTTGCCTTGAAGGAAAAAACCCTGGGGGCACCTGGGTGGCTCAGTTGGTTAATCCTCAGACTTCATCACAGTTTATGGGTTCGGGCCCCGCATCAGGCCCTGAGCTGATAACTCAGAGCCTGGAGCCTGCTTCAGACTCTGTGTCTCCTTTTCTCTCTGCCCCTCTCCCACTCACACTGTCTCTCTCTGTCTCTCAAAAATAAATAAATAGACATTAAAAAAAAAAAAACCTGGCTTACCAGAGCACCAGGCACATAGTAGGCTCTCCCTGAGAGCCACCAGAGTCCTTATCTAGCTGATGATCAGAAAAAGGAAAGAGCTACAGCTTTTGGCACAAAGGAGTGAGGGTCTCTCTGTGCATCTGTAAAATGGGCACAGTAGGACTCTCAGGGGAGCCAAAGGAGATTATGTCTGCCAAGTGCTGACTGAACTGTCATGGGCCACGTACATATCTGCATCTCAGTCTTACCTCTGTTACTGGCCCGTGAGCATCATGAGGGCAGGGACCATTGCTTGGTCATCCTTGGGTTCTCCACAGCATCCATCCCAGGGCCCAGTGCAAGGGGGAGAGGTTGGGGAACCCCTCAACGCTGTTTGTTAAATGACTGACTGATGGACTGAGAATAAGTAATTCAATGAGGAAAGCCCAAGGGGCTGTCTTCCTTGCCGACCTATCCAGGTAAGGACCGGGAGATGTGGACAGCATGTCTGTGTCTCTCCCTGCTGGTCCACCCCTCCTCAGGCCCTGACCTCCCTCCCTGTGTCCTAGGAGGAGGCACTCTGCGGACGTGTGTGCTCCGGCCCCCGGGGATCTATGGCCCTGAAGAGCAGAGGCACCTGCCCCGTGTGGCGGTATGTCAACCCAGGCCTGTGCGCAAGGCACAGGAGGAGTCTGGCTGATGTATGCATGGATGGGGCTCTTCCAGTCTACAGTCACTGTGTCAGTCTTGGGGCAATGTCCTGAGCCTGGGACTCTTAGTTCTGGGAGATGTCCCTACCCCTATCAGACCCACGAGGAACAAAGGTCTCAGTGTGTGCCAGCCAAGGTTAGGCACAGGTTGGAGAGACACGGAGCTATGACCCCAAAGAGGCAGAGGGAGCCTACTGTCCCTACTCAGATGTGGGCTCAAAGATGGCCAGATGGCTCATCTCGTGCTGCCATATAGAAAGCCTCTCTCCAGAGAAAGCCAGGTGCCAGCAGTATAGCTATGAGGGACTGGAGGCCCTGTCCTCACATTTCTCACAGCCACGTCAGGGAGATGGATGCCACAGTCACAGTCAGTGTGGTAAGGGCTATGTGGAGGAAAGAAGGAGAATGTGGGAGCACAGCAGAGACGACCTGGTAGGGGCAGTCCAGGAGGACTTCCTGGAGGTAGTGATGCCTATGCTGTTTGGAAAGAGAAGAAAGAATTAACCAAAGAAATGGGGTGGTAGAGAGAAGGTGGTCCAAATAGAGCAGCCAGCTTGGGTACAAACCTGGAAATTAGAAAGATCACTATTCCAGGCTTCGGGACAGATCAGTGAACAAAGCAGACAATGATTCCTATCCTTGTGGGGCTTATATTTTCACAGGAGGAGATGGATAATACGCATGATAAATGATAAAGAGTGTTCGAAGGTGCCGGGTACGATGGAGAAAGAGGACGGGGGAGCAAGGTGTGGGAGCTGGGCGCACAGGCAGCCAGGGAGTCTCATCAAGCAGGGGACAGGGGGACCTTGAGGCTTCTTCACCTTGAAGGAGCTGGCAGGGTGCACCACACGAGTGTTTAGGGGAGGACCTTCCAGGCAGGAGCAGGCCCCAAGATGGGAGCCTGCTGCACATTCCAGGAGGAGGCCGTGTGGCAGGAGCTGGTGCACAAGGGAGTTAGTAGGAGATGAAGTCCGAGAATAGCTGGGACCAGGTCAGAAGGGCCTCCTGAGCCGTTGTCAGGACTTTGGCCTTCAACTTGGCAGTGGGCATCTGAAAGACTCTGAGCAGGGAGACATAGGATCTGACTTCAAATTCAGAAGGATCCCCCTGGCTGTGTGGAGAACAGCAGCAAGGACCATGGGTGGAAGCCGAAGCGGCTAGGAAGCTATTTCGGTGTCCAGGTATAGAAGCCGGGCAGCGGTCACAGCCACGAGAAGTGGTTGGATTCTGGCAGATTCTAATAGTTGAGTCCAGTTGGTTTGCAGGTGGCTTGGATGTGGATTGGAGAGAAGGGAAGGCCAGCGGAGGCTCCAGGGCTTCAGCCTGAGCCACAGAGTGCTCTCTAGTAAGATATGGGGGGCCTGGGGGGGATGGTGAACAGGAGCTAGAAGGTCAAGCGCACGCTCCAGGACATGGAGGCGTCAGGACCTAGGTCTGGCCTGGAGCTAGAAATTTGGGAGCCATCATCATATAAATGGTATTCAAAGCCACTCCAGACTTGGGTTTGTGTTTATCACCCTCTCCAGAGCCACATCAAGAAGAGACTATTCATGTTCCGATTTGGGGACCGCAGGACACAGATGAACTGGGTCCACGTGCGCAATCTGGTGCAGGCACACGTGTTGGCAGCCGAGGCCCTCACCATGGCCAAGGGCTATGTAGCTGTGAGTCTCCTGCCATGCTGTCCCCACCTCCCCCCAGCAGACGGCAGGTGGGGTGACCCATCCCTAGGGGGTTCCTGGCTCACACACATTTCTCCCCAACTCAAGATGGCCGGTGGAACTGTGGGCCCAGGGAAGCTGGGGGGGGGGGGGTGTCTTTATAGGGCATCGCTAACTCCTTGCAGTAACCCTGTGATGTAGGTGTTGTGGATCCTGAACTAATGGTAACCAAATGCTAAGCATTTTACCTATGCTGTCACATTTACTCTTCACAATAGCCCAAGAGGGAGATCCCATTATTTTCGTCCCATTTAGGTACAGAGAGGTTAAGTGACTCTGCTGAGGTCACACAGCTTTTCAGTGTGGCAGTCTCAGAATTCAAAGGGAATTACCCAGGTCTGTCCCCAGGGTTAGACAATGGCCATGACTCCTCAATGGCTGCTCGGGAGAACTGGGGAGTCAGGGCAGCTGCTAGCCATCTGAAAGGGTGGGGTCAGGCGGTGGGCAGATGCCTGACTGTCCCCCTCCCTGTGTGTCCCTCTCAGAGTGGCCAGGCGTACTATATCAATGACGGGGAGAGTGTCAACCTCTTCGAGTGGATGGCCCCACTGGTAGGTGCCCAGATGTCCACCTGCCTCCACCCCAAGTGAGAATTAAAGGATTCTGCACATCTCCTCTCCTTGTCATCCTTTCCTACTTCCGGAAAATCGGAAGATTTCACATTGAAAAACAGCTCTAGCAATAGTGTCCACTGGGCAACATTGGAACTGGCTGGAGCTGGGTTGTGGCTGCCCCTTTGGGGGACCATGTACTCCCCTGGTTTGCCTTAGCCTCTCCCAGTCTGATTCTTGATTTTTTTGTTTTTAAATGTTTAAAAATTATTTTATGAGAGAGAGCACGGGAGAGGGGCAGAGAGAGAGAGAGAGAGAGAGAGAGAGAATCCCAGGCAGTCTCCATACTCAGCATGGAGCCTGAGGTGGAATTCAATCCCATGACCCTGGGATCATGACCTGAGCCCAAACCAAGAGTTGGATGCTTAACCGACTGAGACACCCAGGTGCCCCCTAATTTTTTTCAAGTTTATTTATTTATTTATTTTGATAGAGAGGGAGAAAAACCCCAAGCAGGCTTAGGGGCAGAGAGAGAGAGGGAGAGAGAGAACCCCAAGCTGGTTCCATGTTGTCAGCGTGGAGCCCAATGTGGGGCTCAATCTCATGAACCAAACCATAAGATCATGACCTGAGCTGAAATCAAGACTCAGACGCTCAACTGACTGAACCACTCAGCTGCTCCCTGATTCCTGATTTATGTCGACTTGCCCTGTGGAAGTTTGCTCATGATGCCCCCACACTATGTGATGAAGCTGTGTAAGGGGTAAGTGGAAGGTAGACTGAAGTCGAAGGAAGCTGTTAGCCCTGGGGCTTCCTGTGCTGCAGCCCCTCCGAGAACCCTGGCCTCCACACCCAGCACCCTGCAGACTCCTTCTTGGGGCCAGGCCTGGCTGGAAGAGGTCGACCAGAACCCCTCTGCTGGAGGATCCATCTGTGGGGCATGCAGACATGTCCATGTCAACAGCTTTATTGAGCATATACTGTTCGATTCACCTATTTAAAGCACATAATTCACTGGTTTTTAGTATATTTAGAGTTGTGCAACCATCACCCCAAAGCCCTACACAGCCACGAGTCTACTCTCTGTTTCTATAGATTTGCCTATTCTGGACATTTCGTATAGATGGAATCGTACAGTACAAGAACTTTTGTGTTAGGCTTCTTTCATTTAGCATCATGAGTTCAAAGTTCATGTGTAGCCTGCATCATATCAGTATTCATTCTTTTTTTACTGCCAAAAAATATTCTATTCCAGGGATAGACCACATTTTGTTTATCCATCCATCAGTTGATAGAAGTTGGGCTTTCTTGACTTTGGGGCTATTATGAATAAGATTGTATACGTTTTTTGTGGACGTACGTTTTCATTTCCCTTGGGTGTTTACCTAGGAGTGGAATTGTTGGATCATATGGTATCTCTGTTTAACCTTTTGAGGAACTGCCAGGCTGTTTTCCAAAGTGGCTGCACCATTTTACATTTCCAAAACCAGTGTAACCGGGTTCCATTCCTCCATATCTTTGCTAACACTTGTTATTGCCATTTTTTTGTTTTTTTTTTTTTTTGTTTTTTCTTGTGACCCAGACAGTTTTTATACAAGTGAAGACTTCATCTTGTGCCAGCCTATCTCTTCATGCATCTCCTACCACCCTCCACACACATGCCGGATTTTTTTATTATTCCTTAATAGCAGAAAAGTCAATTCTAGAAAAATTAGGTTTTACGTTAAGTGCCTTGGAATGTCTTTGGGTGTAGGCAGATGGAAATAATAACTAAATGATGTGAATGATCCCAGGTTAAAAACCTACCCATGCATCCATGCCCTGCTTGATTTTTCTAGATCAAAGCTTTCCATTTCAAGACTGGCACAGGGTTGGGGCTGGCTGCTGGGTTTGCCCTCTTGGGTGGGCAGGCAGAGGGCCGGGTGGTACCTCTACAGAGGGCAAAGGGAATATGTAGCCTTTCCACACCAGCCCCTGAAAGACCATTTCTCATCTCAGGCCATGTTTCCTTGCAGTTTGAGAAGCTAGGGTACAGCCAGCCCTGGATCCAGGTGCCCACTTCCTGGGTTTACCTAACAGGTAAGGGAAGGGGTGTGTGTATTACAAGCCCTCCATGTACCAGGTGCACATGCATCACCTTATTTCAAGCCCAGGGCCAGGACTAGGTGGAGACGAGTGAGGCACTGAGGGCACAAAATCTAAGGAGACCGTCACTCTCAGCGGTCAGGTGCTCCAAGCCCAATCTGCATTTGCCTGGCAACCTCCTTGCCATAGTCCTGACCCTGAATAAACCCTATCCTACTTTCTAGGTGGATATGATTGGACCCAAGTAAAGATGAGGCCCCTGGGCCCTGAGAGGTTAATGACCTGCTCATGGAGCCACGGTGAGAAAGCGGGAGAGGCAGGTTCACACCCGGGCTTGGCTGACTTCAAAACCCACACCCAGTCCTGTGGCCCGTCTTGGAAGGCATCACGCCAGTCAGGGGGACAGGGGGCCCTGGGGCTGAAGAGAAGTCTGCCTCGGAGCAGGTGGAGCTTCCTCCGCACCCTGAAGCTCAGTCTCTACTCTCATCCGCACCCCCCATCATCACCTCTGCGGGCCTCCTTCCAGCCGGAATGCAGACATCAGGCATGGAGTGGTCAGCCCGAGGGGGACAAGTGATCCTCATGACACGAAGAGCTGCATTCCTGGAAAATCTTAGCTAGATCTGTTGTATTTTAAATGCATTGGGGTGCTTGACATTTAAAGCAGGGATTTACAAACTTATGCCCACTAGGCCACACGTGGGGTGACTTCTCACGCACAGCGTTGCCACAATGATTGACACTCTTTGACCCCCCAGCTGGGGAAAGAGCAGCTACAGGTTCTGGCAGTTATATAGGATTGTATAGTGTTCCTAGCGAGCTAACTATAACCCCCTAGTTCTTAACTCTGGCTGCGCATTAGAATCACCTGGGAGCTTATAAAACATAAAAATGCCTCAGCCGCATCCCAGACCAATTACATCAGCATCAGCAAGAGCAAGGGGGTGGGGGAAGCATGAGCATTTTTAAAAGTGGTCCGGTTGAGAACCACCGTTGCAACTTCTTTCTCTCCTACTCAAGAGACCACATTGGAATAGAAGTGAGGGGGGGAAGGAGACATGATTTGAGATAACTCTGAATCTGCTCTGATTTGTTTCCAAATGTCAGTCCTTTAATATTAATAACAACGTACTTGTGACACATTTCACAGCCAAACAAGCCCCCACCCCCGGCACGAGCTGACAACTGCTGATCTAAAGGAACCCAGGGACAGGAGAATTTTGCAAAATGAATAATGCCCCCTAGCAAAGCAAATAATGCCCCCAACTCATTTGTCCCCGAGGGTCTCCCCAGAGCTTGCAGAGCAAGGCCCCCTGGTCACTGGCCCTTCTCTCCCCCCACAGCTGCGGTGATGGAGTACGTGCACCTGGCCTTGAGGCCCATCTGCAGCGTCCAACCACTGCTCACCCGGAGCGAGGTAGGTGGGCTGCTGGGGCGGGGGGGGGGGGGGGGAAGTGCCCTGCACCACAGCCCCACCGCCAGCACCCCTCACCCGTTGGACACCATAACTGGATCCTTGTCTGAGGTCTCAGAACCTTCCTTGTGGGCCCAAATCTAGTGCTAGCTTTTTACAATCATCCCAGCCTCTGGGCTTTTGCTTAGGCTGTGCTTTCTTGGTCTGAAATGTGATTAGCTCTGAGCCTGTCCCTCATCCCTGTCATTCATTCATAAGCAGCTTATCTTCGCTGCCAGACCGGAAGCTCCCAAAGACAGGTTCTGTGACATTCACATTTCTGAATATGCCAACACTCCCCACCAGTGCCACCGACACTCGAGACACATGCACACAGAACCTGGTGGTTCTAGGTTCACGGTTCACGCTTACTGAATAATAAGTATACAAGTGCCTACTGTGTACAGAATACTATTCCCAAATGATGATGCAGATTTCTCTTTGTACATACAGTTTAAAAGAGAGGATGTTTTAATGCAGGTTGTAAATAGTAGTGTTTGGCATTACTTGCAAAATCCTTCCAGTTCACTCTGCATTTGATTCTCTCTGATGTCCTGCTAAGTTAGGAAGGGCAAGAGATTATGATGGTGTTTTATAAGAAACTGAACTTTATAAGAAACTGAACACTGGAGAAGTTAGTGCTTGTCCAAGGTCACACACTTTGGGAATTGACTTCATACTCCAAGCTCAGTGCTGTTTAACTCAGACGATAGGGAATGGGCCACAGCAAGAAGCACTTCCCTGTGGTTTCTCCTTTGAACTATCCAGACTAGCAGAGGAAAGAGAATAATGACAATAGTGGCCATCTACTGAGTGGTGATGACATGCCAGGTGTTGTGCTTTATATCATTTAGTTTTGAATGCTACTTGAAATTGTAGATTGTTACCTTCATTTACAGAGGAAATGAGACACACAGGGGTGAAAAAACCTGCCCATGAACATGCACTTAAGAAGCAGAGCTGGCATTTGAACCCAGACCAGACCTAAATGATTACAAGCTCAAAGCGAATCAGGAATCACATTAATGTAAATTAGTTACCAAGTCGCTGCTGAATTGCGGAAGGGACTTAGCTCCCCTGCTTCTTGTTTCACTTGTAAGTTTCCTTGTTCAGCTAAGGGGCAAAGGATCCCTACTTAGCTAAGGAAGTTTCTGGGCACTATGGCTCTGGCGCCCTCTGCTGGTCAAACTGTGACATACCCAACCAGCTAGTTACAGTCCGATTCATTCAACATTTTTTGAGCCCCTAATGTGTGCCAGGAACTGTGCGGAGTAACTAAGGCAAGACACAGCCCTTACCTCGAATACCTCACAGTCCAAAGGGGAAGACAACCGGGAAACCTAACACAGTATAAGGCCTATACTGAAGGAAATTATTAGGAACTTCAGAGCACACAGAAGGGGCACCTGAGCTAGGTCTGAGGCAGTTAGGGAGACTTCCCAAAGTAAGGTAACATCTAAGCCTGAGATCTGAGAGCACTGTGTCCAGGACCTTGCTGATCTAGTTCCCAGCTGTATCCCCCAAAGCCTTGAACTTACTACCTGGGGCAAAAAGGAACAAGACTGGCCTCTCCCCTCTCCCACAAGTATCCAAGACCAGCAGCTTGGCCAGAGGGGCTGTTTCAGTGCCATGGGAGAATCAAGCCATTCTCTCAGACCCCCTCCAAGTGTCCGGCTGAGGAACAACAGAGGAAGACATGAGGTGGGAGGGCATCCTCTCTCCGGTCCCAGCACAGCCAGGAAGTGCGGGGCCTGGAATGCGGCTCCCCTGTGAGTCTAGGCAAGTCATCTAACCTCTGTAAAGAGGAGACAGTGTTAGTGCCACCTCAGGGAATTAAATAAGATAAGGCCTAGAAAGGATTTAGCCCAGACCAGGCACAGGGCCTGTTCAGTTATTCATAACTGTCAGTACTGCCCTTGAAGCCTATGGGGCCCCAGGCAGCCCAGAAGCTGGAGAGAATCATGTCTTCATAATTGAATTCCTCTCTTAGGGAAGTTTAACCAGGGAGGGTGTGAAGGCTGTGTCCTGGGGCTGTAGCCAGAGAAGCCTAGCGTGTTTCCTGGGGACATTTCCGGAGAGCAGCGCCCGGGGCCCAGGCAGGGCGGTCAGCTTCTTTTAGAACATAGCCAAGAATCTGCTGACTCCCAGCCCTGTGCTAGGCCGCTAGCCCGGGAAGGGACGTGCAGAGGTGGGACCGTCATTTTGGGGGGACTGAGAAGTTCAGTAGGGTGGGGGAGATGCAGAAAACGCCTCCTGGAAGTCTCGCTCTCGAGGAAAATGGGAGAAGGGAGAAAGGAAATCTTCCCTGAGGAGGTGCGAGACGCAGCACATGGGATCTGATGTGCGAAGGAAGGGAAACCCCTGCCCTCTCTTCCCTGTGGGTAACACAAGTTGGAATGTGTTTCCCACCCTCATGGGCCCGCCACTCTGCTACCCCCCCCCCCCCCCCCCCCCCCGCTTAGGTGCGCAGCGTGGCCGTGACGCACACCTTCCAGATCGCCAAGGCCCGCGCCCAGCTTGGCTACGCGCCAGACAAGTTCCGCTTCGCCGACGTCGTCGAGGAATACGTGAGGTCTACGAGCCGGCGGTCCCGCGGCTCCACCGCGCGAACACTCCTACGGTTGCTGCTCGGGCTGCTGCTGCTGCTCGGGCTGCTCGCCCTGGCCCTACATCTCGTAGGCCTGCAGCCGTCCAATGTCTGACCTGCGCCACTGGCCACTGCCTCCTCTTATCCAGCTTCACCTTCTGGGCTTGGACCCGCCCCCGAACCACTGCCCCGGCCACACCCCGCCCCCTGGGCTTGGGCCCACCCCCTGGGTCTTGACTCCGTCCCTGCCCTGCCCCCCGCAGGCTTGGGCACGCCTCTGCTCCTTCTCTTGAGCCACGGCCCCGCCCTGGCCCCGCCCTCTGGGTCGCCCAGGCTTCATGCCTGGCCTGGCGGGGTTACCGAGGAGGTAGCCGTAAGGCCTCCTCCGCCTTCTAGGCTTTCTCCCTCTGCTCTGCCCAGACCTAGCCCGACCCCGGATTCTCCCCTGCTTTGGTTCCGCCCTGTTTCTGGCCCTACCGGTAGGATTGAGCCTTCCCCTTGGTTTCTCCTTCCGGGACTGGCCTTGCTCCTCCTTCTGGATCCGGTCCCTCCCCTCTCCTGCTTGTAATTCTGCGTAGCCCCGCCCTCTCCTTCTCTGGCTCCACCCCCTCCCCAGCCACGCCTCCTAGGTGAGCGCTTAGGGCCTGGCCGGAGTCATCTCTAGCGGCTAAGTGCTGGCGGGGGTGGCATTTGCAGCTGTTGCCTCTCTAGAGACGTTGGACCGTCCTCACTGCCCAAGCTCCTTTCTGTTTGTCCTGAGACGGTCTTGGGATCTTGGAATAGACCGATTCTAGGAGAATTGCTTTTGATCTGCTACCTTGATGTTTTGGTTTCACTCAGTCATGCACTTCTCCCTATGTGATGATAGCCAGGGTTGGAGGGACACCGGAGACCCAGGCTTCTGCCTAGCCAGACCTGGCCTTTTGGGTTTCCAGTTTATGAGTCTGGGGCTGATAATAAGCACAGGCTTCTGTGTCAGAAAAGATCTAAAACAAAACAAAACTTTTTAGGGTGGTCAAAAGATACAAACTTCCAGTTATAAAATAAATAAGTTATGGTGATATAATGGTTACTATGGTTAATAATACTATATTATATATGTGAAGGTTGTTAAGAGAGTAGATCTTCAAAGTTTTCACCACAAGGAACACAGGGTGGCTTGGTTAAGTGTCTCACTCTTGATTTCAGTTCAGGTCAAGATCTCACGGTTTGTGAGTTTGAGCACCATGTTGGGCTCTATGCTGATAATACGGAGCTTGCTTGGGATTCTCTCTCTCTCTCTGCCCCTACCCTGCTCACTCTATCGCTTTCTCTTTCAAAACAAACAAACAAACAAACAAAAAACTTAAAGTTTTTATCACAAGAAAAAATTATAACTATATGTGGTGACAGATGTTAACTGGATATTGTGCTCACTTCACAGTATATACATATATCAAATCATGTTGTACACCTGAAGCTAATATTCTATGTAAATTATATCCCCAAAAATAATTTTTTAAAGAATTGGACCTTTTGAAAAAGTACCAATATAATTGTAATGGGAAGAATTAGAACTTGTTTTGGTCATACTTTATAATTTGGTATTTCTTCCATATATGTGTTTTTAATTCTTATTTATTTTTGAGAGAGGGAGAGAGAGACAGAGCATGAGAAGGGGAGGGGGAGAGAGAGAGGGAGACACAGAATCCAAAGCAGGCTCCAGGCTCTGAGCTGTCAGCACAGAGCCCGACGTGGGCTAGAACTCAGGAACTGTGACATCATGACCTGAGCTGAAGTTGGATGCTTAACCAACTGAGCCACCCAGGTGCCCCTATTTCTTCCATATATTAATAAGGGAGCAGTGGTGATCACCAGAATCTTTAATGTTTAAACTCACAAAACTTCGTAATCCAGCCTTGCTCTCCACAGAAACAGTGCCCCCTTCCACATTGTCTTGGTATTGATTGTATCAAGATATCAGTGTTTAAATATATCCATGTATATATCATAATGTGTACAAGTGGAACTGGCCCATCAAACAATGGATCCTGGCAGAGAAGAAAACGATCACAAGCCTAACAAAAGTTGTGGTGGAGGGGAACGAATGTATTAGAGCCAACATGACCATCCCCAGTGTATCCCTCTCTGCTGAACAATTAAGAAAGTTTGTGAAGCAGTTAAAAATTGTATGCTCCTCTTTGATAGGTTGAACTACTTGTGTGCATATAATTTTTCAAAGCTCAGTAATAATCCTTTATGTCTGTTTTGATGCTTGACAGTTTGAAAGGGCTTTCATCTGTATGCCCTTATTTAATTCTTTTCTTTTCATTTTTTTTTTTGATGTTATTTTTGAGGGAGACAGAGACAGAATGCGAGTGGGTTGGGGCAGAGAGAGAGGGAGGCACAGAATCCAAAGTAGGATCCAGGCTCTGAGCTGTCAGCACAGACCCCAACGCGGGGCTCCAACTCACAAGCTGTGAGCTCATGACCTGAGCCAAAGTCAGGCTCAACCGACTGAGCCACCCAGACATCCCTGTATGCTCTTATTTAATTCTTAGGGCTACCCTTACAGTAGGTTTTATCATTCCCATTTTACAGATGAGGAATCTGGGGGTGTGTCTAACTAAAAAGGGTGGGGGTTACTCCTCTGCAGCTGAAGTAATTTGGAGGCGCTGTCCAAGGCCCACTGGCCCAACGCTCCTCATGGTTATTTCTGCTCTTCTGTACCTCAGCCATCTCACGGCTTAGTTTGAGCTCTGGTATCTACCTCAGGCCATTTGGGGCTGGCAGCCCTTGGGCTCCCTTTCTTCTCAGTAACACATTTGCATCTAAACTCACCTCCTTCTTCTTTGACTTTCCTCTATCAATCCTGAGAAATCTGTTCCCAGGGCCAGGAAAACAGACTTTCACTGTTCGCGTAATCTTCTACACCTTTTGTCTACTGCCAAAACTCAGCTTTCAGAAAACAAAAGGAAAATCAATTCCTTTGTTCTCTCCATTTCTCTAAGTCATCTGTTTCCTGAGGCTCTGAACATCTACACCCTGGGCCTGGGGGCTGTGTGGGTCACTATGCCAAGAAAGCTTCCCTCCTTTCGTGTTTTTACCCAAAGGAAAAGGAGGTAGCACCTGCACCCAACAGACAGAGTTCCTGTGAGGATTTTAGAGGCAGCTCAGATAACCAGCCCTCCATGCATGAGGTTCTGAGAGAGGTAGGAGGGCCTAGCTTACTTGGAAACACTGAGCAAAAGCAACATGAATGCAGAAAATAGAGCTGGCAGTGTGAGCAGCCAATCAGAATGGATCATCAAAGGTAAATCCATGAGCTTTCCACTGTCAGTGCTGAAACTATACCCTGAAGGGGTGCCTGGGTGGCTCAGTTGGTTAGGCATTTATCTGACTCTTGATTTGGGCTCAGGTCACGGTCTCACATTTTGTGAGTTCGAACCCCACATCAGGCTCTGCACTGTGCAGAGCCTGCTTGGGATTCTCTCTCCTCTCTCTCTCTGCCCCTCCCAAGCACGCTGTCTCTCTCTCCCTCAAAATAAATAAACTTAAAAAAAAAATCATCGGTGAAACTATTCCCTGTTGTAGATGCAAGGCCAGGTGTCTAAAATATCCCCCAGTTTCAGGGTGTCTGGCTGACTCAGTGGAAAGAGCATGATCTCAGGGACCTGAGTTCCAGCCCCATGTTGGCTGTAGGGTTTACTAAAAAACAAAAATTATCCTCCAGTCTCTCTCATCTGAAAAATATCCTCACTTAACTCCCCATTTCCTCTCTCACTAGTGCTCCTACGGCTTTCCTCCTCAAAATCAAATTTTGTGTTCAGTTGTCCACACATATGTTTCTGTTTCTTCTCTTCAACTCATTCAATATGTCTTTAATCAGGGTCAATGACCTTGTCCATAAATCATAAGTCCAATGGATATTTTTTAGTCTTTATCTTGCCAAGCCTCTTAGCAGTGTTCAACATGGTTGGCTACTTCCTGTTTGCAATACTCTTTTTGGCTTATGTGACACCACACCTGTTTTCCACCTATGTCTCTGACCAGTCCTTCTTTGTCTCCTCTCTTCTGTCCCCCATTTAAAAAAAATGTTTTATTATTTATTTTTGAGAGAGAGACAGAGTGTGAGCGGGAGAGGGGCAGAGAGAGAAGGAGACACAGAATCTGAAGCAGGCTCCAGGCTCCAAGCTGTCAGCACAGAGCCCGACGCGGGACTCAAACTCACGGACCGCAAGATCATGACCTGAGCCAAACTCGGTGCTTAACTGACTGAGGCGCCCAGGCACCCCTCCTACTGCTCTCTATTTAAGATGACGTTCCTCAGGACTCTGTCTTGGCCCCTCTACTGCCCCTGTGCACTCTTCCTGAGCAAATACGTCTATTCCACTGCCTCCCAAGTCTGCATCATTTGTTTAGAGTGTTCTCTTGACCTCCAGACTTCTATGTCCAACCTCCTCCTCAAGCCCATGTCCCACATCTCACGCTCATTGTGAATCAAGCTGAAAGGATCTTCACACAAATTCCTCTTCATCCTATATTCCCTCCGAGGGAAAGAAGAGGCACCACCAGAGCCACCATCCAGTGGCTCAAGTCCAAAACCTGGTCATCACTTTGACACGTCCTTCTTCTTCATCCCTTCTTCAGTGAGTCTGGTCAGACTCACTTCCAAAACATCTCTCTGTCCTACACACTGTCACAACCATGCTGCAAGCCACTCTCCTTTCTCCTAGACAACTGAAGTAGGCTTTGAATGGAACCTCCCGTTCCTGCTGCCAGAAGGAACTTTCTAAACCGAAAATTGGAACATGCCACCCTCCATCTTAAAACCTTTTGATGATTTCTCACTGCCCTCAGGACCAAGTTCAGGGCCTTAGCCTAGCTTTCATGACCCTGCTTGCCTAACACTCAGCCTCATCTCTTGCCATTAGTCCCTGCCGCTCTCTGCTCAGCTGCCCTGAATTGCCTTCAAAGCATCTCAAACTCACCAGGCTCTTGATTGCCACCAGGATTTTCCACAGTCTGATTCCTCTTCCGGAGCTCCTCTCTCCCAGCTTCACATACCTAATCTCTCAATTTCAAGTCCCAGGGAAATGACACATCCTAGGTTGACCCTGAGCCAGGTGAGCATGTTGTGCCCTGCGTAACACTCTGCACAGGTGTAATTAATGAAATTACCACAGCTGGAAAGCTGATGAGAAGCTTACCTGCCTGTGTGCTCTGTAGCCTCAAGACGAACTTGGTTTCTTGCACATAGTAGGCCCTTCATAGTTATTGAATAAACAAGCAAACAAACAAACAAACAAGGGGCCCCTGAACCAAGCGTGAAGGCCAAATAGGGGGTGGATCAATGAAGCTGGAACTTCAAGGTTGATACCACACGTGGGGCAGGCCCGGTGAAATCTCAACCTTTCCACAGGGTCACCTGACACCTTTTCTACCAACAGAGGTTTGTGGAGTCAGCCAGAGCTCTCCATAGGATACAGAGCGTGCAGGGAAAGGAACCTCCCAACTCAGGTCATAATTAAAACCACCCCCACCTAACCTTTGTCCTTAAGGGGTAAAGCGGCCTGCTCACTCTGGCCGCCCCTGGAAGCATTAGAGATGTAGGCAGTCTGTTGGGAACTATTAAAGTTATTTCAGATGCTTTCCCCTTGGACATAAGGAGACGCTTCTGTTTTTGTTTTTCAGATAGCAGGATTGGTGGGTTTGTGTACTGTGCTAGGGAAAGGCAGTGCCTGGGCTGCAGTTTCTTGCTTTTCCCGCTTGCTCTCCATTTCATTTGTAAAAACAGAGTCATAAAGGAGAAGAGATGAAGAGGGATTAGGAGATGGTAAACAAATTGAAAGGTTCAAGAAAAAGTGAGACCATGAAGGGGTGTGGCAGCGGTGGGATTCGAACCCACGCCATCGAAATGACTGGAGCCTAAATCCAGCGCCTTAGACCACTCGGCCACGCTACCGCCCGTCGCAGAGCTTTCCGCTGAGACTATATTAGTCTAATGACGTATGTCCCACACTCTGTGACCCCGCCCTCTTAGATTTGCGCATGCCCAATAGCAACCTGGAGTCTCCTGCGTCTGTGAAGGTATCTTGATCTGTGGCTTCTTTCGGGGCTTTGGAATCACAGTATTTATATGATTGACAGCAATAACTATGGTCAGAATGCCACATTTAAAGAGAAAGAAGAGTTCCTGAGTGTTAAACATGAATATTCAGTCCTCACGTGTGTGCATTCGATTTGCCGTGTGCGTCGTATACTGTCTACGGCCACCAGGGGACGGTGCCGCGCTGCCGCTTCCTCCCTTGCTGGGCTGGGGGGTCCCGCGCGGAACCCTGCTATGCACAGAAGCCGGCCCGGTCCCCATCCTGCGGACTTCCCAGCCCTATTCCACGTCATCTCTGCAATCCCAGGTGTCCCCATGGCCTGGTCCCTGCCATTGCGAGGTAAGAATCACCGGTCTAGGTGAATGTCGTTACAATGTCAATGAATATTGTTACAGATTATTTGTATGTTGGTCTCCCTCAATCATAATTCTTGGCTACATCTTAGAGAGGGAGAAACTGACTCGCAGAGAGACGAAGTAACTTGTTTCAGCTGCCCCAGGTAGAGCCAGTATTCTCCAGCCTCCCAAGACCCCAGTGTTCTTCTATGCAGGCTCTTTCAGTGTTTTTTTGTTTTTAATGCAATAAGTACAGATCAAATACATAATACATAAGTACATAGCAAACTTCCATTTCCTGTCCTCCGTAATTAGTTAACGTTTTGTGTATTTGCTTCAAATATTCTTAAATAAAAAATAAACTGAACTAAGCTGTAAGTAAGATTCAAGTCTCCTTTGATATCTGCAAGTTCGATCCCCCTTCCTCCTTGCTCAGGAGTCTCAGATGCTTTTAGTTAGTCCACTTTTTTCGAATTTTACCTACACATAGGCTTCTCCATTTCCTTGCATATTTAAGGAAAATAACAAAACTACAGTAAAGCTTGACAGGTGGGTGTGGTAAGCTGAATAATTCCTCCACCCACCAAAGACGTCCACATCCAAATCCCCAGAACCTGTGAGTATGTTACTTTATGGGACAAAAGGGACTTTGTTGGTGTGATTAAATTAAGGATCTTCAGGTAGGGAGACTGTTCTGGATTATCCACATGGGCCCAAGGTAATCACAAGGGTCTTTAGAAGAGAGACGTAGGAATTAGAGCAGGAGACGTGCAGACAGAAACAGAGGTCCCAGTGATACAGCCGCAAGCCGAGGAATGAACTAGAAGCTGTTAAATGTAAGCACACGGATTCTCTCCTGCAGCTTATGAAAAGGAACACAAGTGCCTGACACCTTGGTTTTTGGACTTCTAAATTCTGGACTAAATTCTGGAACCCATTGTGTTGTTTCAATCCACTAAATTTGTGGTAATTTGTTACAGCAGTAATAGAAAACCGAAACAGTGTATAAACTGACCTGTAGGCTTGGGAACACAGCCTGAGCCTTGAGCCTAGGAAATCTACTCTCTGGACCTCAGTTATTTGTCTGTAGTGATAATGGGGCGATGATGATACCCAGCTCACAGGATTGCTATGGGAATCCCATTCGTTCATTCTGCAGGTATTTCTTGAGCTCCTTCAACATGTCGGGCACTGTTCCGTGTACTTGGCTACACTGGAGTGAAGCGGAGGAAGGTTAAACGTGGTGATGTGCGTCGTGCACTCAAACCTCCCTGGCACATAGTGTGGGTGGTGTGGTGGTGGTGACTCCAGCAGCCTGAGCTCCCCACTCCCTCCCAGTACCTCAGTTTGCTCACCACCAGAGTTCTTACATGGGTGCTGACCACTTGGTGGTATTATTCCACATACATCTCCCCACCACTGCCTCGAGCTGGTATTTGGCTTTTTCTGAGGACTGTAATGGGCCCGGCTGGAATGTCGACTCCGGGAGGGCAGGTGATGGTGTCTTGTTCACCCAAAGCTATTTCCCCAGGACCTAGAACAGTATTGGCAGTAAGACTCTTCCTTATACTGGTGGTTTTGCATCCTTGGTCGAGGCCACTCCCTCTTGCTATGTGGGCTTTGACGAAGTCAGAGGCAAATGCTTCTGGGCTGGACCTGCCCAGCATGAGAGCTAGCTCGTAGATCTTTTGTCTGAACGTAGCCAGACTGTGGTCTATTCTTCTGGAAGATCACCTGTGGCCACAAGCAGGAAACAGAGACCTCTTCAGGTTATCTACCGCCACCCCCAAACACACACCCATCCCTGTCGTGACTCCCATTTGCTGGGAGCAACCTTTCCCCACCCCAGCTCGCTCTCTCTCTCTCTCTGATAACTTAATTCAAGTGAACATTAACCTTGCACCTACTAGACCTGATCAGGCAAAGAGCAGGTCTTCTGGGAGGACTTTCCAGATACCCTCGGGCCAAGAGGTGCTTCTTCAAAAGAACAAAAATCCAGGGGAAGCAAGGCCATGAGCCCATCTGAGCATTTCTCCCCCGCTGGCCCGCCCGTGTGGCCTCCCACAGACTTGCTGACCCGGCTTCTCCGGTGATTTGTGTCTTCAAGGGTGCCGCTTGAGAGAGGTCAGCTTCTGTGCAAAGCCAGCCCCAGCACAGCGAGGGTGGGGAGGCCACAGAACCCAAAGCAGCTAGACTGCTTCATTTTGAGGTTTTGTTTCATTTTGGTTTTTGTTTTGGTTTCGAGTGACGTTTCAAAATAGCGTTTGTAAAAGTAATATGTGTTCCTTGTTGAGACTCGAGCAAAAAAAGAAAAGCAAAAATGAAATAAAATCACCTTGAATTTCTCTACCCAGTTAAACTCTGTCAGCGGTTTGCTAATGGAAAATGCTGAGTCTTGATCTCAGGGTTGAGTTTGAGCCCCAGCCCCACCTAGGGTGTAGAGATTATTTTTTAAATCTTGAAAAAAAAATAGGGGGTACCTGGGTGGCTCAGTCAGTTAAGCGTCCAACTTCGACTCAGGGAATGATCTCCTGTCTCTTTTCTGGCTTCTGTGCCAACAGCTTGGAGCCTGGAGCCTGCTTGGGATTCTGTGACTCCCTCTCTCTCTGCCCCTCCCCCACTCGCACTCTGTCTCTCCCTCTCTCTCTCAAAAATAAATATTAAAAACATTTTTTAAATAAAAACATCCTAAAAAAATAAATTTGAAATGTAACGTAATGCATGCCGGTTGTAATTTTTTTTTCAAATGTTATATCATATGTATCAAGTTGGAGGGAAGTTCTCTTCCTCACCATTGCTGTCCTTTACAACTGAATCCCCACAGCTCAGGCAGAAGCTCTTTACCCTGTAAAGAGTGACCTTCCAGATCTTTTCCTATGCAGATGTGTGTAAATGCCCCACTCTGTTCCTGGGGTTTGCTTTGCACAAGGCAAGGGGAGAAATGCACCACCCAAAAGACCCAAGTGTAGTCATTTTGTGTGAGTCTTCCTATAGCTACACTTGGGCTATGCCATGGTTCTGTGATGCCCTTCATGTTTTATGCCCAGGAGGCCGGGGACCTTCTGAGCCACGGAAGTGCGCCAAGAAGGACTTTGAAGCTACTGCTTTAAAGCATCTCACTGTGGTTCCCGAAAGTTGGGAGACAGGATTTTATAGGGCAGAGAAACTACTGTGTATGATACTACAACGGTGGGTACATGTCATTATACATTTGTGCAGATTCATGGAATGTACAACACCCAGAGCGAACCCTAATGTTGACAATGGACTTGGGTGGTAATGATGTGTCAGTGTAAGTTCACCACTTGTAACAAATGTACCGCTCTGGTGGGGGACATTGATGACAGGGAGGCCGTGCCTGTGTGGGGACAGGGGAGATATGGGAAATCTCGGACCTTCTGCTCAGTTCTGCTGTGAACCTAAAATCGCTCTATAACTGCTGCGGACGCAGGCTCCTAGGGACAGGAGATCTGAGCCTTTAACACTGGAGAACATTTCCCTTCTGTGGCATATGGGGCTAGGGTGGTTCTCCATCCTCTCTGAGCCTCTGTGAGGGTTATACCCATCTCTTGGAAGGTGAGAACAGCCATGTATCCGGGACGGGGCTAGTGCGCGTAAGAGCTGGGCTACTGCTCCTAGTGACCTTTCTTCTGCTGCCACACCCCGAAGCACCGTGGTGAGATGGAGACTCCATGAGCACTTTGTGTGTGTGTGGGGGGGGGGGGGGGGGGGGGGGGGGGGGAGGGGGTTAACACCTCTAATGTGATGTGATTCACATGCCGTACAATATCCCCATTTATTTATTTGCTTATTTTAAAGAGAGCACACCTGAGCAGAGGGAAGGAGAGAGAGAGAGAGAAAGAGAAAGGGAGAATCTTAAGCAGGCTCCACACTCCACGCACAGCCCGACACGGGGCTCAATCCCACCACCCTGGGATCATGACCTGAGCTGAAATCAAGAGTCAAATGCTCAATCCAGTGAGCCACCCAGGCACCACTATACCCATTTAAAGTGTATAATTCAGGTTTTGTTTTTGTTTCAATATATTCAAAGTTTGCAACCATCACCATGATTATTAATTTTAGAACATTTTCATAGCCCCCAAAAAGAAACCCCACGCCCTTTTGTAGTCACTGCCCATTCTCCCCAAACTCCCCTCCCAGCCCCAGGCAACCAATAATCTACCTTCTGTCACTTTGAATTTCCCCAATCTGGACATTTTATATCAATACATTTATATAGTAAGTTGCCTTTTGTGACTAGCTCCTTTCGCTTAGCATAATGGTTTTTCCTTAAAGATTTAATTTTTAAGTAATCGCTACCCCCAATGTTGGGCTCGAACCCACAACCGCAAGAATAATAGTCGTTCGTTCCACCGACTGAGCCAGCCGGGCGCCTCTTAGCATAATTTTTTTAAGGTTCATCCATGTTGTAGCATGTGTCAGTGCTTCATTCATATTTACTGCCAAATAATATTTCGTTGTATGGATATACCACATTTTAATTACCTGTTCACCAGCTGATGGATAGTCGGGTTTCACATTTTGGCTATTATGACTAAAACTGTTCTGAACATTCATGTATCAGTTTTTGTGTAGGCATATGTTTTTATTTCTCTTGGGAATGGAATTGCTGGGTTGTATGGTAACCCAATGTTTAATTTTTTGAAGCAAATGTTTTCAAAGTGGTTAAACCCAAAGGGTTTTCTTTGAGTGGTAAGAGCTCTCTATATATTCTAGCTACGAATCCCTTATGAGATACAGGATTTGTCAATATTTTCTCCCATTATCTGAAATGTCTTCTCACTGTCTTTTTTTTTTTTTTTTTTTTTAAAGTATTGTTGAGTCACAACCACACAGTATTACATTAGCTTCAGGTGTGTCTTTTCACTTTCTTGATCGTATCTTTTGCATCTTGTGGGTTATTGAGTCCCTTACTCTGGACCCCTTTGGTGGTAAAGGGGGAAAAAACCCAACTCCCTGTGGGTGAGAAGAGGGATTTTTCCAATAGAGGCGGGGATTTTGTCCCTCAGAGCTTGAAGAGGAGATGGCTGCCTGTGTGACAGAAGGAGGGGCAGGCTTTAGGACAGGGGAGCAAGGCTTGGAACTGGAGTGGGCCAATGAAGAGTGCCCTGGGAAGGGTTTATTCTTCCTCTTGGATACTGTAACATTGCTAGTATGGTTTAATGTTTTCCGTCCTATATTTAATTCTTGTTACCCCAAACTTTTCAGTAAAGTCTGAACAACTTTGTGCGATGGTTATAGGAGGTGATCAAGGACGGAGTAAAAACCAAGAATGCTTCTGACCCACATCTCCTTGCTGAGGCCACCCAGGCACTGTCTTCCTAAAGCTACTGGAAGTGATGCCTACTTTTCCTTGAGAGCCCGGCTCAAATGCCATTTCTTCAGAGAAGCCTTTCTGAGCAGGTTTGCCTTATAATCTCTCCTTGTTGCCCATACCTCTCGCTCCTGGCACACCTGGAGGTTTATAATGGTATGACGGAATAATGACTATGAGAGAAATTGCCGTTGTCCCATTTCTTACCCCATTAGTTCTCCGAAGGCAGGCCTTTCCCCCAACTCCTAGCACAATACTTGGCCCACAATAGGGGCTTAATAAATTTTTGCCATGAGAATGAATGTCCAGAAACCCTAGGCTTAAATCCTATTAGCTTAACGACTCTCTGGAAAAGAGATTCTCGTTTTTATGCTTGCTAGAAAAGATGCAGATAAGTATCTCATTGGCCTGGCTTGGGTCACATGCTCATCCCAGAACCAATCAGTGTGGCTAAAAGGATGGAATGTGCTGATTGGCCAGGTCTTCTCGTGTGTTCACACTTGGCCCCACGTCAGTGGGAAGGGCCATCCTCACAAACTGAGAATAGGGTGAGCTGGTTTCCTGAGGACAAATCAAGATCCTCCTGCAAAGAAGGGGACTTCTGGGCAGACAAAACTTACAGAGGCTCAGAGGAGTTAAATAGCTTGCCCAGCACCACTCAGAGCTTTACGTACTTAAGTAATGCAGTCTTGGTGGGGTTTTTTTTGTTTGTTTTTTGTCTGGTTTTGGACTTGGACAGAGTAGCTCAGACTCTGTTCCTGCCCAACGTTCCCACCGTCAGAATTTCAGGTGCAATTTTGTCTTGCCAAAAGCCAGTTTTCCCAAAACATCAAACCAAAATATCTACTGGCTCTGGTATTTTCCAAAACTTGTAGTACAGAGGCCAGAGGCTACAACCCTCAGTGATAGGTTTCAAGACCATTTCATTTTATTCATTCCCCCCCCCCCCCCACTACCTTATGAGATGCTGCCATATGTCATCCCCCTTCCTCAAGCCACATAAACTTGAACCTGCTCCCTACAGAGGCCATGGTACCTGGTAAGCTGAAGGCCTTTGCTCTCTCAGGGGACTCTGAATGTTCAGGGACCTCAAAAACTGCAGAGTCAAGGCTTAGGGACAGGACACTTGAGGGGCCAGTGTATACTCATGCCTGGGTCAAATCCTGGGTCTGCCATTGACTGTGTAACCTTGGGAAAGTCCTTTAACCTGTCTCAGTCTGTGTATGAAGTGGGGACAATAAGAGCATTGGGATGGTAATCAAAGAGCTAATCCTGTAAAGCAGTTACTTACCACAGTCACTTGCACAAAGTGAGTGTCCTGTAAAAATATCAGCGCCTACTACATCCCCCCATATACCAAAGCAAGCGTTACAAATGACAGGTGGCTCTTGACTACGAAAACATGTTCACAAGCTAGTGTCACCCAGGGAAAGGAGCAAGAGAAAGGAGTCACTCTTCCTTAGAAAAATGTGAATATACTTACATGTATACCCAGATATCATTGTCTGTCTCTGGTCTGCCTGCACCTGTGGTCTCTGTGTTTGCTGGGCCTCACCTGAGCAAAGACTCAGCATGCCCTCCAGCTCCTGTAATATAGATGCCCTTTGCCAAGAGGAGCCACCTTAGAAATCTCTTGGGCAGGGGTGCCTGGCTGACTCAGCTGGAGGAGTGCACCACTCTTGATCTTGGGGTGGTGAGTTTGAGCCCCATGTTGGGTGTTAGAGATTACTTAAATAAGTAAAACTTAAAAAAAAAAAAATCTATGTAAGCCTCAGTTTTATGATCTGTGAAATAGAGCTAATGCAACCTACTCACAGGGTTGGTGTGAAACTGGAATGAGATAAATCACTCAATAAATATCACTTATTATTTTTATATCTGAAATTATATCTGAAGTAAGAGCTGTGAAATTTCTAAAAGTTTATTAGAAAAGTATCTGGAAGGATATAGTATCAGCATGTTCACAGTAGTTATCACACGTTTTGTATCCTTTCTTTTTTATACCTTTCTATATTTATCCATTCATTCCACAGGTGTTTATTAAACATTTACTATATGCCGAGCCCTGAGAGTTAGGAATACGGCAATTTACTGGAATGGTAAGGAACGTCTACAGGGGATACTAATCAAATAATCACACAAATAGCTGCAATTGTCCTAAGTGCCTACGTTTTAACAAAGAAGAAATCAGGGGAAAAAACAATTTCGGATAAAAATATTTTAAGGTTACACATGGAGACTCAAACAATGAGATGGATTTCTAGTGATTTTGGAAAGGACTTCTCGAATTACCCACCGGGAGGGCGCCCCTTTCGCGGGTGGGTGCTAGGACCGCCCCCCACATTAGGTCCGGACGCCGTGTAGTCAGCAGGCGGGGAGGCTGGCATTCAGCGCGGATTGTGCACTGGGGCCTGGAGACTTGCGTGGCGGCTGCAGGAGCGGTGGCGGCCACCGGGGGGCGGGCACGTAAGTGCTGCGCGGTGCGCCCGCCGAGCCAGAGCCCCGCCCCTGCCCACCGGCTGGTGCCCCAGCCCCGCTCCTGCCGGGATCCGACGTCCGTTTCCCTGCGCTGCAGCTGCCCCAGCTCCGCTGACTGTCGCCGGCGCTCCCGCCCCCGACACGCGTCCTCAGCGCCCCGGGATCGTTCCAGCGGCCCATCGCGCCCCGGGATCGTGCCGGCGGCCGCCGCGCCCCGAGATCTATCCAACCGCCCTGCGCAGCCCTCTCTGCCTCCCAGGAGCGCCTGCCGGTGCGCCCTGCTCGCCGCTCCCCGGGACTTTCGGGGGGCCCGCCCGCCCTGCACCCTGGAGCACCGGGCCGCGAGCCTCTGCCAACTCCTCTGGTTCTTCGCGGCCGTGGGCAGCGGCTGCGGTGCCTGTCCGCCCGAAGGAGGTAAGTGCTGGCCGCGTGTAGCCAGGCGGATGGGGGGCCGGGATCCGGCGCTGCAGGCCTGGCGCGCCCCGGTGCACCGGCTCCCGGAGCGCGCTGGGTCCGAGCCTGGAAGTGGGGCGGAGGCGGCGCAGAGTGTGTGAAGCGCTTCTTCTGTGGGTTCAACTCTTTGGGACTCTGTGTTTGCTTCTGTAAAAGCGGGGAGTCATGCAGATTAACGGTAGTGTCTGTTGGGAAAACACTTGGCAACGTCGGCAGGGAGAGGCAGTTTGGGGGCCTCCGCCCCGGGCTCCTCAGAGCCCGTAGAGGGTGGGGGCAGTGCTGCCTTCCTGTCTCCTGCGGGGGGCCCCGAGCCGCATGCCCTACCCTGGCCCCTGAACAAGAGGCCTGAATTCCTGGAACCCCGAGGACAGCGTAGACGCGCCCTTGCTGTATTGTTGACTGCGGGAGGGAGTTTGGGTGTTGGCAGGCTCCGCCGACATGTGCGCCGAGGGCCGGGCATTGATAGGCGAGTGGTGGCGCGGGGGTGGAGGCCTCTTGGGTAAGTCCCGGCCTAGATCTGCCAGCACCCGGGCGGAGAACTGAGGGGAGCCAGCTCGGCTGAGCCCCTAGAGTGACAGATGGACCGCATGGGAAGGGGCCGCTACATGTGCTGTGGGGACACTCTGGGAGCCTGACTTCTGGGCCCTTGGCCCGGGACGCTGCTTGCCTGGGGCCACAGTTTCAGCCAGGAAGTGGAGTGACATAGTCCAGCCCTATGATTTTATAGAGGAGGAAACCGAAGCCCAGGGTTGTCTAACAGCCAACTAATGCGCAAAAGGGACTAAGCGCGGACCCTTAGAGCAAGCAGGTGGGAGCCAGTTGTGCCCACCGTGTGGAGGTGCGTGGAGGGGGGGAGGTTACTGGGAGGCTTCCTGGAGGAGATGATGTTTGAGCTGATTTGGAAAGGATGCCTGTGGAAGGAGGTAGGGTTTAGAGATAGCGTATGCACACATTCATTCCTTTGTTCATGTATTAACTCAACAAATACGATAAAGCTTCTAGACGATGTGGATTCAGGTGTGACACAGTTGGGATGGCCATCCTCCCTCCTTTGAGTTCCCTTCTCAAAGAGGGGTTTGCAGGGGTCAGGGGAGGCAGAAAGTCAGAGCCTAACGATCACTTAATATGGTTTCAGATTGTGTAGGATCGATTGTGTACATTCTGTGATGTACAGTTTCTCTCTTTTGTGCTTTCGGTGACGGCACACTGCTTTTTGGCTGATTGAGGATGTAGCCCTGGGTTTATTTTAAACCGTTTTTAATGTATAATATGGCAGAGATGGCGATTAGTCCCCTCTTCTGGGGGTATCACCTGGCTGAATTTCCCAGGCTCCCTTACAGTTTGGTGGGCTGTGTGACTGCATTTTGGCTGATGGGATGTGAGCAGAAATAGCGAGTGCCCCTCTTGAGCTTGAACCCCAAAAACCTCCCGCCCCCTCTGTCCACATATACCAATGGAGTTGGAGGGCTCTGAGGGCCTAGGAGAGGGCAGAGCTACCAGACGGGAGGAGTCTGGGCCCCTGAATGACTGTGGAGCAGAGCCCCACCCCCCTTTCTGCCTCCCTTGGGGGTCCATGTCTGCTGAAGGGAATGGGGCTCCAGTAAGCTCTTTGGAAGGTCTGGGGCTGTGCGTGGGGTTTGTTGGCTGTGGCCTTTGCATCCGGGCGATCGGGCTGGGCTGTTTCCCTGGGGAAGGGCATCTTTAAGGCCTTTTTTCTCACACTGGTCAGATTCCCCAAAGAAGTCTTGTCCAGTCTTTGGCAGGATTGACAGCCAGTTGCCGGGACACGGAGAACATTGTGGGAGAAAATGGAAGGTCAACGGCAGAAACTTGGATTTGTTCAAGCTCCTTCTCTAGGAATCACTCTTTCTGACCCAGTTCTTAAAGCTGAAGCAGAAAAAAAAAATTGATGGTTGGGACTATATCCAAAGTAATGGCGGCTGGCTGGACTGATTAAAAAATAAAAGTTTTGTGTTGGAGAGATCAGTTCTGTTGACCAAGAAGCTGCAGACTGTTGCCTTAGTAAACAGAATATTCTAGAAGAAGGTGATTATGGTGGCCACCACAGGATGAAAGCGTTTTTTGTTTTGTTTTTGAGAGAGAGAGAGAGAGAGAGGAGAGCATGTGAGTGGGGGAGAGGGACAGTGTGTGTGTGGGGGGGAGAGAGAGAGAGAGAGAGAGAGAGAGAGAGAGAGAAGAGAATCTTAAGCAGGCTCCATGCTCAGCATGGAGCCGGATATGGGGCTTGATCCCACGATGCTGGGATCATGACCTGAGCCAGAATCAAGAGTCAGAAGCTCAGCCAACTGAGCCACCCAGGTGCCCCTAAAGTGCCTTGGGTATTTGAATGTTGCTGGATTGAACCCTTGTAGACAAGACTGATGGGCACAAGCAGAAGGCTCTGAACAAAGGAAACAGCGAGTTACTAACATGCTGATGATAAAATAGGAGATGACGGTCTCTGGGTCCCCAAAACCGTAGGGCTGGGAACACCCAGAGAAGCATTTCAAATGGCTAGAAAGTCAGAGGGGTGGACAAGTGTTCAGATCTTCAGCTGTGACACTTTCTCGCCCTAGCAAGGACTCCACAGGTGGAGTCAGCTGCAGAGAATTTCTCTAGGCCATTGGTTCTGGAACTTAACTGCACATTATCAGAACCACCTGGTGAGCTTGTTTAAACACAGATTGCTGGGCCCACCTCCAGAGTTGACTTCAGTGGGACTGGAGTGAGGCCCGAGAATTGGAAAATACCATGTTCTGCTGCTGCTGCTACTGGTGGTCCCATGACCGCACTTTTAGAAGGACTGATTTAGCAAGTGATGGCGAGTAAAAGCCCTGGATTCAGCCCACACTGTCTTCACACCCAACTATCCCACTTTCTAGCCATGTGATTTTGGGGAAGTCACTTAACCTCTCTGTTCCTCAGTTTCCTTGTCTGTAGGATGAAGCTAATAGTGCCTACCTCCTGGGCTTCAGGGGAGGCTCCCTGGAGGAGGCCGCATCTAAACTGAGACCTGAAGGATGAGCAGAACAGTTGGCCAGGGGTTGGGTAGGGAGGGCAGGCCTGGCTGCGTGCCAGGCAGAGGGCACAGGGAATGGGGAACCTGTGTCCTCCAGGGAACTGAGAGGAACTATGGTGTAAGTGCTTTGTAAGTGACACTGAAATGCTGCAAATCTGTTCTGTGCTACGTGTCTCAGGGCAGGATTGCAGTTGAGGGAGAGTTGACCAGGTTGTGTGGAAAATGGGCTGCCTGGAAGCAGCGCCAGTTATTCCTGCCCACATTCCATTGGCCTGAATGAAGTCACATGGCCCCACCTAGATGCACAGGATGCTGGGAAATGTAGTCCGTGGTGGAGCAGGGGAGCACAAATCTGTGGTGGAGAGCTAGCTGTCTATGCCACAGCAGCTTTTTATGACCCTTGGCCACCTCTCTTACCTCTCCTTCTCTGCTTACTCTGCTCTGCTTTGTAGGATGAGTGAATTTTACAGATGAGGAAGCTGAGGTTCAGAGAGGTTAAGTAATTTGCCTAATGTCACTCAGCTAGTAGTGGCAGAGACAGGACTTGAACCCAGGTCTATTTGTCCTTGAAGCCTGTTGGTCCAGATGGTAGTCCTGGGTGCTTTTTAAGGGCCTCCCTATGATCCAGGTTTTCCTAATCAGGATCTCAGCCATGTCTCAAGCTAACTAAGCCCCAGATGCCTTGTAATTATAATGGCATAGTCCCTCCACTCCACGCCTGCACTGCCCATGATGTCCATAGAACTTGCCATCTTTTCTCTAAATATTCATGCAACATGCATTTACATAGAACCTGCTGTGTGCCAGGCATTGTGCTCTTGGCTCGGAGCTGGCGAGGAATAAGACACAGCCCCTTTTGTTCCAAACGTTCACATGGTTTGGCCACCGAGAGGCTATGTAAACACAGAGTTCCCCTGAGAAGTGAGACACGCTGGATCCCTGGTCTGACCCGCCAGGAGTACAGAGTGTCCCAGGTACATGAGAAGGGTGCCCAGCAAATGATTAAAAATTAAATTCAAGCTCTCTTGTGCATTTTGTAAACCGAAGCTATAATGACATTATTATGTGCTTTGTATTCTAAAATGTGTTTTTCTGATTTTTAAAACAATAAAATTGCCTTTGCTCCATGACAGTTTTATATGCACAAAGCACGGCGTATGTGCCGCAGTGATCTTTTTATGAGCCTCAGTGGAGCAAACGTTGACTTCTCTCCTTGGGTTCAGCCGCGGGGTGCTGTTCTCATCAGTGAGTAAGTTTATTCTTCAGTTCAAAAGAAACACCAGGACAGGTATGCATGGAGATCTGCTTTTAAAGAGGAGAGGAGGGGGAGTGGGTCAGGGGAAGCTCCTAGAGCTTCCCCCAGAATCTTTCTAAAGTGGGGTTTCTCGGAACTATTAACATTCTGAGCTGAATACTTCTGGGTTGTGGGGCCTGTGCTGTGCACTGTAGAGTGTCAAGCAGCATCCCTGGTGCACTCGGTACACTATTCACTAGATACCAGGTGTACTCGGAGGGTTGTGACAACCAAAAACGTCTCCAGACGTTGCCAAAATGTCTCCTGAAGGGGCAAAAGTGCCCCAGTGTTTAGGGCCACTGTTCTAGGCTACATTTGTTTCCCATTGCTCCTATAGCAAATCACCACACGCTTAACACAAATTTCTTATGGTTCTGGAGGTCAGAAGTTCAAAAGTCAAGGGGCACATGGGTGGCTCACTCAGTCGGTTGACTGTCTGACTTTGGTTCAGGGCGTGATCTCACGGTTTGTGAGTTTGAGCCCCGCATCAGGCTCGCTGCTGTCAGCACAGAGCCTGCTTCAGATCCTCTGCTTCCCCCTCTGCCCCTCCCGTACTCACGCTCTCTCTCTCAAAAATAAAAATAAAACATTACAAAAAAGTTCAAGGGGCACCTGGGTGGCTCAGTTGGTTAAGCGGCCGACTTCAGTTCAGGTCATGATCTCGCGGTTCATGAGTTCAAGCCGTGCTTCGGGCTCTGTGCTGACAGCTCGGAGCCTGGAGCCTGCTTTGGATTCTGTGTCTCCTTCTTTCTCTGCCCCTCCCCTGCTTGCTCTCTGTCTGTCTGTCTGTCTGTCTCTCTCTCTCAACAATAATAAACATAAAAAAAATTTTTTTTTCATGTTCAAAAGTCGAGGGCTCAGTTCCTTCTGGAGACTCTAGGAGAAATCTATTTCCCTGCCTTTTCCAGCTTCTAGGGACCGACTGCATTTCTTGGCTTGTGGCCCCATTCTCCATGTTCAAAGCCAGCTGCATGGCATCTTCAAATCTTTCTCTAGGACCCCTGCTTCCATTATCATGTCTCTTTAGCTCTGACCCTCCTGCCTCCTTTTTATAAGGACCCTTGTGATTATATACAGTACATTGGATTTTCCAGGAGAATCTCTCCATCTCAAGATCACATTCCCAGGGTGACTTTTACCATGTAAGGGAGCATAGTCACAGATACTGGAGATTAGGATGTGGACATCTTTTGGAGGGCCAGTTTCTGCCCACCACATAGAATGTTCAGCCTCTGGGTATAATGGCAATGCTTCTGGAGAGCCTGGCAGGAGCAAAGTGACTTAGGGAGTGGGGCTTGGGGGGTGGTCACAATAACAACCAATACTTTTGAGCTCCAGTTCTCTGTCAGGCATCACATGCTGGATCTCACTGATTCCTCAAACATCTCCAGGGGTCCGTACTGTTGGTCCTCTGTTTCACAGATGAGGACACCACCTAGGGGAGACTTTCTAGAAGGAGTAAAAATTCGAGCTGGATTTTGAAGGGAACCAAGGGGTTTGGCAGCAGATAGGAGAGGCGTTTCAGAAAGAGGGCCCGTGGGGTGCCAGGGGCAGGGAGGTGGGAACTTGGTGTGAATGGTTCTTCAGGGCAGGGCAGGTGGGTGTAGACATCTGCAAATCAGTCCTTTTATCCTGACATTCTCATATAAACTCTCTCATTTTTCCACAATAGTTTAAATATTTTTTCATGAGCACCTACCACATGCTGGGGTTATAGACATTAATAAGACACCGACCTGAGCTCGTCACCTCTGTTACTATCCCCACCCTCAGTAAATAAATAAAACCCAGCCCAGAAAGGTATTTGATTAGCACCATTGAGTCCTGCCAGGGCCAGGTGCTGTGGGGGACACAGACTCCAGGAAGGCTCAGCTTACCCTTAGGACAGCACTTTGGCTCCTAATGGGGAAGCCGGGATTCAAACCAGGCCCTGCAGCTGCAGAGCACAGCTTCTCAGCCCCTATTTTGGCTTTGATTTTTATTAAATTTTTCCACCAGATTTATCGAGATATAATTGACAAATAAAAACTACGTATTAAACGTGTCCAACATGACGGCTTGGTATACGTATGCGTTGTGAAATGATTACCACAGTGAACCTAATTAACATATTTATCGACTCACATAGTTACCTAAGTTTTTTATGTTTGTGTGAGAATAATTAAGATCTTTTCTCCGGGCACCTGGCTGGCTCAGTCTGAAGAGCATGGGACTCTTGATCTCCAGGTCTTGAGTTCAAGCCCCACTTTGGGTGTAGAGATACTTACATAAACTTTAGAAAAATCTATTCTCTCAGTGAATTTCCAGTATACAGTAGAGTATTACTAACTATAGTCGCCGAGCTGTACATTACATTCCCAGGACTTACTCATCTTGCACAACTGAAACTTTGTACCCTTTGACCAACATCTTCCTATTTCCTCCACCTCCCAGCCCTGGACAACTACCATCTGACTTTCTGTTTTTATGACTTTGGTGTCTTTGGGGGTGTTTTTGTTTTGTTTTGTTTTCTTTTCTTTTTCGTGACATCACAAAATGTTTGTCTTCCTATGTCTGGCATATTTCACTGAACGTAATGTCCTCCAGGTTCATTCATGTTTTTGCAAATGGCAGGATTGCTTTCCTTTTTTTAAGACTGTATAACATTCCATTGTATATGTACGCCAGATTTTCTTTATCCATTCATCCATCTCTTAGGTGGTTTCCATACGTTGACTATTGTAAATAATGCTGCAGTGAACACGAGAGTGCAGATGTGTCTTCAAGATAGTTTTTCCTTTCTGGTTTGAAGGAAACTGAGGACTCCTGCTACAGCCCAAGATACCCTTGGAACAAGCCGGGGTTGCAGCCCAGGGCATCCTGCCCCTGCTCACCCCTCCTCCCCAAGGTACCCCATCGCAAGCAGGCTGGGCACTTCTTTGCCCGGCAGTTCCCGTCATTGCCAGATAAGAGTCCATGTTGAGTACATAGCGTGGCACCTGGGACACCGGAAGCTGTCTACATGTGTTACTTATCTATCTCATTTCAGTAAAAATTACGCATCTTCCACAGGAACGAAAGTATCTTCCTCTTTCTTACCACTCATTTGCAGCACAAAAGCCACATCTTTGCTTACCTCCCTTGGTGAGATGAACTCATGCTAACCTGTAAGAAACCCATAGCTCCTTCTGCTTGGTGGAATAAGACAGCATTCTTGGCATGAGATCTAAAGGAACCAGGAGAGGACCTGCCGGTCTGGGGGTGGTGGAGTGTGGAAGGGAAGTGGGAAGTTCAAGGGAAGCTCAAGTCTCATTTATCACACCAGGAAATCAATATATAAGGACCTAAATAGGCAAAGTAAGAAATGGCAGAGAAACCATGTTATTTAGGGATGTGGCAGTATCTACCTGAAGTAACATCTAGAATAATTGGAAGTGGTTGCCTCTGGAGGTGGGAAGCAGGGCTGCCCTGTCCTCTTGCAAAGGTTGTAAACTAAAGTTGAGCAGTACCCCACCTGTACGGTCATACACCATGGACTCAATAGGAAAATGCCGTTATTTTTAACCATGGGGTTTACTGAAACTTTTTTAATTATAAGAAATAATACACAGTGGCTCTAAGTGCTGGCTGGGTTTTGGACTCTTCATAATGCAGGTGAGAAAAACTTGTGTATAATCAGCTAAGTCATCCCCAGACCCCCTAAAAAGGGGCAGTGTCAGGCATGTTTGGATTCATGGTCTCAAATGATATCACCACTATTTGTTTGTCTCTAAATCTCTTGTTCTGCTTTCTGCCAATCATCACCTTTGTTCTCTGGTGGCCTCAGCCCCTGTCTCTGATTCACATCCTACACAAACGGATGACCTTCTCTAGTCTCTCAGACTAAAACCCCTGGCTTACCTGGGATTGGGCCAGATTGGTTAGCTTGAGTCACATGCTCACCTGTGAGCCAATCACTGTGGCCAGGTGCCTGAATGCTGTGATTGGCTTAGACCTGGGTCATGTGACACACCCTGTTCCCTGATGGAGCATCTCCAATCACGGAACATGGGGGGGGGGGGGGGGGGGGGAGGGACAGATCCTGGAACAGAAACAGGTGTGTGACCCAAGGTGGCCCCCAAGTCACCCTGTTCGGGGCGGTGCAATGGACGACCCGGTGGGTTCTGCCGTGCTGGGCATGTGGTAGTGTGTGTGCGCTGGCCACATCACGTGGACAATATCGGCTCTGGGATGCTGACTCCTGGGAGTGGCCGGCAGTTCACTTCTACAGGTAGCAACACAGCCCTGGGCGGGGGGGGGGGGGGGGGGGGGGGGGAAGGGAGCCCCAAGGAAGACCAGAGGTCACTGTGGCCTGGCCCACAGGGCTTGACCTGGGCATTGCAAACATTGTTTTCTGTCCCAGCCACTGCCAGAGGAACCTTTTATAGAGAGACTCAGTAAGAGCAGTGGTTCTCTGGCCAGAGTCTAAAATAGCCTGTTCCCCCAGGACCCCTGAAGAAGCTTGGCTTGGCTGCTAACCAGGTATCCAGGTTACCAGCGTGGCTGGGACCCAAGGTTCAGCCCCCTTTATTTAGGAAAATAAAAATGATGATGATGATAATAGTTCTGTATCTTAGTGCTTGCTCTGTGCGAGTGCTGTGAGGTTAACAGTGAGAATACTGCCTCCCGCATTATCGCAAGGAAGCTAAGGTTTGAGAGGTAATGTTACACAGCTAGTAAGAGGCAGAGTGGGGGCTTGAAGTTGGGTCTGACTCAGAATTCCACCCAACTACCTCTCTATACAAATATTTTCCCAGGGTGTGTCAGGGACTCGGAGGGGAAGATGTGGGTTCCAGAGCAAGGGCAAAGGAAACCTTCCAGAGAATCCTGATGTCTTAGCTGGGGTGCTGCTGTTGGTCTCAGCCTCTTTGCCAACAGGAGCAGGCCCCTGTGGGCCAAGGGAAGTCCAAGTCGGATGGAGATTCCTGGGAGGCCGGGGCTCTGGCTGGTGTTGGAACAGGCATCGTGGGGCTGAGTTATGGGCCATTGAGGGCTCCTTGCCTGCCTAGGGGAATCCGGCAGCCTCCAGGGCCCAGTCTTCCTGGGCGAATGTGGGAGTAGTTGCCAAGTCTGGACTCTGGACTAAGGCCTTGGTTTTCCCAGGCTGATCCTATCCAGGCCTTGACTTGTCGTAAGAGATGTGATGTGACTTTTTGGGGGAGAGATGGGGTTACTGGACTAGATAGAATTAGCAAGTAGTGTGGGGGTGAATTATAGTAGATATTATAAGTTGAGATAGTCAAGTCTGAAGATTGTGAGTCCAGGGCTGTTATACTGGCCCATGATGGAAGATAATGCTGCCCCAGGCTCCCTCTGTCTCATGGCTCTGCCATCCACAGCATATGGTTTCTTCTTCTTGGTTAAATATAGCTGCTTGAGTTCCAGCCATCACACCTCCATTCCAGCCAGCAGGAAGGAGGAAGAGTCCAGAAGGGCACACTCCCTCCCTTTAAAAACTCTTCCCTAAAGTTGAAAACAGCCCGTCTGTTTATATCCGCTTGGCCAGAACTTGGACACATGGTCACACCTAACTGCAAAGGACCTTATTTTGAGTGGCCATGTGTTTAGCCAAAAAACCAGTGGTTGTTATTAAGAAGGAGAGAACAGCTGTTGGGGGACAGTTCGCAGGCACTGTCACAGCTGCCTTAAGAGCAAATTTATGACAACGGAAAAACCATAAAACATCCTCGCTCAGTTCTGGAATACGCATCACGTGCCTGCTGAGTGCAAGGCGCTGTGCCAGGCAGGGTCGCAGCTGCTTGTCTGCAGCTCCTTTTGTTTCCCAGGGTCAAGGAGAATGTCGGGTCTGTGGCTCTGGTCATAATTACCCTGTGAACTGGCTCTGGAACGTCAGGCCACTTCCCCTCCCTCAGCTCCCCTCACGAATGGGGACGTCAGGGAGCTGAATTAGTTTAGTCCAGGTCATCAGCAGCACAGCTGGGATTTGTACCTGCGAGCAGGCTCTTAGCCCCTGGACTACACTGCCTGGAAGCCTGTGGGCTGAAGCTGAGGTTCTGGCCCCTCCCCAGCACCGTCCCAGCCCCCAGAGGCCAGTGACTGGGCTGGGTCCCCTGGCAGCCCCAGACACCACGCTGCCTTGGTCAGCAGAGGTTCCGGCCAAGGGCTGACGGGGGCAGAGCAGGCGCTGGGGCTGGGAGCGGCCAAGAGGGGGAGGAGTGGGCCCAGGGCCCAGGGCAGGTTTTGGTAACCAGCAGGGTCAGGTGGTTCAGGCATTGGCTCCTGACCGTGACTGCGTCCTGCCCACAGGGTAAGAAACAACTCTGCAGTAGACACCTGGGGCGGCCGATTTTCAAGAAATCCCTGTGGGTGGTGCCTTAAGGGAAAAGAATGAGAAGGAAGTAAAGCAAAACAAAAATGAGTGGAGTAGAACATAGCAGAGCACGTTGTACAAAGTGAAGCTAAGTACAGTTTCCTCACATTTTAATTTGCATTTTGTGCGTACCAAGTTAGGATAGAAATATATTCCCTGCTCTGATAGCTGTTAAGAAAGTGCCAGAGCCTCAGATCTAGGAGGCTGCCTGCAGATGGAAGGAGCCATTAGATTGATCTAAAAAAGTATTACCTTGATCTAAAAAAAATTTTTAAGTGTTTTCGTTTATTTATTATTTTATATTGAAAGCAACTCAGCTTGTGAAAAGTTAACACAGTGTAGAAGTGTACAAAGTTCTTTTTTTTTTTTTTTTACAGATTTATTTTGAGAGCGTTTGTGTGTGTGCACAAGTGGGGGAGGCGTGGGGAGAGAGAGAGAGAGAGAGAGAGAGAGAGGTTGGTTGAGGGAGAATCCCAACCAAGCAGGCTCCACACTCAGTGTAGAGCCCATTGTAGGGCTCAATCCCACAACCCTGGGATCATGACCTGAGTCAAAATCAAGAGTCAACCACTAAACTGACAGAACCACCCAGGCACCTCTGTACAAAGTTCTTCAAAGTTCCCACCACCCCCACCTTCCAGCTTCCATTATCACTGCCATCCCTGTGTTGGTAGAGCTCCTAGGGGTCCTTGAGGGAAGTCTCAACCCATCTACAAATGTCCTTTTTCTTTTCACCATAATAGACCTGATATTCTTCAACTTGCTTTTTATTAAAAAAAAATTTTTTTTAAATGTTTATTTATTTTTGAGACAGAGAGAGACACAGCATGAGCAGGGAAGGGGCAGAGAGAGAGGGAGACACAGAATGTGAAGCAGGCTCCAGGCTCTGAGCTGTCAGCACAGAGCCCAACGCGGGGCTCGAACTCATGGACCGCGAGATTGTGACCTGAGCCGAAGTCGGCCGCCCATCTGACTGAGCCACCCAGGCACCCCTCAACTTGCTTTTTAAATGCGACAGTTTTGTGGGGTGCCTGGCTGGCTCAGTCAATAGAGCGTGTGACTCTTGACCTCAGGGTTGTGAGTTGGAATCCCACATTCGGTGTAAAGATTACTTGAAAGTAAAATCTTAAAAAACATAAGTGTCAGTTTTTTCTGACTTTTTTTTAACCTTAGCTTTATTAAAATATAATTCTCAAACCTTATAATCTATCCATGTAAAGTACAATTCAACGGTTTTTAATATATTGGCAGTCATGCAATCAAGACGCAGTTTTAGAACATTTTCACCAACTCCAAAGAAACACGTTAGCAATTGTTCCCCATTTCCCGCCCCCGCAACTCTCCCCTCCCCCATCCATAGGCAATCACTCCTGTACTTTCCATCTGTATAGATTTGCCTTCTCTGGGTATTTCGTGTAAATGGATTCATTCAATACATGGTCTTTTGTGGTTAGATTCTCTCACTTAGCATAATGCTTTTAAGGTTCACCCTGTGTCAGTCCTTCCTTTTTGTGACTATTATAGCATTCCATTGTATGGATACGCCACATTTTGTTTGTCCATTCATTAGCTGATGGGCATTTGGGTTTGTTTCCCCATTTGGCTATTACAGATAACACTTCTATGAACATATGTGTACAAGTTTTTATGTGAATGTTTTCATTTCCCTTGGACGTGTACCCAGGAGTGGAATTGCTGGATCATATGGTAATTCTGTGGTTAACTTTTTGAGGAACTGTGAGACTATTTTCCAAAGTGGTTGCACCATTTTACATTCCTACCAACAGTGTATGAGAGTTTCAATTTCTCCGTACCCTTGCCAACATTTGTTATTTATTGGGTTTTAAAAAAATTGATCCCTCCTAGTGGGTGGCTTTGACTTGCATTTCCCTAATGGCTAATGATGTTGAGCATCTTTCACGGGCTTATTGGTCACGAGTATATCTTGTTTAGAGTAATGTCTGTTAAAATTCATTCAAGCCCTTTGCCCACTTTTTATTTGGGTTATTTGTTATTTTATTGTTCAGTTGTATAATATTTATTTTGAGAGAAAGAGAATGTGGGAGAAGAGCAGAGAGAGATGGAGAGAGAATCCCAAGCAGGATCCATACTGTCAGGGCAGAGCCCGACGCGTGGCTCGATCTCACGAACTGTGAGATCATAACCCGAGCCAAAATCAAGAGTTGGACACTCAACTGACTGAGCCACCCAGGCGTCCCACAAATGTTTAGTATTGATGGTGCCTAATTTATCTGTTCTTTTGTTGCTCGTGCTGTTGGTGTCATATCTAAGAAGGCTTTGCCTAACCCACATCACAAGATTTTCTCCCATATTGTTTTCTAAGGGTTAAGTAATGTCGTAGCTTTTATATTTAAGTCTTTGATCTATTTTTAGTTATTTCCTATGATGGGTGTAAGGAAGGGGGTCAATTTCATTCTTTTGCCACGTATATTCACTTGTCCCAGCGCCCTTTGTTGAAAAGATTATTCTTTCTGCATTGAATGGTCTTGGCTCCCTTGTCAAAATCAATGGTTCTAAATGTGAGTGCTCATTTCCGGACTCTGAAATCTATTCCATTGATCTGTGTCTATCCTTACACCAATACCAACTGTCTTGATTACCGCAGCTACCGTAGCAAGTTTTGAACTCAGGAAGTGTGACTCCTTCAACTTTGTTCCTCTTTTCTCAAGACTGTTTTGGCTATTTTGGGACCCTTGAATTTCCATATGAACTTTAGGACCCATTTGTTAATTTGTTCAAAGAAGCCACTAGGATTTTGATGGTGATCGGTTTGAGTCTGTAGATCAATTTGGGGAGTATGGGTATCTTAGCAATATTAAATCATCCTCTGATCTGTGAACACAGAATATCTTCCCATTTTTTTAGGTCTTTAATTTCTTTCAACATGCTGTGCTTCTCAGTGTATGAGTCATGTACTTCTTTTATTAAATTTATTCCCAAGTATTCTTTTTGAAGTTCTTAATAGGTGAGCTTGTTTTCTTAATTTCATTTTTGAATTTTTCATTCCTAATGTGTAGAAATACTATTGATTTTTGTATCCTACAGTCTTGCTGAACTTTTTTTTTTATTGTTTTTGCATGTCTGTATGTATCTAGAGTTTCCCCTTTCTTCTAACAGTCACACAGCAGTTCATGGTATAGAAAACTCTAATTAATTTGACATGCTTCCACTGGTGGACATTGTGGGCTGTTACCATTTTTTTGCTGTTACTGATTATGCTAAGGAGAACATTGTTTAGGGCACACAACCATTCTGGGGGCGTGTATTGAGTGCCCACTCTCTGCCAGGTACTCTTTGAGGCACTGGGGATACAGACAGTAAAAAAGTAAAAGAGGTTGCAGCTTGGGAATATCTCTGTGATGAGAATAAAGCAGATGTGCTAAGGAGTAACTGGATATGTATATGAGAGGAGTTCTTTGAATTGAGGGGCTGGAGAATATTTCTCTAGAGAGGCGACTATTGAGCTAGGATCCAACTGATGAGAAAGAACCCACTGTTGGAAGGTTGGGAAGATTGTTCCAGGCACAGGGAATAGCAAGTACAAAGGCCCTGGGGTAGAAATGGGCTCCCCATGTTCACCAAACAGAAAGCAAGCCAGTGGGCCTTGAAGAGCTGCCAAGGCCAGAGGATAAGTGGGCAGGGGCCAGACTAAGGCTGGCCTTGTAGCCTTAAAAGCTGTTTATGTTTTTTTTCAATCTTTAAAAAATGTTTGTTTATTTATTTATTTATTTATTTATTTATTTAGAGAGGGAGAGACAGAGCATGAGCAGGGGAGGGGCAGAGAGAGAGGGAGACACAGAATCCGAAGCAGGCTCCAGGCTCTGAGCTGTCAGCACAGAGCCCGACGCGGGGCTCAAACTCACAAACCATGAGATCATGACCTGAGCCGTAGTCAGACGTTCAGCTGACTGAGCCACCCAGGCGCCCCAGTCATTTACATTTTATTAATAATGGGGAGAGAAGCTCCCGGAGGGTGTTAAGCAGGGGAATGATTTAATCTACTTTATGTTCTAAAACGATCGCCCTAGTTGCTTAAGAAGCATTTATTTTCCCTGCCTTATTTCAAACAGAGTTCTTCGAAGTGGAATTACTGGGTCGACGGGTTTGTACATTAAAAATGTTCTTAGATGCCGCCTGCCAGGTGCCTCCCCAAAAGATAGCTGTAGTTTTCACTTGGAGGGTGCCAACTCTTTGTCACCAGGGGCATTCACCGCAGTAAGGTGCACGGCGAGTTCTGACTCCCTGGACCCCGGCACCCATTGTCTTGCTTCCCTTTGCAGGACGCACACTGCTGCATTTACACTATAACTCTGGCTGTGCCGCCCACCCCTTGGGTAACACGGGCATCCCAGGAAGATGGCAGACGAAGACCTCATTTTTCGCCTGGAAGGTGTTGATGGCGGCCAGACCCCCCGGGCTGGTCACGACGGTGATTCCGAGGCCGACAGCGACGATGAGGAAAGTTACTTCATCTGCCCCATCACTGATGACCCTAGGTCACACCAGAATGTCAATTCCAAAGTTAATAACTACTACAGCAACCTAACGAAGAGCGAGCAGTATGGCTCCAGTGGGTCCCCTGCAAGCTCCTTCCACTTTAAGGTGAGTGGACCGCCCACTCCACCCCGGCCCACCTGCCGCAAGGGATGGGGAAGTGGGGTCACTGACTGGGGTCGTCTCTGTGTTTCCCTCCCCTGGGCAGCACTCTGAGCCCTGGAGATTGGCAGATACGCCTGTAAGGCTGGGAGGTTTTTGTTGGCTTAAAACAAGTCTCATTACTTTAGAGGTGTTTTTCTAAAACAAAACAAAACAAAACAAAAACATTTTTTTTAATGTTTATTTATTTTTGAGAGAGAGACAGAATATGAGTGGGGGAGGGGCAGAGAGAGAGGGAGACACAGAATCCGAAGCAGGCTCCAGGCTCTGAGCCGTCAGCACAGAGCCTGACTCGGGGCTCGAACTCACGAGCCATGAGATCATGACCTGAGCTAAAGTCGGACGCTCAACCGACTGAGCCACCCAGGCGCCCCTGGAGAGGTGTTTTTCAAATAGCTGCTTCGGACCCACTGCTGGGTCATGAAAACCTTGACCAACTTTTAAAAAATTGCAACAGAAGAGAATAGACCAGGACATCCTGGAGACCAGTGCAAATTGTAAAGATCTTATTTTTTGGTACCTATGCTCACACACGTTCACATGTGTAGATGTGGTGACCCAGTTGGTTGTTGTCGGCCAGGCTCTAATCATGTAAATGTTTGCATTTCATCCCTGATGTGTGTGTATGTGGGTCCAGGTACCTGATGTAAAATGTAGTTCTTCATGTTGGTTGTAGTAAAAAAAAGCCACTGCCTTAATATAACACTGTATGTTAACTATACTGGAATTAAAATAAAAATCTTAATAAAATTTTTTTTAAAAACCATGCTTGGGGTTAGGCAACCTTCTGGATTGAGGAAAAGCGTACTTACTTTGTTCAGGATTTGTCTTCATGCCAGGGCAAAGCTGGTCTAAAGGGGTAGGGGAAAGATGAACATCATCGGGCTTTTGTATAATAACTGGTGATGAAAAACATTTCATTTTATTAGTTAGTAATCTCTATGCCCAATATGGGACTCAAACTCATGACCCAGAGGGGTGCCTGGATGGCTGTCGGTATAACGTCCCACTTCGGCTGAGGTCATGATCTCGTGGTTTGTGGGTTCGAGCCCCATATCAGTCTCTGTGCTGACAGCTTGGAGCCTGGAGCCTGCTTCAGATTCTGTGTCTCCCTCTCTCTCTGCCCCTCCCCTGCTCGGGCTCTGTCTCTCTCTGTCTTTCAGAAACGAATAAACGTTAAAAAAAAAAAATTCAAACTCATGACCCCGCGATCAAGAGTCACATGCTCTCCCAGCTGAGCCAGTCAGGTGCCCCCCAAAAATTTTAAATGCAGTAATGTTATCCTGATTTAATTTAATGCCCACCAACAGAAGTTATCTGTTAGTACCATAAGCAAAATGCGAATTACCACTTCGGGATTTAGAATTGGAGTCATTCTTCTGTAACTTCAAAATTAATCTGTTTTTAGAAAATTAATGATTCTAGGGACTCCTGGGTGGCTCAGTCAGCTGAACAATCTGACTTTTGATTTTGGCTCATGTCATGATCCCAGGGTCATGGGATTGAGCCCTGCCTCAGGCTCTGTACTGAACATGGAGCCTGCTTAAGATTCTCTCTCTCCCTCTGCCCCTCTCCCCTGCTCATGCTCTCTTAAAAAAAAAAAAAAAAAGATTAATAATTCTAGTTCTTGGACAGTTGGATTTTTTTTTCCTATCGGGGCCAGAGTTCTATCTTAAGTCTCTGTGGGACAGGCAGCTCCAGAAATAGCCCTGTGGGTCCCCTCTGAGGTTGGGGGCCCCCGAGGGGTCAGACTGAGGCTTGCCCTGCTTTTCTCGTACCGAGCCAGCCTCTGAAACTCAGACCCAGCCCCGTGGAGGGCAGCACAGGGAGGGCAGGAGAGCAGTCTGGCACTCCTGTCTGTTCACTGTGGGTCACGGAGGCTTGAGGAAACACGGATCCCTGAGGAATCCTGTACCACATGTGAGGGAATCCGGGAACCAGCGGGGGCTGCAGGGCTCAGGGCTTGTGAATCAGAAACGAGCTCATGCCAGCTGAAGGGAGGAAGAGTATCCATTATAACAGTCCAGGAGTATTTCTGGGGACCCAGGGAGAGAAGTAATGTCTGGTCTCTCAGGGCACAGGTCTAGGAACCAGGAGATAGCAGGACTGTCTCTCCCTGTCTCTCTTTCCCTATCCTTTATTCTTCTCTGCCTCATTCTAGACAGTGGGAAGATAGACCCCTATGGCCCCAGTGTCCCCTCATTACAGATGGAGCCATGTGCAAAGACAGACTTGACCTTCTCTGTCCCAATTGCAAGGGGCAAATATCTGCTTCGCCCAGCCTGGGTCAGGCATTCTCTCTCTCTGACTCAGTCATTTCTGTCCAGTGCATGGGATTGGGGGGGGGGGTGTCGCACAAGAGGGGACTGCCTCAGGGAAGGAGGATCCTGGTGGCTTCCTTGGGGGGCAGACCTGGCAGCTGGCCCCATGAGCCCAGTTGAGGCTTTTGGGAAGACACTGAGAGGGCCCAGGAACTGAAAGGCCTCAGACACAGACGGCCAATCCCTGACCACAAAATGTAGTATGGTAAAGCCTTTATAAAGGAAGCGCAGACGGGAAGTTTGTCTGTCTGTCCGTGGCTTTAGAATGTGAGCCTCATGAGGGCAGGGCACTGTGGCGTTTATCACTCATCCCCAGTACCTGGGGCCATGCTCTGCACACAGTAAGTACTTGCTTCAGAATTGGGCAGGGGGGACGGGTGGGAGACTACTCAACTGACTTCACTGTGGGTGCCCTCTTGATAAAGGACAGTATTTATATAAAACATAAACCCCTGTGGGCCACTTGACAATAGTCCTTAAAATAAAAAATATACCTCAGATGGCAATTTGATCTCTGGAGACTCTTCCTCAGCCCAAGTGTTCCCACTGGGGTACTGTTGGCATTGGGGGAAGGACAATTCTTTGTTGGGTGGGACTGTCCATTCTATTATAGGTTATTCAGCAGGTCTGACCCCTGCCCACTAAGAGCTGCATTTCCCCCCTGTTCCTTACGACAATCCAAAATGTTTCCCATTATGTGTTTGCAAAGCCCATATAGGAGGGTACCCACTTCAGTTTAGAACCAGTATGGAAGAGGGACGCCTGGGTGGCTCAGTCAGAGAAGCATCTGACTCTTGGTTTTGGCTCAGGTCATGATTTCAGTTTCATGAGTTTGAGCCCCGCTTCAGGCTCTGCACTGACTGTTCGGAGCCTGCTTGGGATTCTCTCTCTGCCCTTCCCCCACTTGCACTGTCTCTGTCTGTCTGCCTCTCTCTCTCAAACAATAAAAAAATTTAAAAAAACAGTATAGAAGTATTTGTACAAGTGTTCAAGTTTACATATTCAAAGATGTTGCAGTATTGTTTGTAATAAAGAAAAAATGGACGTAGCTCAGAGGTCTATCAAGAGGGGCTTATTTAAATGATAAACCATGGTCCTAAGAGAACAGTGTATTTACATTAAAACAAAGATGATGTTTATATGTAATTTGACTTGAAAACTGTGCCAAGATGTATATATATATATTTGGAGGGAAAATCCATGAAAAGCGGAGGGATAGTAATGGGTCCATAATTAGCACAAAAAATGTTAGCTATTTTTATTTTTATACACTGTTACGTAAAAAAGCAAGCTGAAATATAATACAATCTCATATTTATCCAAAAAACTATACACACATCTTAGTATTGGCATCACAAAAACTGCTGGAGGAATTTGCACCCAACGGTTAATGGTGATTCTCTCTGGGGGAGAGGATGCCACTGTGGGGGACTTTATGTTATATATATTTTTAAACATTTGGGACTTTTTTTTAATGTTTATTTATTTTTGAGAGAGAGAGAGAGTGAGTGAGCACAAGGGGGAGGGGCAGAGAGTGGGGGGAGAGAGAGAATCCCCAACAGGCTCTGCGCTGTCAGCACAGAGCCCGATGCGGGGTTGAACCCACGAGCTGTAAGATCATTACCTGAGCCAAAATCAAGAGTCAGAAACTTAACCGACTGAGCCACCCAGGCACCCCAAACACTTGGAATATTTAAACCACACATATGTATTACTTGTGTGCAGAAGAAGGTGTTTTTAGAAGAAAAATAAAGCAAAACATCCAGCTCACCTTCCCTCCCTCAAACAAACAAAGTAATAAATAGCCTCTCCTTAAAACTTCTACGAGGCATAGTTCAAAATCCTCACCGAAGATAGGAGTGCTTGTGGTCCCCAGGGACCCTTCTGGGCTCTGTTCACCCCGCACTTCTGCCTGCTCCTGGAATAGGCTTCCCTTTTCACGCCTCGGCCTAAAACCTCTTTAAACTGATGGTTGATCCAGTCTGTTAAAATGATTGTCCTGGCTCCCTCAGGATGTGTGGTTTAAGACACCCTGCCCTGGCTATCTCTTGTGCATTCCCTGGGGATCATAGGAGACCTCTGTGTGTGTCTGTTATCCTCTGAGTCAGCTGCTGCCTCCAAGGCTAGGGACTGTGTCTCATTGCGCTTCCCATTCCCCATACTTGGTAGAATGACCATTTATGGACAAGACTGTGCCCCTTCGTTGCCCACCGTCCTAGGTAACTGAAAGCAAGCTCTGTGGTGTTCCTGTGGTCTGTGGCAGCTTCAGAGGGGGACAGCAGCTCAGTTTTCCAAACTTCACTCGTGCTGGCGCTCCTCAAAGCTAATGTGTTTTTTGTTTACTGTTGACATGGCAACCTGGCTTGTTCAACCAAAATGGCCACCTGGAGTTCCTCCAGAGAGGCACCACCCTGGCAGGTACCGGGCATGTATTGTGAACAGTCCAGTTCTGTCACTGCCTTCTGCCTAGTTCCCCGGAGGGGTGTGGGGGGGGTGGGGGGGATGGTGGCGGAATCATTCAGGGGGCCACCCTGTTGATAGAATATCAGGCAGCCAAGCAAGGATATTTATAGAATTTACTATAACATGGGAAAGTGCTTTTGCTCTGGAGTTAAATTTAAATAGCAGAATATAGAGTACAGTTATAGCTTTGTTAAAACACACTTGCACGTGCATGCACACACATACACACACAGAACTAAAGTGTGGAAGGAAGTATATCAACACACCAGCCAGTATTGCCTTTGGATACTAGGAGTGATTGTATTTCCTTTCTACTGCTCTGTCATTTCTCCACTTTCTAGAATAAGCATATGTGTTTTTAATTTTTTAGTAAAGTGGGAAATTTGATTTTAAGAAATTGTTCTCCTGGTCTGGGAGTATCTTGGGGATCAGTCTATATCAGCACATATAGATCACCTCTTTTTTTTTTTTTTTAAGTGAATTATGTTCCATCACATGATGTTCATGGATTTATTTAGCCACTCCGCCTCTTGGGGACACTTTCATTATCCGCCCCCGCCCCCCGCTCTTTTTTTTGCTTACAAACAGTGCTGTAATAAGTCTCCTTGTATGTATAGCTAAGCAAACTTTAAAATGCATATATTTCAGCAGTGCCTGGGTGGCTCAGTAGGTTGAGCGTCAGACTTCGGCTCAGGTCATGATCTCATAGTTTGTGATTTTGAGCCGCACATCGATTTGGGATTCTTTCTCTCTCTTCCTCTCTTTCAGCCCCTCTCCCACTCGTGCTCTCTGTCTCAGAATAAATAAGTAAACTAAAAAAATAATGACTATAAAATGCATATATTTTATAATATGTAAATAATATGTATACAAGGTAAAGAGAATTCACACTGTATCAGTGGAATAGTGAAAAGTCAGCCTCCCACCTCAGACCTGCTTCCCTTAGGGATGTCCTTCCAGAAATGTTCCTTGCCTATATACACATCTATATGTATATGACCCTCCCCCCCCCCCCCCCCCGTTTTTTATGGAATCGTTAGCTGCCTGCAGACCTGTCTTGCGCTCTTGTGGCTGTCTTCCCACATTGGCGCGTATGAGCTGGCATCAGCTAGTACTTGTGTAACAGCCACTCTGGGCTGGGCAGGCACTGCCCTGCACTCTTTATTCATTTAATCTACACAGCAGTCCTGTAAGGATGGGCGTTTTGCAGACAGTAAACTTGAGGCTCTGAGATCTTTTTTTTTATTAAAAAAATTTTTTTTATATTTATTTATTTTTGAGAGAGAGGGAGAGACAGAGCATGAGCAGGGGAGGGGTAGAGAGAGAGGGAAACACAGAATCTGAAGCAGGCTCCAGGCTCTGAGCTGTCAGCACAGAGTCTGATGTGGGACTCGAACTCACGAACTGCGAGATCATGACTTGAGCCGAAGTCGGACATTCAGCCGACTGAGGTACCTAGGCGCCCCTGAGGCTCTGAGATCTTAATCACTTGATGCTCGTCGTGACGGCAACATGGTGGAGCTTATTTTGTTGTTTTGTAATGGCTGAATATCATGTCTGGAAGCCCCATAATATACTGAGTCAGTCCCTCATGGATGGGTAGGAAGGTCGTTTCCAGTCTTCTGCTACTACAAACATCTCTTCCTTAAACATCTTTGTGCATATGTCCTTGTGCCCAAGCAGGGTGCACCTGCCAGGTAAATCCCCAGAGGTGGATGTTTAAGAACACAGCTGGACATTGGTGGCTGTCCTTCAAAGAGTCTGCACCAATGTCTGTCCCCACGCTGTATGGGCACATCTGCTTCCCATGCCCTTGTTGGTGGACTTTGGTGATTACACATCTTTTCAGCCCACCAAGGGTGGCTCTAACAGCTTGGTCAGAGGCAGCGATTACCCCAGAATGAGACGGACATGCCAGCCTTTGATGACTCACTGGGAAGAGATGCATCCCTGTCCATCTGAGCCCCAGGAAGCCCCACCCTGGCAGCTTTGGGCTTCTGTCCCTGACTAGTGACCACAGGAAGCTCTGTGCACACCCAGAGGTGATGAACATTTTGGGGCTCTGCCCACTGCTTTGAGAATGCAGAATCAGACAGGGAAGGTTAGGCATCCGGTGTCCACAAAGCTTTGGACTTCTAGCAAGATGAGGGCCTGCTAGGCAGATGAAGGAAAAAGAGGGTGACACTGGCAGTGGGCAGGAGGCCACCCAGTGACCTGCTGTCTGAAAAACAGGATGAGGCTGAGGAGATTCAAGCCTGACCACAGGGACTCCTCTTTCTGAAGTCTGTGCATGGGCTAAAATGCTCAAATCCAGGGTGCCTGGGTGACTCAGTCAGCTAAGTGTCTGACTCTTGGTTTCAGCTCAGGTCACCATCTCATGGTTGATGGGTTCGAGCCCTGCATTGGGCTCTGCACTGGCAGTGTAGAGCCTGCTTGGGATTCATTCTCTCTCTCTCTCTCTCTCTCTCTCTCTCTCTCTCTCTCCCTCTCTCTCTCTCTCTCTCTCTCCCTCTCTGCCCCCTCCCTGCTTGTGTGCTCTATCTCTCTCTGAAAATAAGTAAACAGGAGCGCCTGGGTGGCTCAGTCGGTTGAGCGTCCGACTTCAGCTCAGGTCATGGTCTCGCGGTCCGTGAGTTCGAGCCCCACGTCGGGCTCTGGGCTGATGGCTCAGAGCCTGGAGCCTGCTTCCGATTCTGTGTGTCTCTCTCTCTCTGACCCTCCCCCGTTCATGCTGTGTCTCTCTCTGTCTCAAAAATAAATAAACGTTAAAAAAAAATTAAAAAAAAAGAACATGAATAAACATTAAATACATATATATATATATATATATGTACATATAAAATGCTCAAATCCTTTATGGAAATGTGCTGGGGTACAGGGGCTCCCTTCTTCAATTTTACTTTATGTTTTTAGCAGCTTCATTGAAATATAGTTCATATAACATACAGTTTAACCATTGAAAATGTCCAATTCAGCAGCTTTAAGTATAGTTATTCAATTTTGCATCCACATGACCATAATCAATTTTAGCCCGTTTTCATTAGCCCTGAAAAGAAACCCCGCATCTCTCAGCCATAACTCCCAAGCATCCCATCCCATCCAACCCCTACAACCACTAATCTGCTTTCAGTCTCTATGGATTTGCCTTTTCTGGACCTTTCATATAAATAGGATTCTGTGACATGGGGTCTCTTGTGTCTGGCTTCTCATTGCAGTGTTTTCAAGATTCATGCATGTAGAAGCGTGAATTTATTGCCGAATAAATTTATTTATTGCCGAATACTACCCAGTGCATGGACATACCACATTTTATTTGTTCATCTGTTGACGCGCCTTGGGGTGGTTTCTCCCTTTTGGCTTTTGCAAATAATGCTACATGAATTGCTGTGTGGATGCATGTTCATTTCTCCTGGGAGTGAATTGCTGGGTCACATGGTCATACTCTATGTTTGGCTCTCCTTTTTACAAAAGAGCAGGGAACTTGGGGCTTGATGGGCTTGGTCTGAGTTTGGGGTCTGCCGGTTCCTGGCTGCTGCAGGTCTATAGGCAAGTTACCTCCTTGCTCTTGGAGCCTTGGGCTTTTCTCCAGTAGACTAGGGAACTGTCCTACCTGCCTGGCTGCCCTTCACAAGACTGCCATGAGGTGCAGGCTGGGATTCTGTCTGGGAAGGTAGCTTCCAGGGGGCAAGGGCATTATGCCACCCTCGGGGATGTTACTGCATTGCTGATTATTATTTCCATCCTTCCCATCCTTTCTTCTCTAACCCTGGCTCTGAATCCGACTGGTCGGGGGAGACCAGCTGCAACTATTCCTTTTGACAGAGAGATTTGTTTAGGACTTTTAGCTATGTTTCTTTGGCAGTTACTTGTGTGATTCCTTATGGAAGTAATCCATGTTCCTTGCAGAAAACAGCGAAAGTGTAGATATAATTGCTGTTAAGGTCTTAGTGTGTATTTTAGTCTTTTCTGCATTTCACTATAAATATAGACTTGACTAAATAAATAGGGACTTTTATTGCATTATGTATCTATGTCTTCAGAAACCAGTTTTTCTTGGCAAACAAGAGATGGTGCATATCTTTCCATATTAGTAAATGTGGATCTAGTTCATCTTTTTTTCTTAATGGCTCCATGGCAGCCTGGATGTGCCCCAGTTCCTTTAAACATTTCCTCCTGTGGGATACTTAGACGGTTTCCAGTTTTTTGCTGCCATAGCCAGTGCTGAGATCCACGGAAATTGCATGAAACCTCTAAATGCATGTGGTTCAGAGTGGGACAGGCACATAACATTTCCCTAGCAAAGTGGCCTCTTCCCTAGTAAGCAAGCAAACTTCCCCAATTCTTCCTGCTTCTTTTATATGTCCTTGGGTGTAGTTTAACCCTTTACTGTCAACCAGGAGGGGCGAGTCAGGCTGACACAGAGCTACAGACAGTTCTTGGAGTCTACAGAAAGGGACATGGGAAAAGACATTTTATAATGTCCACTTGGGGAACAGTTGATGTTTCAGGGAGGATTTAGGCAGCTTCAAGATGCTTCCTCGTGTAAGATCCAGAGGCCTTGATTGCTGTGTTGGTGATAATAAGAATAGCAATATAAAAACAGGACCAACAGTAATAACATCCTATGTGCCAAAGAAATTGCAAACACATACCCCAGCTCCACTCCTGGCATATTCCAGGAAATTTGTTGTTCTTGTTTGTTACTTTGTTATGATTATATTTATTTTTATTTTGTACTCTCAGTCTTTGAGGAACCAAAGTTTTTTCTGATCTCTAGGCAGGGTTATATTTTCCTTTTTAGGAAATCCCCTTGGCCTGCCCATTCTGTGTAAGATCATGCACCAACAACTGAATTCAGATATTGTATTGTATTGTATTGTATTGTATTTTAATTTTATTTTTTTTTGCATCTTTAGAACTAGAGAATGCTAGAGTTGGCAGGGCCTTAAGAATCACCTAACCCAGTGATCTTTGTTACCTTTGACTTGTAAGCGCAATACCTGAAGGGTATTCAACATGTTAATATTCTCGTAGTAAAAAAATGCAAACAACATAGGTAAACCTATCTCCCAGAGATAACCATTTTATATCATTTCGGTAGAAAACACTTTTCAGACCTCTTTTATGCACTTATATATAAAGATACACTTATGTGTATATGTACAGACACACACATCCTTAGAAATCCATAATGCTGGGGAGACTTGTTGGCTCAGTTGGTTAAGCGTCTGACTCTTGATTTTGGCTCAGGTCATGATCTCACAGTTCATGGGACGGAGCCCTATGCTGACAGTGCTGAGCCTGCTTGACATTCTCTCTGTCCCCATCTCTCTGCGCCTCTGCATGCACACACTCTCTCTCAAAATAAGTAAATAAACTTAAAAAAAAAATCCATAGTGCTGATTTGTGGGTTTCCTCCACAGTAAATGGTGTCATACTGCTTGCATTATTCAGCAACTTGCTTTTTACCTTCTAAACAATAAGTCATAGATTTTGTCCATTCAATATCTTAATCTGTTTTTTTTAAGTTTATTTTTTTTTTTAGTAATTCCTATACCCAACATGGAGCTTGAACCCACGACCCCTGAGATCAAGAGTTGCATGCTTTTCCGACTGAGCCAGCCAATCCCAATACCTTGATCTTCCTAATGGCTGCATACTAGTCTGCCAGGTGTATGGAATCATCCCCCTGTGGACAGGCAGGTTGTCGGCAATGCCTGAGCGTTATATAGCATTATAAGCACGGTCCCATCTTTAGGGTACTCACCTGTGCACACCAGAGTAGGTGATCCGCATGGCTGGGTCACAAGTCAGTGAAGGTACTGGCAGATGCCTCTCAAAGGTGGCAGTACCTGCTTCCACCCCCTCAGTGCCTGAGAGTACCCATTCCTCAGGCATCCACAAACACCTGTTTTTCTTAGCCTGATGGATAAAATAGTATACCGGTGATTTGCAGCTCATTACAGGGCTGTTGAACTGTAATGAGCATTACAACCTCAGTGAGCCCCTATTTCTTTTCTTTTTTTTAAGATTTTTTTTTTGAAAGAGAGAGTGTGCCTGTGCACGCGTGGGGGAGGGGCAGTGGGAGAGGGGAACAGAGAATCTGAAGCGGGCTCTGTGTTAACAGAAGAGATCCTGATGTGGGGTTTGAACGCATGAACCATGAGATCATGACCTGAGCCAAAACCAAGAGTCGGAGGCTTAACCATCTGAGCCACCCAGGTGCCCCAGTGACCCACTTGCTATTTCTTTTTTTTTATTAAAAAAAATTTTTTTTTAATGTTTATTTGTTCTTGAAGGAGAGAGAGAGAGAGAGAGCGCGTGCGCATGAGCGGGGGAGGGGCAGAGAGAGAGGGAGACACAGAATCTGAAGCAGGCTCCAGGCTCTGAGCTGTCAGCACACAGCCCGATGCGGGGCTTGAATTCACGATCTGTGAGATCACGATCTGAGTGAAGTTGGTTGCCCAGCTGACTGAGCCACCCAGGCGCCCTGCCACTGGCTATTTCTGAAGAGAATGTGTCTACCCCAGGAAAAAAGTTGGCCACTAGGAGTCAAAACATTCTTCATTGTCTTTTGTAAACAAGGAAATGGAGGTTCCCCCAGTTAGTCAGCCATGGGTAGGAACCAGAGTCCAGGGAACAGAGCTTAGTACAAGACCTTTTATATTGTGCTTTTAAAAAAAAGTTAGTTGCACTAAACCCATCTGTTGCCAACAAGGTGTGGCGTGATTCTTTTCTGGGTTTGGAAAAAAAGGTCGTTTTGATCCTGTGAAATAACGTGCCCTCAAATTCTGAAATACTTTTTTTCTAGACTATTTTTTCAGTTGGAGCCATAGCCTCTAACCAGGAGGAAATTTTTTTTAATTCTTATTTATTTTTGAGAGCGGGGGGAGGGGCAGAGAGAGAGGGAGACAGAGGATGTAAAGCAGCTCCGAGCCATCAGTGCAGAGCCCAATGTGGGGCTCGAACTCACAAACCACAAGATCATTGACCTGAGCCAAAGTGCCAAAGTTGGACGCTTAAACCGACTGAGCCACCAAGGTGCCCCCAGGAGATAGTTTCTGTTGATACTCCTCAATGAATGGAGAATTGGGGGAGCATTTGAGTCACCAGTTAAGAGAGGCGCAGTTGGAGAGGCATGTGTCGCAGGTAGGGAATGGGGCACTTGTCCAGACAGGCTCAGAACACTGTAGGTTCCTTGACAGGCAGGGGTCAGAGTCTATCTCTTCTATTCACAGCAGCTGGAATATAAGAGGGACAGTGGCCCTTTTTTGTTAACTACAGAGATTCAGGAACTGTTTTAATTACAAACATGTCTGCTGCTGGGTTATTTATAACAGGGAAGAATAGTAACAAGCTCAAAGTCTGACAGCGGAGATCCACAGGTGAATGGTTAAGTCAATAATGACAAACCCATACAATGGATTACTTAGCTGTTACAGCTAACTTGTAAATTCATGATGTCACGTTTGTGTTTAAAAATGTAAGTGACGTGCAGGGGGCGCCTGGGTGGCTTAGTCGGTTGGGCGTCGGACTTTGGCTCAGGTCATGATCTTGCGGTTCATGAGTTCCAGCCCTGCATCAGGCTCTGTGCTGACAGCTCAGAGCCTGGAGCCTGCTTCGGGGGTGGGTGGGTGGGTGGGTGTGTGTGTGTGTGTGTGTGTGTGTGTGTGTGTGTGTGTCTGCCCCTCCCCTGCTCACACTCTGTCTTTTACTATCTGCCTCAGAAAAAAATAAACATGAAAAAAAAATTTTTAAATGTAAGTGATGCGTCCTCACCCTCTTGGAGTATAATTTTGGAGAAACTTTTTGGAGGAGAACTCCAAACTTGTACGTTTTAAATGTGATCCAGCAATTACACTTCCAAGAAATATGTCCTACCGAGATCTTGCACAATCGCATAAAGATTTAGATGTGAGGGTGTTCACTTCAGGACTGTCTGTACTAGGAATTATTGGAGAGAATACAAATATTACAAATATCCATCCACTGAGGTTCGAGAAATATCTTAAGGTACATTTATACATCATATGTCTTAGAACTATAGAAGGGAAACGGAGTCAACCGAGCCTGCCTGTACAAATGGCATGGAAAGACGTCCAAGGCCCTGTGGTAAGTGGAGAAAAGTAAGGTGCAGAACGGAACAGGAGGCCCTGACCCGATGCTAAATTCATGTGTTAACAAATGCGTCAGAACAAACTTGCAGACTGTCTACATCAGCTGTCAACTGTGGTTTTCAGAGCAACAGGTCAGAAAGAACTTCCACTTTCTACTTCACATTCTGTAGTCCCTGCGGTTTTTTACAGTAAGCAGATCAGACATTTGGAATCCAGAAGATAATCCAGATCACTAGATAAAGTACCATGTCTCATTGGCCCACTCTCCTGAAAGGCTGTAAATTGTGTTTACAGTGTGATTCCAGTCTTACAAAACATGCATGGGAAGGATCTGGAAAAGAACACATCTGAAGCATTGACGATCGTTGCTCTGGGTGGGCGACATGGTAGATTGGAATTTTGTCTTCTCTGTTTTCTAAGCATTTTTGTTAAGCATGAGTTAGCTTCCAAATTGGAAGAAAGAAATTCTGGCCTTGATTTTTGGACTTTGCAGAGAGGGAGCCCTGGCCTGTTTGGCCCGTGTGTGTGTGTGTGTGTGTGTGTGTGTGTGTGCACGCGTGTGCGCCTTTCTCCTCAGAGCAGGATCCCAGCCATGAGGCTCAGGCCGGGGCCATGCTTGGGGTGTTGTCCTGTTTGGGCCTGAGTCCATGGGATGCTGAGCTGGTCCCAGTGGCTGAGGGGTACTGACGGTGGGTGAGGAAATCTAGAGTTGCTGTTCCACACCCAGTGTTCAGGCCACCATCCAGCACCCTCCCTGTGGCTCAGGCCTCTGGCCTGGGAAGGAGCTTTGGTCTCACCGATTCGTAAAGAGGCTGCAGGGCAGAGCTTCAGTTTCTTCAGAGAAAGAGGGAGAAGGGATTGCTACCCAGTGTGGGTGGAGGAGTGTTTGGAAGAGACAGGAAAGGATTCCACCTTGGGATTATAAAAGCAATAAAATGAGCTTTTTACTATTATTTTTTAAAGTAATCTCTGCACCCAGTGTGGGGCTCAAACCCACAACCCCTGAGATCAAGACTCACACGCTGTACTGACTGAGCCAGCCAGGTGCCCATAAAATGAGGTTTTTAAAACAAAAAACAAGGGGTGCCTGGGTGGCTCAGTTGGTTAAGCGTCTGACTTTGGCACAGGTCATGATCTCACAGTTCGTGGGTTTGAACCCCATGTCAGGCTCTGTGCTGACAACTCAGAGCCTGGAACCTGCTTTGGATTCTGTGTGACCCTCTCTCTCTGCCCCTCCCCCACTTGCTCTCTCTCTCTCTCTCTCTCTCAAGAAATAAGTAAATGTTTTTTTTTTAATTAAAAAAATAAAACAAAAAACAGGGTTGTGTCATGATACTGTTGAGAATCAGCCTTATCTCCATAATATCATCCTTCCCAGTGAGTACCCAAAAGCCCTGTTTCTCGACAGGTTTTAAAAGTTTGGGGGGACATTTTTGGTCCCCACAATGATTCAGGGGCACTAAGGCATTGAAAAGGTGGAGGGCATGGATGGTAAAAGTTTGAAATGGGCAGAACAGTTCTGTGCAATGAATTTTCCTGCATCCCCAGGACCTTGGAATGTCTCATGGGAATCTGTTCTGAGCCCAGAACTTAGCACAGTGTTTACATAAAGGCAACATATCTTTGGCATGGTTGGAGATATTCTGAGTTTAGGAAGGTTATGTTGTCTATGATTTTCATTTAGGGTGGTAAAATGGGGCATATTTATGATTTATACAGTATTTATAAAAAGGTGACGTTGGCCCTGATAGGGTCCACGATTCCCACCAGTAGGTAAGTGCAGTCACTTGGCAGGGCTGTTGAGCATTTTAAGTGGATAAAACCAAAATACATTTAACCAGTCCCCACGGATGGACATTTGGGTTGGATTTGGTTGTGCACACAGCGACGCTTTGTATATATACGTTTGCAGGTTTGTGTTTGTATTTCTCTAGGACACATTTCTCGATGTAAAATTTCTGGGTCAGAATAAAGGAATTCATAGTTTTTCATCTCAGTACATTGCCAGGTTGCCTTAAGAAGACGTTTAGACCATTAACCATATGTGAGGGCACCTGTTTCCCCTACATACTGGCCTGCACTAATTATTAGCAGCCATTAAAATGCTTGCCAGTCCGAACAAGGGGGGAGAAGGGGATTGGTGTCTTATTTTTATTTCCAACTTTTTGGTTGCAGGTGAAGCAGTGTGTGTTTTCCTCTGTGTATTGTGTTTCTTCTTTGGTTTCATGGTTAAGATATGTTACTTCTCGGGTGCCTGGGTGGCTCGGTTGGTTAAGTATCCGACTCTTGATTTCAGCTCAGGTCATGATCTCATGGTTCATGAGATTGAGCCCTGTGTCAGCCTCTGTGCCTGCTTAGGATTCTCTCTCTCTCTCTCTCTCTCTCTCTCTCTCTCAAAATAAATAAACTTAATTTAAAAAAAAAAGATATGTCACTTCTGCCCACAGGAAGGCCATGCCCGCTTGAGAAAAAATAGGGTCTTTTGGGAACTTGGTTCCCAAAGGATGATAGCTGGGAGTACTTCTCTCTCTGAGTACAGTCTCTCTCTGAGACTACTGATGCTGTCTGCCTCCCCAGAGGTGGGAGACACCTAGGAAATCATAGGGTGGGAGGTGGCTAGACAGCCCTGCCCCAGAAGGCCCTGGTCTAACACTTCCCTTTGCCTTTTGCAGGAAGCTTGGAAGCATGCAATTGAGAAGGCCAAGCACATGCCTGACCCCTGGGCCGAGTTCCACCTGGAGGATATTGCCACAGAATGTGCCACACGTCACAGGTTGGCAGCTCATCTGGGTGTGCTCTATGGCCCCAGGCCTCAAGGAGTCCTTGGGGGTATTGGTCCTGCTTCTGCTCATAATCAGTGAGGCCTACATACCCTTGGAGGTCAAGGAGAAGGACATAATGATAGTATCTGCCAGTATTTGAGCATTTATGTGTGCTTATGGTGCTGTGCATTATCTCATCTCCTCTTCAGTGTGGTCCTGTAATGTATGTATTCGTCAGGCAAGGCTGAACATGCTGCTGTAACAAATATGTCCGGGGCTCAATGCAGCAAAGGTGTACTTCTCACTTGAGTAAAGCTGGGTGAGAGCTCCGAGACCCTGGGGCTGCTCAGGGATCCAGGCGACTCCCGTCTTGTGGTTCCACTGCCCCAGCACGTGGTCCCTACAGTTGCCACCAAAGGGAAGGAGAATGCATGGAAATAGCATGCCAGCTTTTTGATGACTTGGTCCCAGGAAGATTAACAAAATAGAGCTATGAGCATATAGATTTCCTATTTGAAAAGTCAGGGGGAGAGAAGAGTTATTTCTGGGGGTATCAAGAAGAAAGAAAATAGCAAAAACCACAGACTACCACCAGATAACTATGACAACAGTAGCCCTTATGTATCAAATCCATGTGGCAGGCACTGGTTGAAGTCCTCTATATGTATTTACTTATAAAAAAGCCTGGAATATGAATCATGTCAAGCATTTGGGACTACACTGAGAATCTGATGAGAGCCATCTCAGAAAGTTGCACACATATGTCTAATTTTGTTCATAATATTAGAGGGCCCTGGACCTGCCCTGGAGCCCGGCTCCCCACCCCACCCCATCCCGTGACCTCTGTGGACCCCTCCAGTCTGAATCCTCTAAGCCAACACCCTGACTTCCCATAATTTTCCCGGGGGAAATAGAGGTTTGCCCAGGGTCACCTAGGTAGTTAATAAGCTAACTTTCTGACTCTCAGTTCAGTGTCTTTCAGTTAGTCAGAACACTGTTTCAAATGTAGGTGACAGAAACCCAATTCACAGCATTAAGCATGGAAGGGGATGTTTGGCTCATGCATGTGGACTTCGGGCATGGCTGGTTCCAGATGCTCCAAGGATGCGTTGCACTTTGACCTCAGATAGACTTTCTTGTATCAGTGGAACAGATATTCCCTGAGAGCCTCACATTTCATTTTACCCAACAGAAGAGCATCTTTTCTTTCGTGAATTTTTTTTTTTATTTTATTTTTTAAATTTTTTTTTTTTCAACGTTTATTTATTTTTGGGACAGAGAGAGACAGAGCATGAACGGGGGAGGGGCAGAGAGAGAGGGAGACACAGAATCGGAAACAGGTTACAGGCTCTGAGCCATCCCAGAGCCCGACGCGGGGCTCAAACTCACGGCCCGCGAGATCGTGACCTGGCTGAAGTCGGACGCTTAACCGACTGCGCCACCCAGGCGTCCCTCTTTCGTGAATTTTTTTAAACAAAAGTTCCATAATGGAATGCCATTGGCCTGGCTTTGGTTATATGGCCTTCTCTGAACCAGTCTTGTGCCAGGGAGCTTTGCTCTGATTCTGATGTGTCTAGATCACATACCACACAGGCAGGCAGAAACAACGTAACCCTTTATGTCTTTCTGCACCGTGTCCCTGCTCCCACCCTGTGAGGAGATGGCTCTGAGCCTGGCATGCCCTTCCTCCCCACCACTGGAGGCCCACTTCCTATCAGGCACTGGGGGCTGTGCTAGCAGCCAAGGTCAGCATTGTGGGGACCCTAGTAGGGCAGGGTATGGACTCTGTTCCTCCCTGCCTATAAGGCCAGTGGTGACTGGTTGGTGACACATAGCCTCCAGGCTGAAGACACCAGGCGACCCAGGGAAACCCCTGGGAACACAGGCCACACATGCTGGGCCAGCTCTGTGTGTCCCGGACCTCCTTGGGGACCAGGGACCAGGCCAAACTGTTTGTTTCCCAACTGAAGTGACTGCTGGCAGAGGGAGCTCAGGCATTGATGGCTGGAGTCTCTGGGCAGTTTCTAAACTGGAAGGCTTCCTCCTCTATTCCTAGTTTTTCAAGAGTACTGGTGCAGGCTACCTCTTTATTGGGACAGATTCCCTGTTCACTCAGGCCGGTAAAGAGCAGGGTTCCAGCTGAAACTGACCTGGGTCTGATCCTGGCTCTCTGGCAAGTTCCTCACCTCTCTGAGCCTCGGTTTCCCCACCTGGAAAATGGGCACAATAATTGTGCCAATCTCACAGAGGTGCTGCGGAGTTTAATTGAAGAGATCTGTTTAAACGCCCCACAGATAGTGAATGCTCAGTGAACTTTGAGCAACTCTGACCTTTATGCCGTCAATGGTTGTGAAGGACAAATGAGATCCTTCTGACATCCCATATCTCCCCTCTCCCTCAACTTCTGGGTGCCTCTCAGCCTTCAGTGTTTTGTTTTTTTGTTTTTTTTTTTAAGTCTACTTATCTATTTTTGAGAGAGAGAAAGACAGAGTATGAGCCAGGGAAGGGCAGAGAGAGAGGGAGAGAGAATCCCAAGCCTGCCCCTCACTGAACACAGCCCCCTCATGCGGGGCTCGAACTCACGAGCTGTGAGCTCATGACCAAAGCCGAAATCAAGAGTCAGATGCTTAACCGACTGAGCCACCCTGGCACCCTCAGTCTTCAGTCTTACTTGGAAGTGAGAGTAGACTGTTTCCTTCACCTTGGTCTCTACACAGTAGTAGTAATAATCGTTATTTATTGGGCACGTACTTGCCGCGGACGGGTTGCAAGTAAGTTGCAGCTCTAGACAGCATCCCTTCCCCCAGCTCCAAGAGAGGTTACCTGCCAGGCTTGTCTTTCCCCATGGAGGTTTCAGGCTCTGAGAAGCCTGTTCTCTCCGAGTCTGTCCTGATGAAGGGTGGGCCAGGGAGGCCTCTGCTAGAGCTAAGAACACCTCAGCCCTAAGGGGAGGTTTTAGAATTTAGGGGTTTACTGAGCTGAGGAGCTCTCTACCAGGCAAATCTATTTGAGGCCCAGCCAGGCCCAGGGGCAGGTTTGCTGCGGGAAAAAGGATTCCTGAAAAAGGAGAGATGAAAATGTTCGAGAATCTTCTCTGTCTCTGCCGTGGGTGTCCTCCTGCAGCTTCCCCACCCCAACACACACACACACACACACACACACACACACACACACACACACACCTGCCTATACCGGGACACAGGCCCAGCTACCTGGCTGAGCCTCACACAGGTGTCCTCAAGATCAAGGGCACTTCCTGTCCTGGAACACGCCATTTGTTGTGTAGACGGGCTAAAACAAGGATATTTATTTTTTCTGTCAGTTCATCCAACATGCATTTATTAAGACTCCACCTGCACCAGGCCCTGCAGTAAAGAAAATGGACATGGACCTGCCTTTGGGGAGTTACAGTCCAGCAGGGGAGCCAGATGGGGAACGGGCCCACCCACAGCACAAAAAGTGCCCAGCAACACATTGGAGAGAAAAGGGAAGGAGGCCAAAGGGAGGGCGTCCACAGACCCGACCTAGGAGGTCAGCTGGGCCTATGGGTTAAGTGGTCTTGATCCCAAGACCAGTAATAGGATCATGTGACAGACGCTGTGCCCTGGGGTGGCTCTCTCTGCAGATACAATGCTGTCACTGGGGAGTGGCTACAAGATGAAGTTCTGATCAAGATGGCATCTCAGGTGAGCCGTCCCCATCCCAGTGACGACAGGGCTGAGTGGGGATTCTTCGTGAGCGGACTTCTGTCCCTGTTCCCTCCCCTTTACACTCACTATTGTTTTTACTTCGGGGCATTCTTTATATTGTTGTGTACTTATTTCATTTTTTATAACAGTTTTATTGAGATAGAATTCACACAGTATGCTGCATACCCACTTTAAAGTGTATGGTTCAGTGGTTTATATAATATAGTCACAGAGTTATCCAGCCATCACCACGATCGATTCCAGAACATTTCACCATCTCTAAAAGAAACCCTGTGCTTACCCAACAGCAGCCAGCCCCCTATCTCTTCAGCTCCCCCAGCCCTGGGCAACCACTAATCTGCTCTCATCTCTGTAGAATTAACCTATTCTGGGCATTTTATATATTGATCATATATCAAAAGACGGTCCTTGGCACTCTTGTCGAAATCAGTTGACTGTAGATGTGTATGTCAGTTTTCAGAAATTACAGGCCACCACCTAAACCTAAGCTGTAAAAAGTGGCTTGCAATCATCCTTTGGGGGGGGGGGTAAAAAAAAAAAAGGAATAGACTAGAAAATAGAGCACTTCCTCCATTGTCGGGGGGAGGATGGTTTTGCAAAACTGTTTTTAGACTATTACACACTCAGGAAAGGGTATGGCTTGATGAGTTTCACAAAGTGAACACAGCACATAACAAGCAGCCCCCTGAAGCCCACCTGCACCCCAGTCACTACTCCTTTACCCCAACGGTGAGCACCAATCCCGAACCTATCTCCCTGGATTCATTTCACGTATTTGTGTATTTCCTATAAATGGAGCCACGCAGGGTGTATTCTTTTGAATGTGGCTTCTTCTGCTCAGCATTTCATCTGTGATGTTCGTACATGTTTTGGCCAGCTCTATGTTTCATAGAATAGTAGAAGAGAACAATAGAATATATTCATTCTCGTCGCCTGTAGTATTCCATCAAGTAGGGTAGACCTGATGGGTTTATCCATTACACTGTTAATGGACATTTAGGTTGTTTCCACTCTTTTCCTGGTACAGAAAACAGAAGAGCAGGGCTGCAAAAAATTCTTTAACGTGCATTGTCTCCCGCATAACGTCTTCACCCCCTGGGGGTTCTTCCCCTCATTGAGGGTAGGAGGAGGGTGGCCTTGTCACCCCCGAAGCCTCCAGGCTGAAAGTTCAGTCGGGCGTTAGTGCTGGGGTGAAGGAGGGAGGGCCCAGGGATTTTAGGATTGAGATGAGGTCCAGGCATTCATTTGGTGGGTGATGTCCAAGGGGAGAATCTCTTCCTGACTCAGGATTGCTTTTGGGTGGGGCATGGGGACTGATAACCCTCTGTGTGGTGTCTTTCAGCCCTTTGGCCGCGGAGCTATGAGGGAGTGCTTCAGGACGTAAGTGACTCAGCCTGGTTCTTGGGGCCCTGCCCGAATTCCCTCAGGCTCCTAAGAGCAGGGGCAATGCAACAGTTCTGGCTAAGAAACTGAGACAGTGGCCTCTGCTTTTTATAGGCCAAGCCTCTCTGCTCTCCCTTGGACCACATGATGGGCCTGGCTATGGGGATGGTCTCGGGGAGGACATGGAATACCCCACTAACCTCTGCTCTGGTGTTTGGAGGCCAAAAGATGTGGGATAAGAGACCTTTAACAATGTCCCTTGGTCCCCTTCCCAGCTCTTTGAAGGGTGCCATGAGTCAGGCTGGGTCCCTGGTGAACCCAGGTGCCCAGGTGGGTCCTCTGCTGCCTTTCCTCCCAGGAAGAAGCTCTCCAACTTCCTGCACACCCAGCAGTGGAAGGGGGCCTCCAACTACGTGGCAAAGCGCTACATCGAGTCTGTGGACAGGGACGTGTACTTCGAGGATGTGCGTCTACAGATGGAGGCCAAGCTCTGGGGAGAGGAGTATAATCGGCACAAGCCCCCCAAGCAGGTATGTGACAGCCCTACCTGCCACCTTCCCACACAAGGCAGCCGGAGACAGTGACTGGAGACCAGGGCAACAGTGGTACCAGTCACAGGTTCCCTTCATGGTTTTGGTGGTGGTGTTGTTTTGTTTAAAAAAATTTTTTTAATGTTTATTTATTTTTGAGAGAGAGAGAGAGAGACAGCATGAGTAGGGACAGAGAGAGAGAGAGGGAGACACAAAATCCGAGGCAGGCTCTGAGCTGTCAGTGCAGAGCCCATCGTGGGGCTTAAACTCACGAACTGTGAGATCATGACCTGAGCTGAAGTCAGAGGCTCAACCGACTGAGCCATCCAGGTGTCCCTCCCTTTATGGTTTTAACAGTAGCTAATAATGATCATCATTTATTGAGCATGATGGGCCAAGTACACTGTATGCAGACTCATTTATTTCTAAAACCAGAGCGTGGAGGTTATTTGAGATTAAAATGCTTTTATCCCATTTATAAATGGGATCTGTTAGTCAGGATTTTTGTTTGCATGTGTTAGAAACCCACTCAAATGGGTTTAATCCAAAAAAGGAAGTTTTGGCTTTATGTAACTGAGAAATAGGGCTGGCCACAGGTGCGGCTGGATCCGGGACCCAATAGGATATTGAGAATCTCCCCCATCTCTAGCCTTGGTGTTCTTCCTTGTGGCATCACTCACAGGCAGCTTCTATTTGTATTGATGTGTCGGCCACTAGCAGCTGCAGGCTCACTTTCTGTCTTCTCAGAAACCTTGGTGGGATATGACAACACTTGTTTTTGCAGAAGTTCTACTAAGTCTCCGAACTGGGTTTCTTTGGCTCTGATTAGGTCAGGTGCCTATTGCTGAGCCAATCACAATGGTCAGGGGAGGGAATATGCAGATTGGGGAGGCATGAGCCATGTGCTCACCCATAGAGGCAGCAGTGTGGGTCCTTCCCCTAGACTATGTAGACTGAGGCTGGTGGCTCCTAAGAAAAAGTAGAAGGAGGGGAGAATGGATAGCATGTCTGCCCCTGGGGAGCCCCAGGCTCAAAGAGGTTAAGTGACCTGTGCAAACGGTCAGGAATGGAGCCAGGGCTCAAATCCAGGCTTTCCAAGCCCCTGCCCATTTGGCTCCTTCACTGGAGCCCCCAGGGTGTTTACTGACCCCAGGCCTAGCAGAATTTCCTGTTGCCTATGGGCATTTGAGGAAATAGCGCTCCGTGCCTCTGCCCTGCCGAATTCGCAGCTCAGCTCTCCTGTTGTTTGAACACCTGCTAGACACAGGACACTATCTCCTGGGAGCTTTGGGAGAGCTGCACTTCCAAGAATCCAGCAGAATTTATTGAGTGCCTGCTGTTTGCAGGGCCCTTGGTTAAGCGCACTTGGGGTAGACACAAGAAACCACAGTCCCCACCCACGGGGGCTGTGACCACCTCACTGCATGCCATCCTGGCCTCCTTTCTCTTCCTAAGCTTGTTCCTGCCTCAGGACCTTTGCCCTGACTGTGCCCCTGGCCTGCATCATTGTGTCCCCCACTCCTCCATCCTTGCATGATGAGCTCCTTCTCCTAGTTCAAGTCTCAGCTCATATGTCACCTGCTCAGTGAGGCCGCCCCAGGACATCCTGAATGAAGTAGCCCTTCCTCTGCTGTCTCCCTCTCTCACATCATTCTGTTTGTTTTGGTTCCTTTTATTGGGAGCAGTTGGCGCCATCTGAAAGAGTCTTGTTTCTGTAGTTAATATTTTGGTTGCCTCTCTCCCCCAAGGACAGGGATGTTACCTGTCTTATTTACTCTGTATCACAGTCCCTAGGGGGGTCACTAAACAGTGTGGTTGTTTGAAATGATAAGGGAGAAGGACATAGTTGTTTGAGAAGGAACAGGCTGTTCCCTCCCGGCCGCATCCCTGTAGTGAGCCCACTGGCCAAGCAGGTGGCCTTGCCATAGACTTCCTTGTAGGGATGGAGCCAGCATTTGGGGTGAGAACCTCTGAGAACCATCTGCTCCTTCCCCTTCGGCTGGTTCTCAGAACTGAGGCCAGGTTTAGGGCAACGCTCAGCTCAGGGCCTCTTCGGCCTCTGCAGCTGTTGTCTGCCTGTCTAGCGACTCAGCCAAACGGTTCCTTGGATGGTTGTTTCCTTGGGAAACCCAGACCTGGATCCTTCTACAGTGGGTGTCATTGTGGGGGACGGGAGCCATGGGGAGTCAGTGTCTCAGGTCTTACCAACCTCACTTTATAAACAATTCACAAGACTTACACGTTTCCTTCCCAATATTAGACATGTGCTTGTTAAAAGAAATTGGGCAAGGAATGTGTATAATTCCCCATTGCAGGGAGAGAACCACTGGGTATAGTTTGGTGTTTATTGCTCTAGAGTTATGTCTACTGGTAATGATAACATCAGGAAACGTTGACAGACTCTTTCATGTATCAGCAGATTTCATTCTCACGCTACTTGTGAGATGCCCATTCCATAGGTGAGAAAACTGAGTTGATGAACTGACTTGCCCATGTTCACAGTGTTAGTGTAAGACACCTGCTTAGTTGCTTAGCATACAGACCCACAAATGTGTAGTAAGGCAAAATGGTTTCTTTCTCTCTCATCTGATGGTCCCATTTTGGTGGGGGGCTCAGAGTGGGCTGGTGCCTCACTTCTTTAAGTCATCCAGAAGCCTGGTTTCTTCTGTCTTGTTTTTCTGCCTTACCCCAGAGTGTGGCCCTGGAGCACATGGCCAGGTCGGCCTCACTGGGAGATGTCCACTCTATAGCCTCAGGAACGCCAGAGGAGGAGGGGCAGGCTGGGGTTACATCATCACTGATGCTCAATTCCCATTGGATGAGCTTGGTCACATGGCCACACTTAGCTGCAAGGGAAGCCAAGTGATGTCATTCCTCCTGGATGACTGTGCATTGTGTTGGAACTCAGTTGGGGGCTGTCTTAGTCCCTTTGTGCTGCTCTAACAGAACTTTTTTTTTTTTTAAGTTTATTTATTTTGAGAGAGCATGAGCGGGGGGAGGAGCAGAGAGAGAGGGAGAAAGAGAATCTTAAGTAGGCTCCACACTGCCAGCTTGGAGCCTGACATGGGGCTTGATCCCACAAACCTCAAGATCATGACCTGAGCTGAAACTGACTGAGGTTGCTCGACTGACTGAGCTGCCCAGGCTTCCCCAGACTGGGCAACTTACAAATCACAGAAATTTATTGCTTACAATTTTGGAGGCTGGGAAGTCCAAAACCAAGGTGCCAGCCTGGTCACATTCTGGTGAAGTCCTCTCCTGGTTCATAGCTGGTGACTTCTTGTTGTGGCCTCACATGGCAGAAGTAGCAAAGGAGCCCTGTGGTCACTTTTATCAGGACACCAGTCCCGTTCATGAAGGCTTCTCACTCATGACCTGATCCCCTCCCAAGGGCCCCACCGAATAGCATCACCTTTGAGGGTTAGGACTTGAACATATGAATTTGGGGGAGACGCAGTTAAGCCATCACAGGGGTTTTCATTCTCAAAAGAAAAGGGGACAGTGGATTCTGGGGACACTTGGCCTGCAGAGAGCTGCTGACTGACGGAGCCAGGATTGGGGCCCAGGCAGGCAGCTCCTCCCAAGCATTCTGTGTCGGAGGCGCTTGCCACCTGGCTCCTGCCTGAGCTGCTCCCCTCCCACCAGGTGGACATCATGCAGATGTGCGTGGTGGAGCTGAAGGACAGACCGGGCAAGCCTCTCTTCCACCTGGAGCACTATATTGAGGGCAAGTACATCAAGTACAACTCCAACTCAGGCTTTGTCCGTGATGACAACATGCGCCTGACGCCACAGGTGAGGCCCCTGGAGGGGCGGGTCCCTGTGGGCATGAGGTCTCACCCCGAGGGGGCCCTCAAGCCTCCCGGAGTGCCCTGAAGTAGATTCTGTAACGAGACATGCCAGCCAGCTTCTGTCCCTGCAGAATTAAACAGGGCTCCTCCTTTATCTCTTCCTCTATGCAACCTCTTCTTCTTCTTCTTTTTTTTAATGTTTATTATTTATTTTTTGAGAGAGAGAAAGAGCATGAGCAGGGGGCGGGCAGAGAGGGAGGGAGACACAGAATCTGAAGCAGGCTCCAGGCTCTGAGCTGTCAGCACAGAGCCTAACGTGGGGCTCAACCATGAACTGTGAGATCATGACCTGAGCCGAAGTCGGACACTTAACCGACTGAGCCACCCAGGCACCCCATATGCAACCTCTTCTTGCAGAGAAAGGCCCCACCATGGGCAGAGCTGAGGTGTTGCAGCCCCGCAGTGGTGGCTGATGTGTGTATGCGTAGTCCACAGCCTGGTCTCTTGTGGTTGGTCACCTTAGTCTTCCTGTCTCCCCCGCACCCGACCCCCAGGCCTTCAGCCACTTCACATTTGAGCGTTCCGGGCATCAGCTGATTGTGGTGGACATCCAGGGTGTGGGCGACCTCTACACCGACCCGCAGATCCACACCGAGAAAGGCACTGACTTTGGAGATGGCAACCTAGGTAGGTGGGGAAAGCCAGCCCGTTTCCATGGAGACCACACTCCCTGTGCCCCCACATCTGTCAGCTCTCCCTGCACACGAGGAAACTGGCTGAGGTGGTAGATCGGCCTTTCCAAGATGGTGGGGGTGGAAGCTTGGGACGCCTGAGCCCTGCCACTTCAGTGCCTGCCCTTTCCGTGGTTTTGGTGCCCAGCACTGCCCCGCCCCTGTCACAAAGCAAGGCGCTGCTCCAGACTCCCCTGATCTGCCCGCAGGTGTCCGGGGGATGGCGCTCTTCTTCTACTCTCATGCCTGCAACCGGATTTGCAAGAGCATGGGCCTCGCTGCCTTTGACCTCTCACCAAGAGAGAGGGACACTGTGAATCAGAACACCAAGCTGCTGGTGGGTGCCCAATGAGAGCCTGCTCAGGGGGACCGGGCCCTTCTTCTGCCAGGCAGTGAGCCGTGCTTCTCTGTGATGGCAGTTCAGGCCCTGCAATGCTTACTTGAAGAGTTTCAGGGCCAGAAGGATCTCAGCCCCATCCGTGGCCCTCATTCCTCCCAGGATCAGTGCACAAAGCCCTTCTGAGTGTCCCCGCTAACCCAGTACCTGGGGTCTGCTTGATTGGACCTATTTTGACCAGAGTGAAGAGCCCAAGTGTGTAGAGATAGTGAGGGAGGTGTGTGGTACATGTATTTGTGTGGCATGTTGATAAATGGCTGGACTAGACCTGGACCTGGCTCTTCGGTCACCTTGCTGTGTCCAGGATATGCCCCCCGCTTTTACCGTGACCAGATGTAAGAGATTGTCAGGACAGACCAGCTTGGGATTCTGGATGTGTGGCCGCAGGTATGCCCCAGCTCAGGGCTGTAGAGTGTGGTTAACACTTTGGGATTGCTGGCTGGCTTTGAGCTCCTGCACCAGATGCCCCTTCTTAGAAGCCTTTGGGTTAATCCCCCACTGGTTATTTTTAGATTTCCTGCCAGTCCCTAAACAGGCATGTATGGGGGCCGTTGACTGAAAGGGCCTCAGGGTTTGGGTAAACAGCACGCTCCCGGAAGAGCCCTTCTCTCCCCAGAGGGCTCCTGTGTGACATGGGTGTCCGTTAATTCTCCAGCAATCAGCCAAGACCATCTTGAGGGGGACAGAGGAGAAGTGTGGGAGCCCCCGAGTAAGGACCCTCTCTGGGAGTCGCCCCCCCCTGCTCCTTCGCCTTTCAGAAAACTCTGGAGATGAGAACATGAGTGACGTGACCTTTGACTCTCTCCCTTCTTCCCCGTCTTCGGCCACACCACACAGCCAGAAACTGGACCACCTCCGTGAGTGACGTTTTTGGTCCCTGGTAGTTGTGATTGGAGGGGACAGGCACCAGAAAGAACACAACTAAACTGGCTTTCGCTTATGTTAGGAAATCAGATATGCTAATCAAAAAGATTCATGGCCCAGATGGTTGTATGAGTGAGTTTGTTTAATAAGTTTTCAAGACCCAAGTCTTCCGAATGCTTCAAAAACAGACCCTGTTTTAGATAACATTTTTTTCACCGTGTTTCATGAAACTAGCAAAACCTTTACACCAAAATTTCACAAAACAGCAAAAAAAGAAAACTGCGTTCCAACCCCACTTATAAATATGCAATACAGAAATTCTAAATAAGGTATTAACAAAAACTGGTAGTGTCTTTGAAAGAATAGTCCGTCATAATCAGATAGTGTTTTTGCAAGCATCTGAGAGTTGTTCAATATTAGGAAATCTGAACGACCTATGAATAGATCAGAGGAGGAAAACGGAATCATTATCCTCAAAGTTAAAGTGATAGAGTCTGCTGATAAAGTGGAGGGGAGGCACGGCTGACTCCAGGGTTTTGATCTGAAAAACTCTAAGGGTGGGGTGGCCATTTATTCAGCTGGGGGACGCTGTAGAGGAAAAGAAGAGGAAGATTTTAGTGTCAAATGTCAAGCCTTTTAGACATTTCCACTAGAAGACCTTGGGTATAGTTTGAAGCAGGAGTTGACAGGCTCTCCTTAGAAGGCCAGAGAGTAAATATTTTAGACTTTGGGGACCTATGGCTTCTGCATTAGCAGCATGAATGTGGCCATCGACAGTATGTAAATGAGTAGGTGTAACTGTGTTCCAAGAAAGACATTAAATTTTCTATTTCATGTAATTTTCACCTATCTCAAATTACTTTTCTTTTAATTTTTCCAACCATTTTAAATGGAAAAACCATTCTTAAAAACCATATAAAAATGGAAACAAGCTGGATTTGGCTGTGGAAGCTCAGGGGAGGAGACAGAGACTGGGAACCACCAGGAAGGAGGTGGTTGGTTGTTAAGCCATCTGAGGCTTCTCCAACTTGCTCCAACTCATTGAGCCCCAGATATACAAATGGCTGTTCTTCTTTCACACCTGCACCTCACTGAAGGCCAACTGTGGCCCAGGCACGTGTGCCTCTAAGCCCGTTGCACAAGTTATTTGCATTACAGCCTTGAGGAGGCACAGGGGTGAAGCTACGTGCTTAGGACGCCACAGCCAGCAAGTGGCAGACTGAATAAGTTCTTGAGGAAGAACTGTAGCCCTCCAGGTACTGACAGCTTTCTTCCCCCATTTTTGCACCATTTTCAAAAAAGTTTTTGGAAAGGCCTGGTGACAGGTGCGTTCAGCCCTAGATTGTAGTCAGTCTTTCAGACAGTTTTAATGGTAGAGCCAGTGCATTATCTCTGTTTTCTCCTGCCCAGATTGGCCTGTGTTCAGCGACCTTGACAACATGGTACCCCGAGACCATGACCATCTGGACAATCACCGGGTAAGTTGGAGAGGGATCTCCCGGTCTGCTCTGGGCACTGCCAGGGGCCACAGGGAAGTGTGGATGACTCTCAGCCTCCTGCCCAGGGCAGTGGTGCCCTCTGAGAAGAGCTGGATCCATTGCAGTTCCCGGAGATGGTAGCAGAAGAGGGAGTCCAAATTAGCAACAATGCAACCTTCTGATAAATGCTGAGCAAGCTCACCCCTGGTGTGGTTTGGCCACATGCGTGTGGACAGCTGTCCTGGGGGGAGGGAGCTGTCCTGGGTTTCAGACGAGTGACTTACAGCACAATCCAGCGTGATGCCCTCAGGTTGGATAAACAGGACAGGTTTCCAACAGCTTCTGGGTGACTCTGCAGAAGCTGAAGGCACTGCATTTGCATTCAGGCAGACATATTACAGTGTCAAAGTAAAAACTCACAGGAATTTTAAAAACAGACTTTGAGAGGTGTCACCTGTGCCCAGACCTCAGGTGCACTTTAACTCGCACCCTGGGATTACTCCAAAGGTTAAAGTTCACTCTTGACTGCTTTTCAGTTTTTGAGTGGAAGGAAAAAAATAAGCGTAAGACTGTTTCAAGAGTTTGATAGACACTCTATGCCTCAACAACCCGTGAGGTAGATATTTTTTTTGGTTCCATTTATAATAGATTTCATTCTGGAATTAGAATACATTTTAGAATTTCAGGGCGCCTGGGTGGCCCTGTCGGTTAAGCATCTAACTTCGGCTCAGGTCATGATCTCACGGTCCGTGAGTTCGAGCCCCGTGTTAGGCTCTGTGCTGACCGCTCAGAGCCTGGAGCCTGCTTCGGATTCTGTGTCTCCCTCTCTCTGTGCCCCTCCCCTGCTCACTCTCTGTCTCTCAAAAATAAATTAAAAAAAAACAAAAACAAAAAAAAATAAAAGATCCAGGCACACCTGGGTGGCTCAGTCCATTGAGGGTCTGACTCTTGATTTTGGCTCAGGTCATGATCCCAGGGTTGTGGGATCAAAGCCCCGTGTGGCGCTCTGCACTGAGTGTGAAGCCTGCCTAAGGTTCTCTTTCTCTCCCCATCTGCCCCTCTCCCCAACTCTCTCTCTTTCTAAAATTAAATTTTTAAATTAAAAAAAATTAAAAGATCTGAAATAACTAAGACCTAATGTTAAGAGCGGACAAAGCCAGGTGACAGGTGCATAGGAGTTCATTTTAGTATTCTCTATTCTTAGAGGTATGTTTGAAATACTAATTAGTAGAACAAAGAAAGAAACAAAAGTGTGAGCCGAATAGTGATGCAGGTGACATGCAGAGATGGCCAGAACTGAACACTGGTAGACAAATGACTGAAGTTAGAGATTCCGAATTGTCCAGAAGAATAAAAAATGTGCCCCAGTTTTGGCAGAGGGCTCCATTGTAGTAAATACTGCACTCAGTGCTACATTTGTGTCCAGGGTCATACGTCATAAACCAGCCTTTGTTTTTCTGCCAGTGAACCCCTCTTTTTAAAAAAAATTTTTTTTAATGTTTATTTATTTTTGAGACAGAGACAGAGCATGATCGGGGGAGGGTCAGAGAAAGAGAGACAGAATCTGAAGCAGGCTCCAGGCTCCAAGCTATCAGCACAGAGCCCGATGTGGGGCTCGAACTCACAGACCATGAGATCATGACCTGAGCCAAGGTCGGACACTCAACCGACTGATCCACCCAGGTGCCCCGAGCCCCTCTTAATAATAGATTGGTCTTCCTGTGGTCCATACTCTCAGTGAGTAACACCTCACTTCTTGCTCATAGCCCTTCATTGTAGGCCCTAGCATGAATCCTCATGGATAAGGAAATCGCTGTCCAGGGTCCCAGCTGGCAAGTCACAAAGCTCAGACTTGAGCCCAGGCAGTCTGGCTTCAGAGCCCAAGGTCTTCGCCACTACTTTGTACTGTTTCCTTGTCACCCAATCAGCAATACAGAGGGAAGGGGATGTTACTTGAAGTGATAGGACAAAGGAGAGATAGCAAATGGCTGAGTGTCCAGAAGTAACCACCACTCAGAGGACCACTGAGACCCTAGGGCCATCTTCTCTCCACAGGACTCTGAGAACAGTGGGGACAGCGGATACCCCAGTGAGAAGCGGGGTGAGCTGGATGACCCAGAGCCCCGAGAACATGTAAGGAATTCCCCCCAGGGAAATGAGACCAGAGTGTTCTGTTGCCTCATTGTCCAGGGGGACGGAAGGGTGGGGAGGAATGTGAGTGCGTTGTGAGAACATAATAGGTAAATTGATACCCAAGATCATTTCAGATAAAACAGGGTTATGGGGACCAGAAATTTAGTAAAGGGACAAGTATGGGCGATTACATAAGACTGAAAATGGCAGACAACTCTTATGAGGAAACTGGAATCTAGGGTGCTGGGTAATAGGCTGGAATGGTGTGGGCGGAAGGACGCCGTTCAATGCGTGGTGTTCTGGCCATCCTGGGGAGTGCGCTGGAGGACACTGGTGCGGGTGGCTCAGGCAGTGTCTGCCACTTAGAGGTTTTCCCGTGTGCCAGAGTTGAATCTGAGCATCCAAACCAGTCTTGCTGAGAGCTCTTTGGTCTCAGCTTTGTTACTGCGAGTAAAGACCTATTATGGGAGCTTTGGTAAGGGGAAGGAGGTTTTCTTGGTACTTACCCGCCACGATCCTGTGCCTTTGAGTCATTTCCATCTGGGCACACAGGGAGGGTGAGAGGAAGGCTGTGGGCACACCAGCACATTGGTCCTGCCTGTTACCCAGCATTCTCTCTTCTTGGCACATGAGTTCCGGCTGCCCCTCCTAGAGGCCAGGCCTGTCCCTTGGGAGCAGGGTCTCCTGGAGGGGGCTGAGCCTGTCCCCTAGGAGGAGAGTCCCCTGGAAGAGGGTCCCCTGGGGAGGAGGGCAGGACCAGTTCTTGGGAACTGCTCTTTGGCTCACTCTACCCTTCACCTCCTTCAGGGCCACTCAAACGGTAACCGGAGGTACGAGTCTGACGAAGACAGCCTGGGCAGCTCCGGACGGGTAATGCTCCCTGAGGCGGACTTGTCGTGACCACGTGCTTGCCTTTTCCAGCCCCTGTTTCTCCTCCCTGGTGTCACTGCTGCCTGCCCAGGCACCTCACACATCAGCTAAAGGAAGATTGTGCAAAGGAGCCAGTCCCCTTGGCAAATACTTCTGAGCCCCTGGACTGGGCGGGACACTGGGGGATCTTCGGAGAGGCATAGACACAAGTAGGATAGCCCATCCTGGAGGGGGGGCTATAAGGGCCACGGCTCACATGGTAAAGTAATGCCTGTGTATAAGTGCCTCAGAGAATTCATTCATTTACTTATCAACCACCCAGTGAAACAGGCTAATGTTATTCATCCCCATTTTACATACGAGCTAACGGGGCTCTTAAGCAGCTTTCCCCAGGTCACCCGGCAAGTGTTTCTAACAAGCATCTTAGAAGCTCATTATCATCAGGCAGATGTGGGAAGACCAATCCTCGGGAACCCTCCTCTAGCTGAACCAGAAACACACGTTGAACCTCTCACCCTCTAGTCTTTGTGAGTCTCCCACTTGCCAGGTCCTTCCTCCTACTGTGGTCACATCTCCTCAAAGCCCATCTGCTCCCCCAGACTGGCCCCCTGTGGCACCTCCTGCAGGAGCCTCTCCCAGTTGCCCCAGTAGGCTTGACTCTTGCTCTGTCCAGAACACAGAGCATTTACCACGTGGTGTTTACCGATGGTGCAAGGTCTCAACACAGTGTAGAGCAGGGTTGTTTAACCGTGGTGCCATTGGCATTCTGACATTCTGGGCTGGGCCCTTCTTTGTCGTGGGGGGTGCCCTGTGCATTGCAGGATGCTTAGCACACATAGATGCACGCAGCTGCCTGGCTCGGTCCTGCAGGGACCTTTGGAAGAGGGTGTCTGTAGCTGGAACATGATGTGTTTTCCAAACCTATTCCCCGAAGCTTCCTGTGGATGCACAGAGGAAAGTGAAGTGGATTTGCTGCAGGGTCTCGAGTCAGACTTTTCTGGCCCATCATGTGGGTCACTGGCCAAGGAGGCAGCTTACGGTCCAACCTCCCCAACCAAACCCTGCTTGATAAACGAGTGGGAAACACTTTGAACTGCTGCAGTCCATTCCACTGGCCTTTGTGTCCTGGTGCTATAATATCCCCTCAGCGCCCGTAAATTGGCAGGATTTGAGGGATTAGAAATGGAGCTGTGTTTGTCCAAGAAAATTTGATACCTTAAGGGTTCGCCCCCTGCATCTTGCCAGCCAGGCTCACGCGGTAGGAGCAACTGATGGCTGGTGGTGGGTCCTGCGTCCCCAGCCCCTCATTCCCGGCCTGTAAACTTCCGTGCCCGGTTCCCTCTTTCAGGTGTGCGTGGACAAGTGGAATCTCCTCAACCCCTCCCGCCTCCACCTGCCCAGACCTTCCGCCGTGGCCCTGGAAGTGCAAAGGCTTAACGCTCTGGACCTTGAAAAAAAAATCGGGAAGTCCATTCTGGGGAAGGTACGGTGATGCCCGCTTCAGAGCCCTTTTTCCGCTGACCCAGAGCCCAGCTCACGCCTCTGCTCCGCTAATCGCTTCCTCCCGCAGGCTGGCTGGGCGGCCCTGGGTGCTTCTGCCCAGGCAGCTGGGCCAACAGCCAAGTCTGTGTGGTAGGTCCATCTGGCCATGGTGCGCTACCACGAGGGCGGGCGCTTCTGCGAGAAGGACGAGGACTGGGACCGCGAGTCGGCCGTCTTCCATCTGGAGCACGCGGCCGACCTGGGCGAGCTGGAGGCCATCGTGGCCCTGGGGCTCATGTGCTCACAGCTGCCCCACCACATCCTGGCCGACGTCTCTCTGAAGGTGAGGGGCAGCAGGGACCCAGTCATGGGTGGGAGGGGGTGCTCAGTCATCGTCCTCTCCATCCTGCAGGTTTGTGCATGCCCCGGACACTTCTGAGCCCCAGTGTGGGGCCAGGCACTTGCAGGTTAGCTGAAACTGGTAGGACTGGGGTGTGCCACTGGGGAACGAGTGCAAGGTGACAGTCATGATTCCAGGCAATTATGACACGGCATGATGGGAGAAACAGAAAGTAGTGGTGGAAGCAGATGAGAAGGGCCCTGAGTGGGTTTCACGGGGTCGGTGAAACGCCTGATGGCGGGTTCCATCTGTATCCTTGGTGGTGAGAACAGAGCCCGATGCCCAGTACATATTCAGTGTGCATTTGTGGGACGGGTGAATGAGGTGACCTCTGAGTTAGGCCTAAAAGCTGAGTGGGAGTGAGCCAGGCAGAGTGTGGGAGGTGAGCTGTCCAGGCAGAGGGGGCAGAGGTGTCAGGATGGTCAGAACTGGAACTTCATTCATTTGCCACTGATGTGAGCAACTTCTTTGCTGAATCAGATAATGGTTTTAACTCCTGAAACACAGGGGCACCTGGGTGGTTTAGTTAGTTGGTTAAGCATCCAACTCTTGGTGTCAGCTCAGGTCATGATCTCATGGTTCATGGATTCAAGCCCCACATGGGGCTCTGCACTGACAGCGTGGAGTCTGCTTGGGATTCTGTCTGTCCATCTCTCTCTCTCTCTCTCTCTCTCCCTCCCTCCCTCCCTCCCTCCCTCCCTCCCTCCCTCTCTCCCTCTCCCTTCCTCCCTCCCTCTCTCTGCCCCTCTCCTGCGCACCCTCTCTCAAAATAAACTTTAAAAAAATACTGAAAAATGTTTCTTCAATTTCCTGTGCTAGTCACAATGTCATGTTTACAGATGTGACACACTTGTAAGTTTAATCTGCATTATGAATGTTTTCTCCATCCCTTGCTTTCCATCAAGACCATCGAAAAGAACAATCAAAGTCTGATCTGTAGGTGGGCACCTGCCTGGCTCAGTCAGAAGAGCATGAGAGTCTTGATTTCAGGGTCATGACTTCAAGCCCTGTATTGGGGATTCAAAGCCCCATGTTGAGCGTAGAGCCTACTTAAAAAAAACAAAAAAGAGGGGTGCCTGGGTGGTTCAGTCAGTTGAGCATCCAATTTCTGCTCAGGTCATGATCTCATAGTTGGTGAGTTCAAGCCCCACATCGGGCTCTGTGCTGACAGCTTGGAGCCTGGAGCCTGCTTCAGATTCTGTGTCTCTGTCTCTCTCTCATGCTCTGTCTCTGTCTCTCAAGAACTAAATAAACCTTAAAACAATTTTTTTTTAAAAAGCCCTCTGATCTGTACTATTTTCCACTTTCTGTGATGTAAATGTGACTACGGTGCCATTTTCAAGGCCCCAATACAAAGAAATGTACGGTATTTCTGTCGTACAGATTCAAGAGACCAGTGGTTCTCAACCAGTCATTCTGCTGTTCCTTCTCCAGGGGACCCTTGACAATGCCTGGAGACACTTTTGATAGTCAAAATATTGGGGTTGCAACTGGCGTCTAGTGCATAGAGGCCAGGGATGCTGTTCAACATCCTACCATACACAGGACAGCCCCCACAGCAGAGAATTATTTGGTCCAAAATGTCAGTAGTGCAAGGTTGAGAAACCCAGAAATAGACATAAATAATCTGAAGAATATGGACAACAGTACATCATAGTTAAAATAAATAGAAAGTCATGAGTTAAAAAAAAAAAAGTCATGAGTTTTGAGTATTTGTTGCCTTTGTTTTTAATATAATTCATTTAATTGTAAGTTTATGTAATTTTTAATAATGACTGTGTTTTACAGTCGGCTTGCAAAATTCCCGATAATTTCATGGTCAGTTCTCCTGAGCCCAGAGAGCCGGCTCCAGCATACTGCTGCCTTTGGCCTGTTCCCCCAGCATCTGCCACAGAGCCTGGCACTCTGTGTCCAGAGAGGACACTCAGAAGGATTTGAGGCCTGAATAAAGTAAGCCCAGAGCCCGGCATGAGTGGTGAGGGACCAGGACTGGGGGGAGATCTTCTTGTGACCTCAGGCTGTTTACACAAACCACACTCTGGCAGCTTTGTAAAGGGATTTACAAGCCATTTCAGATTCCTCTCTCACCTGTAAGCCTCTCAAAGGCCTTTCTCCGGAGGATAGACTCTGGCAGCTTTCCCTAGCAGGAGTGTGGGTGGACGGTTAGGACAGGGCAGGCAGGGAGGAAGTAAGTTGTGTCCCAGCAGGCTTATGGCTTAGCAAAAGAAATGATGGGTGTGTACCCTGAGAAGCCGCTATGTGCCCTAGAAACCCCATCACCCACTTTCTCCACTGCCCCCTCCTTTGGGACTTTTGTTTGTTTTCTTACTAACACATGCATGAATTTAGCACATGCTTTTTGAGAGTCTCCAACACTCTGGGCACCGTCCTAGGTTCCTGCTCTCATGGAGTAAACTTTTCAAATGGAGAAGGATATAGTACAGATCATAATTAACAAAAATCTTTCCAACAGAATTAAAAATAACTAGCCTTTATTGAGCACCTCCCATGCCAGGCATTGTTCTATTGTGCTGAGGAGAAAATACCAGACAAGGTGATTGAGAGTGACCGGAGGGGCTTCTTGTATTAGGACAGAGTTCTGGCTCCAGGGGAGGCTGAGAAACGTAGCCTGTAGCTAGTCAGCCACGTGGCGCCCAAAATATGGTGGAGGACAGTAGATATGGAGACAGCTGGTGGTCCCTGCCACGCTTTTTTTTTTGCTTTTTATTTATTTTGAAAGAGAGCGTGAGCAGGGGAGGGGCAGAGAGAGAAAGAAAGAATCCCAAACAGGGATTTGTCAGTGCAGAGCCCGCGGTGGGGCTTGATCACAAGAACCCTGAGATCATGACCTGAGCCAAGATCAAGAGGCAGATGCTTGAACAACTGAGCCCCCGAGGTGCCCTTCCCTCCCATACTTCTTGAAGCCTGGTGGTTGAGAAGGGCCTCATGGGCTGATGTGAGGGTTTTGGATTTGTCTCTGAGTGGGGATAAGAAGCCATGGGCAGCTTTGGTAAAGTAATATGACTTGACCTGGTCTTTAAAAGCATCCCTCCGGCTGCTGCTATGGGATGGATGTTGGGGGAGCAGAATGGAAGCAGGTGGTGCACTGTCGGTGGGAATGTGAAATGGTGCAGCCACTGTAGCCCCTCCAAAGGCTAAGTAGGAGTTATATGTGACTCGCAATTCCGCTCCTAGCTATCTACCCAAGAGAATAAAAACACACATACATCCACGTGAAAACTTGTACCAGATGTTCATAACAGCATTATTCATTATTCAGCCAAAAGGTGGAAGCAACCCAAACATCCACCAACTGATGAATAAAATGTGATCTGTCCATACGATGGAATATTATTTGCCATAAAAAGAACAAAGCACCAATCTGTTAAAACCTTTATGTGAAGTTAAGCGAGTCACAGTAGACCACGTACTATATGATTGCATTTATATAAAGTGTCCAGAATAGAGAAATCTCTAGAGACAGAGGGTAGGCTCATGGTTACTTAGGGCTGGGTGGGATGGGGCAACTGGGACGTGACAGTGAAAGGGTATGGTATTTTGGTTTCTTTTTGGGCTGATGAAAATATTCTGAAATTGATAATGGGGATGGTTGCACGTTCTGTGAATGTACTAAAACCCACTGAATTGAGTGCTTTACATGGATGAATTGTATGGTATGTGAAGTATACCTCAATAAAGCTGTTAAAAACTTTTTAAATAAAAAGAAAAGTTTATTTTTTTTATTTTTTTATTTTATTTTATTTTTTTTTAATTTTTTTTTTCAACGTTTATTTATTTTGGGGACAGAGAGAGACAGAGCATGAACGGGGGAGGGGCAGAGAGAGAGGGAGACGCAGAATCGGAAACAGGCTCCAGGCTCTGAGCCATCAGCCCAGAGCCCGACGCGGGGCTCGAAGTCGCCGACCGCGAGATCGTGACCTGGCTGAAGCCAGACGCTTAACCGACTGCGCCACCCAGGCGCCCCAATAAAAAGAAAAGTTTAAAAAAACTTTTTAAAAATAAAAACTTTAAAAAAATGTTTATTTATTATTTTTGAGAGAGAGAGAGAGAGAGGGAGAGTGAGCAGGGGAGGGGCAGAGAGAGAGGGAGAGACAAAATCCCAAGCAGACACCATGCACTGTCAGTGCAAAGCCTGATGCGAGGCTTGAACCCACAAACCATGACCTGAGCCGAAATCAGGAGTCGGGATGCTTAACTGACTTAGCTACCCAGGCACCCCAGAATAAAAACTTTTTAAATAATGGAAGCATGGAGCCCTATTGGAGGCAAGAGATGATGTGGCTGTCTGGAGGAATCAGAGCAGTGAGCAAGAGTGGGCTAAGCTTCCATTCCTCCCTGCCTCATTTCCGTTTCTCTCCCCCTCTTTGGTCTGTATTGACAGGAAACAGAAGAGAATAGAACTAAAGGATTTGATTACTTACTGAAGGCAGCTGAAGCTGGCGACAGACAGTCCATGATCCTGGTGGCTCGGGCTTTTGACACTGGCCAGAACCTCAGCCCAGACAGGTACCGTGGCTGTCGCTCAAGGGGAGCTGGTGGGAACCTGGGCCACAGGTGGGGACTTCCCCCTCAGTATCAGCACAGACCCAGGTTCCAGGCTCAGCTCCCCCGGTCCCAGTCCCCTACTGTGGACAAGTTATTTCACTTGTGGACAAGTGATCTCAGTGTCTTCATTGTGTGAAATGGGGATAATTATATAACCTGCATTCCAGGGTGGTTATGTGAGGGTTCATTGACATGATGCCTGTAATCCTCCCCGAGCCTGGCAGATAAAGCAGGGACATCCCAGCCATTCTGCCAAGAGATTTGCTTTAGGTCCAGAGTGGTTGTCCCTAGATGTTAGGATTATGGGTGACTTTAGTTTCCTCTTTCTACTTTTATTTTTGTGATGTTATTTTTCACTTCTGAGAGGGAGAGCAGGGAAGGAAGCAAGATCCCATGGAGATTCAGGCCTGGTGTGAGTTTCCAGAGTGGCTCTGAGTCTCCTGAAGGCTCCCCCGCTGCAGGTGCCAGCACTTTCCCAGCTGTCTCTCCGGCTGCGGGGCCAAGACTGGTTTCTGCAGAGGAGGGCAGGAGGCGTGGCCCCGCTTCATCTCCTCTCCGTGGCTTAGCCAGTGGGAAGTCCCAGAAGTCCCAACGGTGGAGATCCTTTGAAGGAATTCAACTCATAATGCGACCCCTTGCTCAGCCTCTGGCTCCCACTGGATCTCAGCTGTTCCTGCTGTCCTCAGGGGCCCGTGGCTTTCTGGATGGGAGCAGGGTGGGCACTATGATTATATAAACCTGCAGGGTTGGAGCAGCCTGGAAGTTTCTTCCTCTTTGGGTCGAGGTCTCACTTTTCTCCCTGGGTTTAAGGAAGGTCAGGACTGTGGCTGCATCATATCAAGCTCTCAGTGTCTAAAATGTCTCCATTTGTGACATCTCACCTCTACTACATATCATGCGTCCACAATTTTATCAGATACCTAGTGTGACAATCACGTCCCCTTCTTTTTCGACTGTACCTTCGTATCTGTGATTTTGAGAGATCTGAGACCTGTGATCTCACTGAGAACAAGAACTGGGGTCTCCTGCATCTCTATAATCCCAGCGCTTAGCGCAGGGCCTGGCTTACTAGTTGTTTGAATAAACGAACCCACACTTCTCTCGGACACAGGGGAGGTGTTTTTAGCCCCATTGTACAGATGAGTAAACTGTAGTTCTGAGAAGTGAAGGGACTTGGCCAAGGTCAGGTAGCTAGTAAGTGGCAGCGCCAAATCTTGGGTCTTGTCCCCTCTCCTCCAATGTACTGTGTACTGGCTTGCTTCTCAGATTCAGAACTATACTGGCATAGAGAGAGGTGGAAGAAAGAAAGAAAGAAAGAAAGAAAGAAAGAAAGAAAGAAAGAAAGAAAGAAAGAAAGAAAGAAAGAGAAAGAAAAGAAAGAGGGGGAGGGAGGGAGGAAGGAAGGAAGGAAGGAAGGAAGGGAAAGAAAGAAAGAAACAGAGGGAGGGAGGAAGGAAGGGAGGAAGGAAGGAAGAAAAAGAAAGAAAGAAAAAAAGAAAAAAGGAAGGAAGGGAAGGAAGGAAGGAAAGAGGAAGAAAGAAAGAGGAAGAAAGAAAGAAAGAGAAAGAAAGAAAGAAAAGAAAAGAAAGGGGAGGGGAGGGGAGACAAAGAAAAAGGCAAAGACAAGACGTGCTTATGTCAGGCCAGATGCCAATGTATATGGTGCCCATTGATTGCATGGTGGGAGGGGGCTGGAGCTGGGCATTGAATATTTGTATCTGAGGTCCTAAAGAAATCTTTGTGTGTTTTCTCTTCATGCCTTTTTATCTGAGATGACAGTTGTTTTGATTTGTAAGAATTTAAAACACTTTTTTTTCATGTTTATGAATTTTTGAGGGACAGAGACAGAGTGGGAGTGGGGGAGGGACAGAGAGACAAGGAGACACAGAATTCGAAACAGACTCCATCCAGGCTCTGAACTGTCGACACAGAGCCCGACACGGGGCTCGAACTCACGAGGTGTGAGATTGTGACCTGAGCCGAAGTCAGACACTTAACCAACTGAGCCACCCAGGTGTCCCTGATTTGTAAGAATTTTTTAACATTAAGGCTATCAACTCTGAGGCATATGCTTCTTTTTTAAAAAATTATTTTTGGGGCGCCTGGGTGGCGCAGTCAGTTAAGCGTCCAACTTCAGCCAGGTCACGATCTCGCGGTCCGTGAGTTCGAGCCCCGCGTCGGGCTCTGGGCTGATGGCTCAGAGCCTGGAGCCTCTTTCCGATTCTGTGTCTCCCTCTCTCTCTGCCCCTCCCCCGTTCATGCTCTGTCTCTCTCTGTCCCAAAAATAAATAAACGTTGAAAAAAAATAAATTAATTAATTAATTAATTTAAAAAAAATTATTTTTGAAGATGGCTGTCATCAGCGTGAGGGAGGGAGGTGGCACATGTTCCACACAGTGTGACCATTGTTACTGGGTTTGGGGCAACTGGTTTTTAATATTTATGTAGTTAAATCTGTCAACATTTGCTTTTATAGCTTCTGCCATAGTCATTTTCTTATTCTTCTTCCTCATTCCAAGCAGTTCCAGCCTCTTCCATTCAGAGACTATTAATTAAGGGCCAGCTCTAGGTAAGGCAGGGCCCCATATAGGCCCACATTTACATGTAAGGGGTTTCAACTTTCTCAGAAGTTACCATTTATTTATTTTTTTTAATGTTTGTTTATTTTGAGAGGGAGAGAGAGAGCTTGCACAAGAGAGTGTGAGTGGAGGAGGGGTGGAGAGAGGGAGAGAGAGAGAGAATCCCTCGCAGACTCCATGCTATCAGTGCAGAGCCCAACACAGGACTCAAACTCATGAACCGTGAGATTATGACCTGACCTGAAATCAAGAGTCAGACACTTAACCGACTGAGCCACCCAGGCACCCCAGAAGTTGCCATTTAATATGGGAAGGAAAATCATTGGCGATTCCAAGGCAAGGTGGGCACCCTAATCTTGGGGTGTAGGGTGTGGTGGGAGGCGGGCAGGGAGAGATTAGGCCTGTCCTCCTCTTTCCTGTTTAATGCTTTTGGGGCAGTTCTGCTTTGCCGTTCTGGACCAGGGAGGGTCAAAGCTGAGAAGGGTGAGATGATGTAGTTTAGTGGCCTCAGTCCACTGTTCAAACCCTAGTTTGTCAGGTCACCAAGAATTTTCAAATGATTTCCCCTTTTTATGAAATAAAATGGAATCATTATTATCTCCTGAATGCCATCCCAGCCAGCCACTTGTTTACGTTTATTCATTCAACAGACATTTAGGAAGGCTGAGCTATTTGCCGAGCCCTGGGAATGCCGCAGCGGACACAACCAAGTCCCTGCCTTCTTGGAGCTTGTGTTTTAGTCAAGGGAAGCCATAATAAGCAACTGAATAAGTCAACAGGAGAATTACGGGATTATATGATCGAGGTCATGGTAGGAAATAGAGTGTTTGGGATGGTGTCTCCCAAGAGGTGACGTATGAGCTGAGGTTGGGTGGATGAGGAGCCAGGCATGGAAAGACTTGAAGAAAGAGTGCTCAAGAGGAGGGAGCAGCGGGGGCAAACAGCAGACAGAGTCTGGCACGTTCTGGGAAGAGAAAGTGGCTCAGCCCGTCTGGCGTGGGGGAGGTTAATGGGCTCTAAGATAGCGGTGGAGCCAGGTCGGGTAGGGCCTCAGAGGAGAGGCCAGCCAGTCATTGGAGCTGTTATTCCTGGCACATTTCAGGAGACCCATAGACTTTCTTATCTGCGTCTCTCTTTGCTCTTTCCTGATATGCTATAAATAGTTACTCACATGCTTCATATTGTGCAGTTAGTACACCCCAAGAAAGAGCCCGCTGCCCTGTTTGCTTTGTATTTTATGTTGTTCAGATTTGGTTGCAACCCGTGTATGCCCTTGGTGGCTTGGCCTTTCGTAGTAGGGAGAAAGAGTTGAGGGTGGAGGGGCAGAGCCAGAGAAAAGCCGGCTATTCTGGGGAGAGCCCTGGGTTGTGCTGGAGGAGCGCCAGAGCTGGCCAGCACAGGCAGAGGATAAGATGCGGCTGAGTGACTGCTGTTAGCTTGGATGGTTCCTGAGGCCTTGAGAAAGGGTCCTCCACCCACCGCCTCTCCTACTCAAGTCATAGAGCAGACTGGCTGGGTACCAGCTGCTGCTAATGCTAGCCCGTAGTGTGATTCTGTACAAACTAGAAAAATGCCCCCTTCCTCAAAATACGCTACATCACCTGTTGGAAATTGTGTAATACATATACCAATTTTTAAAAATGTTTATTTATTTATTTTGAGAGAAAATATACCATGGAGGTGAGTGGGGGAGGGGCTGAGAGAGAGATAGAGAGAGACAGAGAGAGAGAGAGAGAGAGAGAGAGAGAGAGAGAGAATGAATCCCAAGCAGGCTCCTTGCTGTCAGCAAAGAGCCCAACTCGGGGCTTGATCATGACCTGAGCCATATCAAGAGTCAGATGCTTAACCAACTGAGCCACCCAGGTATCCTGGGTAATATACCAATTTTGCTAGGGAAAGCTACTTGACTACTGTCTTAATATCTAAACCTACAATGTGAATGACACCCCTTAGATGTGGTAGCACTGGGTACAACGGGTCATGAATCATAGGTGATGGCCCCACTGGGATCCCTGACTTGCCTCTCCTGCTGATGGGTCTCCTCCCTCTGCCCATTGCCATGGTAACCACCAACTTTTCCTTTGTATCTCCTGGAAGGTCCCGAGACTGGCCAGAGGCTCTGCGCTGGTACAACACTGCCCTGGAGATGACAGACTGTGATGAGGGCGGGGAGTATGATGGGATGCAAGATGAGCCTCGATACACACTGCTGGCCAGGGAGGCTGAGATGCTGTTTACCGGCGGCTGTGGGCTGGAGAAGGACCCGCAGAGATCAGGTAGGGCCTGGCTGACCTGCCCCTGGTATGGAACAGGGAGGGACATAATTCCTGTCTCAGTGGGAATTATGGCAAAGGCAAGACTGAATCTCTTTTTTTTTTTTTTTTTTCAGTTTTTATTTATTTACTTGGAGAGAAAGAGAGTGAGGGGAGGGGGGAAGGGCAGAGGGAGAAGGAGAGAGAGAATCCCAAGCTGTCAGCGCAGAGCCTGACTCAGGATTCGATTCCATGGATCCCGAGATCATGACCTGAGCCGGAATCAAGAATCAGACGCTTAACCAACTGAGCCAACCAGGTGCCCTAAGACAGTCTCTTCTTTCACTGGAGGGGAGAAAGAGACATACCAGCCCTGCGTGACAGGCTGGATACCCATATGGTGCTGGTTTAGGAGGGGGCTTTATGGAGCTGGGATGCAAATGAACATTTTTATTTTAATGGTTATATATTAGGAGTTTGGTATTTTTGCAATTTTAAAAATTGAACTGACATTTTCATTACACAACAGTCACCATTTTTAAGTGCATGGGTCAGTGGTTTTTAGTATATTCATCATGTTGTGCAACCATCACCACTATCTAATTCCAGAACATTTTCAGTACACCAAAAAGAAACCTGGTACCGGTTAGCAGTCAGTCCCTATTTCCCCCTTCCTCTGTCCCTGGCTACTACTAACCTATTCTCTGTCTTTATGGATTTACCTGTTCTGGATGTTTCATATCAATGTAATCATACAATATGTGGTCTTTTGTGTCTAGCTTCTTTCACTTAGCATCTTGTTTTGAAGGTTCATCCATATTGTAGCAGGTTATCAGTACGTCATCCCTTTTTATTACCAAATAATATCCCATTGTATAGATACACCACATTTTGTTTATACATTCATCAGTTGATGTGCACACTGTATATATTTTTTTTTCTGTTACATAATAAGCATACTGAACTCCTGATTTCATAGGATGAGCCTATATTTAAAAGTTTAAAGTTTTTTTAAGGTGTGTGAAAAAAAACGAAGCCAGTAAGGGGTACGTGGGTAGCTCAGCTGGTTAGGCCTCTGGCTCTTGATTTCAGCTCAGGTCATGATCTCACCAGTTGTGGGTTCAAGCCCCACATTGGCCCCTGCTCTGACAGCATGGAGCCTGCTTGGGGTTCTTTCTCTCCCTCTCTCTCTGCCCCTTCCTGTTCTGTCCGTCTCTCTCTCTCTCTCTCAAAATAAAGAAACTTAAAAAAAAAAACTAAGCAAATATTAATGCAACTCTAAAATCCCTTATTTGAAATTTCTAAATCCAAAAAACTCTGAAAACCAAGTGTTTTTGTACACTTTGCACAAATTTTCTTGGAAGCAAAAACCTCTCCAGAACTGACATGAAACTGTTAATAATCTTTATTTCTTCTATTTATGTCTTCCACTTTCATGCATTCCCTAATTAGGCCTGTAAAAATCCTCACCCTGATTCTCATTGGATCAAATGGAATCACCCCCTCACCCTTAAGCCAATCACTGAGCTCATTGAGATGGTTTACTCTGATTGGCTGTGCCTAAGTCTGGATGTCTGATTGGCTATGTTTAAGTCCCTAAGGAGGGTGGGAATTGGGAGAGTGTTCTGATTGGCTAGGCTTGAATCACCTGCCCACTCAGGTCAGGAAGAAGTCATCTGGGTTCTTAAAGAAATCTTAGGGTACTGTTCCCCGGGAGGGGTCTGGGTCATAGGTGGCAAAAACAACAGGTGGTTCACCTCTTGTGCCCCACTTTGCTCTCCTTCAGGTGACTTGTACACACAGGCAGCCGAGGCAGCGATGGAAGCCATGAAGGGCCGGCTGGCCAACCAGTACTACCAGAAGGCGGAGGAAGCCTGGGCCCAGATGGAGGAATAGCTTGCCAGGAAAATCACTGCCGTCCAGTCCCAAGCCAAAGGGCTAAGCGCAGGGAGGGGAGGGGGAAGACTTATCATTTATGGGTTTTTTTTGGCGGGGGTAAGGGGCAAGTATTTTTAGTGTATTGTAAATCAACTTTTGTATTTAGTTTTTTGACTCTTGAACGTGTCTTTGCTATTAGCAGAGACACTACAGCTGTCCCTTAGGGCAGCATCTTGGGGAGTGGGGATCGAGAAAGCAGCCTAATGAACCAACATATCGTTTTGAGCTGCTTCTTCTGTTGTTTCTTTTTGGGTCATGAGATGTAAGAAAGTGCTTTTTGCTGCCATTAATGAAAACTGTTAGGGCTTTGGGCTTTGCTCACCAGCTTTTTCAGGCTGTACTGAAGTGAAATCTTGGGCCCACAGAATTTGTTTCCTGAGTTGTGATGGGGAGGGTAGAGCTGCACATTAACTTTTCCCAGGGTGTATCTTATCATGACTTAGTGCAAAGCCTTATTTCAGAGCATTTGGATGCATGCATGGCATTGTTCTGTGGATGTAAGATTGCACAGTATCAGGCCCCCTTCTGCTGTGGGTGAAGGCCTGCACGCTGGTTGTTGGCTTATCTTTTAATTTCCTTTCCGAATGCAACTGATTTTCTGGAATACAAATTCCATTTTTCAGCATGCTTTCTAGAGTGGGCTTTATAAAACAGGTTTGATTTTTGTATGCACACATTTACTACCTCTAACTTCTCCATCAGCTAGTGTGGGAGAGGGTGCGCCTCAAACCTTTTACATGTAAGGTCAGCAATTTGGAACTGGAGCCTTTCCTCCAAGCAGATATATACTCCGCATCTCAGTGGCAGCATCCACAGTGTACCTGAAGTATCCGTGTACAGTGTTCCTCTGTGTTTTCTTAGCATCTGACATTTATATGTAGAATCTGTTCCCCAGGCCCTCTCTTTGGTATTTTCTGCTTGAAACTGGGCTCATTTTCTTGTAAATTGCAGCCGTACTATTTCAGCCGCAGCCCCTTGAGATTTATCTCCGATGTTTGAGAATGAGAGGGCAAGAACTATAAACACTCATTAATTCCAGTAGTTTTCCCAGGGTGAGGCTGTGGCTCTCTGTCTTTAATGAGCTTTCCCTTTAAAAGGAGTAAGATTTAATACCGGTATGATTTCAGTTGGTGTATCAAATAGCAAAGAAAACACACTGCTTTAATCAAGCCCAAGTGCTAAAGCAGCCTCTCTCCCTTTGTTTAAAAAGGGAAACATAAAAATAAAAAAACAGAATGTGACATACAAACCATTCTTATCTGTCCATTGAAACAAGTCTTTCAACACAGTACTGTTAAGTGCTGTGGGGTTGTGAACCTCTGCAGCTGTTGGGTTCCAAAGTTCAGAGTATGCCCTAAGGGAAAAAATCAAGCAGATTCAGGATGACCCTTGGAAAAATCCTTTAGACTACCTGTAAATTCCAGTATCCCTCATGTGTATGGATACACCACAACCAGCTTCCTTTACAAGTTGGGAGTATTCACCCTTTTTTTCATTTGCACCAGACCAAGAAGTTGGCTTGCGTTAGGTTTTTTGTTTGTGTGTTTTAAACCAGTGTGTAGAGTTAAATTGCATGTGGTAAATGTTAAGTGGAAAGCAACTTTATTGTGACTTGTCTCTTACCTCTGTTAAACAGCCAGATAGTAAATACTTCAGGCTTTGTAGGTCATATGATCTCTGTTGTAACTACTCAGCCCTGCTGTAGTGAAGAAACACTCATGAGCAGCACCTAAATGAATGAGCTTGGCTGATGTTCCAAGAAAACTTTATTTACAAAAACAGCCTGCCTGGGCAGTAGTTTGCCAACTCTGGCGCTAATCCTTGACTAAGAGTTATATAGTATGCCCTGAAGGTAAAAGCTATCTCAACTTTCCAACTTTGAGTGCTCAAAAACACAGGTTGTTGGCACAGAATAGGCCCCAGTAAATGTGTGAGCAAATGGAGAGTCATCCCTAGTCACAGCACCTGATCTGTGGCTCTGATTCTTCCAACCAGTTAATGATTTGTCATCTGAATTGGCTTGAACTGTCACTCCTCCGCTTCCACCCACCCACCTCCATGGCCTTAACTCAGCCAGCTTCTCTTCCAAAAGGCTGGATGTATAGCTAAGCATATGCTTATTAAGGACTGGGGAGAGTAAAATGATCTGCAAGATGCTGAGATCCTTCTGGGCCAGTAGGAGGACTTATTCCACATTTAAAACCTGGTTTTGTGCCTTCTAAAGCTGGTTAAGGGCTTTTTTTTTCCCCCCTCACAAATTCTGGGCATACAAAAACAAAAGACAGCCCCAGGACATTCCAGCCCAATTGGGAAGTCATCAGAGAGCATCTTGAAGTGCAAGAAGCGGTTGAAGGTCCAGGAAATTAACAGAGTCTGTGATGTAATCCCATATCTCTAACCGTAGATGGAGAAACCAAGGTTCCAAAAGGTAGGCTCTCACAGTGGACCCAGCTCATTAGTAGCTAGCTGCAGCTAGGATTTGAAAGCTGCTGTTATTTAGAGGATCCTGGGAATGAAATTTAAAATTAGACTAGAATGTAATATCCCTTCAGTTTTGCTGTAGGTTGTTTGTTTTTTTTTTAAGCAGGCTTTATGGATGTAAGAAGGAAAAAAAAAAATGCCACACCCCAGTGCATCTGAATATCCCTTCCCTTCCCCTCACCTGAGGCACTGTGGAAATTTATCATCAAATGCAAACTTGGGGATCCAAGCCAGGTAAATTACCTTTGTTCCTATTTCAGTGATTTCTTTTCCTTTCATCCCAACACATTTGTCTGCAGTACTAGACATGATTTACAAATCAAATGTTTACAAAGGTACATGCAGCTTGTGTGGGGGGAAAGGAGACAAAATATGCATAATCTCTGTGTGGATTTGTCCCTGTTACTCATGTTTCTAGTCTCAAGGTAACTATTTAACCTAGCAAAGGTAGACACTGGGTAGGATCCAAAGAAGTGGCTTGTGTCATCAATTTACTTTTGCATATGTATTAAGTTCCATTTTGTCTGTTCAAATAAAGTGGTTTCTTTCTTTCTGGTCTCAAATTCAAATGTCTCCTAGTAACAAGGAATGCAGTGGCTGCCTGGAGGGCTCAGGCCCCATCTCAAAGGAGCAGCTGTGATTCAGCTCCATATGATGGTCACCATGGGAAGTGTGGGCCCAATGTCGCCCCATTTTCCATTTTTTTCTATGGCTGCTGAAATTGGATTTGTTAATTCAAGGTCTCCTAATTTTTAATATTTCTAATAAATTCTAATTTTCTAAAAAAATGTGTCTAGATTTTAGATTTGGCCCATATGTTGTCCTTTTGCTTTAAAGTATGTGAACCTGGTTTTTTTTTTTTCCTGACTTTTCTTATCCATAAAACAGAAAGAATAATCTTTACATTTCAGAGTGATCATTAGCCTCAGAGGAGATAATGCATGTTAAAGATGCTATGTGATCCAAAACTTAAGAAAATCTTGGTCACTGGTAGGATCATTTGGTTTCAAACTAATGCGTTTTTAACTTCAAGAAATTTGAACTGGGGCGCCTGGGTGGCTCAGTTGGTTAAGCGTCCCACTTCGGCTCAGTTCATGATCTCACGGTTCATGAGTTCAGGCCCCACTCTGAATTCAGGCTCATGAGTTCAGGCTCTGTGCTGACAGCTCAGGGCCTGGAGCCTGCTTCTGATTCTGTGTCTCCCTCCCCTCAGCTCCTCCCCTGCTCACACTCTGTCTCTCTCTCAAAAATAAATAAAGATTAAAAAAAAAAATTTAAAAAACCCTGAACTCACGCCTAGTAGATTGAAGTCACACACTTAGGTCCATTTGTTCCTGAGTCCCCACTAAAATGACAAGAAAGAGATTTTCTTCTTTTTTTTTTTTTAATTTTATTTTTCAAAAATGTTTTATTTATTTTGAGAGTGCAAGCGGGGAAGGGGCAGAGGGCAGAGAGAGGAGGACTGAGGATTCAAAGCAGGCTCTGTGCTGACAGCAGTGAGCCCCATGTGGGGCTGGAATCCACAAACTGGGAGATCATGACTTGAGCCAAAGTCAGACGCTCAACCAACTGAGCCACCCAGACACCCCAGGAAAGGGATTTTTTTTAATGGCATAAGCCAATGAGTCTGGAAAGCAAAGGGACTGTAATTGAATTAGCGTGTAGAACCCTGCTGCCCCCAAGGGCTGAGAAATTGGCACCAGGAACCTCTGGAAGGGGCAAGGGGAAATAAAATGGGGCTAAAATAGAGGGTCAGTTGAAAGACTTAAAGTACCAAACTGCTAGACCAGCTCACCTCCCCTGTGTGGCCAACCAGCTGCCTGTCTGTCACCCTGCAGAGGCCTGGGATGCCAGGTGTGGTAGCGTCTGGTTCTCTACAGAAAAGAGGGTTAAGTGGAAGTTTCCATATTGGAGGTAGAAGCTTCACTAGCCACCTTTCCCCCTCTATGCTCCCAGGCACTGGCCACCTGACTGACACTCCTGGCAGAAGGCAGACCATTGGAGAAATCTCTACGGAATCTGAGATGAACTACTCCTAGGTACTTGCTCCTAATGAAGCAGGCTAGAGGGGAGCACCTCGTGGGAGAGGCCACAGCCACCAGGCCCCATCCACATCCACAGGAATTCCCAAACTATTCAGCCAGCCAAAGATCCATATGTAAGGATCCATAAACATTTCATACAAAAGACACCAGAACAAACCAACAGAAGAAACCATCTTGGAGGAAACAACATGCAGGAAGAAGGAAACCTTAAGAAACAAAAAACTATTATTCATTTCCTTAGATAAGATATTGCAGGGGCGCCTGGCTGCCTCAGTCAGTGGAGTACGTGTGACTCTTAATCAGGGTTGTGGGTTTGAGGCCTGCGTTGGGTGTAGAGATTACTTAAAAATAAAATTTTGAAAAGAAAAAGATAATTGCATCCACAAAAAGAACAGGTGCACTTCTAAAAATTCACACAATAGGAGCACCTGGGTGGCTCAGTCGGTTAAGCATCTGACTTCGGCTCAGGTCATGATCTCATGGTTCACAAGTTCAAGCCCCATGTGGGGCTCTGCTGACAGCTCAGTGCCTGGAATCTGCTTTGGATTCTGTGTCTCCCCCTCTCTCTGCCACTCCCCCACTTGTACTCTGTCTCTCTCTCAAAAATGAATAAACATCACAAAAATAAGAATTCACATAACCAAAGAGCTCTTGTAAATTAAGTATACTCTTACAGAAATTAGTAACTTAATAAAAGAATTGGAAAATAATGGACATCTCCCAAGAAGTGGAACAAAAACAACAAAAAGGATGGAAAAAGTGAGAAAATACGAGAAGTCAGAGGAACAAAGTGAGCTGTACAACTGTTTTACAATGGAACGCTTAAAATTGTCATCACTTTTGCTTTTTGGAGACATTAGCTAAGGACAGCCCAAGATTATATGTGTGTAGTTTTTTGTTTCCTTTTTAAGATTTTTAAGTAATGTCTACACCCAACATAGGGCTCAAACTCACAACCCCATGATCCAGAATTACGTGCTGTACTGACTGAGCCAGCCAGGTGCCCCTGTGTGTATACTTTTTTAATGATCTTTTCCTTGACCATTTAAAATTTGGGATCAGAATTCTAAGACCTTAATTTCATAGATGAGATTTTCAAATAGGCTTTTAATAGAAATTGAACTTGCATCTAGATATAGTTGTCACTTTTACTAAATTATATTTGTCACGTGTTGATTCAAATTTAAAGAAGCAGGGTGCCTGGGTGGCTCAGTTGGTTAAGCATCCAGCTTTGGCTTAGGTCATGATCTCATGGTCCATGAGTTCGAGCTCTGTGTGGAGCTCTGTGCTGGAGCCTGCTTTGGGTTCTGTGTCTTCCTCTCTCTCTGCCCTTCCCCCCCTCTCACGTACTGTCTGTCTGTCTCTCAAAAGTGAATAAACATTAAAAAATAATAAGAATGAAATAAAATTTAAAGAAGTGAGGGGCGCCTAGGTGGCTCAGTTGGTTAAGCATTGGACTCTTGATTTCAGCTCATGTCGTGATTTCACTGTTGGTGAATTTGACCCCAGTTGGGCTCTGTGCTGATGGTGTGGAGCCTGCTTAGGATTCTCACCTTCTCCCTCTCTCTTTGTCCTGCTCGCATGTGCTCTTTGTCTCTCTCTCTCTCTCTCAAAAGAAATAAGCTTAAAAAAAATAAAATTGAAGGGAGTGAACTCAGCAGTAAGCAAATACTTTTCCTGTAACACAGTGAAGGTTCCAGAGGTTCGGTTTCTTTCCTTCTACCTTGATGTACTTATAGGTGTTTCACATCACCAAAGGGAGCTCATTAAGTCTGGTTAGGACCTGGTCTGTTGTTTTGTTTGGTTGGTTGGTTTTGGTTTTTTTACAAGCCATTTGAAGCATCCACTTGTTTTTCTTCCTCCACACTTCTTTCTGACTTAATGAGCATTTTTACTTTTCCCAATTATAAACTAAATTCTAGAGAATTGGAGCACTTAAGTAGTATCTGTTGGAAAAAAAGAAGTGTAATTGTCTTAAAAGAAATTAAAAAAAAAAAGTCTAGGGGCCTAAATTAAGAGTTTGAGAAAGTAGAGGGGAAAGACTCTTTAAAAAATCAAGAATAGTTCTGAGAACTGCAGGATGGGTGTTTTCCAGAATAATAGGGCCCATGACTACCTAACACAATGGATAAGATTAGACCTATGCCAAGATTCATCTTCATGAAATTTCAGAACACTGTGGATAAAGGATCCTGGAAGCTTCCAGAGGGAAAGAATCAGTTTCATACAAAAGATTGAGAATCAGAATGACATCAAACATCATCTTAACAGTAACATTGGAAGTTGGAAGATGATGCCTTCTAAATTCTGGGGAAAACGCTCTTAACCTACACTCATATGTCCAACTATCAATCAAGTATAAGGGTAGAATAAAGACATTTTCAGACCTACAAATTTTCAAAAAATTCATCTTTCATGTACGCTTTCTCCAGAAGACACTGGAGGATTTGCTCTCTCAAAGGAAGGCTAGCATGTGTGGAAATAACAAGAAATGCATGGGGTCCGGCACTATATTGAGGCGAAATCACACCCTGAAGCGTATGGGATGATCCCAACATGGTGGGCTTGCCCTAAACTTAAAGAGTTTACAGCCCTGTGGGGGCACGTGGCCTGCTCAGTCAGTTAAACATGCAAATCTTTTTTTTTTTTTAATTTTTCTAATGTTTATTTTAGAGAGAGAGAGCAAGCAGGGGAGGGGCAGAGAGAGAGGGAGACACAGTATCCGAAGCAGGCTACAGGCTCCCAGTTGTCAGCACAGAGCCCAACACAGGGCTCCAACCCACAAACCGCGAGATCATGACCTGAGCCGAAGTCTGCCGCTCAAGCTACTGAGCCACCCAGGCGTGCCAGAACGTGCAACTCGTGATGTCAGGGGTCCTGAGTTTCAGCCCCACGCTGGGAATAGAGTTTGCTGGGGGAAAAAAAAAAATTAAAAAAAGGTTTATAGGCTTGACGAGGGGCTATGGGAGAAATGTCTTCAAGAAGCTGAAGCGATAGACTGCCTTTTATGTCTGTGTGGCAAGGATGGACAATCTGAAGTTGAGTTAGGTATGAATCCATAGAAACGAGACACATTTTTTTCATAAGGCGATTGTTAACTATAAACATTTTCCAGAAAAGGAAAAATAACAGTTGAGTGTATAGCTAAGCTTGAGCTTAGTGCATGGCATTTATTCTTACCTTCCTTGGTAAGAAACCAGTCAGGAATGCCTAAAACAGGGGTGGGGGAGTGGGGAAGCGATGTAAGTATGTTGTTTAGACATTTGGAGATAAACATCAGAAGAATCAGCTGAAAGTTGAAAGTGGTTGCCTGGGTTGGAAGGGGGAGGCAGGCATACAGCTGATTTTGATAACAAGCCTTATAGAATTGATATACACATGCATGGCTTTGATTCAATTAAAGTAAGAATTTAAAATATACTAAGTTGGGGCACCTGGGTTGCTCAGTTGGTTGAGCATCTGACTCTTGATATCAGCTCAGATAATGATTAAATGGTTTGTGGGATCGAGCCCTGAGTAGGGCTCTGCGCTGACAGCAAGAGCCTGCTTGGGAGTCTCTCAATCTCTCTCTCTCTCTCTCTCTCTCTCTCTCTCTCTCTCTCTCTCTCTGCCCCTCCCCTGCTCTCGCTTTCTCTCTCTTAAAATAAATAAAACATTTAAAATAAAATAGGGGTGCCTGGGTGGCTCAGTCGGTTAAGCGTCCGACTTCCGTTCAGGTCATGATCTCACAGTTTGTGAGTTCGAGCCCCACATGGAGCTCTGTGCTGACAGCTCAGAGCCTAGAGCCTGTTTCAGTTTCTGTCTCCCTTTCTGTCTGCTCCTCCCCCACTTGTACACACACACGCTCACACTCACACTCTCTGTCTCTCTCCCTCTCTCTCAAAAATAAACATTAAAATAATAAAATAAAATATCTGCAAAGTTAAGAATACTAAATTAAATTTTCTAAGTTAAAAACTCGCTATAGTAATTAAATGTATTGAGCATCTACTATGTTTTGACTCTAAGGCACCATTGATCTTAAGATATACCATTAATTTATGAATAAGAGAAAAACACTGAAAATAAACCATCTGCCATTGGCCACAGGATGCAGATCAATTGTAGAGACATTAAAATGTGAAGGACAAGTCTTAGAAATGATATACAGTATGTCAGACTTTGCACTGGGCATATAAAGTTATCTCTAACCCTATAACAAATGTCAGTATTATCATAACCATTTCACAGATGAGAAGAAGGAGGCTTAAAGGGGTCCCTTTGCAAAAGCATTTGCCAAGAATGTTTTAGTTAATCAAGAAAGAAAGTTGGAGATGGCTGGGAGATCAGTTGAGCATCAGACTCTTGATTTTGGCTTAGGTCGTGAGTTTATGGTTCCTGAGATACAGCCCCAAAATGGGATTCTCTCTCTCCCTCTGCTTGGGATTCTCTCTCTCCTCTCTCTCTCTGTCCCTCCCCTTCTCTCTCTCGCTCTCAAAATAAATAAACATTTTTTTAAAAAAAAAGGAAAGTTGAAGGTTTAAAGATCAGATGTGGCCATATTTCCAACATATTTCCAACAGCCACCTGCTGCTGTGTTATTCCCGTGACCTACCAGCATCTTCCTGGGACACCAGGAGTGTGTTTGCAAAACTAGAACTTAAAGGAATTGAGGAAGGGTGCCACCACCAGCGGAGTCTGCAGCATAATGTGACTCAATGCAGGACATCTTAACTCAGATGGGTGTTTGAGTGGTCAAGGGGTGAGGTTACTGCATGCCCCAATTTACCAGGGAGAGCCCTAGTTCACTCCCGTGTCCCAGTTTTCCTTCCAATTAAGCATTTGTTCCAGAAAAAAAAACAGTGCTCTGGGCACCATGCTAAGGGTGTATGCTCTGCACACAACTGAAGTGTGTCTCCTGCAAGAACAAATTTCCTTTGGGGGAGGGCTGGGTGATCACTTGAGTTCCTTGGTGGTAGGTAACTCTATGCTGGCTAACTTTAGCAAAGAAGCAATTTGGGGGGAAGGAAGTAGCTTTTAACAGAATGGAAGCTTACAGAATGAAAGAATCAGGGGGAGGTACCAGGGTGAGTGTGCAGATCCAGGAAGGAGAAGGTAACTGATGGTCTGAAGTTCAGTCTATCACCCTGCTAGTGAGCTAAACCCTGTGGTATCCAGATTCAGATTCCCAGGCTAAAGCCTCTGATTGGTCCAGTCGGGTCTTGTGCCCACCCCCTTAGCCCTTTGATGGACTGTTCCTCCAGGACCACAGGGAGGTTTCCCCAAAGGAAAATCAATATTGGAACCAGAAAATGGGGAAAAGGATTCTGGGAAGGAAAAAAACAACTGATTCCCACCCAGACAGAGTATTCCCTTTCATGAGGAAGAGGAAAAGGGCCTTGAAGGTTAAAGGAGAGTGTTGAGGAAAATTTTCAGATGGTTTTGTGGCAAGCCTATGTCAAAATTTTACTACAATCTTGCTGCAAGAATGGTCCAAAGATTCATATTTGGTAGGAAAATGTTCAAAAAATGTACTTTTTAATACAGTATTACCTATATAGAGTAAATTGCACAGTCTTAAGTATACAACTTGATGAACTTTGAGCATTTACAGCACCCCAGAAAGTTCCTTTGGGTCTCTTCCCAAGCAATAATACCCCCACCCACTCCTTCCCCACCCCCCACACAGTGACCAATCTTTTGGCCTCTGTCCTGGTAGACACATTCTATAGGAAATGATTAAATTGAAAACAATGTTCAGTAAAAGTTCACTATGCTCTTGACTGACAGATGAGAGTCAATTGAGTGGGTAGAAAGCTAGCTTTACGGCACAAATCTCAATGCTATCAAATGTCATAAGAAGAAGCTTAAGCATTTTATCAGGAACACTAATTTCTTTCCAGAAGGAGATTCGTGCAGAAAGGGTTTGTCTCAATCCAGGTTTAGGATAATTTTCCTTTTATAGGAGCAAGAGAGTGAAGAATGGAGGGATCCAGGACTGAGTCCCCATGCCCATCCTCACTGCCTGCAGCTGAGGGTTTATGACATAGAGACAGCCAGTCTTCTTCACCTGACAGGCCCTAGATTGGGGGTCGGGGGAGAAATGGGCAGTGTCTGACCTGTGGTTCTTCTCCCCTCCATCTGCCCCATTAACCAGGGGCAGAGAAGTAGGCATGCCAAGGGATAGTCAGGGTTTCAGCCCTTCCCTCCACCTCCCTACTTAAAGCTGCTAGGACAGACCCTGCTGGAACAGACCCTCAAGACCCTCCTGTGGGCCCAGGAGTTCTGATACAACATTTTGCTTTTCCTGCTTATTACTTTCACATCTGATTCTCACAGACAGCTGTGTAGTAGGGCTGGGAGACTGCAAGAAACTCCCAAACGGAGGCCCTGGGCTCGGCCTTTCGGAATCGACCTGCATCTGTGTAGACTCCCTGTTAAATACCCCATCCAGTATGTATTAGTAGAGACAGATGTGAATTGCTCTAGAATGTTCTGTCAGAAATATCTCTAGCTTCATTTGAGCCCCTACCATACAAGGAGGGGTGTGTGTGTGTGTGTGTGTGTGTGTGTGTGTGTTATTTCTTACAATGGATAGCTACCAGGTAGCACTAGCTTTAGCAGAAAAGGGGTATTTATTGCAATGATAAAAGGATGTCTCCAAGAATGTGAATCCCACTGGGTTCTAGGAAGGGTCTTGAGCTGGGAGTCAGAAACCCTTTAGGATTTTTCTATGACTCTGCTTTTCTCATCGTATCATTCTTTCTTTTTCTATGCATTAGCTTTCTCTACTCCAATCCATTTCACAAAATATGGCCATCCCAAATGCCCCTTTCTCCCTTGTTCTAGTCAGTCCTGGACACTAATGCTTAACACTGTAACACTTAAAATGGTCAAATTAACAAATCAGGAAATCACCATGTTTCAGTTCAGATTCTCAAAAGAGAATCTGAGTCCTATATCTACCATAGAGCCCACTGGCCAGGGTCTGCCAGGGTCAGCCCACCTGCCAGGGTGCTGCCAGGGTCACAGCACAATGGTGACACTCAGGAATCTACTCTCCAGGCTGGTCAGGCAATTCTTAGAAAAGTGAGCTTAGGCAGAGATTTCAGCAATTATCCTTCACCATGGGGATATTTCCTTTTGGAAAACCCAGCACACAACTCATAGAGTCCCTCCTAGTACTAAAACACTGTGACTGGATTAATGTTCTATTGATCTGAAGAACTATTCCTCATTTAGCTTTGAATCCCCTGTGTCCTCAACAGACGGCTGGCTGCTTCTGTATTTTTAAAGGATTCCTTTAAAAGCAGCAAACTCTTCTCATGCAATGAAATGTCTGCCTATCAATATTTATGTTAAAGGTAGGTGGGGAAAAAAAGTGGGTTGAGGAAGAATTGAAGAGAAGGAGAAATATCGAATGCCCAAATGTTAGGGTATGTGCCAACTGTTTATTAACCAGAAATTTGAATATAACAATGTAATATAAACAACCTATATGTCCATATTCACATCATGGAATAAATTAAATCTACATGCATGGTGATAGACCTCATAATGTTGGAGTAGAAAAGCAAGTTGCAGAATGATCTTGGCATAATAATATTTATGTAAATGAAAAACAGAGGACCATTCAATATATTGACTCTATATATTTTCCATGAGTGTGTATATATATGTATATATATGTATATGTACACATACAAATATCTATATTTATATCTATAGGTATTAATATAGATTCATACATAGATATATACACACACAAATATCTATGTAGGCATAGACATAGTTATGAAATTATAAGAAATGGATTGAATACACATCAAATCATAATAATAGTTATAGCCAAGGGAGGATGTTTGGGAAGGAGGCTTTATTTTTAATTTGTAATTGTCTAGTATATTTTTATTTTTTTAATTTTTTAATTGTCTAGTATATTTTAACTGGAGTTTTTAAAGGATAGCATATTCATACCGTTTCCTGTGTACCTTTTAATAAAAAGTATATACATAGGAAAAGAATTGGAAGTGAAATGCCACAATATTAGGTGGGTGGGAATGTGGATAATTATTTTTTCTTTGAACTTTTTCTGTATTTTTAAATATCTATTTACATCAATATGGGTAGATATTTTTAAAGTATATTTGGGTGGAAAAACGGTAGCATATCAATAGTAACAGTATGATGATATTTATGTAAAAACCCATACACACACACACACACACACACACGAAACATCAATTTCCTATGGATATATATATATATATCCACATATCTATGTCTATCTATCTATCTATCTATCTCCACATAAATTCACAGCAAAAAGTCCAGAAAGACACATAGTAAGTTGAGAACAATAGTCATTTCTGTGGATGAGACTTAGGAGGAGGGTCAAAGGTAAAAGAGCATTTGTACCTTATCTGCACAGTTCTCATATTTTGCAATACTTCACTTACTAGTTGAGTAACTAACAATTAAAACACACAACTTTTCAGAGAAAACTGCCTAAGCCAGCTCCCCTGGTTTAGCCTTCCGAGCCCCCTGGTGCGAGTTACTGGCGAATCCACCATTTCTTCCGGTGATACGTGGCTCCGCCTGAGGTCACCAGGTTAAACAGCCGACTAAGAACACAGATTGTTAAACTGCTTTTTACTCTAAAATCTATTTGAAACAAATCTGGGTCTAAATGTTGGAGCAAATATTTTCTTTTAAATGCTTGATATGTTTGAAATAGCTCTACCGGAATAAATTGAAATAAAAAACATGCCAGTAAAATTTGCTTCTAAAAGTATTAAGTAGTTTCTCGGAACACCATCGCCACAACTGGGTAGCGTGGCCGAGCGGTCTAAGGCGCTGGATTAAGGCTCCAGTCTCTTCGGGGGCGTGGGTTCGAATCCCACCGCTGCCAGCACTGCTTTTTCCCTTTTTGTCCCTACCGCCTTCTTGCCGGGCTCTGTATCTGCTGTTTTTGTTGGCTCATCAGCACCCCCTGCTGCCAGACCCGGCAGACGGCCTGCATGAATGGAGAGGCGGAGGGGGCGGGGCCACGCGCGCCGGGGCGGGGCATTGTGGGTAAAAGGAAGCGCTAGGCCCGGCCCCGCTCCCCCCACGTGTCCGCTGGAGTTTCTCCACCAGCAACATGGCCGCTGCCTAAGAGAAGAGCAGGGCCGCCGCCGCCTCTGCAGCCCGCGGGTACCTGGGCCGTTGCCGCCGCCCGCGCGCGGCCCCCGCGGAGAGGTGAGTGCCGAGCAGGCAGCGCACGCCCGTGCTTGAGCCGGGCCGCACTCGCGAGGTGGGCCTGGGCTGGGCTGCCGAGTAGGCCGGGAGGCCCGCGCCGAGCCCAGGGGCTGGGGGCCTCTCGGGACTCGGGCGGGAAGGATGGACGGCTGACCTCCGTTGATCCGGGCCGGCCGCGGCCTCAGACCTCGGTCCTGCCCGGTAGGCGAGGACGCCGCGGGCGAGGCTGCCGGCGGTGACTCAGGGTCTAGCCACCTTGCCCCGCCCGGCCCAGGCGGGCATCCTACGGGAGCACCTGTCCGAAGGCAGCTGGTGTCCCGCCAGCGCGGCTACTCGTGCGGATGGTCAGGGACGGGGGCCTGACCACCCGTGAGGGAGGCGAAACCCATTGGACAGTGTGGCCCGGGGCCGGCGACCCGCCCCGCTGGGCAGGGGGAGGGTACCCAAAGCCTGCCCGGGCCCCTTTCTCGCCGCTGAACCAGATCAGCCTCCGCCCGGCAAGGCCCGGCATTCTTCATTCATCTATTCAGGCCACCATTCAGCGTTAACTGAGAGCCGGCAACGTGCGGCGGATACGGCCCTGACCATTTGGTCGGAGGAGGTGTCAGCAAGCACGTCAAGTAAACCAGTACATAAACAAGGTCGTTCAGTTATATTAGCTTTAGAATCGTTGGGTGATAGAGGAGATCTTAGCAGTCGCCACAGTTTCTTCGTCTGTAAAATGGGGATAATAAAATTTCCTACCTCGTAGGGCTGTTGATGAGGGCTAAATAGGGTAAGGCGCGAGAAGCCCCAGCTCGCTGCGTTTGATGTGTGGCGGCGTTATATTCTCCTACGTTGGAAGAAAACATGTTGCCAAGTAATAACAAAGTTACCTGCGGGTTACATTCATTACCTTTTTTAAGCCTCACTGTAGTCCTGGGGGGATCTGTGCTTTCATTATCCCCATTTTAGGGATGAAAATAGCGAGATTTTTCAAGATTAAGCAATCCCAGGTGGGCCATGACTGGGAAGTAGTTGAGGTGGGATTTGAACCGGGGTAGTTCTGCTCTGAGAGTCCAGGCTCTTACCCACTATACCATACTGCCTTTTACTCGAAAGGTGTGCAGCATAGTGGTTAAGAAAGGGATCATTGACATCAGCCGGACCCAGGTTTCTGCTCTGGTTCTGCTTTCCTCCAGCACTGTGACCTTGGACGAATTACTTAATACTCTCTGAATCTTCGTTTCCTCATTTCTTAATTGGGAATGATGAATCTTGACTTAAAGGACTATTGAGAAGATGAGAACGTGTGTGAAGTCTTTAGAGAAGGGTCTGATGCTCAATTAAGGGCTAATTAGGTCTTTTTCTCAAGGCTAACTCTTTAACAGAGGTGGAAACAGAGGTGGCCCAGAGAGGGGAGATGCCTTGCCCTGGAGGCACAGAGGCAGAATCCTGGCCTTGAGACCCTTTGCCTTGGGGCACTCTCCTCTTAACTGTGTTGTATTTTGTCCTCTCCCCCCAGTAGCTGGAGAGTCTTTGAAATTGCCTGTGCATTTACGATTGGATGACAGGTTAGATCCCTAGGCACACAGGGATACACCCAGGTGTGGTATTTAGGTATTTCCCTTGGCTCCACCTGCTACCCTTGTCCCCTTTACATTTGTTGGCAGCTCCCTGTTGGGGGAAATTTTGTGTGCCCAAGGCCATGGAGCCACCCCCAGAATACCATTATGGCTGCAAGATGCCCGGTTGAGGCCAGGGTGGTCATTGGTAGTCACTGCAGTTGGGGAAGCTTGACTTGTGGCTGGGAAGCCTGCTTCTGCCTGGGCCATAGCCTCTGTCTGTTCTCAAGTACCCATGAGGCCCACACTGTGAGGCCACCAGTCTCTGGTTGGGCCTGAGTTAGGCTTACTGGGTTAAGGGTCTGTAACCACCTGATTTCATGTACTTATTTAATTATTCTTTGTACTGTATTGAGTGTCTACTTCATGCCAGGCACTGTTCTAGGCACTGGGAGAACAGCATGAATTTTAAAAAGACTAATACTGGGGTGCCTGGGTGGCTCATTTGGTTAAGTGTCCAACTCTTGATTTCTGCTCGGGTCATGATCTTGTGGTTGGTAGGATCGGCCCCGCATCAGGCTCTGCACCGAAGGTGTGGAGTCTGCTAGCCTGCTTGGGAATCTCGTTCTCTCTCTCTCTCTCTCTCTCTCTCTCTCTCTCTCTCTCTCTCAAAATAAATAAAATTAAAAAAAAAAAAAGAAAGATAATGATCCTTATAACAACTTGATGAAGTACGTATAATCATCTCCACTTTATGGTTGAGGTAATTGAAGCATTGAGAGACCCACGTGGAGCTTCTGTTCTAGTGCAGAAGGTGGACAACACATAAGCACGTAGAATAGGTAGTTTCAGACTGTGATAAGAACCATGAAGGGAATAAAATGGACGTGGTGGTGCCTGGGAACCAGTTGGTGGAGGAGCTCTTTAAGATGGGTGGTCAAGGAACCTCTCCTCCTGGAAGGGGGTTGGGTGGCAGTGATACCTAATGAAAAAGATCCAGCTTTGAAAACACCTGGGGAAAATTGGTGGCATGCAAAGGTCCTGAGACAGGCTGGGGCCTGGCCTCTTGGAGGCCCAGCAAGTGGCTACCTGGCCATGTAGCTAGTGAGAGAAAGGCAAGGCCAAGATCATATAGGGCCTTAGGGCCATGGAAGGGAATTTGGATTTTATTCTATGTGGCAGTTGAAGCGTTTTGAGCAGGAGAATGATGTGCTTTACTTTTCTGCAGGGACAACTCTGGCTGTCTCTGAGAGGGTTGGAGGTAGAAAAGAGGAGCCTCAGGGAAACTTGTTGAAGGGGGACTTTTCTTTCTTTTCTTTCTTTCTTTTTTGTTTTGTTTTGTTTTGTTTTTTAACTTTATCGAGAGAGAGAGAGAGAGAGAGAGAGAGAGAGAGAACGAGAACACAAGCCGGGGAGGGACAGAGAGAGAGGGAGAGAGAGAACCCCAAGCGGGCTCCACAGGGTCAGGGCTCGAACCTACAAACCGTGAGATCATGCCCTGAGCCGAAACCAAAAGTGGGATGCTTACTGAATTGAGCCAGCCACGCACCCCAGAAGGGGTACTTTTAAAATCGTGGATCAAGATTTATTAGTACATGGCGCCTGGCTGGCTCAGTCTGTGGAGCATGTGGCTTTTGATCTCTTCGTGGTGAGTTGGAGCCCCATGTTGGGCATAGAGATTACTTTAAAAAAAAATTTATTAGGGGGATGTAAAAGCACCTTAGAGGATTGTTACCAGTATGTTTAATTTTAATGGGCGAGGGTAGAAAACACCACTGCCCCACGTATAGTAGGGGCAGTTATGGGTGTGTGAAGCCTTGGTTACATAATTTTGTGTATGTTCTGGGTCATGTATATGAAATGGATTTCTTACTAGAGGTTTTAGGCTGAAAACTTGGAAAGCCACCACGTTGGATGCTGTTGGCTGGGAGGCTGAAAGGAAGTGAGAACCCTGTGTCGCCCTGGTCACTGTACCGTGGGAGGGGGAGGAGCCCCAGCTCCAGGTCGGTCAGCCTCCCTGAGCTCCCCAGGGACCAGGGGAGAGGCCAGCAGAGCACAGCTAGGGAGCCCAGCAACAGCCGAGAAAGCCGGTTTCTCAGGAATGATTACGTCAGGGGAACCTCCCAGGCTACGCCTCTTGTACGTGTGTGACCCGTTCCACTCAGGTGGAAGTTCGCAGTCTCTGTTGTCCACAGAACCAGCTCAGAGGAGCGAGGTGCTTGACATACATCGGCGGCACTTGGCAACCAGCGCAGATGGGCAGGAGCGGGCACCTAAAACTGTCGGTTTGGGGCTTCTGGTTTACATCTAGGCCTCCAGCCAGAACCGTTGAGGTAGCCGGCTTCCCCTGGCCTGCTTCTTGCCTCCCTCAAGTCTTCCTCCACTCAGAAACCTGTGGTAGCTCCCCATTAAGTAGCCTTCCTGTGGTTCGTTTATTCAGAAAGCAGGTATGTAGGGAGTGCCTGCTGTGGGCTCAGGGGGATACAGCAAGGGACAGAATAGAGCAGAGCCTCTGCCTTCGTGTAATTTGCGGCCTAGTGGCAGTGGGGGTGGGGACAGGTGATAAACACAGAGCTATAAACCGTCAGGTGGCGATGTGTGCATCAGAGCAGGGACGGGAGTTGGAGGGGGGTGTTGCACTTTTGGATAGGGTGGACAGAGAAAGTCTCAGCGGTGAGGTGACATTTGAGCAAAAACCTGGAAGAGGTGAGGGAGGGAGCCATGAGGCTCCCAGGGTAGAACTGTTCCCAAGGCCTGAGGTTGGGGAAGAGGGAGGAAGGGAGCCCGGGGGAGGCGAGGTCTGAGAGGGAAAGGGGCTGTGGTGCCAACAGGTGCGTCGTAAAGACTTGAGCTTCTGCCCTGAGTGGGACAGGAGGCCTTCAAGGTAGAGGCGTGACAGGCTCCGACATGACTTTCAGAAGGATCACTGGCACTGGCTGTGGGGATGGGCAAAGATCATAGCGTCTCAGGTGGGGCAGGGAGAGCATTTATTTAGGCCATTGCTGTCATGCAGGCAGACATTGGAGCTGTCTGGACTGGGGAGGTAGCAGTGGGGGTGCCCAGACCCCAGACCTACCTTAAAGGTAGAGCTGACCGGAGTTGTTGATGTGGGGTGATGGGAACAGAGGCCTCAGGGATGAGGCTGGTGTTGGTGCTGCGCAGACTGAGTTTAGAACGTGTATCTGGAATGCATGAGATGATTTCAGGTGGTGCAGCTCAGCCATTGAATCCCACTCCTGGTGAAGGTATTACGCCCTTTTAAGTTTATTTTGAGAGAGAGAGAGCAGGTGAGAGCAAGTGCAGGAAGGACAGAGAGAATCCCAAGCAGGCTCCATGTGACTCAGGTCTCGAACTCACACACTGGGAGATCGTGACCTGGGCCAAAATCAAGACTCGGACGCTTAACCAACTGAGCCACCCAGGCTCCCTGATGCCCTTTTAAATATTGACTGGCTCAGTTAAGTAGATGAGACAAAAATGGTGATGGTCTTACCCAGAACTAGGGGGCTGGGGGCCGCTGGGATTCTGAAAGGACCCACGTGGGAATATGAAGGGTTAGCCCAGCCAAATTACTCCCCCTCTGCCGTGGAGACCTACAGCCTTTCCTCTCCAGTTGCTTGAGGTGATTCCGGTCACCTGGAATCCCTCCTCCAAATCCTTCTATCCTTCAGGGCGCAGCCCAAATGCCACCCCCCCCCCCTTCTCCCCGGCAGGAAGGCCCTTCCCTTCCCTCTGAGTGAGCTCCCCTACCTGTAGTTGTTACCTGGAGTCACATGGCCTGGCTTTGAAGTCCAGTGCATCCTCTTGTTCTGTGGCTTGGCTAATACACGCAAAGCGTCCCCGAGTTCCAGTTTCCCATTAGAAAATGGGGACAGTCAAGCCATCTTTTTTGCGGGGTTGTTGTGTTGAATACATTAAAGTGTGTGAAGAGAGTCCTTTTGTGTCACACAAAACGGGAAAATCATCTCACGCGGGGTTAGGCTTAAAGTTCACTTAAAAGTCAAATATCAGACTCAGAGTCATTCTGGAAAGCCTTGGGACTGCCTGCTCTTCCTGTTGGACGTCAGACTCGTCCTTAATGCTTCCTCGTGGCCCCAAACTAGTGCTCGGGTGTTTTCATCATGGCTGTGGACCAGCCAACCTCCATCTTCCTGCCTGGCAGTGAACTCTACTTTGGGAGTGGTCTCAAAAACCCCTTAAAACTGGTCATTTATTCTTCCCTGTGGGTGCAGACGACATGTGCTGCCTTGGGTCCACCTGTTTGCACCTTGGGTTTGGTGGTTTCTCTTTTTGTTTGCATTGGCCGTCCATTGTTGACTCCAGAAAAGATGTTGAAAGAGGGTCAGTTGCTGTGTCTCGGGCTCTTCCCTCCCAGAGCAGGCCCTGTTGCAGCATGGGCAACCCTGAGTGTTGGCTGAACGACTGACTCAGGCCTCTTGCTCTCCCTTGCAGGTTGAGTCTGAGGATCGTGCGGCTGGCCCCCCCCCTAGTATGGCCAATGAAGAGGATGACCCAGTCGTACAGGAGGTAACTGCTGCTTCCCACCTTCTGCCAGGGCCACCAGGGAGAAGTGCCCAGGGATGAGTCCCCTTCCATCTGTCCTCAGGCCGGCCTGGCATCTGTTGGCATCCCAGGGACCCCTAAGCCAGGCTATTCCCTCTTCCTCCAGATACCTGCCTGGCTGAACCCTACACTTCCTCCCAGTCTCTCATCTAGCATCTCCTTGTCAAAGAGAATTCCCTGACACACCCCGCCGCCTTTGTGTGGCTTTCTCCTGTATGCCTTCCCTGCCCCCACCAGACCCCTGAACATGGCCGTGCCTTGTGCTTGGTTATAATACTCACCATCCCCTGGACATAAATCTCCTTCCGCTAGAATGTAGGCTTCACCAGGGAGGGCTTCTGTTCTTTCACCATTGTATCAGCAAAGCCAAGTTCAGTGCCTGTCACTTAGATACTCAGTGGCTATTTGTTGAATGTGTGAATGGGTTTGACAATTCCCCCTTCCTGGGCCCACCAAGAAGTCATTCAACAGTGTTCACTGGATCCATTGTATGCAGGGCGGGGGCTATGACAGCAGTGAGGGAGGCAGTGTCTTGCCCTCAGGAAACCTAGGATCTGTGGGCAACACTGAAAGAAAGGAGTCTCAAGATGTAGGTGCTGGGAAGGTAGGTTCCAGAGGCCGGATCAGGACACATCCTAGTGCCTCCAGGTGGGCCGTTGCACATGCCGTTCCCTCCACCTAGAACGCCCTTCACACAGGCCTCCCTTGCACCGATGCCCTTCACTCCTCCTTTGGGCCTGGTGGTGGGAGAGAACATGGTTCATACGAAGAGCCGGCAAGCAGGGAGGTAAAACCTCTGCTCGGTGGGGCAGGGTGGTCAGTGTTGAGAAGAAAGCAAGTTTGGCCAGATCATTCTTGGAGCGGCTTGTGGACCTCCCTAAGAGGGGTGTGACAGGTGGTCCAGGGTAGGTGGTGGAGGCCAGGGGAGGAAGTGCAGCCAAGTGGGTAGGCTGTTCTCTGCCCCAGCCTCATCAGAAAAGCATTTGACCTGGTTCAGGATGCATCCTGATCTGAGCGCCCCTGGGGAAGGTACATTTTTATTGAGTAATAGTGGCCCTGGGAGGGGGCCAGCAACTCTTGTTCCGGTCTCCCTGGGAGCTGTAGGGAGGGAGGCTGGAGACTTCATCCCCTTTGTTTCTAGCAGTAGCTGAGCTGTTCCCTCCTCCCCCAAACTGCCTCTAGGAGCCACTATCCCTTCCTGAAATCTGAGGAGCGGGGGATGCCGGGGCAAGCCAGGCACTGGTTCTGTCTCCTGCTTAAGTCTTCTTCCCTTGTTCCCAGATCGATGTGTACTTGGCCAAAAGTCTGGCGGAGAAGCTCTATCTGTTTCAGGTAATGATGAGACCTGAGGGTGAAGGGAAACCTCGAGGGTTGGAGTGGGGGGAACCTCAGCCTTGCTGGGTGTTCTGGGCACAGAGTGGGCGATAAGATGGTTTTCTTGGCCTTTGTGGGCGGGCAGGTTAATAGTCTCTCATTTTGAAGATGGGAAAACCAAGGCAGCTGTGAGAGGCAGAACAGTGTAGTGGTTAAAGCTTGGGCTCTGGGGACAGGCAGCTGCATTGAGGCCCAGCTCCATCGTGACTTAGCTGTGAGCCCTCGAGCCAGGCCCTTAAGCTCTCTCTGCCTCCGTTTCCCCGTTTGCAAAATGGTGGCGGTAACACTATACCTGCCCTGTAGGGTCCCCTTTGGGGTGGGGTGAATCCACACTAAAGTGCTCGAAACACTGCCCAACACGGACCTCAGCACCACAGTCTATTTTAGGACAGTTTTGTCCCCTGTCTCCCTTCCTGCCTATATCCCTAGGCAACCACTAACCTGTTTTCTCGCTGAATTTGCCTGTTCTGGATGTTTCATACATACAGAATCCTGTCATATGGGCTTCTTTTACTTAGCATCATGTTCTCAAGGTTTACTCATAGCATGTATCAGTGCTTCATTCCTCTTTATGGATGAATAGTACTCCATCGTGTGGATATATACACCACATTTCGTTTATCCATTCACTGATGGGTGTTTGGGTTGTTTCCACTTCAGGCCCATTAGGAACGGTGCTGCTGTGAATGCCCCCGTACAGGTTTTTATGTGGACAGGTATTTTCATTTCTCTTGGGCATATCCCTAGGAGCCGAATTGCTGGGTCCACTGGATACTCTGTGTTTAATGTTTAGAGTAATGGACAGACTGCTTTGTACCAGTTTACATTTCCAACAATAAGTATGGTTTTAAGTATTTTGTCTCCTGCCGCCTATGAGAAGGTAAGGCACAGCGAGACTAGTAACTTGCAAGGGGCCCAGGGCAGGGCGGCGATGGTGGTGCCCCAAGTGTGAGCTGGGAAGGGGCCCAGCGTCCTTCCTCACCACCCCCGCAGGGTCTGCCTTTACAGGCCATGCAGCTGGGGGCCTGTCCTTCAGGCCTTCTGAACCGGTTTCCTTGATTGGCTGCAAAATGATGGGGGAACTGGCAGTGGTGACAGTGACCCCATATGTGTTCGCGGTGTGCCAGGCCCTGGGCTAGTGGCCACCCCTGTCAGCCTCCTTCCCTGCCCCAAGCAGCCCTGTGAGGTGAGGACACCCTGTGAAGTGAGGAGCCTGCCCAAGCGCACAGGCTGCCAGAGGCAGAGTTGGGAGCAGACCCGCGGCCTGATTCTCAAACCTGTGCCGTCTACCACCACCCATCCCAGCCCGAGATCAGGAGGGTACAGGGCCACCCTGAACCTCGGCCGACTAGGGGCCTCCCAGGCTGTTGTGGGCCAGCCTGTCCCAGCCGGGGCCTTTTTCAAGGGCTCAGTCCAGGCCAGCTGGGCTGCAAGCTATTTGTCCTACTGCGGCCCTAAGTTCCTGCCCGGGAATCAGGGAGGAGTCAGTGTGTTGTTTGAGCTTTTAGGAAATAACCATTTCCTTGGGCCGGAACACAGCAGATCTGCAGCGGCCCCCACGCAGAGGGCTCACTTTACACGCTGCCCCGCCTCCAGCAGGCCCCTTCCAGAGGTGGCCTGGTTCGGGCATGAGGGCGCTTCAAACCGTGACTCATCTGCCCATCCTGTAGCATCCGTTCGGTGCAGGAGAAAGGAAAGGAAAGGTGCCCCTGTGAGGATGGGCGTGGGAAGGTGACCCCAGTGTGTGCAGAGCAAAGAAGTGACTTGAGAACAGTATATTAAAGAGTGACATAAAATAACTTCACACATGGTGACACTGAGGCCCAGAGGGGGCTCTCTGAGCCAGTCATCAGCAGCTTTTTATTACGGAAAAGTTCACAGGGTGCCGGAGAGAGAATGGGGTAGCGAATTCCCTCTTGAGCAGCCCACGGCATGTCACTGGTCAGGTCTTCCTCTGTGCTTCCCGTGGTCTCCTTTGCCTTGTCCTTCTCTACCTGGATGGCCTGTAAACTGGCAGCTAGACCACGGATCCTTACTCTTGCCTTCACGGCAGTGTCCTGTGGCTCTACCAGACACAACCTGCAGGGCACTGTGCACCGGGGCCTGTTGGGGCTCCTGGTGCTTAGGCTTGTCCCTCGGAGGTCGGAGATCTACGAAAATGGCCCTTTGGGAGGAAGCTGGGTGGAGCCAGTGTGAAGGGCCCAGTGGGGATCTCTGGTCTCTGCTTGGCATTGAATCTTGGTTGGAGTCTTCGAGCCCAGCGCTGGGCTGGGCTGGGCTGGGCAGAGTGGACAGACAGCTCCCTTCCCCTCTCCAGTACCCTGTGCGTCCAGCCTCGATGACCTATGATGACATTCCACACCTCTCGGCCAAGATCAAGCCCAAGCAGCAAAAGGTGGGCTGCCCTCTGATGGAGGTGGAGGAGGGGAGGGGTGCTATGGGTGGGGGCTGATGAAAGAGCAGACAGGCCCTCTGGGGACTAGAAGCCCACAAAACGGGCGATTGGAGGGTTCAGAGGAGAACCAGTCGCTTCCAGAGCTGAGAAAGCCACCAAGGAAGGAAAGTCTCCGGGAAGAAAGAGGGTGGGCAGCTCCAGAGAGGCCAGGGAGTAAGAAGTCTTGAGAGGAGTTAGGGACTGGGAATGGGGGGCTCATGTTCACAGGATAAGGCAGGGGCCAGCATGCAGCAGCTCTGATAAGGGGGATCATCCAGTGCCTTGAAGGGCTGGGGTGCTAGGGGCCAGGAGAACTGTAGGTGTGCCCTACCCTGTCTGGTGGGCGGCTGCAGCCCCCCACCCCGAGATTCTTTAAGAGAAATTGGAAATGAGAATTTTTATGAGAAAAATCTGTTGGTTTTTTAATGTTGGCACCCAGTTTAGATTTTGGAGGGTAGAATGGGGAGGACAAACAAAACTACATGATTCCCACCCCCCAGAAAGCACTCTGGCCTTTCTGTCAGAATTTGGGTTTATGGCCTTCAGTGGAGACTGAAGCCTGGGGGCTTGCTTCTGGGCAGGGCTGGGACTGGCAGGGACTGGGGTCAGGAGGTGGCTGTGGGCAGGTTGGGGATGTTCTTGTGTTCCTCATATATCTGGTGGGGGTGCTTGGTGCCTACAGGTAGAGCTTGAGATGGCCATCGACACCCTGAACCCCAACTATTGCCGCAGCAAAGGGGAGCAGATCGCACTCAACGTGGATGGCGCCTGTGCAGACGAGAGCAGCACATACTCCTCGTGAGTTCCCTGGGCCCGGTCTCCAGGCTTTGGTGTGCTCCAGTACGAGCCTTTTGAAGGCCTGTGGATCGCCTGAGCCCTCGTGCCCCTGTGCTGTGCTCCCTACCAGCGTCCCAGCTTCACATGGTTGGGCCTGGAGCAACCCTGCCCTGCAGCAAATGTCTTCTCTGTGGAGAGGCCCCGTGATGGGAGTGGGGCTTGTACCCACCCCTGTCCTTGGGCCACAAACCTCATCCCCAGCTTCCCTGCTGAGGCTCCCATATGCTGAGTTGGGGCCTCGGTCCCTGTTCCTTGGTGTTGGCTTTCAGAAGACGTCTGGGGTAGAGGGGCTTTGTCTGCCGTGCCCTGGGTCTAGAGTTTCCTTCTGCTCCCTTCTGTTCTCCTTCTGCTCCCAGGAAGCTGATGGACAAGCAGACGTTCTGCTCCTCCCAGAGTACCAGTAACACGGCCCGTTACGCCGCTGCACTCTACAGGCAAGGTACGCGCACTGGGCGTCCGGGCCGCCGTGGCTCCTCGAGGTCTCTGGAGTGGGAGAGAAGCAGGATGGGGGCCGGGACGGGGAGGCTGTCCTTAGCCTGGTACCCAGCTTGTTGCTCCCCGAAAGCTGGACACCCGCAGGGGCCAGGCAAGTTGTAGAAATGACAGATCGTGGGAGCTGGAGTCGGCCACCACTGAGGACTTCTGCCTCCTGATGCTGCCTGACCTGATAGGGATGGGGCATCCAAGGTCATTGTCCTCCTGGGACACAGACATACGCACAGCATAACTTTTGAGACAGGTGGCAGCATTTGATTTTAAATATAAGGTACTTGTGCACGAGCAGTGTTACTCCTAGACTGCATCTATCCAAGAGAAATGCAATGTCTGTCCGCAGAAAACTTGTACGTGGATGTTCATAGCAATTATCATTCATAATAGTGAAAAGGCAGAAACAATCCGGAAGTCCGTCAGCTGATGCCAGGAGAACGGTGTCCTGCAGCTGTGTGAGAGATGGCACACTGGTGCTTCAGAGCCCTAGCATGCCCGAGCCTTGAAAACATGATGCTCAGTGAGAAAAGCCAGTCACAAAGGGCCACATATATGAGTCCCTTCATGTGAAGTGTCCATAAGAGGCAAGTCAGTAGAGACAAAGCAGAGAGCGGTTGCCCGTAGAATGTGTTGTGGCTGAGGATGGATTCAGGTTTTCCTTCTGGGAGATGAAGATGTTCTTAGATTGATTGTGGTGCTGGTTATACAACTCCAGGAATGTATGAAATACATTGAATTGTATGCGTTAAGTGGGTGGGTTTTGTATGCCATTGTTATGGTCTAATAAAGCCTTTAAAAAGTACAAGGTAGTGTAAGTATTTAGAGTTCATAAAACAATAAAACTAATTTGGACACTTAAGAAACAAACTAGAATAGACTCAAAAGTTGTATCAACTTTTTTTTGAACCTGTGTCTCAAGGACATTTTTTTTTTTAATATTTATTTTATGGAGAGAGTGGGCATGTGTGTGAGCCGGAGAGGGTCAGACAGAGACAATCTTGTTTGTTTGCTTGTTTGTTTGTTAGTTAAAGTTTATTTATTTTGAAAGAGAGAAAGCATGAGTGGGGGAGGGGCAGAGAGAGAGGAGAGAGTGAGGATCCCGAGCAGGCTCTGCACCACCGGTGTGAGGCTCATACTCGTGAGCCGTGAGGTCACGACCTGATCTGAAGTCAGATGCTTAACCAACTGAGCCACTCAGGCGCCCTGAAAGAGAGAAAAAAATTTTTTTTGGTATTTTTATTTAATTTTTTTTTTAATTTACATCCAAGTTAACATATATGCAACAATGGTTTCAGGAGTAGATTCTTTAGTGCCCCTTCCCCATTTAGCCCCCCCCCCCACACACCCCTCCCTTAACCCTCTGTTTGTTCTCTGTATTTAAATCTCTTCTGTTTTGTCCCCCTCCCTGTTTTTATGTTATTTTTGCTGCCCTTCCCTCATGTTCATCTGTTTTGTATCTTAAAGTCCTCATGAGTGAAGTCATATGATATTTGTCTTTTTCTGACCAATTTCGCTTAGCATAATGCCCTCTAGTTCCATCCACGTAGTTGCAAATGGCAAGATGTCATTTGATTGCTGAGTGATACTGCTTTGTATATATATATATATACATATATATATATACCACATCTTCTTTATCCATTCATCCATGGATGGACATTTGGGCTCTTTCCATCCTTTGGCTACTGTCAATAGTGCTGCTATAAACATGGGGGTGCACGTGTCCCTTCGAAACAGCACACCTGTATCCCGTGGAGAAATGCCTAGTAGTGCAATTGCTGGGTCGTAGGGTAGTTCTATTTTTAGTTTTTTGAGGAACCTCCATACTGTTTTCCAGAGTGGCTGCACCCGCTTGTGTTCCCACCAACAATGCAAAAGAGATCCTCTTTCTCCGTATCCTCGCCAACATCCGTTGTTGCCTGAGTTGTTAATGTTAGCCGTTCTGACAGGTGTGAGGTGGTATCTCATTGTGTTTTTGATTTGTATCTCCCTGATAATGAATGAGTGATATTGAGCATTTTTTCATCTGTCAGTTGGCCATCTGGATGTCTTCTTTGGAGAAGTGTCTATTCATATCTTTTGCCCATTTCGTCACTGGATATTTGTTTTTTGGGTGTTGAGTTTGATAAGTTCTTTATAGATTTTGGAGACTAACCCTTTATCTGCTATGTCGTTTGCAAGTATCTTCTCCCATTCCATTCGTTGCCTTTTAGTTTTGCTGATTGTTTCCTTCGCTGTGCAGAGCTTTTTACATTTTATTTATTTTTTTTTTAATTTTTTTTTTTCCAACGTTTATTTATTTTTGGGACAGAGAGAGACAGAGCATGAACAGGGGAGGGTCAGAGAGAGAGGGAGACACAGAATCGGAAACAGGCTCCAGGCTCTGAGCCATCAGCCCAGAGCCCGACGCGGGGCTCGAACTCCCGGACCGCGAGATCGTGACCTGGCTGAAGTCGGACGCTGAACCGACTGCGCCACCCAGGCGCCCCAATTTTATTTATTTTTGAGAGACAGAGAGAGAGAGACAGAGAGAGAGCACAAGTGGGGGAGAGGCAGAGAGAGAGGGAGACCCAGAATCCAAAGCAGGCTCCAGGCTCTGAGCTGTCAGCACAGAGCCCGATGCGAGGCCTGAACTCGCAAACCGTGAGATCATGACCTGAGCTGCAGTCAGACACCTAACTGACTGAGCCACCCAGGTGCCCCAGCTGTGCAGAAGCTTTTTGTTTTGATGAGGTCCCAATAGTTCATTTTGGCTTTTGTTTCCCTTGCCTCTGGAGACATGTTGAGTAAGAAGTTGTTGCAGCCAAGATCAGAGACGTTTTTGCCTGCTTTCTCCTCAAGGATTTTGATGGCTTCCTGTCTTACATTGAGGTCTTTCATCCGTTTTGAGTTTATTTTTGTGTCTGGTGTGAGAAGGTGGTTCAGGTTCATTCTTCTGTGTGTCGCTGTCCAGTTTTCCCAGCACCACTTGCTGAAGAGACTGTCTTTATTCCATTGTGTATTCTTTCCTGCTTTGTCAAAGATTAGTTGGCCATCTGTTTGTGGGTCCATTTCTGGGTTCTCTATTCTGTTCCATTGATCTGAGTGTCTGTTCTTGTGCCACTGAGAGAGAGAATCTTATTCAGGCTCCATGCTCAGCCCAGAGCCCGATGCAAGGCTTGATCTTAACAACTGTTAGATCATGACCTGAGCCGAAAGTTGGACACTTAACCAACTCAACTGAGCCACCCAAGTGCCCCTTAAGGACATAGGTCTTTTTTAAATTTTTTAAATGTTTATTTATTTATTTATATTGTCTTAATGTTTATTTTTAAGAGGGAGAGAGAGCATGAGCAAGGGAGGGGCAGAGAGAGAGAGGGAAACACAGAATCCAAAGCAGGCTCTAGGCTCCAGGCTGTCAGCACAGAGCCCCATGTGGGGCTCGAACCCACGAACCGTGAGACCTGAGCCAAAGGCGGACGCCCAACTGACTGAGCCACTCAGGCGCCCCTGCACGTTTGTTTATTTTTGAGAGAGACAGAGAGACCGAGAGAGACAGACAGCATGAGCAGGGGAGGACAGAGAGAGAGGGAGACACAGAATCTGAAGCAGGCTCCAGGCTCTGAGCTGTCAGTATAGAACCCCACACGGGACTTGAACTCATGAATCATGAGATCATGACCTGAGCCCAAGTTGGATGTTCAACCAAATGAGCCACTCAGGAGCCCCCAAGGAGATAGTTCTTCAAAGCCCACCCTTGCACCTGGGACCATTCATTTCTTTCTTTTCATTAATTCTTATTATGGCAAAATATACAGAACCTAAAATTTACCATTTTAATCATTTTTTATTGTTTATTAAAATGTTTATTTTTTTGTTTTTAATGTTATTTTTGAGAGAGAGCACGTGCTGGGGAGAGGCAAAGAGGGAGAGGGAGAGAGGATTCGAAGAAGGCTCTGTGCTGACAGCAGACAGCCTAATGCCGGGCTCAAACTCACAAACCGTGAGATCATGACCTGAGCCAAAGTTGGGTGCTCAGCCGACTGAGCCACCCAGGTGCCCCTACCACTTTAACCATTTTGAAGTGTACAGTCCAGTGATGTTAAGGGCATCCGTGTTGGCATCCAACCATCACCACCATCCATCTCTAGAACCTTTGCCATCTTCCCAACGTGATTGTGTTTTTTTGTAGCTAAACTTACCTGTCCTTTTTCCTCCTGTGTCTCTTGTGGTGTTTCTTAGGATGCTTTCTGCCATCTTAAGAGGTTCTCCTAAAAATGTTTTCCTAGTATTTATAGTATTTTATACTAAAATTTTTAACATAGCTGAAAATTATTCTATGTAGGGTGGTAGGATGGTTCTTTTTTTATTTTTTTCATTTCAGTACAATTAATGTCCAGTGTTCTATTAGAGCCAGGTGTACAACAGAATGATCCAGCAATTTTATATATGACTTAGCTGCTCATCACGATGAGTGTACGCTTAATCCCTTCCCTAGTTCACCCATCCCCCCCACCTCCCCTTTGGTAACCATCAGTGTTCTCTGTAGTTCAGTCTCTGCTTTTTTTTTTTTTTTTTCTATTTTTTACCGTTCTTATTTATTTTTGAGAGAGACAGAGACCGAGCATGAGCAGGATAGGGGCACAGAGAGAGGGAGACACAGAATCGGAAGCAGGCTCCAAGCTCCGAGCTGTCAGCACAGAGCCCAACATGGGGCTCAAACCGGTGAACTGAGAGATCATGACCTGAGCCAAAGTTGGGTGCTCAGCTGACTGAGCCACCCAGGTGCCCCGTCTTTTTCTTTCCCCCCCTCTGGTTTGTTTCTTCTTTTTTCTTGTTCATTTGTTTTGTTTCTTAAATTCCACATAGGAGTGAAATCATACGGTATTTGTAGGATCGTTTGTTTCTTTACTCCTGACCGCGAGCACTCCACTCCCTCTGGGGCCCAGAGAGCTTTCACAGAGCCACTTACCAGAGCCTTAGCATCTGATGTCTTCTCTTTCAAGTGCACATTGACTTGATAGAAGTCGATTATCTTTGCACTGCCTCCTAGTGATCTTTGTCCGAGACTGTGTAGACACTCCTCCAGCTGGCCGCACCAGGGGCCGTTCCTCCAACCACATTTGCACTAGCTGACTTCTGTGCGGATCGGGTGGGATTTTGATGAGCAGAGTTGGAGGATGAGCGGAGACAGTCTGAGTGCGTGAGGAGCAGGGGGTGGGCATTGAAGGTGTCCGGCAAAGGCCTGGCGGGAAAGAGCAGGCTGTGTTTGGTGTGGAGCAGTTGCCCGGTGTGGCCAGAGCAAGCAGCCAGGGGGAAGGGAGTGGGGACGGGCTGGGAAGGTGTGGGATGCTTGTGGGGAGGGGGCCGAATGCAGGCAGGCTTAAAGAAGTGACTTCGAGCAGAAGAGTCTGGATTCACGTCCTGGTGCGGTTGTGTGTTTACTGCATCCGGCAGGGCCGGGGGTGCTGGGAGTGGCCGCTGGCCTGGTGGTCCCAAAGCTCTGGGACTAGGGGCCAGAGCAGAGGTGGGAGGTGGTTTGGCCGTGGGTCAAGGTCTTTGCAGGGGTCCAGGGCCCTTCGGGACTACCGTGAGCCAAGCCGGTGGGCTGACCCCGGTTCCTAGAGTCACGTCCACGCCCCCCTTCTGCCAGGTGAGCTTCACCTGACTCCTTTACACGGCATCCTGCAGCTGCGGCCCAGCTTCTCCTACCTGGATAAGGCAGACGCCAAGCACCGAGAGAGGGAGGCGGCCAATGAGGGTGAGCTCTGGCCCCCCAGCCCTGCTGTTAGTGTAGAAAAAACTAGCCCAGGGGTTTGGCTTCTAGGACGCTGAGCAGCACGGCTGCCTCTACCCCCTGGATGCCCTAGCACTCCCCTCCGCGACTGTAACAACCAAAAACATCTTCCCGTGTTTCCCCTTGTCCCTGGGGCGGGGGCAAAATTGTCCCCGGTGAGAACCACTGACTTGTGCAGCTGCCTCCGTCTAGAAGGAGAACTGACACCCCTGCCTGAGGCCCTCCGTGTCGGTGGGGCTGAGAGCAGGGAGTAGGGGCGCCACCGGAGGCTGCAAGCAGGGGCCGCGCTCTCTCCGCTTTTTCTCACAGCAGGAGACTCCTCGCAGGACGAGGCAGAAGAAGATGTGAAGCAGATCACGGTGAGTAGCTCTAGCCCCGAGAAGAGGGAGGGTGCGGCCTGCAGAGGCGGCAGGCTGGCCTCGGAGCTCAGCTGCCCGGAGGCTGCGGGGGCCGGGAGGGTCTCTGCGGAACATGGGCTCCAGGGGGGAGACAGATACTGAAACCGTGTTTCCTTCAGAGCCTTTTCGCTGGTGACTTGGGGGGGATAAGCTGGTCTCTGCCCGGCCTGACTTATCCCAGCAGTAAACAGGATAGCAGCCCTGGGGTTCTGTAGAGTTGGGGACCCAGGGCCCAGAAGGTTCAGTGAACCCTCAGCCTGTGCCATGAAGCCCAGGTCCTAGTAGAGCGAAAACGCCGCATTAATTAACCGTGTAATTCTGTCTTTTCAGGGGTGTGTAGATGCAACATTTCTCTCTTAATTCTTATTCCTATATCAAACGTTATTGGAAGAATATTGACCTTCCACTTATGGCTTCTGAAGCTTCCTCTCTGTAAGCGTAGTTAGGTTAAAATGAGCATTTAGAGAAGAGTCCTGCACAAATATTGATGCGGATGACAAACAAATGTGGCTAAAGTTGTAAGCATTTGCACATCTTTGAAGGACAGGCAGATACTGATGTAACTGGGGGCGGGGAGGGGGGTGGCGCTCACCTGTTCTCAGTAGCTTGGTGAGTGATCTTAGAACCCTCCTTCCCTTCTCTACTCACTGGCCCTTGTTTAACAAGGCACTTGTAGGCCCATGTGCCTTAAAGGACCCATACAGAATCCCAGGATCCTGGGGTGCCTGGCTGGCAGTGGAGCGTGCAACTCTTGATCTCAGGGTCAGGAGTTCAAGCCCCAGTTGGCTATGGAGCTTACTTTAAAAAAAAAAGAATCCCAGGATTCGATAATCCAGCCAATGCCTCTGTGTAGGTGCCCTTCACAGGAGGGGTGAGTCAGGGCTTCGTTCTGTCTGTACTCTAATCAACGGAAACCCAGATCTACCTAGCATGAGCCCCAAATGGAATGTATTAGTCCCCGTTACTGAAAAGTTGAGGGGTAGCTTCAGGTGTGGCTGGATTCAGGTGCTCAGACTCTGTCATCAAGACCTGGTTTCTCCATCTCCACCTCCAGGTTCTGCCTGCCTCTTTTGGCCTCTTTCTCAGGCAGGGTGTCTGTCCCCAGTGGTACAGAGTTGTCCCAGCTCCAGGCTCACATCCTCCCAGCTTCCAAGACCCCAGGGGAAAAGAAACTTCTTTCTCATTACTTCTAACTAAAGTCCCAGACTGGACTCGTTGGCTTGGCCAACCCTGAACCAGCCCCTGTGGCTAAGAGGATTTGGTGCTCGGATTGTTCAGGTCTGAGTCACGTGCCCACTCCTGTGGCTGGGAACGTGTGTGGGGGTGGGGGCGGGGGAGGGATATTTGCTCTCCCAAACTGAGGGGGAACTGGGCGTTTCCTAAAGGAAAACGGGGGTCCTGTTGCCAGCGGGAGTGGAAATAGAGTGGGTGCCGGCAGGCGGAGGCAAGAGAAAGCTGCTCTGTGGCCTGTGTTGGCGAGTCACAGAGAGGGACGTGGTTGGAGCTGTATTAAGAGACCTGTGTCAGGAAATGGGGGGGCTCGGGGGTGGGAGGTGCCCCAGGTGTGGGGTTCTCCAGCCTCCTGGTGGGCGCGGAATGCAGCCGGGTTGTGTCCTGGGCCTGAGGCCACCACGCCCCTCCACGCCCCTCCCAGGTGCGGTTCTCCCGTCCTGAGTCAGAGCAGGCCCGCCAGCGCCGTGTGCAGTCGTACGAGTTCCTGCAGAAGAAGCACGCCGAGGAGCCCTGGGTCCACCTGCACTACTACGGCCTGAGGGTGAGCCGGGGGCCCCAGGGCGGTCCTGGGAACAAAGCCTGGTGCCCAGTGTGGCCTCACTGTCTCACCGTGAACTGGTTTCACATTGAGTGGTAGCCCAGGGAGGGAGGATGAAGTCCTATGGGCAGTTTGTCCCTTGATCCAGCCGGTCCACTGAGTGTCCCCAGGGGAGCAGGAGACCGAGAAGTGAGTCTGCTGTTTCTTGGGTCAGGGGTTTCGGGCCCCCAGACTCTGCCAAAGTGTTAGCATCTTACGCGCTCTGGGGTGGGGCTGGTGTTTAGTTATGTATTTTTATGCATCACGGGTCCTGAACGGAGGCGCATGATAGAGAACTGGCCATCTCTTCCCTGGGCCAAGTTCACCATGTATTTGCCAAGGGTGCTTTTGACTATACTTGATTTTTATCTGGTGTGTTGACCTTGAGCCCAATCCTTGAAACTGTTGAGTAAGGGAAACAATTGAATCAAAGCCAAAGACACCAGAGGCTAGGGCTCCCTAACATTTTTCTGGGGAAGGAACAACTCATGATTTCTCTGGAATCTTCTGAAAGATTCGTGTTGACAGAGTCTTAGAGTCAGACTTCAGAAGCTCTGCTATTTCCTAGTGTGTGACTCTAGGCAAATTACCTAATGAGATAAGTTGAGATATATATGCAGCCATTGGACTAGACCCTGGCACATAGTAGGTGCTCACTGACTCTTAGCTGTTATTTTTATCGTTGCTTTTAGTGGTCCTGTGTCACAGACAGGGCCCCTAGGCATGGGTGCTGGGGCTGTTCAGTCACAAAGCTGGAAATGGTTGGTTGAGGCCACATCACAGAGGCCTTGGATGCCATGCTCAGGTGGTTGGTTGGCTTTGGGGCCAGACAGTAGGTGGCTGGAGTGGAAGGTGATAGAGGGGTGAAAACTGGAGGGCAGAAGGGCTGGGTGGGGGTGGCGGAGGGTCCTCCCACCCTGCCCCTCCACCAACAGGACAGCCGCTCTGAGCACGAGCGCCAGTACCTCCTGTGCCAGGGTTCCAGCGGGGTTGAGAACACAGAGCTTGTCAAGTCACCCAGGTGAGGTCCTCCGGTCCATGGTGTTAATCCCTATGGGCTACTGAACCTGTCACTGGCACTAGGAGGGTCCCTCTGATGTGGGGCCTTCCTAGGGACTGTGGTCCCTTCTGTAGCGTGGAGGAGGGACATGGGGAGGGGTCCTTCATCCTCTGGAGAGGGCCAGGAGAGTGGGTGTGGGAAGAGATGGTTTTCCTTTCTCTACAAGTTTGGGGCGGGTGGGGTGCTAGGGAGTATGGGGATGGATTTCTGTCTGCGCTCCCACCCCCCAGCCCTTCCCTGGGGATGCTTCAGCTTAGGTGCAGTCTGGGTTCACAGGCAGGTGTGGGGCAGGGACAGAGCCCGGGAGCCCCTGACCCTGCCCTCTTCCCTGCAGTGAGTACCTCATGATGCTGATGCCACCCAGCCCAGAGGAGGAGAAGTGAGTAGATACGGGCCACACGCCATCCTCCCCACCCCCACCCCAGACCTCCCCCACATCCCTTCCTGTAACCCATCACCTCTGTTTTCATCAGAGATAAACCTGTGGCCCCCAGCAACGTCCTGTCCATGGCCCAGCTGCGTACCCTGCCCCTGGCCGATCAGATCAAGATCCTGATGAAGAATGGTGGGTGGACACCCTTTCCCTTGGGGGGACCCCAGCCCTGCCACCTCCTGGGGAAACAATGTAGGAGAGACTAAGGACTTAGGGGCGAGGCCAGAGGCCCCCACCCAGAGTGTGCCCAGCTTTACAGCTCCAGCCTTGTCTGGAAGGAAGCTCCCGCAGCCAGGCTCTGGATCCTGTTCCGCCCTGGCCACTCTCCTGCTGTGTGAGCCTGGGCAGGTCACTGACCTTCCTGAGCCTAAGTTTATCTGTAAAAAGGAACTAAGCTCCTAGGGGGCTGAGATGAGGATTCAGAGACGAGGTTTCTATGTGGCTTATACAGAGCCTTGCACATGAACATGAGTTCCGTTCATTTGCTTGCACTGTTTTGAGGCGTCCTCATCAGGCTCCACACAGTAGGGACTGGTCTCCTTTCTCAGAGGACTTGGAGGGCCAGAACCCTTAGGGCAGATGTGAGCCCTGAACCTCAAGAGCCGAGTCCCAGGACCTGGGCTCCTCTTCTGAGATACCAACTCAGGGGTGTCCAGGGGCCTGAGCGGAGGGGAGCTCCCAGCTATGCCTGGGGCTGCCAGGGTGCCAGGCCGATGGCTTTCCTGCAAAGGATATGGGGTCATCCCCAGGTTTTTGCCTTTCTGGGCCTCAGTAGTAATAGTCTTCCCCCCTCCCCCTTTTTAAAAACATTTTTTTAATGTTTTATTTATTTTTGAGAGAGAGAGACAGAGTACGAGTGTGGGAGGGGCAGAGAGAGAGGGAGTCACAGAATCCGAAGCAGGCTCCAGGCTCTGAGCTGTCAGCACAGAGCCCGATGCGGGACTCGAACTCATGAACCACAAGATCATGACCTGAGCTGAAATGGGAAGCCTAACTGACTGAGCCACCCAGGTGGGGTGGCCCCCCCCCCTTTTTTTTTGACTAGGCTCCATGCCCGACATGGGGCTTGAACTCATGACCCTGAGATCAAGAGTAGCGTGTTCTACCCACTGAACCAGCCAGGTGCCTTGTAATAGTTTTACCCTTAAGGAGCACCTTTTGGGGTCTTTCCTGCAGGATTCAGTGAGGTGCAGGGTGTCTGCACATAGCAAGCAGCCAGTGAAGTTGGCTGTTGTTATTACCCACGTCATCAGTGTTATTTACATGCCGGGGTGGTTAAGTGAACCTGAAGCTATGTAGATTTGGCAGGGGAGAGGGACGGGCCCGGGCACCCTTCCCTTGTCTGATGTTGTCTGTGTCCTCCTCAGTGAAGGTCATGCCTTTTGCCAACTTGATGAGCCTCCTGGGCCCCTCCATCGACTCTGTGGCTGTTCTGCGTGGCATCCAGAAGGTGGCGATGTTAGTCCAAGGAAACTGGGTGGTGAAGAGGTCAGTCCCTCTGTGACTCTGTGATGGATCGTGGGATCCATTCAAATTCAATGTTTTGAGTTTAAGCCTACCTTAGTGCTTTCTGTTTGTCCTGCATTTTACATCCATTCTTACCTTCTACTGGATTCTTTTTTTTTTTTATTTTGTTTCTCCCTGCTAATTTGGAAGTTCTCCTTTCTGGACCTTACAGATTTCAGTGTGCATTCATAACTGATGATGGTTTAATGGGTTGTTTGGTTTTTTTTAAAGTTTGTTTATTTTGAGAGAGTGCGTGCATGCGCGTGGAGAAGGGGCAGAGAGAGAGGGAGAGAGAGAATCCTAAACAGGCTCCACACTGTCAGCTTGGAGCCTGATGCAGGCCTCCAACTCATGAACCGTGAGGTCATGACCTGAACCTAAATCAAGTCAGACGCTCAACTGACTGAGCCACACAGGCACCCCGATCACAGTTTAATATTAATTGCTGTGTTTTACCCACATCCAGCACAATTCAAAGACCTTAGAATATTTTATATGTATTTTCTTCCCAATTCCCGTGCTGTTGTATTTATATATTTTGATTGTATTTTTTTTATTTTTTCAAGTTTATTTGAGAGAGCGTGCGTGGAGGAGGGGCAGAGAGAGAGAATCCCAGGCAAGCTCCACACTGTTAGCACAGAGCCTGACGTGGGGGCTCAAACCCACGAAATTGCAAGATCATGACCTGAGCTGAAACCAAGAGTTGCTTAATTGACTGAGCCACCCAGGCGCCCCTTAATTGTATTTAAAACCCACAAGATATTATTGTATTTAGTCAATATTCTTTAGATCTGCTCACATATTTATTTACCTTTTTATTCTGCTCATCCTGCCTTTCTTCATCTGTTTCTATCTGGGATGATTTCCTTCTCCTAAAAAGTGCTATGGTGTTTAATGAAGGTCTGCAGGTGATGGATTTCCTTGGTTTTGATACAGTTGGAAATAGAAAGGATATTTTTACTGAGTGTAGAATTTGCGGTTGATTGCTTTCCTTCCACACATGGACATAATTTCATTGCGTTTTCATTCCCATTGTTCCTGGTGACAAGTCCAGTCTTTACCCTAGCTTCTCTCTGGCTCGTTTTAAGATTTTCTCTTGTTTTGGCTTTTTACAGTTCCTTAAGATGTGTCTGAGTCTGAATTTCCTTTCACATATCCTGTGGGGTTCAGAGGTCCTGAATTTGTGGCTTGATGCCTGTCAGTAGTTTCCCTTCTGTGATTCCTCCACCAGACTGTCCATTTCAAGGGGATAGGGACTCTCCCTCATGTCCTTGGTACTCGGTACAATGCCTGGCACATCTTAGACCCTTGCCAAGTGTGGCTCCCTGAATTATGTTAATGTTAAATAGTGTAATATAAAATTAATTCATACAGCCTCGCTTTTAGGAAGTGTGGTATAAGGCGAACAATCTATCAAAATGTGAATTGTTCCAATTTTTAAGTCCTTCATTGCAGCAGCTCCCATCATTTCAGTCGGCCAAGTGAATGGTAAAGGTATTCATGTTACTGCCACATGGTGGCGCCCTTGCCCCGGGAAACAAATGCCCGGTCTCTGTCCGTACATTGTGGCCATTGTCTTGTGCCGCACAAGTGTTTGGTTATAAAAGGCCTTCGGATGGCACGTCGCTCATTAAATGGGACAGCCAGGTGTATTTACAGCATGAATGAATGAGAGGACGCTGACCCGGAGAGGCAGAGACTTGCCAAACGTCTGGCAGCAAGGCAGCCACAGAGCTGGGGTTTGAGCTCTCTGCCCGGCACCGCCCGTGGCCCTGATGTTTCTGCCCTTTCAGCCTGAGGCGTGTCCCTGTGACTTGAAGGTAGGGCCCGCTGGGCCATGTGTTCTGTCTCCCCCGGTGCCTCGGGTCCTGCTGCAAGCCCATGCTGCCACACCACGGCCTGTGGGCGATGCTCCTTCTTTGCCCTGTCCTTTTGTGTTCTTGCGAGGAAATGATGCAAAATTCATAAATCGTTCGGAAAATATGGCCGTGCCCTCTGCTCCGCTCTCTTCCTCACACTGTCTCTGTCCTCGGGAGATCTGTGGGGCGGAGGTGGGCTCCATTACAGTTGAACACAGCGAGTGCAGAGATCCAGGGCACGGACCATGTTCTTCCGCTCATTCAGTTCCCACTTAGTGGGTCCCTTCTGTCTGTGTGGCAGAGGTGAACGACACAAGCCAGGTCCCTGTTCCCTTAGTTATTCTGGGTAGAGAGGAGACACAGAGCTTGACCTCGATGGAGGGGTATTAGTTGGTTGCCAGGTGGAGGGAGGGAGGGGAGGAGAGGGGCCTCCCGGCAGAGGCACCGCAGGCACAGGGCGGCCTGGGGAGGTGTGTGTGACACCCCACTGGGGTGTGATGGGGTCTGTGGCTGAACTTGGTCAAGTTATGCTTGTGAGCCTCATGACCCTGCTCTTTCGCCCTGGACCCTGAAGTTCTCTGAGCTTGACTGCTGGTCCTCTTCTCTTCTCTCCAAAGGCTTTAGCCCCACTCGTGCCTCAGGGCCCAGCCAGGTCCCAGCCCCTGACCCCTCTCACCCCTGCTCACACTGCCCACCCCGCCCCTTCCGGCAGGTGGTAAAGGCCTCGTGTGCTGTTTCACAGCCAGTCTCTTGGCCTCACGCCTGCCGCACGTGGAGGACTCGCTGTCTCCCCGAGTCCTGGGCTGGCCTCTTTCTGAACCCCTGACTGCGGCGGGCCTCGGGGCTGGGCCAGTGTGTGCACGGAAGGTCGAGAAGGGCAGTGAGGAGGAACTCTTAAGGGGGTGTGCGTAGCAGGGGTGCTTCTTTTCTACATACGTGTTCACAGAGCCAGGCTCCGAGGGCAAAAGGGAGGCCCTGGGAAGCCGTCCGAGCCCGTGTTGGAAAGAGTGCTTGGAGCTGGGGGCCGGCGCTGTGGCAGGTAGAGGGGCTGAGGGATGGGACTGACCTGTGGCTCCTGCTCTCGTTGGCAGCGACATCCTGTACCCCAAGGACTCCTCCAGCCCTCACAGCGGCGTGCCTGCCGAGGTGCTCTGCAGGGGCCGAGACTTTGTCGTAAGTGCTCAGGCTCTCTGGCCTCTGGTCGATCGGGTAGGGATCACGGAGGGGGGGGGGGCGGGGGGGGCGGGGGCATGCAGGGCTTCCAGGACCTTGGCCCCGGTGGTGGGAAAAGGGCAGGTGTGGCTCTGGACCCTATTTCTTTCTCCTTCAACTCAGAATCCTGGAGTCTGGGGCTTCATAAGAAATCTGAGTTCCTCTGGCCTGGGGATTATAAACCAGAGGCCCATAGGTGGACTCTGGCTAAGAAACAGGTTTCATTTGGCCTGAGCTGTCTGCAGTCTTGGTTTTTTTTGTTTTTTGTTTTTTTTTTTTTTTTATGTTGACTTAAATTGATTTTTACAATTCAGAATCACCGTACAAACCGGATTTCTAGCTTAAGAATAATTGGACAGTCTGGGACCACTGGGCCCAAATGCCTGAAGGGCACCAGCGTTGGGTGGGGCTGACCATCCCGTTCTCCACGGTCCTGGGCGCATCTGCTTCTCTCATACGCGTTCCCTGCACTATTGCTGTGGGTTTTTGCTGGCTCGTTCCTCTATTCCATTGCCCTGTCCCACCCCTGCCCTTATCCAGAACTTAAATCCCTGCCACAGCCTCCCCGAGGGCTTGAACCCGGGCCGTTGGGATCAGCACTGCCTCCTTTGGCCTCAGCTTTGTGTTTTGAGTTCAGGGAAATCGGTCTCCTTAGCTTGTACACGGGGACAGTGATGTGCTCTCGCACAGGCCTGCTCACGCGGGCAGCCCTTAGGCTGCTCTCTCTGGAGAGAGTGCCTGTGTTTTCCTTTCCCTGGTCGGCTGTCCCAGCTCCTTTGGACAGTTAGTGTCTGGGTGCCTGTGCAGTTTAGTTTGGTCTCGGGGTCGAAGCACAGGGGTGATCCACTCCCAGGCTTGTTCACAAAGCCCTCAGCCGCCCCTGCCTGTCAGCCTTTCTCTCCCGTGCAGATGCTGTCAGACGGCGCCTGGGAGAAGGTCTGGTCAAGTCTGAGTTCTTGTCGGCGACTGTCTTCCCTGCCCTCGGGCCCCCAGGACAACTACATGGGTTTGGGGCACAGTCTTAGGAGCGATCTATCTTTGTTTGCCCCCTGGAAACATGCTGCTTTTTCTCCCTCAGATGTGGAAGTTCACACAGAGCCGGTGGGTGGTACGGAAAGAGGTGGCAGCAGTGACTAAAGTAAGTGACGTTCCCCCTCAGAAGCCCGGGCCCTGCAGGGAACGGGGGCCGGGGCGGGCTTTCGGGCCTGCGGGCCTCACTTCTTCCCCTCCCCCAGCTCTGCACGGAGGATGTGAAGGACTTTCTGGAGCACATGGCCGTGGTGAGGATCAACAAAGGCTGGGAGTTCATACTGCCTTACGACGGAGAGTTCATCAAGAAACATCCAGATGTGGTCCAGCGGCAGCACATGCTGTGGTCGGGTATCCAGGCCAAGTAAGGGCTTACTGAGCCGTCCACAGCCACTTCGTCCCCTAGGCCGGGTGTGGGCTGGTGAGAGCATACTGGGGCTGCGTGCACCCCGTCCTGCATGCTGGTGGATGTGGCAGATTGATCCAGACCCACCCCCCCCGCCCCCGCACAGGCCTGGTACAGCTACCCCTGCCGATCAGAGCTGGCAGGTGTGTTCTTAGGGGTCAGGAAGGAGGGCTGCGTGTGGAGAGCCGGGGTTTGCATGGCCTGAGGCAGCGGGCTGGAGACTGGCCGAGGAAGAGAAGGCTGGGCCACCGCTGCCCACCGCATGGCTGTGTGCGGTGGGGAGGGGCGGCCGGGCTCTGTGCGCACGGCATCCTCGGTCACCAGGATGTCCCTGTCCTCAAGAGGGAACGTTGCCGTAGTGAGGCAGGTGACGTGGCTTAAAGTTTATTCTTCTTTTCAGATTAGAAAAAGTCTATAATCTCGTGAAGGAAACCTTGCCAAAGAAGCCAGATGGACAATCAGGTGTGCGGGGGGCTTCGGACTGGGCAGGCTCCTAACCCGCCCCTGGCTCCAGGCGGGCTGCTCTGCTGGGGCTCGTCGGGCCCAGAGAGGGGTGTGTGGCTCTCCCCATTGGTTGGCCTTTCTGTGCTTTCGTCTCCCTTCCCCACAGACCTCAGCTTAAGGCTTGTCCCCCGTTAAATGCTTGGCCTCGGGGACTGAGGGCCTGTGCGCTCTGAGGCTTTCCTGGGTTCTGGGCCCTCTTGGGTCGGCAGGAAGTGGTGAGGGGACAGGAGGAGCCGGCAGGGACCGGGAACCCCTCCTGGTTGGGGTCTCCCAATGTGCGATTCTGACTCTCCCCACTTCTCTTTCTTTCCTCTCTGCCGGGGTAGCTCAGTCCCCGCTGGGTGAGGTGGGAGTGAGAGGCTGGTCTGCACTGTTTCCATCCCCTCCCTCTGGGGGACCGGGGGTGTCCGCAGGCCGAGGCCCCCTCTCTGCCCTGTCTCTACGCCCCCCTGAGCAGCACTGGCCTCTGCCTGCAGGGCCTGCCGGGCTGGTCTCCGGGGACCAGCGCGTCCAGGTGGCCAGAAGCAAGGCCCAGCAGAACCACGCGCTGCTGGAACGGGAGCTGCAGCGGAGGAAGGAGCAGGTGCGGGCGTCCACGGTCCTGCCTGGCGTGCGGATCAAGGAGGAGCCCGTGAGTGAGGAGGGAGAGGAGGAGGAAGAGCAGGAAGCAGAAGATGAGGAGCCCATGGACACCTCTCTTGGTGGCGGCCTCCACAGTAGGCTGGCCAACGGGCTGCCTGGCGGGCGGGCGGTGGGCGGGGACAGCTTCAACGGGCACCCGCCCCCGGGCTGTGCCGGCACCCCTGTGGCCCGGGAACTGAGGGCCTTCGTGGAGGCCACCTTTCAGAGACAGTTTGTGCTCACGCTGAGTGAACTCAAGCGCCTCTTCAACCTGCACTTGGCCAGCCTGCCACCTGGTCACACGCTGTTCAGCGGCATCTCGGACCGCATGCTGCAGGACACGGTGCTGGCCGCCGGTTGCAAGCAAATACTGGTGCCTGTAAGTAGAGCCTGCGCCGGCCCGATGGGCGTACGAACGAGGCTGCCCTCAGGCGGGCTCCTGGGCGGGCAGCGCTGCTCGTGGTGGAAAGGAGGCAGGTCCTGTCACTCTGAGTGGCCTGCGCCCTGCTTGCCTTGGGGGCATCAGTTTGGAGGCTGCCTGGGAACTCGGGAGGACCACTGACCTTGCTTTGAATTTTGGCTCTCGTGTGGTGGCTTTGTGTGACCTTGGGCCTCTTAGGCTCTGCGCCATCGTGTGACGTGGGTAGATGTTGGCTTTGGTCTCCTGGGACTTGGGTGAGGGCCCCCTGAGATGTCTGAAGGCGCCAGGCCGCTACTTGGCCTAGAGCGGGGGCTGTCCGTGCAGGTTCCCTGGCCTGGTTTCCCGCCCCCCTCTGCCGGCACATCTTGTTCCTGTCATTTTTTAAGGACGACTCACTTTTTTTTTTTTTTTTTTTTTTTTTTTTTTTGAGAGAGAGAGAGAGTTGGGGAGGGGGCAGAGTGAGAGAATGTCAAGCAGGCTCGGCACTGTCAGTGCGGGGCTCCATCCCACAAACCGTGAGGTCGTGGCCTGAGCCGAAATCAAGAGTCAGACGCTTAACCGACTGAGCCACGCAGGCCCAGCCCCAAGCTGACTCCACTTCTGTTATCTTTTGATCTTCTTTGCAATTTGTAGGTATAGAAACCGAGTTTTAAAGAAGGGAAATGAGCTTGTCTCGTATACCAGGAAGTGATAGAGCTGGAATTTGAACCTCAGTTTAGTGGCTGCAGGGCTGAAATATTTTATTTTTTTTGAGAGAGAGAACAAGAACATGAGTGGGGGAGGGACAGAGGGAGAGAGAATCCCCAGCAGGCTCCGCACTGTCAGCACCGAGGCTGATGTGGGGCTCGAACCCACAAACCACGAGATCATGACCTGAGCTAAAATCGATAGTCGGGCGCCTGATCGACTGAACCACCCAGGTGCCCCAGGGCTGAACTCTTTTCTGCTGTACTGGCTCGTGCGTGGGTTCTGGCAGGCCTTCCGGGCTAGAGGTTAGCTGGCCAGGCCAGCATGGTTAGCATTTCTGATGCCGGGCCTGCAGGTGGCAGTATGACAACCCCCTCCCCCCACCCCGGGGCTTCCTGTCCCTGCATAGGAAGGGGCCCCGGAGTGGACGAAATGTAGGAGCAGAGCGTGTGTTGTGGACCATTTCCCTTAGCTGAGCGTGAGGAGTGTCCGCTGTGGCTTCAGGACGTGGTGCTGGTTATTCTCTCCTCCTAAGCTCTGCCCAGACTTGGCGTCAGACCGCGTGACGTGGGGCTGCGGCTGCCTCTTAAGAGATCGTTGACGTTTGCAGTCCAAGGTCAGAAGCACCTGCAGCCTTGGGTGATGAGGCAAAGGCCCAACTCTGTGTACTCGAGAAACAGAAACTAGGATGAGAGGCCTGAGATCCCATGCTGGCGGGGCCATCCCAGGAGATCTGGCCCTCGTGTCTGGGAGCCTCCTTGGTGTGGTTTCCTCTGGAAGGTACCAGGGTTTGGGGGCCCTGCCCTATTTGGAGCACCCTTGCCCCCCCAGCAAAGGGGTCTAGGTAGCCCCAGGCCGTCTTGGGTGCTGTGTGGATGGGAGAGGGACGTGCGGTAGGCTGCTGTCAGGTACCCTTGCCCTATTTCTCCCTCTTAGTGGGGCTGGGATCTCTGGGAGACCATGGCCCCTCTGCTGCTCCCATCCATCTCCCTCCCCATGATCCTGATATAGGGACCGTATATCATAGTCTCCTCTGAGGAGGAAAAGACCTCAGATGTGTACACAAGGATGCTCAGGTCCAGGGAGCAGGAGGAGACTCGACTCACAGGCTTGAGTTTAATCCTGTTTCTACTATTAGACGTCCGACTGTGGACAGTGAGTAAACCTCTGCCCTGGAGCAGCTCCCTGCTCCCACCTCTCTAGTTTCCAGTGATCAAATGAGATTGTACGTGTCAGGGTCCCCCCGGGGCTTTATGTGGTGGTAGCCACCCCTGTTGTGTTGTCAGGACTGGAAACCAGTCTACCAGGTGCCCTGAGCCTGGCCACCCTTTTCTTGGTCCCCCTTCAGACCCTGCTGAACCAAGTGGCACGGGTGCTTGGGAGGGTCCTTAACCCACAAGGACACGGCCCTCGAGAGAGGGAATCCCCAGATCCTCCTAGGGGCTGTGGGGGTGGGAGTGCTTCTCAGGCCCCATCTGTACGTGTATATTTAGGGTAGGAGGACACTGGGTGTTGGAGCAGAGCGGGGAGCTAATGCCAGGCTAACGGGACACACAGCAGAACTCCCTTCCCCACCTTGTCAACTGCATCCGGCGACTTGAGGCTGGGCCTGTCCCGCTCCCTCCCACTGACGCCCTAGTGAGTGGCAGGAGCTGGAACTGGAACCCACAGTCTCACAAGGGCGGCTCCGTCCCTGAATGGGGCTTGTGCGGGCTGGGAGGGGTGAGGGGCGGGTGGACCCACGTGGCAAAGACAAACTACTAATGCCTAGGCCTTGGTTAGTTTCCCCCACAGACCGCTGCATCCCCAGATGAGCAGAAGGTGTTCGCCCTCTGGGAGTCTGGAGACATGAGCGATCAGGTGAGGTGACCTCTGCTACCGTCTCCCCAAGAGCAGTGAGGGGGTGTGAGACCTTCGGGGAGACCCAGACTGCGGTAACACACGCTCGTTTTCCAGCTGCTTTCAAGTTTAAATATTCTGGCTCCGTGTCCCCGTGTAGTGTTAGGCCGGACATGCCAGTCATTTGACCGGAACCCTTGGTCCCCTACTGCCTTCTGGACTGGCTGCATCCAAGTCCTCTTCTAAAAAATCTCTATAAGCTCCTAGGACCAACCCCCGAGACTTCGTTCAGTTCCAGAGGAACGGGGAGGGGTCCTAGGTATCTAAACTTCTACAAAGCTTTCCAGAGGATTCTGCCACCCAGCCTGTCTGGTGAACCAGTGACAGTCCACGTTTCTTAGGTGCTGGATTTCTAAGTTAGAGAAACTGGTCCATTTTGCCTCCTGTCACACCCTGGCAGGAAGGGTCATCAGTGTCTAGTGAACAAAATAGGAGTTAAAACAGCAGCCGTGGCTGCATGGACCCTGACGTCCAGAAATTTTCCTTCAGTCATGAACTCGCTTGAACTTTAAGGATTTCGGAATAAACTGCTAAAACACTAGTTGGCCCTATTCCTAAGGTGTGGGGAGGAAGGGAGATCCCTCTTCTGCCTCAGAGGGGCTGACAGACAGGTGGGCCTCTGTGCCCCAGGGCTGTGACGGGGCCCCGGAGCAAGAGCATCTGCAGGGGCTCTTCCTGAGCCAGCCTGTGTGCTCTTGGCCAGAATAGGTGGCATCTGAAGTTTCTAGTCCTGAAGGGGTAGGAAATGAAAACAATTTCACAATTAATTTCAATCTGATGAGAAGATAAGTGCATTGAGACAAAGCTCTATGGGCAACAGTCTCCAGCCCCGTCTTCATGTAGCTTAGATGGTGACTTTCCCTGCATCCTAAATCCATTTTCACTTCTGTTTTGTGTCACGAAACACCTCGTCTATACTGCCGGTCCTCTGCTGGCGCTTGCCTGGTCCTTTCTTCTTCTTGGGGTCTCGGGACGACGGATTGGTCGGGTGTATTCCTGTCTAGAGAAGTCCTGGCGCACACAGACTGCAGCGTGGAGTTCAGTCCCATGGCTCTGGATCTCTTGTTCAGGGAGGTTTCTCTTTTAGGTGACTGTTTCCCACAATAACATATTTTTGCTACTAAAGCACCGACAGGTTTTGCTTGAAATCTTTTCCAAAAATTACCGGGTCCGCCGGAACATGATCCAGTCGCGGCTGACTCAAGAGTGCGGAGAGGATCTGAGTAAACAGGAGGTGGACAAAGTGCTAAAGGTACACGCGCTCTGGGGAGCAGCGCCTGCGGTGGAGGCCGACGGGGTGGAAGTCCTCCCTGCCCCCCCACCCCCCCAGCCAGCTGCGGTCTCTGCAGCTGCTCACGGCTCATCCAGCCGGGTCATCCCTTTAAGTGACTGGGTCTGAGTCCTGACTCCACTCCCCTCTTGAATCCTGTACCACTTGGCTTTCAGTAGAATTAATTTTTAAATTTAAAAGGAAATATATAATTTATCATATAGTATATGCAAGTCCTTAAATATACTACTTATAATGCTTTTATGAATGGACTATGGTGCAGATACCATATTGGCAGAAACATTGGAACACAGAAAGCTGAGGATGCTTTCTTTACATCTTGATTTAGTATCTCAAACATCCAAGGCCGTCTGTGGTGCTGTTTATGAAGCACCTTTCTTCTGGGTCAGCTTATTGACAGTTTTTTTTATCTTGTACTTGCTGAGCATATTCTTTTGTGGTTCCCCCCCCCCCCCCCCCGCCGAGAGGAAGAGGGCCTGAGCCCCAAGCACTAAGGAGACCAGGCAGTTACCACAGCATCGTCATCTCCCGTTTGTGTTCTATCCATTAATCATAAACCGAGTCGTGAGGAGCCGTACGGGCTGGAGTAGCTGCCTCGCCTGCTGAACACCCCTCTCTCGTCACAGGACTGCTGTGTGAGCTACGGTGGCATGTGGTACCTTAAAGGGACGGTACAGTCTTGACAGTAGTCACAGACCACTCACCCAGTGCGTCGAAGTCCCAGGAAGGACGGCGGAGCCGGCGGAGGTGGACGCAACCTCACCTGCTTCCGAAGCCACGGAGCAAGAGGACCTGACCGTCCCGCGGCTGGGGTGTCATGCTGTCTGGTGGCCAGCGGGGGTCACCCTCAGCCAGTGGCAGGGTCAGCTTCAGTTAGATGGCTCCCAGAAGACGGCGGCCGGGACCTTCTTTACAGTATAATTTGAAATCCCCAATGTATTTTGCTTATTATTTGGTTTCATTCTCCTAATAAAGAGAGTGTATACTGACCACAGGCAGGCTCATATAAATCATGGTTTAATATTTTACTTTTCAAACTTAATGCCAACGAGGTCTAAGTTATGTTTACAAGATGAAGAAAACCTCAAGGTTTTAAATATTTAAAATGTCTAGAAGCCAGTGTGTAGTTTTTGATTATCTGCTAAGACTTCTGCCAATTTCATTAAACAAACCAAATTGAATTGTTTTACTGTTGGGTTTCTGTGGCCACTTTACCTTTTAAAACGACTTACTTTATGTAGCAGTCTCGACTGTTTACATGAACCATAGGAAAAATCAGAATCAAATCCATCTATTCTGTTTGCATAAGGATGCAAACAAAACCAGGTAAGTATGGAACGGTGTATAAGGTTATCACACTTTGATGTAATAAATTTATATTTTGTGTATTTTTAAAATAAATGTAACACTAACCTGGCATCGTGGTGCTACTGTCTTCAAAGGGTCACAGGAAGGCAGTGCTGTCTGTGCTCTCAGGGCCTCAGTTACAGCCAGGGGAGGGAGCCCACCATGGGCGGGGGAAATGACCTGAGCAGCGCCGCCTGGCACAACCATGCAGCCATAGGTGTAACTTGTACATTTTGACAGTAAAGAGAAGCTAGTAGAAATGGGTTATTTAGCCCAAGATGTAGCTAAAACGGCAACGTATAATTAAAAATGTTAGTACAGGGGCGCCAGCTAAGTTGGTAAGCATCTGACTTTGGCTCAGATCATGATCTCACGGTTCGTGAGTTCGAGCGCTGTGTCGGGCAAGCTCTCAGCAGAGCCCACTTCGGATTCTGTGTCTCTCTCCCTCAAAAATAAACATCAAAAAAGTGATAAGTACAAAAAAAAATACGTTTTCAAGATCTGGTACCTTATACTTACGCCATTTGCAGTTTGGACAAGCCACAGTTTAAGTGCTCACTTGGGATGTGTCGCTAATGTCAACCTTATTGGATAGTACAGCCCTAGAGGATTAGGAAGAAAGGAAGAGTAAGCTGGTGTGGGCAAGATGTGAAATTTTACTACCTCTTTTTCCATGATCTGTTTTGGGCAAAAGAGCCACTGGTACCTGAAGGTTTAGGTGACAGTCTATGCATGCTCAACACCGAAAAGGAAAACATTTGGTAATGTAGTTTCACAGGCCATTATGCTCTTGGTACTACTAACATGAGCCTGAAAAGAGTAAAAATTTCCAGAGTTGATCAAGAGTATGTCCAGTTATTGTATAACCACCTTACAAAGGAGAGACTCCTCATGGTGCACAGCAGAGACAGCATGACCACAGAGAAGTTAAGGGTCTCAGGGCTCAGTGGGCAGTCATAGCCTGAAACACACTGACAAAGGGAAATGAGTTAAACACTGAATTCAAATAGGAAAGTAAACTTAAGGAATTTAGGAAAGAATTGTTAAAAACAAAAAAATTCGCTATAAGAATTAAAGATACACCAACATGAAGGAAAATGGCATGAGCCTTACAACTGGTCGGAAAGACCCTCCCCCACTCATGCTCTGTCCCTATGTAAAAAATAAACGTTAAAAAAAAAGGGGGGGTGGCGTCTGGGTGGCTCAGTCGGTTGAGCCTCCGATCAGGTCATGATCTCACGGTCTGAGTTCGAGCCCCATGTCAGGCTCTGTGCTGACAGCTTGGAGCCTGCTTTGGATTCTGTGTCTCCCTTTCTGCCCCTCCCCCGCTCATGCTCTCACTCTATCAAAAATAAACATTAAAAAAAATTTTTTTTAAACTGGTTGGAAAGAAAATGACCAATTATTAGAGAACAGGTCCAGGAATTTCCATGGTTGAACTATTCTCACATCTTTATGACAAGCACAAGGGTTAAACTTAAGCAAGTAACAAGCCTCCAAATCTGGAAGCAGTGGTTTAAAACTTGACAAAGAGAGGCACCTGGGTGGCTCAGTCGCTTTAACATCTGACTTCTGCTCAGGGCATGATCTCACAGTTGGTAAATTGGAGCCCCACGTTGGGCTCTGTGCTGACAGCCTGGAGCCTGCTTCAGATTCTCTCTGCCTCTCCCCTGCTTATGCTCTTTCTCAAAAATAAACAAAAAAATAAAACCTGACAGAGATAGCATGCTATGAATACAAATCCTAAGTAGTAGATTGCACTGGCATGTTAAAGAAAAAGCTACCCTGGGGTGCCTTGGTAGCTCAGTTGGTTGAGCGTCCGACTCGATGTCAGCTCAGGTCATGATCTTGCAGTTTGAGAGCTTGAGCCCCATGTGAGGCTCTGGGCTGATAGCATGGAGCCTGCTTAGAATTCGGTTTCCCTCTATCAAGATTACATATATATATATATATACACACACATATATATATATACACACACACATACATACATATATATTACATATACACACACACACCCAGGGTGCCTCGGTGGCTCAGTCCATTAAGTGTCCGACTTTGGCTCAGGTCATATCTTGCAGTTTGTGAATTCAAGCCCCACATTGGGCGCTCTGTGGTAACAGCTCAGAGCCTGGAGCCTGCGTCAGAGTCTGTGTCTCCCCCTCTCTCTGCCCCTCCCATGCTCATGCTCTGTCTCTGTCTCTAATAAATGTTAAAAAAAAAAATTGTTTTTTAAATACCCTAAGGTGCCTTGCAAAGAGGATACTGGGAATAACTACTGTCACAGACATGCAAGGGTGGTATCAGGGCATCAACACTGCAGCTCATACTATAAACAGGCCAAAAGGGAAGGAGGAACAATTCCTCTCAGGGATCAAGATCTGTTTCATTCCAGATATAATAAGTTCTTAAAGTAAGAGTAGATGGATTCTCATTAGCCTCAAATAGTAAAAAGTTAACATCATGCTAAATCAAACATTGGACATGCACCTTACGATTGAGATGTATGTTTACTCACCATAATTATTTCATATCCTGGGTACACTTCTTAGAGCAGTTAGACAAAGATTAAATTAAAAATTACACAAATTAGTTTCCTTTGTCTAGCAAAGAAGTTAGACAAAAATAAAGGAGCCAAGACATTTTTTTCCAACACGTCAACAGAATCAACTAAAAGCTGCTCTCACTAAGCATTCAACAAAATAGCTGGAATCAATAGATTTTCTATATGCAACTATAGTCAGAAAATGTAACAGAAGATCTTACATTCAGGAGGTGAAATTCTGAAATCTGTAAGACCTAAACTGTAAAAATATGAAAACTGAGAAACAAACCACTGGAATAAATGGGAAAGCATGAACCCATGTTTTGGATCAAAGTCTGTGTCAGTCTGTACTTAATTTAAGTAATTTAAGTAATTTTTCAGCCTAATTTCAATAACCATTTATCCCCAAGAACCAGACGAGCCAACTTTAAAGTTCTTATTGCAAAAATCATGCAAGAACAACAAAAAGAAACCAGCGAAATTCTGAGGGAGCAATGAGGGCAATACTCCCTTACCAGTCAGGAAAATATCAAGCTAGATAGTAATTAAAAACCGCCACAGGTGCACGGGAACCAGATCCTACAACAGAAATAGGTTCCAATGCATGTAGAGATTTAGTACTGATTCAGGTGATTTTAAGTGATGGGGAATAGATGAAGTTTAGGAAGATTCTGGAAAGATGGTGATGTGATGTAGCTATTTTTTAGAAGTTTATGTATTTATTTTTGAGAGAGACTGAGACAGCATTAGCAGGGGAGGGGCAGAGAGAGAGGGAGAGGGAGCATCCCAAGCAGGCTCCACGCCATCAGCACAGAGCCCAATGTGGGGCTTGATCCCATGAAACTGAGGTCATGACCTGAGCCAAAACCAAGAGTCAGACACTCATCCAACTGAGGCACCTAGGTGCCCCTGATGTATTTTAGAATCCCAGAGTCTAAAGGCTTGCAACTTCCAGGGAGAATAAGGACTGTCAATGGCACACAATTTTGGCCAATTTGGGCTCTTAGCACAGTAGCTGCTGCTACTAGTAGTAGCCAGTAGTAATAGTAGTTGCTACTCCTCCACGAGCCACATTCATGGAGAAGCTCGCAGCAGCTTGTAGGAACCTGGTGGGCAAAAAGATCCTGTTCAAATGCCAGGAATCTGTGATCTGATTGCCACTTCTACCAGAAGTGGGCAGCTGCTGTTGTACCTCCCCTCACGGTTGCAAGCCTCTACAGCTGGGGGTAAAGTGACTGCCAGGGGATTTTTAAAGGGCCGGAATGCTCCCTGTCCCCCTCATTCTTCACTTTTTCCCCTTTGTGAGCCAGACATTAAAAACTAGGATATTCAAAAAAATGATTGTTTACATACAGAAAATTAGAGAGTGACCATGCATACCCAGGGAAAGGCTCATGAGAGACCTGAGAAGCCCTGAAGTTTACACCTCAGGCTGATCCTCAGCAGACACAGCCTGCAACAATCTAAGGAACAGACACAATAACCAAGAAAACCAACAAACCCTGGGAAAGAGGGGAGAATCTGATTCCCAGAGTTATTATTAGATTCAAGTGTCCAGTGTTCAAAAAACCACAAGGCATACAAAACCAGGAAAATACAGGGCGAAGGAAAAATAAATCAACATAAATTGTCCCTGAAAGACCCAGTGGCAGGTGCAGTAGACAAAGACTTTAAGACAACTGTGTTTTAAAGACATTCAAAAGAACTACAGGATGTAGAGAAAGTCAAGAAAATGTGTGAACAAAATGGAAATAATAAAGAGACCTAAAGAAAAAAAAATTGGGGCACAGAATTGCACAGAAAAACACAGTAATGGAAATGAAAATTTCATGAGAGGGATTCAAAGGTAGATTTGAGCAGGCGGAAGAAAGAATCAGCAAACTTGAAGATGATGGAAATTATCCAGTCTGAGGAACAGAAAGAAAGAAAAACTGAAGAAAAGTGAGCAGAAGCTAAGGGACCTGTGTGACACCATTAAAAAGACCAATATACACATTGTGGGAGTCCCAGGAGAGAGAAAGAAGTGGAGAATATATGAAGAAATAATGGCTGAAAACTTGTCAAACTTGATAAAAGGCATGTAAACATTCAAGAAGCTCAATAAACTCCAAGTAAGAAAAACTCAGACCCACTGAAACACATTATAATCAAGTTTTCAGAAGCCAAAGAGAATCCTGAAAGCCTCAGAAAAGCAAATTATCACATACAGGGGGTGAGGAGGGTTCCTCAATAAGATAATCAAAAGACTTCTCATTAGAACTTTGGAGGCCAGAAAGCAGCCAATATATTCAAAGTGCTTCAACAACAGCAACAACGGTCAATCAAGAACCTTATATCCAGCAACACTGTCTTTCAAAAGTGAAGAGGTTACAATGTTCCTAGGTAACAAAAGCTGACAGTTCACAATCACTAGACATGTCCTGCAAGGTGAAACATGAAGAGACTAGACAATAGCTTGAAGCCATACTGAGAAACAAAGATTTCAATAAAAGTCAGTAAATATATGGACAACTATAAAAGCCAGTATAACTATAACAGTGTTTTCTAATAGTACTTTTTGCTTTCTACATGATTCAAGAGACTAATACATTTGGGGTGCCTGGCTGGCTCAGCCAGTAAAGCATGTGACTCTTGATCTTGGCGTTGTGAGTTCAGGCCCTACACTGGGCATAGAGCTTAATAAAAAAGAGAGAAAGACTAATACATTTAAAGAAAAACTATTTGTGTAAACGTAGTATTACTGTAATTTTGATTTATAACTCCAAATTTTGTCTTCTATGTAACTTAAAAGATTAATGCATTTAAAAAAAAAACAACACAGGGGAGCCTGGGTGGCTCAGTCGGTTAAGCGTACGACTTCAGCTCAGGTCACGATCTCGCAGTCCGCGAATTCGAGCCCCGCGTCGGGCTCTGGGCTGATGGCTCAGAGCCTGGGGCCTGCTTCCGATTCTGTGTGTGTCTCTCTCTCTGCCCCTCCCCCGTTCATGCTGTGTCTCTGTCTCAAAAATAAATAAATGTTAAAAAAAAATTTTTTTTTTAAATTAAAAAAAAAACACAATAGTTTGTTTTTGGGTACACAATAAAGAGGCAGCTTTGTGACATCAATAACCAAAAGAGATGGGGGTGGGGCTGTAAAGACACAGAGGGATTTTTTTGGGTTTTTTTGTTATTGAAGTTAAGCTGGTATAAATTCAAATTAGTGTTATAACTTTAGGATGTTAAATGTAATCCCCAAGCTAACCATGAAGAAAACAGCTGTAGAATATACACAAAAGGAAATGAGAAAGGAATTTAAACATCTCATTACAATAAAAAAATAAACTAAACACAAAAGAAGACAGGAATGCAGGAAATTAAGGACAAAAAAGCTGTAAGGCATGTAGAAAACAGCATAATAAATTTCCTCCTTTTCAAAATTACTTTAAATGTAAATGGATTTAACTCCATTCAAAAGGCAGAGATCAGCAGAATAAATAAAACATGATCCAACATGGATGGACCTAGAGGGTATTATACTAAGTGAAATAAACCAGAGAAAGACAAATATCATGATTCCACTCATATATAGAATTTAAGAAACAAATGAACAAAGAAACAAACAAATCAGACTCAAATACAGACAACAAATTAATGGTTGCCAGAGCAGAGTGTGGGGAGAGGATGGGTGAAATAGATAAAGGGGACTAAAAATACACTTATCTTGAGCACAAAGTTATAGAATTGTTGAATCATCATATTGTACATCTGAAACTAATAACACTGTATGTTAATTATACATCAATTAAACCGCACACACGATTCAACTAGATGCTGTCTACAAGAGACTCACCTGAGTTCCAAAGACACAAACAGGTTGAAATTAAAAGGATTAAAAAAAAAAAAAAAAAAAGATATTCCAGGGAAATTGGGAGACTTTAATACCCCAACCACAATAATGGACAGGACAACCAGACAGAAGATAACTAAGGAAATATAGCATTCAACACAGTAAGCAAATCTAGCAGATGTATAAGCAACACTCTACACAACAGAATACACATTCTTCTCAAATGCCGATAGGGCATTTTCAAGGAGAGACCATAAGCCACAAATTAGTTTCAACAGATTTTAAAAGATATAATACAAAGTATCTTCCTTGATTACAACATGATGAATTTAAAAATCAGTAACAAAAAATTGGAAAAGTCACAAAATTGAGAAAATTAAACAACATACTTTTAAACCACCAATCAATCAGAGAGGTCAAAGGGAAATTAGAAAATACTTAAGAGATGAATGAAAATGAAAGCACAACATGCCAAAACTTATGGAACACAGCAAAAGTGGTACTAAGGGGGAAATTTAGGGCTATAAATGCTCCATTAAAAAACAAGGTGGGGTTGCTGGGTGCCTAGTTAGTTGAGCATCCAACTCTTCCCAGTTCAGATCATGATCTCACAGTTGTGGGGTCAAGCCCTGCACTGGGCTCTGCACTGGCCATGGAGTCTGCTTGAGATTCTCCCTCTCCTCCTTCTCTACCCTTGCTTGTGTGTGCGCACGCACTCTCTCTAAAACACAAACAAAACAACAAGAAAAAGGGCATCTGGCTGGTTCAGTTGGTGGGGCATGCAACTCTTCATCTTGGGGTTGTAGGTTTGAGTCCCAAACTGGGTGAGAGATTACTTGAAAAAAAATAAAGTCTTGGGGTCCCTGGGTGGTTCAGCTGGTTAAGCGTCTTTGTCTCAGGTCATGTTGTCACAGTTCATGGGCTTGAGCCCTGCATTGGGGTCTGTGCTGACAGCTCAGAGCCTGGAGCCTGCTTTGGATTCTGGGTCTCCCTCTCTCTCTTTCTGCTCCCCCCATGCCCTGCTCATGCTTTCTGAAAAATAAACATTTAAAAAATAAAAAATAAAGTCTCAGGGCACCTGGGTGGCTTCATCTGTTAAGCTCAGGTCATGATCTTGGGGTGAGTGTGAGCCCTGAATCAGGCTCTGCACTGACAGTGTGGGTCCTGCTTGGGATTCTCTCTCCCCTCTGTCCCTGTCTTGCTCACTCTCTCTCAAAATAAATAAACTTTTTAAAAAAGTCTTAAAAAAAAAAAAACAAGAAAAATATTAAATCTACAACCTAATTTTACAACTAAAGAAACTATAAAAGGTACTAAACCCAAAGTGAATGGGTTGGAATGGAATGATAAAGATTGAGAGATCAATGAAATAGAGAATATAAAAACAATAGAGAAAAGTCAACGAAACCAAAAGTTGTTCTTTGAGAAGATCAAAAAACTGAAAAACCTTTAGCTAGATAGACTAAAAAAGAGGGAGAAGACTCAAATTATTAAAATCAGAAATGAAAGTGGAGATTCTACAGAAATAAAAAGGACTAGGGTGCCTGGGTGACTCAGTCCTTAAGCATCTGACTTTGGCTAAGGTCAGATTATGGTTCCTGAGTTTGAGTCTCACATCAGGTGAGCACAAGCCCTGCTTCGGGTAAACCCCGCTTCTGTCTCTTCTCTCCTTCCCTCTCTCTGCCCCTTGTGGGATTCTCTCTCTCTCTCTCTCTCTCTGCCCCTCACTCACTTGCACCCTCTCTCAAAAAAATAAAAAGGACTTTAAGAGAACCATATGGTTACAGGCATTGAGTAATATATAGAATTGTCCAATCAATATGTTTACACCACTATATTGGGGGACCTGGTTGGCTCAGTTGATGGAGTATGCAACTTTTGATCTTGGGGATGTGGGTTCAAGACCCACAATGCGTGTAGAGATTACTCAAAAAAATTTTTTTAATAAAATTTTTAAAATAACTTAAAACCACTATAGACATTGCTGAGAGAGAGAGAGAGAGAACTATGAACAATTGTATGCCAACAAATTAGATAACCTAGATGAAAGAGACAAATTCCTAGAAACACAAAACCTACCAAGACTCAATCACAAAGAAAATCTGAATAGACCTATAAATAGTAATGCATTGAATCAGTAATGAAAAAAAAAAACCTCTCCCAACAAGGAAGAGCCTGGTGGCTTCACTGGTGAACAAAATACCAGCAAACAGAATTCAAGAGCACATTAAAAGGATTATACATCCTGATCAACTGGGGTTTATTCCTGGAATGCAAGGAAAGATCAACATATAAAAATTGATCAACATAATATGCTACATTAACAGAATGATGGAAGAAAAAACTCACGATCATCTCAAACGATTCAGAGAAAGCATATGGCAAAATACACCTTTTCATGATTAAAAATAAAAAAACCAAACACTTAAAAACTAGGAAGATAACTATAATAAAAACCATATATGAAAAACCCACAGTGGGTACTTGGGTGGCTCAGTGGGTTAAGTGTCTGACTTCATCTCAGGTCATGATCTCATGGTTCATGGATTCAAGCTCTGCATCAGGCTCTGTACTGACAGCTCAGAGTCTGGCGCCTGCTTCGGATTCTGTGTGTCCCGCTCCTGTTCTGTCCTGTCTGCCCCTCCCCTGTTCGCTGTCTCTCAAAATAATAAACATTTAAAATTTTTAAAAATAAACATTAAAAAATAAAAAGAAAAAGCCACAGTGAACCTCATACTCAATATTGAAAAACTGAAAGCATTTACTCAAAGATCAGGAACTAGGCAAGTATGCCTGCTTTAACCACTTCTAATTTAACAGTACTGAAAGTTCTAGCCAAAGCAAGTAGGCAAGAAAAACAGAGAAGTCACTCGGATTGGAAAGGAAGAAGGAAAATTAGCTTTTTGCAGATGATATATGTAAAAAACTCTGAAGATTCCACAAAAACACTGTCTGAATAAATGAATTCAGCAAAGTAGCCAGATACAAAGTCAACACACAAAAATTAGTTGCATTTCTATACACTAACAATGAACAATCCAGAAAGGAAATTAAAAACCAATTCCATTTAAAATGGCATCAAGGTGGGGCACCGGGATGGCTCAACTGGTTAAGTGTCTGATTCTTGGTTTCAGCTCAGGTAATGGTCTCACAGTGCATGGGTTTGAGCCCTGCATTGGGCTCTGTGCTGTCAGTGCAGAACATTCTTGGGATTCTTACTCTCCCTCTTTTTTAAAATGGATAAATAAACTTAAAATAAGAGTAAATTTTTAAAAAATTAGGGGCGCCTCGGTGGCTCAGTTGGTTGGGCGACCGACTTCGGCTCAGGTCATGATATGGCGGTCTGTGAGCTCGAGCCCCGCATTGGGCTCTGTGCTGACAGCTCAGAGCCTGGAGCCTCTTTCAGATTCTATGTCTCCCTCTCTCTCTGACCTTCCCCCATTCATGCTCTGTCTCTGTCTCTAAAATGAATAAACGTTAAAAAAAACATTAAAAAAAAAATAAACAGCATTGGGCTTACTGCTGTCAACAACTAGTCTGCTTCAGATCTCCCAAACCCCTTTTTCTCTACCCCTCCCTTACTTGCACTCCAAAATAAACATTAAAAAAAAAAAAAAAACTATCCTAAAATTCATATGGAATCTCAAGGGATACTGAATAGCCAAAACAATCTCAAAAAAAAAAAAAAAAAGAAAAGAAAAGAAAGAAAAGAAAAAAGAAAAAAACTGGAGGACTCATACTTCCTGATTTCAACACTTACTACAAAGCTATAGTAATCAAGAGTGTGGTACTAGCATAGAGAGACACATAGACCAACGGAATACAGAGAGCCCAGAAACAAACCCTCACATGTATAGTCAAATGATTTTTGACAAGGTCCCAAGAACGTTCAATGGGGAAAGGACAATCTACTCAGCAAATGGTGCTGGAAAACTAGATATCCACATGCTAAAGAATGATGCTGGACCCTTCAATAACACCATATTGCAAAAACTTCTTAACATTAGGTTCGGCAGTGATCTCTTGGTATGACACCGGAGGTATAGGTAAAAAAAAAGGGAAAAACAAACAAACTGAACTTCATGAAAATTTTTAAATGTTATGCATCAAAAGACAATGGACACCTAGCTAGCTTAGCGGGAACAGCATGTGACTCTTGATCTCAAGGTCGTGAGTTCAAACCCCACGTTGGTTGTAGAGATTACTAAAAAAATAGTAATAAAAAAAAAAAAGACACTATCCACAGAGTAAAAAGGGAACCCAAGAATGGGAGAAAATATTTCCAAATCATATGATCTTATATATATATATATATATATATATATATATATATAAACAAACTCAAGAGAAAAAACATCTTCAAAAGTGGGCCAAGGATTTGAACATTTATCCAAAGAAAATCTCCAAATGGCCAAGTGCATCAAAAGTTGTATCGCTAATCCTTAGAGAAGTGCAAATCAAAACTACAAGGTACCACCTCACACCCATCAGGATGGCTACTATCACAAAACCAGAAAGCACATTTTGGCGAGGACATGGAGAACCTGGAATCCTGGTGCACTGTGGTGGGAAAATCTGGTGCAGCCACTGTGGAAAACAGTATGAAGTCTCCCCAAAACATTAAAAAAACAGCAATTCCACTTCCAGTTACAGACCCAAAAGAATTGAAAGCAGGATCTCAAAGAGATACCTGCACACACACGTTCATAGCAGCATTAATCACAATAGCTAAAACATGGGAGCAACCCAAAGTGTCCACTGATGTGGCATATACATACAGAACAGTATTCAGCCTTAAAAAGGAAATTTAATACGCTACAACATGGATGAAACTTTAGGTCATCATACTAAGTGAAATAAGCCAATCACAAAAAGACAAATTCTGTAGGATCCCACTTACATGAGACACTTAAATCACAAAGGCAGAAAAGTATAATGGTAGTTGTCACGAACCAAGGAGAGAATGGGGAGTTATTATTAAATTGGCCTAGTTTCATGTTTAAAAATCAAAAGAGTTACGGGGATGAATTGTAGTGACAGTTGCATAAGAATGTGAACGTATTTAATACCACTTAACTATACACTTCAAAATGGTTAAGATAACTATTATATGTGTATTTTTTACAATTAAAAAAAAGAAAAATAAATGAAGTTCAGATGGATCAAACACCTGTCAAACACAAAAAGGAAAAGTATTACAAGATTAACATAACCACATACAAATTTTGCTTGACAAAATGCCAATAACAAGGTAAAATTAAGACAAACAAAAGATTTGTGATTTCTAATTGCAAAGTGAATTTTCTAAATGCTAGAGCTCTTAAATAAGAAACACAGGCAAAAGACAACATAAATGGCATAACAAATCACAAAATATTCAACCTTAATAAATGAAATTTAAACTACAAGGAAACCTCACTTTTCTTCCATTAGTTTGGCAAAGGTCAAAAAGTTTACTGGCACGAGTGTGAGCAACTAGGCATCCTCCTATCTTGGGGAGCAAGGTTGAGTAAACTTCTGCAAGATGGTAAGAGCAAAATGTCCTCTTTTACCTCACTCCTAATTATTTACCTTCTAGATTCAAAAACGTCCAAAGATACAGGGATTACTTAAATGAATTCTCATATATACATAGATAGGATATATATGTGATATGATGTGTGTATATGTGCATATATACACATCAGTGCACCGGCCAGAGGCCAGTTTGTCGTGGGATTTCCCGAGGAGCTTAAACAAAACTGGACTGTAACACTGACACCAGCAGCCTTCTTGTTTCCTCACTGTCCACATTGGTTAAATATACATATGGAGTTTATCTATATCCATAGATGTAATACTATGGTACTATCATAAAGAATGTAAATGGTCAGATAAATGTTTCAAAGATACATGGTTCAGTGAAAATGGAAGATACAGTGAAGGTTTATAGTATACTCTTTTGCTTAGAAATAGGGAGTGATATAAACATACGTAATAACATATGCACAGAATATTTTGGAAGAATATACAAGAAACTGGTAACTAGTTGATCCTGGGGAGAGGAGTTGGGAGGTCAGGACAACAAGATGACTTACTTCACAAACTCTTTGTGCTGTCTCAAAAGAGGATTTTACCCCTTTTTAAATAATCCAAAAGCAAAATTCAGATTCAGGGCTCACTTTAGTTTTAAAATATTGTAAGTCTTTCCTAGGATTGAATAATCAAATGTTTTGAGTCAAATGCTATTAATTCAGAACCAGGTCTGACATTTCTAAACTTGTGATTATATAAAGTATATACATTTGAAAATATTTTTCAATCATATAGTAATTCTAATGAACACATTAACATAAGAATCCCAAAGAACAGGGAATAGAAATTTAAAAAATCATTATCAAATCTCAGAGATATCTGTTGGAAGAAAAAAATGGAACAGTTGGTTAGAACATTAAAATGGCTTCAGCTTAAAATAAGCAAGTGATCCATTTGTTCATTTTCACAGGTAGTTTTATTTGGTTTTTAGAAAAAATATATACAGTAAGTGGAACTTCGGTCTCTTAAATAGTTTTAAATTAAAAGTATGCAAAGTGAGAGGATGAGTAGATTCCCAAAGAACAATACTGTTTAATAAAGTAGCAAATGGGAATTTCTGCAGCAAGTCAAAAACATTTATAGGAACGACAGGAACTGAACAAGGGCAGCCTGTGGCTGTCAGCTTAGCCAGCTTGGACAACACAGTGAGGGGTTTGATCTTGCTTTTTCAGTCTGACTTTAAGAATGATTTACATATTTGCCTATGCTAACCACTATAGCTATGAGTAAAAACATCTGAAGGTGGGGGTGGGGCCCTCCAGGGCCTATGCTCATAAGCTAGCAAGATGGTAACAGCAAAGGTCAAACCAGAGCTTGCCTTTCAGTTTGGTATCAGTTGGATTTAGACATATTATGATTCCTTGTCAGTCACAGCTCAACTGGTAGCAGATGTAACCAAACTCAAGGCTTGGAGTATTTTTTAATGCCATTGATTTTGGATTAGACCCTGCTTTCTCCTGGACATTCTTCTTAACGAGTTCACAGTATACAACAGTGTTTATGAAGCCATTTCAGGTTGGCAGCCATCTGACTCCTACAGTTTTGAGAAGCGAGGAGGCAGTAGGAGTTGCCTTAGTTTTGTTTCAACTCTGCCCTTTTCCCCAGTATACTATACACTCTCTATATACTACATATATAGGGACTCCAGGCCTACTTCTCTAGGAACACACATCTATCCCTCCACTGGTTCTGGGGCTTTTCAAGGAATCACAACACAAATCAGTGCGCCAGCCAGAGGCCAGGTTGTCACGGGATTTCCTGAGGAGCTTAAACGGAACCGGGTTATAGAACTGACACCAGCAGCCACCTTCGTTCCCTGCTGTTGGCTGCTTAGTAAGCAAAACAGCAAGGCAAACATCATGAGCCACGTGGCCATGGGGTTTACAGACACCGGTCGGAGTGGGAGAGAGAGGTGAAAGGAAATGAGCAAATTAGAAGTAGAGCTGGAGGTTGAATTAGGAATGAGAGGAGAGAGATCGGTATTTTGTTCTCTGTTCATCTATTTCTTGCTTTGTTTTCTTGATGCAACTGAAGATCTCTTTAAAAAGCGCCTTGTATTCCGGAGGTGTTGTGGTGGTGGGGGAACTGACGGGCTCTGGGGTGACAGAGGCTGGTTCCCAGCCGCTGGTGCCCAGCTCAGGCTGGGCGTTGGTCCCCGCCAGGTCTTTGGCGAGAGCTCTGGGGGTCTGCACAGCCTTGTGGGACAGGGAGTCCTCTCCCTGCTGGCACTTCTTCAGCAACTCCTCATACTTCACCTTCAGGGCGCTGTACTGAGTGTCCACTTCATGCAGAAGGGAGATGCCCCTCTGCTTCACAGCCCTGGCCCTCCGGATGCAGGTCTCCTCGTGGCCCCTCACAATGTCCCCCCCGGCCAAGCTGCTCAGCACCGTCTCACTGCTGCTGCGCTTAAGAGGCCTTCTGTGTGCTTCTGGCAAAGGCAGGAACAGCTCCTCCAGCAGGCTCTGGCTGTGTTCTTTGAAAGGGGTGAACAGAGAGTCCGGCACCAGCTTCTCAACGCCATTCACAAATGGATGCTCCGACTGCAGCATCTGCCGCATCTCGGCCACCTCGGCCTCCAACTCCAGCGCCCGAGCGCGGTAGGCATCCGTGGCTCCCAGCTGCTGTTCCAGTTCACTGTTCTCCTTCAGCACAAGCCCATATTCCTCCTCCATCGTCACCCGCTTCTGCCGCTCCAGGCTCAGCTGGGCCTGCAGCATCGTCACTGTTTTCTTCAAGTGCTCATTTTCTTCCTCATCGGGGCTTTGCTGACTTTGTAAGGAAGTGATCTTCTCGGCAAACACATGATCATACACAAAGTGTCTAGGAGAAAAATGTTGAAAGAATATATTATGTAGGTTGACTGGGAATGAAAAGAGATTGATTTTTTTTTTTTTCCAACTAAGTATTTTTGAGGAACTCTGACGGTTATCTTTTTATTTATTTATTTATTTGTTTGTTTGTTTGTTTGTTTATTTGCCTATCTCGTACTAGGGCAGTGGCTAACACGAAATTATGTAAGGCTGGCAAATAAACACATGTAAGAAAACATAATTTTTGTGACTATTTTTTTTTTAACCATTAAAAGTACTTCAGAACACCTATTCTCAAAGCCCAGCAGTATGATGGATATCTTTCAAGGAAATTAGAATGGCCCCGTGGTTCTCGATTTTGGCTGTGCATCAGAATCATCTGGACAGCTTTTTACCTGCACCTAGAGATTTTAATTTAGGCCTAAGGGCCTCATTGTCATTGCAGTTTGAAAAACTCCAAAGTGATTTGATCAAGGGTCAAGGTTGAAAACTACCAAAATGCAGAAGCTGGTCTCTCTCCTGCGTAGGGTCCTGGGCAACTTGTAACTGGGTTTATCTTTGTGATGATTGTATCTGCCCCTCCCTGAGAGTGAAAGTGTGAGGGCAGGAGCAATGGTGTCTATTTTGCTCACCACTCATGTCTGGCATAGCACCTACCATACAATAGGTGCTCAAGAAATAGTCCTTAAAGATTCAGTCTCTTAACTCTAAATTATAAAGGCATTTCTGTAGGCAAAAAACTTGTTTTGACATTTCAATTTTTTGCACCCTAATGTGAGGTACAGCCCCCAAATCTGTAGTCTATCACAAGTACTGCACCTTAATTTAAATGAAGACTTAACACATGAAAAGCACGGAAGTGAGCACTCCCAAGACTTCCAAAAATAAGCTTTTGCAGAATTACCAAGACTCAAGAACTCTATCCATCATATGTTTAAGTTAAGTGGTTTTGTGCAAACCACTGGTGGTCTAATAACCAAGTGGCATTTCTTAAAAGGGTACTTTTAATCTACTGGGATCCAGTATGTGTCCCTGACATGAGATGTCCCCCTGCTCATAAATGCCAAAGAAAGGCAGGCTCCTACTGGCGGAGGTCGTAGAGTTCCTTCAGACACGAGAATCTGGGTGCCGATTTCTCCTGGTCACACTTCCCCTGGCTCTTTCGTCCTTGGCCAGATGACTTCAACTCCTCCACTTGGCTCTGGAGGTGGTCAATGTTGGTTTGTAGGCATTCGATGGTTTCAGTCAGACTGTGAGGAACAGATAGAAGCCATTTGCTGCTGTCATATTAAATTAAGGGCATAAGCAGTGAGGAGAGATTAGTCGCCAGCCACTCAAACTGGGTTTTCTTAATTGGAAAGGACTTCTACTTAATCTCTATTCTCCATAAAGAATTAAGTTAAACCATACCCCGTGTTGACCCAAACCCTCTATGTGCAAGTTCTATTCCAGTTTATACTAAATGACTTACCCTAGGGCTTCCTCAATGGATTCTAGAAAATTTACCTCAGAATCTTTTGCTGTGAGGCCTTGCTGTCCGCAACTAGCTTTTGATTGGTTTCTTCCAGTTCCCGTGCTGTTATATCTAATTGCTCATAAACTTTTGCATGTTGCTCATTCATCTGCCGTAGGAGCTCCACCTGCTTGGTCAGATACTGTAAGAGAAGATGATTGTGACCAGGTGACACACTAGGCAGATAAAACACCTGCGGCGTCCCAACACCGATTCTCCGATTCGCTAACACCAACTGGGTAGCCTACAATTCAATTCTGACGCTACCTTCCTGTAGTGACCCCACAGGTTAGGAAGGGCTCAGTCCCATGAAACTGCCCCACTTCAGACACCAGTTGCAAGGCTCAGAGACCACCTGTACTTCTTTCTGACAAACTAGCTATAAATATGAGGGTTTCCATGACCTCCCCTCAGGTTCAGTAATTCACTACAACTCACAGAACTCAGGAAATCGCTGTATTTACACTGACTGCTTTAAAAGGAGAACAACTCAGGAAGAGCACATGGGAGAGATGCATAGGGCAAAGTATGGGGGTGCAGAGTGGTGCTTCTACGCCCTCTTCAGACACATCGCCCTCCCAGCACATCGACGTGCTCTGGTTTCAGGGTTTTCCTGAAGCTTCACTGCATAGGCATGACTGATTAAATCACTGGCATTGGTGACTGAACTCAATCTTCAGCCCCAGTCCCCTCCCCAGAGGTTGGGGGTTGGACTGATGGTTCTAACCCTCTAATAACATGGGTGTGTTCCTTCTGGCAACCAGTTCCCATCCTATCACTCAGGAAATTCCAAGGGTTTTAGAAGCTCTGTGCCAGGAACTAGAGACAAAATCAAATCTATGATTTTTATTATGCCACAATACTACAGGTTCATTTTATGAAAAAAACTTTAAATCCCAATTAAAGTACCTAAGAGGAAATAAACATAGGCCATCCTTTATATGTTTACTTCCCCTAATGCTTACCAACATCCTATTTATCATATAAGGCTGATCTACGCTTACAAAGCACAATACATACATAAAATTAAGATTCGACATGAAAATCTATAGGGAGCCTGATAATCCCACAAGAGAAAAAAAGTATGGAACACATGATCAATGTTTAAGCAAAAAGACCATGTATTTTTTCTCTCTTTAGAGAACGTTAGATGATTTTTTGCTTGGAAAAAAATCAAATTTTCTTCTCTAAATGAGCTATCCTGGACCAAAAAATAGGGAAAATAACACTGATTTAAGCAGAAAGAGATATTTAGCTTACTAGGATTCAAAGACTCTTGTTATTTTTAATGCTGTGAGAAAAGTTATCACCACAATCCTCCTCACTCATAAAAAAATTACCAGATTATTTATTCTGGTACAGCTAAGACTGCTTTCTAAATGGACCTTAAAAACACTTTTCTTGGGCTTTTTTGTTTGTTTGTTTGTTTTATTTTTAAAAAAAATTTTTTTTTTTTTTTAACGTTTTTATTTATTTTTGGGACAGAGAGAGACAGAGCATGAACGGGGGAGGGGCAGAGAGAGAGGGAGACACAGAATCGGAAACAGGCTCCAGGCTCTGAGCCATCAGCCCAGAGCCTGACGCGGGGCTCGAACTCACGGACCGCGAGATCGTGACCTGGCTGAAGTCGGACGCTTAACCGACTGCGCCACCCAGGCGCCCCTTCTTGGGCTTTTTATACAACTATACAGTTGATGCTTGAACACCACAGGGGTTTCAGGCATCAACCCCCAGACAGTTGAAAATCCGTGTATAACTTCTGACTTCTCCCAAACTTTAATAGCCTGTTGACAGAAGCCTTACTGACAACAGTTGATTAACACACATATTTTGTCTGTTGTATATACTATCTACTATATTCTTACAATGAAGTTAGAGAAAATGTAAAGAAAATCATAAGAGAAAATACTTTTACAGTATTGTTCTGTATTTATTAAAAAAAAAAATTCTTGTGTAAATGGACCAATGCAGTTCAAACCTGTGTTGTCAAGGGTCAACTGTACAAATGTATTTGCAGAGCTGATAGATTTCCTTTAAAGAACGTGCTCAATGATTTTCAGTGGGCTCTTTAAACGACCATGTGGCAAAGTTGAAAAACAAAGCATAAATGACCTTTTTATTTTTTAATTTAGTTGTTTATTTTTGAGAGAGTGTGCGCGAGAGCACACAGAGGAGGGGCAGAGAGAGAGAGAGGGAGACACAGAATCTGAAGCAGGCTCCAGGCTCTGAGCTGTCAGCACAGGGCCTGAAATGGGGCTCGAACTCATGAACTGGGAGATCATGATCTGAGCGGAAGTCAGATGCTTAACTGACTGAGCCACCCTGGTGCCCCTATGTGACCTTTTTATATCTAATTATATAACTTGGTAGCAAGGTGTTGAGAAAACACTTAACTCTCCTAACTTCAACTTTCTCATCTGAAACTCTTGGGGCCAAAAATGTTTTAGAAAATTATTTAAATTTTAGAACAACATGGCACACACACCATACACTTTATAGCATCCTCAGTGAGGTATGGGCAGCACCCTATAATTGAACACTAATATTTTAAACTTTTTTTAAAGTTTATTTACTTATTTTGAAAGAGGGAGAGAGTGCAAATGGGGGAGGAGCAGAGGGGGGGAGGGGGCAGAGAGAGAATCCCAAGCAGGCTCCTATGCAGGGCTAGAACTCCCAAACCACCATGACCTGAGCCACCTAGGCAGGCACCCCTTGAGCATTAATATTTCTGCATCAAAAAGTATGAATAAGGACCATAAAACAGCCTCACAGCAGTTTAGCTCAGAGTTTGCTGCCAAATGAATCTGCTGTAAACTTAAGAAAAAAATCTTATTTTACAGAGCCTTTTGGGTTTGGAATTGAAAATAAGGAACTGTGGATCGGTTACTAACCTATCTTGTAGGGCCTGAAGTATTAAATAAGGTAAGTGAGCACAGAGCAGTCCCTGTAAAAGCTTGTGTTTATTCTTCATTCCCTCCACCCCCACCAGCTTCTCCAGGAGTCAGGCCTTAACCCTGCCCTCTGGCTGGCAATGTCCTAGTAGGTCCCGTCAATGAAGGGAAGGTATTCAATCTCTTAGGAACAAAGGTTTAGAATACAGGAATACATACAATAGCTATAGAAATTTTGCAAGCCGCTTTTATATCAAGTAGAGGCCTTAAGTATTCTTTGGGAGGATTCACAACAACCTGAAAAAAAGGTAACACATAGACCAGACACTAAGTATTAATTTACAATAGGAGCGGTCTCTGCCCGGTGACTAGAATATTCACATCCTCTGTAGGACACATCTGCTTTGTAATTTTTTCAATTCTCACAGAAATCTTGTGGTGGGCATTGGATCAGCAAAAAGAGCCTGGTGGGAGGCTGCCATAGCTAAAAGCATAGGCTCTGGGGTCAGAATTTGAAGTTACACTTTACCACTTCTAACCAGGTGACCTTTGGCAAGTAGCTTAATTCTTCTAAGGTGAGATTTCCTCATCACCTGCCTCACAAGGGTTGCTCTAAGATTAAAAAGAATGTGAAGGGTTTGGCGTGGTATCTGGCATATGGTACAACTGCTCGATAAAAGGTATTCTCATCTCTACCTACAGTTAGTTTTCAAACTTTACACGTGTTAAGATTCATCTGGGGGATTAAACTATAGGAACCTGGGCCCCTTTCCCCTAAAGTTTTGAGTCAGTGAGACTGGGGTAGAGCCAGTATTCTGCATTTTTAGCAAAAACCCCAGGTGATATTAGTACGAGTGGTCCATGGATCACACTTACTAGAGGAATGTTGTTTTTGGACATGGAAAATCCTGGAGGTCTCCCCCCTCCCCTAACCTAATGTCTCTTTCTCTTGGGTCCGGGAGGCATCAGCATTCACTTAGATCAACAGCGATTCTTAAGCTCACCGTTTACCGCCTCCCTCCTTAGGACTTGGTTTAGTTGGAGCGCTCCACAAAGATGAAGCTGTATTAAACTGCTGCAGCATCATTTTCTACCATACTTCCGGGAAATAATGTATGAGGTGTCTTCACCTTGAGTGCTGCTGCCTAAATTCTTAGTCCACCCAAGTACTGACTCTTTGCAGATGGCTAATTTTATCTACCTTTAAAAAGCTTTTTATTATGGATAATTTCAAACATATAAATGCAGAAAAATGGCTTAATGAGGCTCCATCTATCCATCATCCACTTTCAACAGTTATCAGTCTTGTCACACCTCTACTTTTCTACTCTCATCTCCAATCATTTTAAGCAAATCCAAGACAGCCTTTTCTTTTTTTTTTAAGCTTATTTCTTTTGAGAAAAAGAGAGAGAGGGAGAGAGAATCCCAAGCAGGCTCTGCACTGTCAGCACAGAGCCTGACACTGGGCTCGATCCCACGAACCACGAGACCATGACCTGAGCTGCAATCCAGTCAGATGCTTGTCCTACTGAGCCACACAGGCACCCCACACATCCAAGACATCTTAACTGAGGTATACAGATTCATGTATTTCTAAGAGAACCATTTTAACTACAATTTAACCATACCTAAATACCCCAATAATCCCTTACTATCAACTATTTATGTTTCAGTATTAATATTTTCCCAACTGTCTCTTAAATGGTTTTTCCAGTTTCACCGGGAAGCTACTGATTCTTCCTTATTTCACACATTTACCTTAAAAATGCAGAGTTGCCTTACTCTAAGCAAGCTCCCCCTTCTTTAAGGATGTGTTTTTCCTGCTGGCTCCATCTAATCCAGCAGTTCTTAACATGGGGTCCTCACACAGAATTGAGAGGGTCTGTGAACTTGGATGAAAGAGAAGTTACGTGTTAATTTTCTCTAACTTCTAACTGAAATTTAGCATTCCCTTTGATTTTGAATGGAGGCAGCAAGCCATCAGTAGTATGACAGGGCACCTAGGACTTCATCAGCAATAGAAATCACAGACATTTTCATATCATGTCAGAGAGGCTGCAGAAATCTTGATTCATTGGTAACACTCATCACTATTTGAAATTACAGTTTTTAGTCCGACATTAGATCCTACTATTTAAAAAAAAAAATTTTTTTTTTTACATTTATTTATTTTTAGGAAACAGAGTGAGACAAAACGTGAATGGGGGAGGGGCAGAGAGAGAAGGAGACACAGAATCTGAAGCAGGCTCCAGGCTCTGAGCAAGCGGTCAGCACAGAGCCTAATGCGGGGCTCAAACCCACGAACTGTGATATCATGACCTGAGCCCAAGTCGGACGCTCAACTGACTGAGCCACCCAGGCGCCCCTAGATCCTAGTATTTAATGTATTAATAAAGAAACTTATTACTACATCACACATTCATTTTTTCAATGTTTTGATAGGCATTTCAATCTAACAGATTCCCTTTGTAACTCTATGTATTTTAAGAGGATCATCACAGACCTCACTAGACAGCCAAAGGGACCTATGACATAAATTTTTTTATTTTCTTCTATTTTAGAGAGAGAGCTCAAGTGGGGGAGAGGGGCAGAGGGAGAGAGAGAATCTTAAGCAGGCTCCATGCTCAGCATCGAGTATGGCACAAATTTAGGTCTCTGTTCAAACGTAACCTCTTCAGCAGCCTTTCCAAACCACCCCCTCGAAAGCAGCCCCCTTCCCAAGGCACCCTATTAATTTCCCTCAAAACAATGTAATAATAAACACCCAAATTGCATAGTTGTTAGTGTCCAGTCTTTCTAACCCTCCTTGAAAAGGAAAGCCTCTTCTGTATACCTAGTTCATTCAGCACAATTCCTGACACACAGTAGGGACTAAAAATACATTGGCTAAATGTCAATTAATTTCTTTTCCTTTCTTTTCTTTCTTTCTTTCTTTCTTTCTTTCTTTCTTTCTTTCTTTCTTTCTTTCTTTCTTTCTTTCTTTCTCTTCCTTCCTTTTCTCTTTCTTTCTTTCAAGTAGGCTCTACTCTTACTGTGGGGCTTGAACTCAAGACCCTGAGATCAATAGTCACATGCTCTACCAACTGAGCCAGCCAAGTGCCCCTAAACAGCAATTTCTAGACTTCTGGACAACAGCTGATTGTGCTCTCTACACAACTAGGGCCACTGAAATGTTGAGACACTTAACTGAAAGATTTTGAGAAGGGTCTTGGGAAAAGCCCTCTTGGGAAAAGGCCCTGTTAGCCACTAATTCTCTCCTCTCTAGCTCCATTTATAGATGTTTCTAATTTATTCCCGTGGCAAGAATACCTTCCAGTAATCTGAAAGACCTTTATAATTCCTACCAGCTATTATGTGGGCCCCAAGCTGTTGACCCCCTTTTAAAGATACAATGTTCAAATTAGAGTTGTGGCCAACATAAAGGAAACAAGTAAATACGCAAATACGTACAAAGAGGCTAGGGCAGTCCCCCTTCATCCACTGGGGATACACATTCAAAGACCCCCAGCAGATGCCTAAACCATGTTTAGTACTAAACCCTAAATATATGACCGTTTTTTCCCTATACATCCATGCATACCTATGATGAAGTTTAATTTAAATTTGGCATAGTGAGAAATTAACAGTAACTAATAATAAAATAGAACAATTATAACTATATACTGTAACAGAAGTTATACGAATGTGGTCTCAAAATATCTCATAGTCGTGTACCACCTTCTCGTGATGATGGGAGGTGATAAAATGCCCACAAGAGGACGCAGGAGGTGTGACACAGCTGTTGGGCTAATAGTGACCTTCTGACCATCCATCAGGAAGAGGATCATCTGCCTCTGGACAGGGGCTAACCACAATAACTGAAACTACGGACAGTAAAACCACACACTGGGGGGTGGGGAAGACTAGCATGCTAAAAAAAAAGCTACCATAAGTCCCCCTCATTTGATATATGGACCTGTAATAAAAACACAATGAGACCATTTACAAAGAGCTTGTGATGTTTTGGTCTTAGAGGATTTGGCTTTAAGAACAATCTAAAGAATGGCAGGGAGCTTGTTTTCACATGGTAGGAGTTTAATCTTATTATTATTAAATCAAAACTAATCAGAGAACCCCTTTACTTCCCCCAAGAATCTGTAACAGATTACCTCACCAAGAAGTCTGAACTAACTTGGTCAGCAACTTAAAAGAAGAATTAATAGATCTCTCAGCAAGTTCTCATATAGGGCTAGAGAATCCAGACTCCATTTATGTGGAGCATAATGCTTTATGCTTGGCCTCTCAAGTTTCAAATTAGTTTTATCAAATTTTTTCTGAATCTAGAAGGAACCAGGTTAGCTCATTTTCTAACCTTCATTTAAAGGCACAGGTATGCTACTAATGTTCTGGTTTTCTCCATCCAGAATCTTTGATACACAACCTCAAATAAATTTGATGGGACTGCCAAGATCCCCAAATTCAAGTGGCAAAAACTGCTCAAGTACAAAAGTATCTGCCATATTAAACCGTGGAAAGGGAGACATTTAAGCAAAACATTGGGAGGGGAACATGAAAGTAGCAAAATCACAGGCAAAAATGTTAATTTTATAGGCAAAAGTATAAACATTCAAGTTCTGTGAGTTATCACATGCCTGTCTTGGAATTTACATAGAAGGTCACCTTGACTGTGAGTACAAGGTTCAGGTTATGCATAAAAGCTATAAAACAGGTCACCTTAACAACTGAGGCAACTCTTTAAAAAAGAAAGGCCAGCAGAATTATATTAACACCTATTTGCAATTGTAGCACCCTGACCTAGAATGCAGGGAAAGACCAACAACCCCAACTAAAAATGCATAAGGAATGGAATGGAAATTTGGCTTTTTTGGGATTATCCTTATACTAAGGATTACAGCCCAAATCCTCTGAATTTAGAATCAAAATGACCTTCTACAATACTGAAGAAAGATTTCTTATTACCTTTGAAAAACCTCTTTTCCCTGATTAAAATATTTTATTTCCCCTGTAGGAAATTTAAGTTGGAAAAAAAGGGCATGAATATGAAAATAAAAACCATTTATAATATAATCTATTAAAAGCTTGGCTTGTTTTTAAGATCAATTTTCCAGTAATTGAAAAGGATTTATTTTTTTTCTGAATTAAGATTCTTTCATTACTAAAATTCTTAAAACATGGATAAACTGTGCAACAATTTCTACATCCAAAATAAAAGCAAACACTTACATAATCTCATCCCCTCAGAACAAGTCTGTACCAATGGAGTACAAGCATTCTTATCACCAAGACACAGTGGAGCAAACCGGACCTGAGAAGTAATTCACATGCCTCAAGTCTCTAGCTATTTGCCATAGAATTGAGGGCTTAAACCTCAATCTTCTAAGGCTGAAGCCAGAGCTCCTTCCATCTTCTTAAAAAAAATCTCCAGAGGTGGAAACCCACAGTTTAGGAATCATCAGAAGTGGATCGCAAACTGTTTATCTGTCCTCTCTTAAGATACTGATTTCAACACGCGTTTATTGATGATCTATCATGGATAAACACAGCAACAGCAAAGGGAAACAAACGGGTGTGGGGAGGAGGGACTGAAACAAATCAGTCAATATAATATATAGAACATTGGTAAATGTAGTAAAGGAAGCATAAAATGCTTTAAAATTTCTAAGGAAGACATAACCTCTTGATGAAAGAAGGGATGCCTTGAAGGTCAGACCTTTGAGTGGGAGTGACAAGTCCTGTCACTGTTGGGAATCATGCAGATTTCCAAGCAGAGAGGCAACAAAACACAAGGCTGTAGGCTTGCTTACGTGTTTGTAGGAATCTTGAAGAGAATCCAGTTGTGTCTGAGGGTGTCAGATCTCATTACTCTCTGAAGTACTCTCTCCTCCCCTCATCCAGGAGAGAAAAACTTACTGTGCAGATCAACACTGAATACAAGTGACACAGGCTGCAGGCATCTCTGAAGCCAATCATTACTTTCAATAGTTTAATATTTTTTCTTTTTTACAATTAATAACAATCTCTAAAAGAATACTGATCAATTTCTACTAGGATTATTTGAAACCTGCCGAGTATTTGAGAGCACATTTGTAGTTCTACTTTCAAAATACCCTTTGACAGTTTCTTAGTTGTCTATTTCTATAATGTCTATAATGAGTCCAGTTTGGGGGATTTTATCCTAGTATTATTACCAGTTCTGCAATATTGTTTATCCACTTTAAGTAGTTTGTACCAGTACTATTTTTATGGATTGTCTCATTTCAAATTTTTCTGGGGGTAGAGTAAAGGCTGACTTTCTGGTTTTCAATTACACCTTTTACTAACTTCAAAAAATGATCATGTATTACTTTTCTAATCAGGAAAACTCCCAATAAACATTCTGAAAAGTTAGCTTAAAACTTGTACAAGTGGGGGGCACATGGGTGGCTCAGTTGGTTGAGCATCCGACTCTTGATTTCGGCTCAGGTCATGATCTCACAGTTCAGGGTTCTAGCCCCACGCTGGGCTCTGTGCTGACAGTGCAGAGCCTGCTTCGGGTTCTTTCTCTCCCTCTCTCTTTACACCTCCCCTGCTTACTCTTTTCTGCTCTCTCTCAATAATAAACAAACTACATAAATTTAAAAAATAAACAACAAACTAAAAAATATTAAGAAAAAAAGTGTCCAAGTGGGGGGCACCCAGGTAGCTCAGTCGTTTGAGCACCCAACTCTTGATTTTGGCATAGGTCATGATCTCATGGTTCATGAGATCAAGCCCCACAATGAGCATGGAGCTTGCTTAATATTCTCTCTCACTTTCTCCCTTCCTCTCCCTCAGCCCCTCTTCCCGGCTAACGGTCTCTAAAAAAAGAAAAAACAAAATGCTAAAAAATTAAAAAAACAAAAAACCTGTATGAGCCGTAAAGTTCAAACAGGCTAATCTAGGTGTTAGAATGCTGGTTAGTGGCAGTGACAACTGGCAGAGCTGATAATGTTCTCATTTCTTATCTGGGTATTGACTGTATTAATATGTTTACTTTATGAAAACTCATTGAACTATATATTTAGGATCTGTGTTTTCTGCATGTGTATTTCAATAAAAAGTTTACTTAAAAGAGAAAAAGAAACTGATAGAAGGTTTTAATTAAGGAAAGAGCCCTTATAAAGTTTAGGGGGTTCCTAAAGGTTACAACGATAAGAGGCACATAATTCCCTTTCAGTAGGGAATTAGGCTCTTTGGTTGCCCCCTTACTTTTATAAGAACATCAAGCCTACCTTGTTTTAGACTATTTCAAGTCTATGTTGTGATTTGTAAGTCTGCACAGGAGCAGATGTGAACTGAGCAGGCAACAAGGCCAGTTTGTGGGGGTCCTCTCACTGCTAAGTGGGCTTAACCAGCACTGCCATTTCATCCCATTTTGTCCCATCCCCATTGACTTTCATAAAGTGATTTACAAAAAGAAAGAAGAAAGCCAAGTGCAATGGCAGAGAAGTAATCTATGACAGTATTGTTCTCAGCCAAAACACAGCTTTGGATAAAGAGTAAAATGTTGAAAGCTACAATTCTTGGATCTAAGAACCAGGGGACTGCATGCTCTATTATGGAAACAAGAGATTCATGAAAACATTTCTGGAATACTCCAGGCTAAATTTACTTGAATAGTTTATACATGTATTTAATTTCATATTTATTTAACCATTAAGATGTGAACTGAGTATGAGTAGTTCATTTCCATTATGCTTTGCAACATCTTATAGAAAACAATAGATGGTATAGAGTGTTACTCATAGATTTGGAGAATCTTAAAGATCTGTGGATTTTTTTTTTCAGAATGTTAACAATCTGTCTTTTTTTTTTTTTTTAATTTTTTTTTCAACGTTTATTTATTTTTGGGACAGAGAGAGACAGAGCATGAACGGGGGAGGGGCAGAGAGAGAGGGAGACACAGAATCGGAAACAGGCTCCAGGCTCTGAGCCATCAGCCCAGAGCCTGACGCGGGGCTCGAACTCACAGACCGCGAGATCGTGACCTGGCTGAAGTCGGACGCTCAACCGACTGCGCCACCCAGGCGCCCCTAACAATCTGTCTTAATATTCCTCAATACAAGGGAAAAAAAGGTAGAAAATAAGTAACTTAGATCATAAAGCAATCGTGTTTGTGATCTCCTACAGTGGTAGCAAATAGGCATCACTCTCTTAGTATGCAAATAATACCCTTTTTTCATCTATACTTGGGAGATATTCTAAAGTAAGTAGCAGTTATAGAATTCAGTTACAATGAATTCAGGTGCTTTTCATAGAAAACATCAATACAGTGTATTAAGAAAATGCTTCTACACAAATACTAATAGACATATCTCACAGTATATGATAGTCTTCATAGACTACTTCATAGACTACTCTAGGATATCTTCTGATGAGTTGTAAAGCAAAGTCTACAACACAAAGCAAGTACGAATTCCTTGAGCACGTACAACATTTGGCTAGTTTTAACAGTTTTAAAAAATTTATACTGGTATTTCTGGAGGGCACCTGGGTGGCTCAGTCGGTTAAGCACCTAACTCTTGGTTTTGGATCAGGTCATAATCTCACAGTTCATGGGATCAAGCCCTGAGTCAGATTCAGGGCTTAAGATTCTCTCTGGGATTCTCTCTGTCCTTCCCCCACTCACATGCACATGCTCCCTCTCTCTCAAAATAAATAAACTTTCAAAAAAAATGCCTGGTTTTTCTGCATTTTTAGGTTTCTGACAAACTGTACAGTAATTACATCTAATTTTGGGTATGGCATGTTCTACACTCTTTTGATATAGAAAAGCGCTAAAAGTAGCAGCTGGTGACTTTAATATCATTACAAGATACACCTTCCTAGAATGATAAAAGTGTATTTCCCACATAGCCAATCACATTATTGGCTATATTCATAAATCCTGATGAAGAGGCAGATCTACTGTATATATACATCTTAATTATGGCTACTATGTAAAAATAAGGATACTGAGATTATGAATTTGCCTTAGTTTTGATGGTAGATTTATTTGTATTAAAAAATTGAAGTTTGTGTAATTTTGATTGCTTAGAAGTCAAGGACTATATGTAATTCTATTTCTTTGAGTTTCTAGAACCTGGTTCAGTATATAATTAGACTCAGTAAGTTCTGATCACGGTTGGTTTTTTTTAGAATATTTACTTGTTTATTGAGAGAGAGAGCACACTTGTGAGCAAGTGTGCAGAAGTTGGGGAGGGGCGGGGGGAGGGAGGGGCGGGGGGGAGGGAGGGGCGGGGGGAGGGAGGGGCGGGGGGGAGGGAGGGGCGGGGGGAGGGAGAATGAATCTCAAGCAGGGTCCTTGCTATCAGCACAGTGGTGGGGCTTGATCTAATGAACCTGTGAGATCATGACTGGAACTGAAATCAAAAGTCGGACACTTAACCAACTGAACCACCCAGGCGCCCATGATCACTGTTCTAAGGTCTTTTATACTCACACAAGAGTGCTGGTTTTAATGTACCAATTTGAAGAGAAGGAATTGTAATTTAAGTGCAAAGCTTTTTTGGGTGGGCATACAGGGGGGTTGGAGCATGGAGAAAAGTATTCTAATCAGACAGCTGTCAGGTTAATATCCAAAATTATCATCTTTACAGTCACATGACTTACACATAACTGGGCTACTAGAATGGGACCATTTATAAGACAGCACCTTGCATTTTTAAAGCCTTAATCTAGTGTATTTCATTTTAGTTTGTTCAACTAAAGGAAAAAGTACTCTTTTAATTTTAAAAAATCTTTTGGGGCGCCTGGGTGGCGCAGTCGGTTAAGCGTCGGACTTCAGCTCAGGTCACAATCTCGCGGTCCGTGAGTTCGAGCCCCGCATCGGGCTCTGGGCTGATGGCTCAGAGCCTGGAGCCTGTTTCCGATTCTGTGTCTCCCTCTCTCTCTGCCCCTCCCCCGTTCATGCTCTGTCTCTCTCTGTCCCAAAAATAAAATAAACGTTGATAAAAAAAATTTTTTTTAAACATATTATGAAATCAGGTAATATGATTTAAAATTTTTTCTATCTAAACCCAAATTTAGGATGGAGTTTGGCAGTGGTTAGGAGAGGGGCTGTAACCAAGGAGGGAGCCTCAACAATGTGGGTATTTTTACTTCAGCTGGGTGGTGGGTACATAGCTGTTAACTGTATTATTCTTATACCTCTTGGCATATCTGGAATATTGCATAATTCATTTTTTAAAAGAAAAAAGTAAAAAATGAAGTATAATATGGACAACTTTATTGTGCTTCACATACTGGCAAATACTGGACCATTTACTTCTAATACACTTTACCAAGGGTGAAGAGAGAAATTTCTTTCATCAGACTTCTATGTTGGGAAAGCATAAAGAAAATAGAAATCAACCTCCCCACCCTCTCCAATGGTTCTTTGAAAGTGCAGAACATGATTGGTACAGTAACAGCAATAGGCCATACCTCAAAGCGTAACTCTCTTAATGAGTAAATTACCTCAATTTCCTGTAACTGCTCCTGATTGGTTGTGTACATCTGCTGAAGAGAATCCTCCAACTCTGTGTTCCGATCCAGTAATGTCTTCCCAAGCTCAGCAGCAAGTTGGAGATCTAGCACAACAAGTCAACAAGCACAATAATGCAAATGATCACACTTCAACCTTGTATATAACCCAGTGCCTAAAGAATGAATCAAGGGGCACCTGGGTGGCTCAGGTCATGACCTCATGGTCTGGGAGTTTGGGCCCCACATCGAACTCTCTACTGACAGCTCAGAACCTGGAGCCTGTTTTGGATTTTGTGTCTCCCCCTCTATCTCTGCCCCTCCCCAACTTGTGCTCTCTCTTGCTCTCAAAAGTAAATAAAACAGGGGCGCCTGGGTGGCTCAGTCAGTTAAGCGGCCGACTTCAGCTCAGGTCATGATCTCACGGTCCATGAGTTCGAGCCCTGCCATCGGGCTCTGTGCTGACAGCTCAGAGCCTGGAGCCTGTTTCAGATTCTGTGTCTCCCTTTCTCTGACCCTCCCCCGTCCATGCTCTGTCTCTCTCTGTCTCAAAAATAAATAAACGTTAAAAAAAATTTTTTTTTAATAAATAAAACATTAAAAAAAATTTTTTTAAAGAATGAATCAGGACCTAACCCAACACAAAGTTTCAGTCAGATCCCAATGGAAGGAAAAATGGCACAGAAAGAAACCAGAGTTCTATTTAAAATTCAGTTGAACTGGGTTCCTCTATCCAGTAATGTACACTGTTATATACCTTACTTGTAAGATGGAGATGTATTTATTCATTCAGAAATGATCATTCATCACAGTGACCTCTAACATAATAATTATTTGCTCATGGACTGGACTTATTCATATCATCGTCTACTTTCTTCTAGAAGATCTTTACGCCAAAGTACAGGCAGATCTTTCAATAGTTTCTAGAGTTCCCATGAAATCTGGCTGTTGTCAATCTGTCAAAGCAAAGTATGTATTACAGATCCTGAACTCCTAAGGAGACTAAAATTAAGTCAAAAAAGGGAAAAACTGGGGTGCCTCGGTGGCTCAGTCGGTTAAGCATTGGACACTTGATTTTGGCTCAGGTCATCAAGGTTTGTGGATTTGAACCCTGCACTGTCACTGTGGAGCCTGCTTGGGATTCTCTCTCTCCCTCTGCCCCTCCCTCCCCCCCCCTCTCTCAAAATAAACTTAAAAAAAAAAAATCAATAATAATACCTGCTCCAGGTCTCTCATTTTTTTTCTACCTCTCTTCATGTCTTTCTCCAAGATGAGCACATCAGATAAGCAATACAGTGAGTTTTTAAGGTAATTACATGTCCACAGCTTATACTTTGACTTAACACAAACCATATTTCTATTTTAATTTTTTTAATGTCTTATTATTTATTTTAGAGAAAGAGATAGAGAGACAGAGTGTGAGTGGGGGAGGGGCAGAGAGAGAAGGAGACACAGAATCCAAAGCAGGCTCCACACTTTGAACTGTCAGCACAGAGCCTGATGTGGGGCTCGAGCTTACGAACTGTGAGATAAAGACGTGAGCGCAAGTCAGACGCTTAACCAACTGAGCCACCCGGGAGCCCTACCATATTTCTATTTTAAACCTAATTTTCCAACTCTCTCTCTTCTTAGGCATATATGTACCTAAGACAAGGTTTGTTTGTATTATACACAATACCCGAAACAAAAAATTTAATGATACTAAAATGGACAATAGTTCTAATATAAGTAACTGAAACACCTATCTGCATAGTAAGTTTCATGGGAGGTCCTTCAATATAGTGAGAAATGCACTGAACTGAGTAGAAAGGTCTGAGGTCGAGTTCTGACTACCATTTACCAGGTTAACTCTTTCAATATGGTGACTTTAAAGGTCCCTACACTTAGTATTCTTGTGTAGAGAGATGATGGTCCTATCAGTGTAAGATTATAAAAACCAAATGAAATAATATATAAGGAAGTACTTCAGAAACTAAGCTGCATACAAAATCAAAGTATTATTAGTATGCATTGATTCACAAATTAATGTTTTTATTGCTAGGCACTATGCCAAGTTTTGGCTACAGAATGGTGAATAAGATGGATGAAGTTCCTGTTATCCTGACATTCCAAGAGATGAATGGGAAAAGTCAGACAGTAAATAAGTAAATAAATTTGCCAAATGTGATAAACACTTTTCATTCATACATGCATGCATACCTTCATTAATACCGGACACTGTTCTGGACATTAGGAATAGAAGAATGAACTTAGCTAAAAAATTCCCTGCCCTCATGAAGCTTCTTTCTATTGGGAGAAACAGCATGATAAAATATAAAATAGATAGCAGTAGTGCTGGGGCGCCTGGGTGGCTCAGTCGGTTAAGCGTCCGACTTCAGCTCAGGTCATGATCTCGCAGTCCGTGGGTTCGAGCCCCGCGTCGGGCTCTGTGCTGACCGCTCAGAGCCTGGAGCCTGTTTCAGATTCTGTGTCTCCCTCTCTCTCTGACCCTCTCCCGTTCATGCTCTGTCTCTCTCTTTCTCAATAATAAATAAACGTTAAAAAAATTTTTTTTTTAAAAAGATAGCAGTAAGTGCTAAAGAGAAAAAATGTATCGAGTTAGGGGGATGTGAAGAATGTGGATGTGGGAGGTTGAAATTTATGAACACGCGACCAGGGTGACATTAGAATTAAGATGTGGGGGCACCTAGGCAGCTCAATTGGTTGAGTGTCCAACTTCGGCTCAGGTTATGATCTTGCGGTTTTGGAGTTAGAGCCCCGTATCGGGTTCTGTGCTGACAGCTGGGAGCCTGGAGCTGCTTCGGATCCTCTGTCCCCCCATCTCTCTGCCCCTCGCCCACTTGCACTTGCTGTTCAAAATAAATATTAAAAAAACAAAAAGGACTAAGGTGTGAAGGAACTGAATAAATGACCCACCTAGATCAATCTAGAGGACCACCATTCCACGTAGAGACAAAACAAGGCCAAAGGCTCTGGGAGGAAGTGCAATTGGAGCTAACGAGGCTGAAGCGAAGTGTGCATAAGGGGCAAAAGGGTGACAAGTCAGAGGGGCTCCAAGGTTGCCGGGCCAGCTGGTATAGGACCTAACTAAGAAGGTCAAGATTTTGGCTTTTACTCTGAGTAAAATGGAACCCAGTGAAGGCTTTTGACAGGATGAGTGGCTGCTGTGTGAACAGACCGAAGAAATAAACACGGAAGCAGGGTGACAGGAGGATACTGCAATCATCTCGGTAAGAGACGGCGGTGGCTTGGACCACAGTGGAGGAGATGAAGACAGGGGTAGGAATCCAGATATGGTTTAAAGTGGAGCTAAAGAGATTTGTCAACCAAGTGAATGTGATGTGTGAGAAAAAAAAGAGATTTGGTGATAATGAACAAAGGATCTATTTTAGAAAGAGGTCACAAGAAAAGTCTGAGGGGATATTTTAGCTGAGGCTTGAAGAGTGAGGAGTAAAAAAGTGAGACAGGCACTTCAACAAGAAAGAAGCTGGCACAGTCTGCAACCTGACAAGAAGCCAGTGTGATAGAAGCGGGAGAGGGAGAGCGGGAAGAGATGAAGCTGGACCGTAGGCAGAGCATACAAGAGCTTATAGCCCATGTAGAGACAGTTTAAATTTTACTCTAAGTATGATGGAAAGTCACTTTACTTAATGTCAGAAAATATTATGAAACCAATATTCATGATGAAAACAGGGAACCTCACTACATATGCTTTTTAATTTTTAGGGGCACCTGGGTAGCTCAGTCGGTTAAGCATCTGACTCAGGTCATGGATCTCATGGTCATGAGATCGAACCCCACGTTGGGCTCCGTGCTGGGTGTGGAGCCTGCTTGAGATTCTCTCTCACCCTGCCTCTGTCCCTCTGGTGTGCTCTCTCTCTCTCTCTCTAAAAAACAAACAAAAACCTTTAAAAACTTGACTTTTAGAGGTTGACAAGTTTTTATGTTTATTCATTACCATCGACATTAAAACTTAACCTAAAGTGGTAAAAGAAAAGCAATTAATTTTTGTTATGTGGTACTGTCCACTCGAGTGCATAATTAGTATTCTACTTGATTAGTTTTTCCTCATTAGGAAAAAACAAAGTAGCAAAACCTCCCAGACACCACTCCAGCTCATTTTAAAACATCTTACACCCATTTATAATAAAACGGTATATATGTTGGCAGATAGGTGTTAAAATACATTTTCTCATGATTTAAGTATTAAAAAGCCTATTAATGAACTTAAGACTTCAGATAACAAGTCCATGAAATAACATCTTCTATTCACAAGGCACAGAACTTTACGAACAGCTCAAAGCACTTAAGAGATTAATCTTTCTATCTTTTCAAGGTATTTAGCCCAGATTTTCAAATGAAACAACCTGAAGCACAAAGATGCTACCTGACTGACCAAATCTACATGGTGAGTCACCGCACAACAGCAACTACTGTCAACAGCTTCTAACTTCGCTTACATCATACTCCACATCTTTATACCAGGAGGCCCACACACCTCTGTTTCGGGTGGAGAGTAGATTTCCCTCTATGAGGTACTTAATCTTTTCACTTGTTTTTATAGATGGCGATGAGAAGCCAGAGTTGAGCTACTTGGCTTTTACTGCCTGTTCTGCCAGTGAAATCACATACAACTCCAGGCAAGTTAATATCTTGTTTTCACTAAATGCAGAAGGAACTATGTGCCGCTGGCAGAGGCTTTGTACTCATAGGGTGTGTAATGTGTATACACAGCCCCACCACCAAGAAGCCACCATGCTTATCAAAGACAAAGCATATAAACATTACCTAGACATTACTTAAATCTCTCCTGGCCTGTTGTAAGGTGGTAATTCCTCACTGGGAAGGACCAGAGACTCATCAAAGGTGTTCTTAACTAGCGATCAAAACCTGAGCCAAAACCTCCTCCAGAATCAAGGCTAACTTGTGGCCATCTTCAACTACTTTCATTCACTTATGAAACTACCTGCTACTTAATACGCAGCCAGGAGCAGCTTTTCTCCTCCTGCTGCTGCAGAAAGAGATGTCAAGCACAGCACGCTTCCAGTAAACAGCAAGCAGAAAATAATTTGAGACTTGCCCTTATCTCAATCCTTATTTCCAGTTAAACAAAGCCCCAGCCTGGTTCGGTAACCTGAAGTCTCAATCTCCTAAATATTTCATAGATGTTTAGGATAGAATTCCGGCAAAAACAAGTCTCAACTACAAGTAAGTGTCTGCGAAGTCACACGGCATAATAGGATATTACTTCATCTGTTAGTTTAAAGACAAGGGTCTTTTTTTGGTCTTAAAAAAAATTCATTTCCTGTTGTGTAGCATCTGGCTTCCATAACCATAAGAAGCCAAAAGCTGGCAGGAAGCCCAAGAAGCATTTCTAAATAATTAGTGGGGGCAATGGGAGAATGTTCGATGTCCTTATATTTTAAAGTAAGACACAAAAGGATACAATATCATTTTGAAGCTTCATGCACCTGATCATCTCTAGTTTACGATAAGGATTTTCATTAAGAGATGGTCTTTTCTAAATCCTATTGAACTTACTGAGCTGATCTAGGCAGCCACTAAAAATACCACACACTGGGGCACCTGGGTGGCTCAGTCGGTTGAATATCTGACATCAGCTTAGGTCATGAACTCATGGTTCGCAGTTTCGAGCCCCGCGTCAGGCTCTGTGCTGACAGCTCAGAGCCTGGAGCCAGCTTCTCATTCTGTGTCTGTCTGTCTGTCTGTCTGTCTCTCTCTCTGCCCCTCACCTGCTGGTGCTCTGTCTCTCTCTCAAAAATAAATAAAACATCAAAAATAATAAATAAAAATACCACACATTTGCTGCAGGCTTGAGAATTACAACCTATCAGTATCTTCATATGTTTAATATTTTCACTAATCAATCTTTGCACATAATAATCATCTATTTTAACAGATAAACTGTAAGGTTTAAACCAGTACTCTACTCAGCCCTATGCCTTAAGCAAAACTACCTCTGGCAGCTGAGTGATTTTTTTTTTAAAGGCTCTTTCTTCCAGAATTCTGAAACCTTTAAATTCCACTGCTATTATATTTTTAATTGACTTCAGTTTTTCATGAACCATGAGGACAACATATTCCCATGTTAGCTGAAGACTGCAGCAGTAATTCAACAACATTAAGGCTGAAAGCTTTTCCTATTACAAAATCAGATGCGTCATTGGGTGATGCTTCTGTGTAACTCCTGTTGCCAACGTTACTATAATTGGGAAAGCAAAAAAGCCTGAATATAAACATCAAGAAAAATGATGGTGCCAGTTTTAATGACCCTTCAACAATGATTCAGCAAATTAGTTGTGCACTTGGAAAACGTACTCATCATGAAAAGAAGCAGAAGTCTAAGGATTCCTTTAAACTAAGATTTCATTTGCTGATCCATATAGTAGAAACTTGAAGCATTATTCTAAGCTTGCACAGCTCACCAAATGACAATTATAATAGCAGTTGGACTGAAAGAAAACTTAGTCTCTGAAGTCTTTCCACCTTGTTCTCAGGCACACATTTCAAAGCAAGCACCATCATTACCTGCACAGAAGGCTCCTGCTGTCCCAGAAAGGATCTTATCCATAGAGATCATTGTCAGTATTCTTACTGCGCCAACTCAGCTCGCTGACAAAAGACAGTCTCTTTATCAAAGTGTTCTGTAAAAGCAAAGGTTTTCTCCTTCTGCCTGCACAAGCTTTACATGTTTCTAACAAGGTATAAATGGTGGACCAGAGCCTTCTGAGATTAGAATTTTTCTGCAATTTTAATTTAAAAAAGAATGCCCCACCAAACTTTGATACGATCGATCTACTTAAATAATACTTCTATTACTAAAGGAAACAAATTTGTAGTTTAATGACTTTGAGAACAGGATCTTAAAAAGTTGTTTTAGGAGCTCTCTCCAAACAAGGCTTGCTCAGTAAAGTTAATAATGAGGATGTTAAAAAAGTAAACAAATGTCTGCACTTGCTAAAAATCCCACTAGATGTGTTTATCAATCTGTTCAACAGGACAGACTTGCTCCCAAACTGTATTTAGCAGCAAATATCTACTAAGGGCCTACCATGCACCAGGCACTGTAGCTGGGCACACACCAGGAGGCAACATCTCCAGGCTTCTCTAGTAAACAGATTCCTACACTGTCAACTCCAAGGGTAGGATCTTATCTATCCTATCTTGTGGATAGGATCTTATCTATCCTATCTTGTGGCCCCAGTGCCTAGGTGAATACCTGGCACAGAGTAGATAATAAATTTTTCAGAAATTAACACACTTAAAAATTCATTAGAAGTTTAGGTATTCTTTAATATATAATTTTTAAAAACTGGGACAGGGGCGCCTGGGTGGCTCAGTCGGTTGGTTAAGTGTCCGACTTCGACTCAGGTCATGATCTCACAGTTGATGGGTTTGAGCCCCAGCTCTGTGTCAGCACAGAGCCTGGAGCCTGCTTCAGATTCTGTATCTCCCTCTCTGCCCCTCCTTTGCTCACGCTCGGTCTCTGTCTCTCAAAAATAAATAAAAATGTTAAAAAAATTTTTTTAATGAAAACTGGGACAAAGATATTCTTTTATTCACAGTGCAGACGTCATTCTTTTACAGGCCTATTCGTAAGTTATGACTTTTGCAATTTCACACCTATTCCTACCCCCACGCACTTGGTTATGACATACAGGGTTGTCAAAGTCCACTGTAATAACAGATGTGAAAGTCTTCTGAAAAGCAGAGAACAAATTCCAAATGCAAACTGACATTAAGGAGGTTCAGACCTGTGCTCATTAAGGTTTCATTAAACTTGAACATCTGATGACTTTTGTTTTGGTTAGAGGTTAAAGAGTTCCACATGTAACCCCAACATGTTACATTTGCTTCTTGTAGATTTAAGTATTACAACTTAAATCTGCTCTTAACAACTTCCCACAGGGTGTAAAGTGTAGTGTGGACAAAAGCACCTGATGGAAGAGAGACATGAAAACAGTTTGAGAGCCTCAGTTCACCAAATATTAAAACTGAGCCTCTATTTTGTGATCAGTGTTATGCTAGATTTTTTAATAAGGGCCTATACAGATCTATGCTTGCTAAATAAAAATATTTAGCTTCAATTACACAAACTGCTTAAGGTATTGTAGGGAAATGTTGCAATGGTGCAGTATTTGACTCATTAATCCTAGAGAAAGTATCAAACTAGGCCATCAATCCTTATGGGGAATTCTGAAAACAGGTTTGTTAAAATGTAAGACAGATTTGCCTTGTGGATATTGGGAACATGATGGCAAATCATGCACTATAGCCACTGAATAGCTTGGACTATGTAAGTGAGCTTGTGAACCACTTTGGTTCAAGTGACTGTCCACGAAACACTTAAAAAAAAAAAAAAAGAAAAAGAAAAAGAACAAAACCACCTCCCCTCTCAAAAGAGTTGCTTGTCTTGTTTTCCTTTCTTGCTTTCCTTTTCTAAGTACAAGCTACTCAAGCCTACACCCTTCCCCACCTCCACCCCAAGTTCAATGATTAGCATGAACAAGTATCACCGCCATTTAATATTCAACTAAATGAGATGTTAATTTGCAGTGCCGTTTTAGAGCTGAGAAAGTTGATTTGCACAGAATTGCAGAAACCGAAGATGCCTGGATAAAATTCCTAAGGAGTATTCGGTGTGCTGGTTAAAAAGTTTGCTCTGAAGTTCGGAGTGGAATCCTATCTCCCCCAGTAACAGTATCCATAGCTTGATGGGAAGACTAAATGGGCATCAGTGTTAAAAATCCATAAAAAGCGTTCCCTAATTGCAAATGCTCTCTATTAATATGCAAAAAAGGGTGGGGGCACTGTCTCCAAACTGAAGGCTGCTTTAACATTTTTCTTTGAGACATCTTCAGCAAGAAATCCGAGGCAGGCCCAGATCTGAAAGCCTGTTTGCAACTAAAACTCTAGATGCCAACTAGGAGAAGTGGCAGAGGCAGAAGTGCCTCAAGTCATTTTCACTTGGCATCTGGTGTACGATGCATTAGCAAAAAAAAGTTTTTCAAGTCATTTTCACTTGGCATCTGGTGTACGATGCATTAGCAAAAAAAAAGTTTTTCAACCTTCTGACACCCAACTTAAGAAGCTGTAAGCCGGTGATAAAGGAGAGACAAGGTCTGGGCAGTGGCTAGGACTCCTCGTTGTGAGTGAATGGGTTCAAAAATGCTTGCCCCCACGCTTGACTTGGGAGAGGTCACTTGGTGGTTTAGCCTCGCTTTCCTCATCTGGGAAATGGGGACAAGAGATGCTGCTCTCCAAGTAAGGTGTCGGGCGGATGAAATGGGAGGGCCCGGCACCGTTCCCGCCCCCCAGCACTGCTTACCCCCAACACCTGCAGCAGCTCCCACCGGGCGTGGGCCGGGGGTCCCCCTGGAGGTGCGGAGGGGCAACCGGAGCTTCCAGGTAACGCGGGGAGGATTCAACCGCTAACCGGGGAGGCGGTCCCAGCGGTGCCCGGCGCAGTTAGCACCCCACACTCAGGGACGGTGAGGGTAACTGCGCAGAAGCGGCCTCCCGGCGGGCTGGGCACCCTCCCGGTCCCCACGCCAGGTGAGCGCCGGACATTCCCGCACCTGACGTCCGCCAACCGCCAGCCGCCAAGGAAACCAACTTTTTAACGGTTTCGCACCCGGGAGCCTCCCCGTCCAGGCCGCCCGCCCGGGGAGCGACCGCGCCCTCACCTTGCTGGAGGTCCCGGTGGTCGTACCACGGCTCGTCCTCCTTCATCTCAAACTCCTCCACCAGGTTTTCCGCCAGCATCTCGGCCGGCTCCTCCGGGGGCAGCGGCCCCCGCCGCCGCCGTCCCGCCTCAGCCGCTGCCCCGGGCGCTCCGCCGGCCCCTCCGCCCTCAGCCAGAGCCGCCTTCGGGCGGGACGCGCCGCCGCCCAGGCTCCGCGGCGCCGCCTGACCGGAGCCGTTCCCCGCCGCCGCCGCGGGGCGGCCCGCAGCGCACGCCGCGGACCGGCTTCCCGACTCTACTCGTGCCGCCCAACTGCCCCAACGGCCGGTGCCCAGGCGCGAACGCCCGGGACGAAGCCCTGAGCCGGCTCCTCACGCCGCAGCCGGGCCCAACGTGGCACTTTGGCAGAACCCTCCCCGGCGGGGGCCGCGATTCAAACCCCCGGCGGCTCCTCGGCCAATCGAGAGCGGGCCGCTGGCCGAGCGGCAGTGACGTCGTCCAATCCTGTCTCACCGTTGTCCCGCGGGTCGCCCGGTCTCGCGGGCAGGCAGCCAATGGCGACTCCGGAAGAAACAAAGAAGGCGGGGGAAAGGCGAAGGGGTGCGGCCGAGGACCCCGCCCTCCCTTCTGCTTAGGGTCGTTCCTGGGCCAGTGTTTCGGGTGCTGGTTGTGGAGGTGGCGACATCAGCGGCGCCTGTGGCGGTGTCCAGCCGGCCAGTTAGCCAGTGGATAGGGCTTGAGAGGCGGGAGTCCGGCCTCAGAGCAGTGGGTGGTTGTCGTGGGGGCGCCCTTCGTGCAAGCGGAGGCGCGAAGGGTGCCGGGAGCCCGAGGTCCGCTGCCCGGCTGGCCCTTAGGGCCTTTTGACTCTCAGATTTGCTCTTCTTGATCTGGGGAAATTAAGGGTCGGTCGACAGCTGTTAGCTGTCTTCTCCTTGATTAACTGAACTCTCACCTTCAACCCGCTGAGAGTTGTACTTACTTCCCCTGAAACAGAGGGCCCCGGATCCACTTGAGTATCTGGGGTAGAAAAGGGGTGCGCTTGAAGGTATCTCCTTAAAAAAAAAAAAGTTACAAGCACTTTTGTATACGACTTTTAAAAGATTCATAGACCGCCAGTTAAGCACCCGGGGTCATGACATTGCACCTGGAGGGAAATGAAGCCCTAGCACCTGATGGCCAGCAAGGCAGTGAACTTGGTTCTCCACAGAGTTAAGGGACACTGTTGCTCCTGGGGTGCGGCTTTTACCATCATCTTGCAGGCAAAACCCAGAAACTCCTACCTAGGGCACAGACCAGAAGGTCAATGTTCTCGACCTTGATGTAAAGGTAAAGATAACAACTGATAGAAGACAGCAGTGCTCTCTCTTATAGTAGAATGCCAACCAATAAATGCAGAAGGAATAATGGTGTTAGAAAGTAATAAAAGAGGAATAGTAAACTCACAAATCCTTCTCTTCTGAATCCAGATATACTAAAAGGCAAAATGTTACTGATTACTTTTATTGCTAGGTTGAAAAAAGAAGAAATTTAGGTTACCTGAAAGCCTTTACTGCCCTAATTGTCAAAATTCAGGTAGAGATAGAGTCCAGAGCCAAAAGAAAATAATTTAAAGCCAACTATCTTAATCTAAAAGTAAGTCACTACAAATAGAGCTCTTTGGAAAGAGATGATTGGATTTAGGATTTGCTGACTGTGGTTTGTGGAAGCTGAGGGCTAGAATCAGGCATCTGACCTTCAAGGGACTCATCTTCCATAGTCACTGATCCGCAAGATTGAAAGCGCTAGCTTTTTTCTCCATGGCAAATAACTCATTTGACTCCATATCAAATTGGACAGTGTATTGAAACGTTCTTTCACATTCTCCTTCAAAAACAAAAAACAAAGAGAAAGATATGGAGAATTAAAGTTACTGATAATTTAAAATGGCAAAAAAAAACAAAAAACAAAAAACAAAAAAACCAAAAAACACAAACCCACAACAGACTGTCTTTGGGATTAGTGGGTTCTTTCTAAGAAAACCTTTCGGGGAAACTTTTTCTTCCCCCTGGGAAATCTTGCACAAAAATTGCAATGAAAAAGAGATGTTAGCTTTCACTGTTTGAAGCCATGCTTTGGAGGGGTCTCCATCATGCTCATACAGTCTACTTAGTCAAAACATAGAAGCAATCATGAACACCTCTTCAGTGACATTAATATTACTTGGTTTAGTAGTAGGTTAGTGAATAGCAACCCAGGGTGATTCTAAAAGGAGGGTTTTGGGTTTTCATTTAATAATTAATGGGTATATCATTATTTTGCCACTTAAACTCTTTTTTGCCCTATTTTGCCACTTAAACTCTTCTGTATAAAATGTTTTGTGCTAAAGAAGAACCAGTGTCAGAAGTCTTTTGTCGCTGCTCAGAAAGATATAATATTCTTTGTGTTTTGTTGCTATAGTAAAGTCAGGTAAGGAGAGCTTTTAGAGAGTAGTGTTGGCTTTAAAAAAAATTCTAAGTGATTTTCAGTTTGATACTTACTGAAACAAGTATTTACTATGATGAAAATAGTCTAAAGCAAAACATTGATGGTTCCTTTTGCAAATGAAAATAAGAGGGATTTTACTTCCTTCTCTCAGTATACACAAACAAAGAGGGCTCACTTCTGCAGCACGTAGACTAAAATTGGAACGATACAAAGATTAGCATATAGAAACAAAGAGACGTTCAGGTTCTAAGACTTTTTCATAATGTTATTAAAACCTTATATTCACACGTTTCAGACAGGATGGGTGCTTAACTCGAAATCTTTTTAAAAAATTTTAACTCAGCGAGTTTATGACCCTTTGCAAAATTCTCGGTTTATAAATACCCACCTCTGACTTAATGATAGATCAGCGTAGAATGCGTGGCAGGCTTCTTGTTTCGGCATGCCTGAAATAAAACTAAGAAAAAGAAGCGTGCCTACGTTTTGGTGGGCTAAATTTGTATCTTGGCTTTTGGTTCAACTGACTGCCTTGTTTTGGACTTCAATCTTCATTCTCACTTAGGCCAAAAGTAACTCCCTAGAGTGGGGTCTTCACCAGTAGTTCCCAGTTTTTTCAAATCCGAAAATTGTGTTTAAAGCCAAAAATGTTGGCTGACCTCCGCGTAATAGTACTTGTACTTTTCAAGTGTTTGAGCACTGCATAATGACAACAACAAAAAACTTCAGGTGGAATCGTTAACAGCAGAAACATTTAAAGAATACTAGTGCACATATGAGCAAAATATTCTTTATTCAGTCTATAGACAATGCTTGGTCTGCATATGGGTTTAATAACCCCTTAAAAATTTTTTTTTACATTCATTTATTTTTGAGAGACAGAGAGAGAGAGAGAGAGAGTGAGCACAAGTGGGGGAGGGGCAGAGAGACAGAAGGAGACACAGAATCTAAAGCAGGCTCCAGGCTCTGAGCTGTCAGCACAGAGCCTGACATGGGGCTCGAACCCACAAACCGTGAGATCATGACCTGAGCCGAGGTCAGACACCCAACCAACTGAGCCACCCAGGTACCTCAATAACCCCTTTTAATTGTAGGGCCCTACTTCCCATAGAATCACAATCATTCTTGGATCTACCCAATGCAAAGTGAAGCTCAGAGACTTAGATATTTTGGTCATTTGAACCCTGCTTCTAGCTTGCCCTCTCCTTCCCTAAGAGATTGGACAATATAGACTGCAGTGTCTGCTTAATTCCCGAGGATTATATAAGCAAGTAACATCTGTTGAGTTATCTGAATATTTGTCTGTTTTGTGATTCAGTAAGATTGTGGAGACCTGGCCAAATATTCCAGTAAGAAAGGGATAAAACAGAAAAATCATGGCATTGTCTTAAATTATAGTCAGGATTAAAAGATGGATCTGTACTTACCTCTTGCTTGGTTAACCTTTTCCTATTTTCCCGTTGGATAAATCAAGTCATTGAAAGGGTAAGACAATAGGCCAGATTTAAGAGGAGTATCTACATTAGAGCAAAGACCAAAATGTGCTCTTTTTTAAAAAAAAATTTTTTTTACATTTATTTATTTTTGAGAGACAGAGTGAGACAAAGTGAGGGTGGGGGAGGGACAGAGAGGCAGGGAGACACAGAATCTGAAGCAGGCTCCAGGCTGTCAGCACAGAGCCCACGTGGGGCTTGAGCCCACAAACCGTGAGATCATGACCCGAGCCGGAGTCAGACCCTCAACCGACTGAGCCACGCAGGCACCCCCAGAATGTGTTATTTCTATAGCCATCTTAGATATGTCCTTTGGGCCAAAGTTATATAGTCTGTCAGGAAAAAACCAAGCATAAATATTCCAATGCAAGTCTGTAACCACTGAATGGTCAGCTTTATATTAAGATGAAGGGTTCTATTCCTTCTGACTTTAGCTAAAGGATGTCACCTCATCATTCCTTTTCTGTTGCACCCTCCCAAGTAGGGAGGATAATAATGACATAAACACATCCCTCTGGCTTCCAATTAAGCATACCCAAATTCATGGATAAATCTCACTTGGATAACTTGGAAGAGTTCATAAAAATATGTTCACTGGCATGAGCCTGGCTGGCTCAATTGGCGGAGCATGTGACTCTTGATCTTGGGGTCATAGGTTCAAGCCATATATATATATATATGAATATATATTCATTCAATATATATTGTGCATATATGTATATATTGTACTGAATATATATTGTGTATATATATTGTACTCAGTATATATATTGTGTGTGTGTGTATATATATATATATATATATATATATATTGAAGCAGAGTCACACTCTATGCAAATTAGGGTTCCTGTCAACTTCTCAAAAAAGGTTGAGTGAATGGATAAGAAAGTTAAGTGTTAAATCTGATGACATATGCACAGCTAGTGGTTTGGGATTCTTAATTAAAATTGAGCTAGTGTTCAGAGGAATTTTGCCACCCATCAGCTATTATATGCAAATAGTGGATATTAACCATTATCCTTTTTTTTTTTTAAACAAAAGGAGGAAGAATTCCTTTGCGTGGAAAATGACACTTTTAAGTATCAAACCCATTGCTTGGGCATATGCTATGGTAACATTTGGGACTGAAATGCTAAATTCTGTCTTCAGTTTCTACTATGTGAAGCTGTTTTTACATCTGTACAAGATTTCAGAAGTGGCTTTTTACCAAGCCCAGGTGAGATGGAGCCCTTATTATCTGTTCACCTAGGACAGTTTCTCTTTCCCCATAGTTATATGTTATTGTAATTTCCCAAAGAGCCAATTCTTCACACAGCTGGAAGAGTTTTTAAGAAAAGGTTATCCATGTCCAAGATCCTCTGCTTGAGGGCAAAGAAATTATTAAAAGATTGCCACTTAAAACCTTAAAGCTTTAGAATTTAAAGGGTAAGCTTTGGTTATTTGGAAAATTCACTTATACGGGACAATTAGAATTATTATTAAGACACTCTATCTTGAAAAGGTCCATGGTAATCACAAATTATGCTGTAACTCATTACCAATTATGTGGTCAGGGTGGATAAAGTTAATGCCCTTAAAAACCTTTATATTTTATAATGTTACTCCTTTATTACCAACAACAACATACTTGACTTAATTAGTGTTTTTGGCATTTTGCAATGGTAAACATTGGTATTTTAACTTTTCCTAATGAAATTATGTAAAACTATGCCATGGTATATATACGGGCCATCATTCCCTGCAGAGGCATGGCCCTGAGTGCCTTGTGGGGAAGTAGTCTAACGTAATGATTGAAAGCACAGATTCTGGGGTCATCTGCCTTGGCTCAGCCCCTGGCTCTGTCGTTTATCAAGTAAGCAAATTGATTAACTTCTCTGGCCATCAGTTTCTTCATTGTAAAGTAGGGATAATAGTAACAGTACCTGCTTCATAGGATTATTTTAAGGATTTAATGAATTAATTCATGAAAGTATTTGTACAATGCCTAAATACAAAGTGAATGCACATTGGCTTTTGGAGTAGCATGAGCTGTTATTATTATTGATACTATAGGATATATGCCCCCTGCTGGTCCTGAAAGCAGTGAGGGTTTTGAGTGTGTGTGGTGGTGGTTTTTGTTTTTGTTTTTGTTTGTTTTGTTTTGTTTTTTGTTTTCTGTTTTTTATGGATAGTTTTGGTTACTTTACATTAAATTAAAATTCAGGAGTCATTTTCATCAGGATAAACCACACTAAAATAATCCCTGTGTTTGTTTGTTTTTTCTCCTAGATGATTTTAATGATCTGGAATGCTCTTAATGACCTGACTGGGTATTTTCACAACTCTCAGGCTGACTGCTGTTCCGGTCGTCATAGTTCTGTGTTGTATGGTGCCCCTTTGTATTCGATAGCCTTCCTGCTTCCTTGGTTCCCTTGGAAATACTATCACGAAGGTGACTGGCTGAGTGGACTTCATCTGGTGGTATCGCTATGTGCTTTTGATAGCACGCTTACCTTTGTTCAGCAAGCCCAGTATATGCTGTTTGCAGAGATTTTCACTAGACATGAAAGTCGGCTTCAGCTTATTAAAATTAACCAAGTGGCATCACTAGTAGGATCCACCAGCATCCTCTTTGGTGGCCTCATCTCTGATAACATGGAAATTTTCTTCAATTTTCAGGCCTTCGCTGTGCTCACTGCCATTCTTGCCACTGCCAGCCTTTACACTGGCATGTACCGCATGAGTCACTTTGGACCGAAAAGAAGCCCCGAGGAAAACCTCTTCTCCGAAAGTGAACAGGATCTCCCCTGGACCTCCATCGTCTCATTGATGAGACAGCCCTTGACCCAGAAAAACTTTTGCCTTTTTCTGATAATGAGTTGCTTCCAAGTCTTCCATTTAACTTTCTTCAAAAACTTCATGATGATCTTTGCAGATAATCTCATTCCTGAGGACGTTCTTCCTTCTTTCCTAAGGAGCATCATGTATGGGGTAGACTTTATTTGCCCACAGGTATGTGATGATTCTTCCTTTATCTTCCTACGGGGATTAGAGGTCTAACTCTCACCTGGCTGAGGAAATTAAAAGCCTGATTATGTCAGTAGTTTGACAAAATGATGCACATAAGAGACCCAAAGAGAATATAGTCAATGATACTGCAATAATGTAGGGTGGCAGATGGTAGCTACTCTGGCACTGAGCATAGTATAACATACAGACTTGTCCAATCACCTGTAACTAGTGTAACATTGTGTGTCAAACGTACTTCAATAAAAAAGAGACCCAAAGATTCAGAGCCCCAGATATTATGTTTCAGTAGAAACATAATGGAAATAAGAAGTGAAAGGGAAAAAGAAAAGCGAACCCAATGAGAGCTGAGTGACATGATAATTGAAACATCTTAGCGTTTGAATTTTGTTCTTCTGAACTTTCTCACTTAAACCTTAGCAGAGATAATGGAGGGAAATAAATGGCAGTTTTGCTTTACCGGGGCAGTTAATGTTCCTGTAACCATTATAAGGAAGAAAGTTACTTGATCAAGAATTCTTGGGGCTCCTGGGTGGCTCAGTTGGTTCAGTGTCCGACTTTTGATTTTGGCTCTGGTCATAATCCCAGGATCATGGGATCAAGCCCCACGTGGAGCCCTGCGTTGGGCTCCGCGGTTTGCATGGAGTCTGCTTGCCATTCTCTCTCTCTCCCTCTGTCCCACCCACTCTCCAGCTCACAGTGTCTCTCTCCCTCTCTAAAATAATTTTTTTTTATTTAAAAAAGAATTCTTGAAGCCAGGTTTCAAAACACTTGGCTAAAAGACTGAGTCCTAGAATTCCAAAGCATTACTAAAATTCCATGCTCATGACCATTACTGGAAAAGGTATGTCCTCCTTCAAAAAATAAACCAGCCTGCTGTTTGTTTTTTTTACAGCATTTAGAGAGTTGATGAATCATATTGCTTTCTTTCACCTAAATATGTCACCCCAAAATATGACTTAATGTAGCCTATGATTCCTATTTTCATAATTAAATAAGTAAAATTCATTATTTAGAGAATAAGTCATTCTAGATAGATGAGTTTTTACTGTTTACACGTTTATCTGGCTTCAAAAATATTTAAACCATGTTAGATAGAAATAGTTCTAAAATATTTTAAGTGTTGACATGCTTCCTTATGCAGACTTTACAGAATGCAATTTGTCTTTTCCACCATTAGCTCCAGGCCTTTGTCATAGTTTGGTTACTGTATACATCATAATAATGGAAAGTCACACTGGGTGCTTACCATGTGCCATGAACTATGCCAAGCACCTTGTATACATTACCTCACCTAATCCTCACAACCCCTTCAAAGGAAAGACTCTTCTTATCCTTACAGATGAGAAAAGGGATGTTCAGAGGCATCTGCTTTTAGAGTTGTGCATGTTTAGATTCTCTCTCTAAAATGTACTGTATTTACATGGTTTACTTAGCAGAGTATACCAAATAGAGTATCATTTTTGGCTTATCAGAATACTCCCTGATACTGGGTATGTATATTGGAATGATGCTATTCCTTCAGGACAGTCTGACGTTTGTCTAACTGTTTGCTCCTATGTTCAATAACCTAGGATGGGGAGCTGTTTGGGTTCCTATCTCTGCTTTATCAGATTCTAAAATACATAAAATATTATATATATATATAATATATATATATCTTCCCACTTTTAATCATGTATTTGCCTATAGTATCTCCTCAAAGTAGAAAAAAGTTTGTTAAACTCTTATGTTAAAAATAAAAAGAGTTGGGGTACCTGGGTGGCTCAGCCGGTTAAATGTCCGACTTTAGCTCAGGTCATGATCTCATTGTGCGTGAGTTCGAGCCCCTCATCTGGCTCTGTGCTGCCTGACAGTTCAGAGCCTGGAGCCTGCTTCAGATTCTGTGTCTCCCTCTCTCTCTCTGTCCTTCCTCTGCTCGTGCTCTGCCTCTCTCTCTCAAAAATGAATAAATGTTAAAAAAATTTTTTAATAAAAAGAGTAGAGAGGCGCCTGGGTGGCTCAGCTGGTTAAGCGTCCCACTTTGGCTCAGGTCATGATCTCACAGCTTGTAGGTTCGAGCCCCAAGTCATGCTCTGTGCTGACAGATAGGAGCCTGGAGCCTACTTCAGATTCTGTCTACCCCCTCTCTCTCTGCCCCTCCCCAGCTTGTGCTCTGTCTTTCTCTCTCAAAAATAAATAAACATTAAAAAATAGAAAACAAACAAACAAATAAATAAAGAGTAGATATGGGGTGCCTGGGTGGCTCAGTTGGTTGAGCATCTTACTCTTGATTTCAGCTCAAGTCATGATTCCCAGGTCATGGGATCAAGCCCGGTGTTGGGCTCTGTGCTGAGTGGAGTCTGCTTAAGATTTGTTCTCTCACTCTGCTCCTCTTCCCATCTGATGCTCTCTCTCTCTCTCTCCCTATCTCTCAAAATAAAAATAGGAGCGCCTGAGCGGCTCAGTCAGTTGAGTGTCCAGCTCTCGATTTAAGCTAAGGTCATGATCCCAGGGTCATGGGATTGAGCCCCGCATTGGGCTCTGCACTGAAGCCTGTTTTGGATTCTTTCTCTCTCTCTGTCTCTCCCCCTCTCCCTCTCCCTCTCTCTCGCCCTCTGTCCCCTCCCCTCTTTCTAAAATTAAAAAAAAAAGTTTAAAGATTGTTTTGACTATTCTGGGTACCTTGCAAATCCATATGAATTTTATTACTTTTTTTTCTAATTTTTATTTAAATTATGGTTAGTTAACATGTAGTGTAATATTGTTTTCAGGAGTAGAATTTAGTGATTTACCACTGATATATTAATATCCAGTGTTCACACAAGTGCCCTCCTTAATATCCATCACTCATTTAGCCTACCCCCCACCCTCCTCCCTCCATCAATTCTCAGTTTGTTCTCTATCATAGTCTCTTACAGTTTCTCTCTCTTTTCTTTTTTCTCTTTTCCTCCCTTCCCCTGTGTTCATTTGTTTTGTTTCTTAAATTCCACATATGAGTGAAATCATATGATAGTTGTCTTTCTCTGCCTTAGTTCACTTAGCATAATACACTCTGGCTCCATCCATGTCGTTGCAAATGGCAAGATTTCATTCCGTTTAATGGCTGACTAACATTCAATTACATATATATATATATGTACACACACACACACACACACACATACATACACACCACATCTTTATCCATTCATCAGTCAATGAGCATTTAGGCTCTTTCCATAGTTTGGCTATTGTTGGTAAATGCTGCTGTAAACATTGGGGTAGATGTACCCCTCTGAATCTGTATTTTTGTATCCTTTGGGTAAATACCGAGTAGTGCAATTGCTGAGTCGTAGGGTAGTTCTATCTTTAACTTTTTGAGGAATCTCCATACTGTTTTCCAGAGTGGCTGCAACGGTTTGCATTCCCACCAACAGTGTAAGAGGATTTTCTTTTCTCCACACTCTCACCAACACTTGTTGTTGCCTGAGTTGTTAATTTTAGCCATTCTGACAGGTGTGAGGTGGTATCTCATGAGGTTTTGATTTGTATTTCCCTGATGATGAGTGATGCTGAACATCTTTTCATGTGTCTGTTAGCTATCTGGATGTCTTCTTTAGAAAAGTGTCTCTTTATGTTCTGCCCATTTCCTTAACAGGGTTGTTTTTTGGGTGTTGAATTTCATAAATTCCTTGTATATTTTGGATAAATTATATATTTATCAGATATGTCATTTGCAAATATCTCCTCCTGTTCCACAGGCTGCCTTTTAGCTTTTTTTTTTGTTTGTTTCCTTCACTGTGCAGAAGCTTTTATCTTGATGAAGTCCCAATAGTTCATTTTTGCTTTTGTTTCCCTTGCCTCTGGTGACATGTCTAGTAAGAAGTTTCTCCAGCTGAGGTCAAAGAGGTTGCTGCCTGTTTTATCCTCTAGGATTTTGATGGTTTCTTGTCTCACATTTAGGTCTTTCATCCATTTTGAATTTATTTTTGTATGTGGTATAAGAAAGTGGTAGAGTTTCATTCTGCATGTGCTGTCCAGTTTTCCCAACACCATTTGTTGAAGAGACTGTCTTTTTTCCATTGGATATTCTTTTCTGCTTTGTGAAAGATTAGTTGATCATATAGTTGTGGGCCCTTATCTGGGTTCCATTGATCTATGTGTCTGTTTTTGTGCCAGTACCATACTTTCTTGATGACTACAGCTTTGTAATACAGCTTGGAGTCCTGAATCACGATGCCTCCAGCTTTCCTTTTCTCTTCAGGATTGCTTTGGCTATTCAGGGTCTTTTGGAGTCCATGTGAATGTTAGAATCAGCCTGTCAGTTTCTACAAAGAAGACAGATTGGATGCTGATAGAGATTGCACTGAATCTGTAGATCAGTTTGGGTAGTATTGCTATCTTAGCAATGTTAAATCTTCTGACACATAGAGTATTTTCCATCTATTTCAATCTTTTAAAATTTCTTTCAACAATGTTTTGTAGCTTTCAGAGGATGCATTTTCCCCTTCCTTGTTAAATTTATTCCTAAATATTTAGATAGATTTTTATTGAAGACTTGAGGGGCTCTTTCAGAACAAAGTACATGAGCTTTATTAAGTGCATGGATTTAGTGGCTTTATTCTGGTGATTCCCATAAATGTTTTTTGTTTCCTTTTAGTTCATAGACATGTTCTGGGTAGAGACTGCCAGATGGTTGAATTCTGATGGAATGAAGGGCTACTGTGCTTCTGAGAAAACCATAACAACTTTTTTCTTTATTTTTTTTAACAAAAGTAATACATATTTGCTGTAAAGATTCATACACTATTGAAACATCCATGAATTTTTTGTATACTGCTTTTTAAATTTAATAAGTTATGCAAATTTCCATGTCACATATAAATCTACTTTTTAAAAATAGCTGTGTTGGGGTAAATTACATCAGTGTTCTGTAATTGAACCACCAGATCATGACCTGAGCCAAAGTTGGACGCTCAACCAACTAAGCCATCCAGGTGCCCTGTGTGTTTTAACTTTTAAAAACACTGCTAAAATAGGGGCTCCTGGGTGGCTCAGTCAGTTAAGCATCTGACTCTTGATCTAAGCTCAGGTCTTGATCTCAGGGTTGTGAGTTCAAGCCCTGCATTGGGCTCTGCACTGGGCGTGAAGCCTGCCTTAAAAAATAATAATAATAAAATAAAAACACTGGGGTGCCTGGCTGGCTCAGTTAGAAGAGTGTGGGACTCTCGATCTCCACTTAAGTTTGAGCCCCATATTGGGTGTAGAGATCACTTAAATAAAACTTAAAAAAAAAACTTTCCAGAAAAAAAATGTTTAAAAAACAAAAACACTGCTGAAGTGTTTTCCAGATTACATTCCCACCAGTATAGTGTAAAAGTGTTCCAGTTGTTCAACATTCTTGCCAATGTTTATGATCAGTCTTTTTAGTTTTAGTCATACTAGTATGTGTGTAATAGTATTTTATTATGGTTTTGATTTACATTTTCCAAATGACTACTAACGATATTATTAGTGCATCTTTTCATCTTTTCATGTGCCATCCATTTGGCTTTTTGATGAATTCAGGTGGTTCAGATATTTTGCCTATTTAAAAATTTTTTTTCAATGTTTATTTCTGAGAGAGAGAGGGAGAGAGAGAAAGACAACTCAGGTGAGGGGCAGAGAGAGAGGGAGACAGAGCATCCAAAACAGGCTCTGCACTGACAGCAGCGAGCCCGACGCAGGGCTTCAACTCACGAACAGTGAAATCATGGCTTGAGCTGAAGTCAGACGCTTAACTGACTGGAGCCACCCAGGCACCCCTGCCTATGTTTTAATCAAGCTGTTTGTTATAATATTACTGAATTATATGAGTTCTTTATATACTCTAGATACAAGTCTTTTGTTGGATGTATGTTCAGCAAGTATTTTCTCCTAGTCTCTCTTGGCTATAAAAGTTTAAACTAATTTATTGAAGTATAGCTGACACACAGTGTTACATTGGTTTCAGGTGTACAACGTAGTGATTGGACAAGTCTATTCTATATGTTATGCTCTGCTCACCGCAAGTGTGGCTTACCATCTGCCACCATACAATGCTATCACAGTACCATTGACTATATTCTCTATGCTGCACCTTTTATACCCATGACTTCTTCATCTTGGCTATTACATTTTAAGAAAACGTGGTCAAAAGATTTCCACAATCTTTTTTCTCAAACCCTCAACACTAACATGAATTTCTGTTGATCTTAACAAAAAAAAAATCATTATAAAGTGGAAGCCCAAAATTGCTTCAAGTGTATTCCTAATATCCAGACAAGTGACATTCACATAAATTATTGGAATAAAAAGAAAAAAAATGATAGCTTATTTGTTATTTTTGGCTAAGTCACTTTAACTATTGGGTATAGTCATGAAGGATAAGCACCATGTTTTCATTTTCTCAGGCTGTCTTTTCAAAGGCCTTCTTTTGGAGGAGTTGTATAAGTGAAAGGAGAAAAGCATGAACAAGTGCTCATTCTAACAACTGTTTTTTTTTAATATAAAATTTATTCTCAAATTGGTTTCCATACAACACCCAGTGCTCATCCCAACAGGTGCCCTCCTCAATACCCCTCACCCACCCTCCCCTCCCTCCCACCCCCCATCAACCCTAAGTTTATTCTCAGTTTTTAAGAGTCTCTTCTGGTTTGACTCTCTCCCTCGCTCTTTTTTTTTTCCCTTCCTCTCCCCCATGGTCTTCAGTTAAGTTTCTCACGATACACATAAGAGTGAAAATATATGGTATCTGTCTTTCTCTGTATGACTTATTTCACTTAGCATAACACTCTCCAGTTCCATCTACGTTGCTACAAAAGGCCGTATTTCATTCTTTCTCATTGCCAAGTAGTATTCCATTCTAATAACTGTTTTAATAGGTCTGTGACAGGGTGTCTGGGTGGCTCAGTCAGTTGAGTGTTCGACTCGATTTTGGCTCAGGTCAGATTTCAGGGTCATGGGATTGAGCCCTGAGTCAGGCTCCATGCTGAGCGTGGATCCTGCTTAAGATTCTTTCTCTCTCTCCCTCTGCCCCTCTCCCCTGCTCGTGCTCTCTCTCTCTCTAAAACAGTAATTGTAATAATAATTATTATATTTATTATTAATAAATAATAACTATAATTATATTTATCATCACCATTACTATTATAACAACAGCAACAACAACAGGTCTGAGATCTTCCACATCCCACTCCTATCAGAGAGGCAGGATAGTAAATGGGTTAAGTGCATAGAGTCTGCCACAGGGGAGTCTCTTGCTGTGTGAGCCTGGGCAAGTTACTCAACAGTTCTGTGTCTCAGTTTCCTCATCTGTAAAATTAGAATAAAAATAGTGCCTAACTAATAGAATAATTATGAGGATTAAATGAATCAAAATACACAAAGTACTTAAAATGGTTCCTGGCACAAACTAAACACTCTAGAAATGTTAGCTCTTATTATTAAGATTCCATGCAGCAAATATTTATTCAGTTTTCACCGCAAGCACACACTGACCTTATCTGTTTTGATTTGGGCTTCTTTGGCACAGGTTGCCAACATTCATGCTGAGATTCACTATTCACAAACTCCTACTCAATAAACATGAATGGAGAGCCAAAATCCTCAGTTTGTGAACACTTTATTTTAATAAATGAAAAAGTGGTATCTTTCATCATTTTTATCATTGGCTCATATCTTTTTATATATTGGACATCATCATAATAACTAACAATTGAGTACCTTATATGTTGAGTGTGTGCTATAGATGAGAGAGTCAGAGACAGAACGAGAGACAGTGGGAGGTAGAAACACACAGAGAGAGTGTTAGTTGGATGAAATGCTCCTTAGGTAAAGTAACTTGTCCTTGGCCACACAACTGGCACAGTGGCACAGCTGGAATTCAAACCGAGGGACATCTGATTTCAAAATCTTGCACTTCCTACTCTGCCACATATTCCTTATGTTATCATTAATTTCTTGTATTTTATGTTTATGTGTTAGAGGGTGAGAACAAGAAGCTTCATTTCAATATGTAGAAATATTGAATATTATTCAATATTGTTTATTGAAATTATCGAAATATTATTGAAATATTGAAATTATTGAATATTATCATTATGTGGGGGAATATAATGATATTATACTGCTGGGGTGTTCTATGTACTCACTCTTACAGAACTCTAAGAAATGCCATGGATCACATCAGCCCCTGAGCCATTGTTTTTAATATCCAGAAAAGGAGTTCTTGTTCCTTGAAAGTAGAGAAGTAAGCCAAAATGTTGGGGGAAAGAACCCTTTTGTTTATTATAGCACATTTGCATTCTACTTACATCACTCAGAATTCTCTTGTAATTGTAATGTATGTACATTTGGTTAATGAAAACTTTTCAGGGCTAAACAATGTACTTTTTAATTGAAGACAAAGAGTATCTTCTAATCTTTGTTAATGTCATATGTATATTTAGCAAAAACTTTTCACTCTAGAACAATGAACTTCTTCACTGATAGCATGAAATGCACAGAAAAAATGTAAGTCTGAGCCCTCAACATGAATCTATTAGAATTATAAAATTTGTAAGATAAGACAGGAAACAAAACCCAAAGCAATGTGGATAGAATCATAAATTCGATTTTAGTATAAAAAGTACATTTCAGATAGATTACAGTAAGAATAGTGAAATGTATAGTCACTTATTCAATAAATATTTGTTTTACCTACTGTGTGCTAGGTGAATTCTGGGATTTAACCCCAAATTTTGTTTTAATTAATTAATTAATTTAATGTTTATTTAGTTTTGAGAGAGAGACAGAGACAGAGAGTGAACAGGGGAGGGGCAGAGAGAGAAGGAGACACAGAATCTGAAGCAGGCTCCAGGCTCTGAGCTGTTAGCACAGAGCCCAAAATGGGGCTTGAACTCGTGAACTATGAGATCATGACGTGAGCTGAAGTTGGGCCCTTAACCGACAGAGTCACCCAGGTGCCCCAACCCCAAATTTTAAAATCTGGATTTATAGATTTTAGTTGCACCTTTCACATCACCATAAAGCAATGCTGACTGTTTCTAAGCAATGGATTCTTTCATATGGTTGGTTTTGGTAAAATTTCTTTATAATAGTGTGAAAATAAAAATGTAGGAAACCATTTCCTGGTTTGTTCATTTTAAAGGAAATAATAGCTGTTTCTTTGTTATTATGGAATATTACTATCCTTAGTCAATTTTCAACGGATATACATGGGTCACAACATTTCTAGCCACAATAGACAGTATTACTTGTGTGTTTCAGCTGCTATTATAGTTCAGAAGCAAATGTGTTTTCTGCTGAGCACATTTATTTTGTCGCCAGCAAGAGCGAGCATAATTAATGGTGGTCCATCTTAATACGATGTCTCTTTGTTTCCTTTTCAGTGCCTTGTACTTATCAGTCAGTCCTGGCTGAAGAAGTTTGGTTACTATAAAATTATCTTAATTTCTTTCTACCTAGAAGGAACAGCCTCCATTGTCATGTCACTTCTTGGACAGCAATACTATTACCTCTTGGCTCTTTATCTCACTATTATCATGTAAGTAAATCCAAATGCCAGTCCCAAAATTACACTAGGTCTTGCCATTCACACTTTCAAGCAGTGCAACATTTTTTATCTGAACTGTGTTGAATACTCATTTCTAGGCAATCAATGTACCTTTCTGGCAAACTGAATGTTCACAGTTTCTTTTTTGGAGAGATTTCATACATTACATTTTGTAGTAAAGTTATGTTCCTCTTTTTAACCTATTAAAGTGCATCATTTAGTAAATGTTGCTGCCAAATAAAGATTTGACCCCATGGGGCACCTGGGTGGCTCAGTTGGTTAAGTGTCTAACTCCTGATTTTGGCTCAGGTCATGATCTCTTGGTTGTGAGATTGAGCCTGCATTGGGCTCCTCAATGGGTATGGAGCCTGCTTAGGATTCACTCTCCCTCTCCCTCTGCTCCTTCCCCGCTTGCTCTCTCTCTCTTTGCCTGTTGTTCTTTGCCTTTGTCCCCCATCTTGGAAAACAGCTCTACCATCTGTCTAGATGTCCAAGTCAGAGACTTTGTCTTTGTCTTCTCTTTCTTCTCTGTCACCTGTGTCCAAAAGGCTACCAGTTATTAGTCCTGATACATCCTGAATCCATCCCTTCTCTGCTTCCATTAGCTCAGGTCCTCATCATCTCTCACATGGAGTAGTATCTGGCCTCCCATATGGTTCCCTTGTCTCTAGTCTCCAGTCCTCCCAACACCTTCGTCCACATTGTTCCTACAGTAACATGTCATTCCTTAATGATCTTAAGTAGCTTCTTACTGCTTTTAAGATTTATATCATAAAATGATGACATATGAGGTCTTTTGTTATATAGTCTCTGTTTACTTCTTCATCCTCATATCACTCTTCTAGTTCTTCTGTACTCCACACCAAACAGGAATACTTTGTAGTGTAGGCACCTCATATCTAACATGTAGCATTCTGTGTCTGGAAAGCTCTTCACCATTTCTTGCCTGGCTCTTTCCTGGTGTTTCTTTTCTTTTTTTGTTTAAATGTATTTATTTTGAGAGAGAGAGAGAGAGAGAGAGAGAGAATGAATGAACAAACAGGGGAGGGTCAGAGAGAGGCAGAGAGAAAATCCCAAATCCCAAGCAGGCTCTGCGATGTCAACATGGATATTAATGCGGGGCTCAGTTTCACGAACTGTGAAATCATGACCTGAGCCAAAATCAATAGTTGATCACTTAATCAACTAAGCCACCCACGTGCCCCATGATGATTTTCTTATTAACACTTTGTTTTCTCTAGCTTACTTTATATAATACATAGAATATACAAAATATGTGTTAATCAACTGTTTATGCTATCAGTAAAGCTTCTGGTCAACAGTAGGCTATTAGTAGTTAAATTTGAGGGGAGGCATAAGGTATATGTGAATTTCCCACTGCCCGGGAGGTCAGCACCCCGAACCTCTGTGTTAATCAAGAATCAACTGTACATTATTTCATTTTTCCTTCTTATAAACAAAATTTCAACTTTCATTTGATGTTTGGTTTTTAAAAAGAAAATCTGTGCCTCCTAGTTATATGCGTATTTTATATGTATATTTTAAAATCGTTTCTAGGGTAATTGTGCAAGCTTCTTTCTGTTTGTTTAACCTGCCACTAGCTGACATGGTGGATGCAGATTTACTGAAGTTCAATCGGCAGTAAGTACATTTATTCAAATATCAGCCGTAACAATATCACATGGAGGCAGGACCTGTAAGAGTCTGCCTTTTATATTTCCACTACAAATCATCTATCTAAGAGATGATCATAAGAGCATCACTGGGAATTAGAGAGCAGAACATAATAGGATATTCATAATTGTTTGCCCTGGGCAACTTTTCCCTGTTTCTGAAAGGGCATCATAATTTTTTATACGGCAGGTTCATACAGCCAATGCTATGACAGGATTAGATCTCTAAAACCAAAGTGAAATCTCAGATAGCTTTATGTTCTACGTATTGCAGTACGCCTTATTACACTGGATGTCGAAGGCAAAATGACCTTTTCTCTGTGACATTGCAAGAATTAAAATTAATGATTAAAAATCTTATCTATTTTTTTACTTGAAAAAGTATAAGGGGCTGCTGATGAGAGGTTTTGTTCTTTGGTGTGGTTATAAGCTTTTTACATCAGCTATAAAATTCACTTGATTGGTAAATGTTTTCTTATCTGTGCCCTGTTTTACAGATTAGAGAGGAATACCCGTGTTATTTTAACACAGGTATGTCCTTTTTTAAAATATTTATTTTGAGAGAGAGAGAGAGAGAGTGCATGTATGTGCATGTGTGCAGATGTGCAAACGTGGGAGAGGTAGAGAAAGAGGGAGAGAGAGAATCCCAAGTAGGCTTCAGGCTCATTGCAGAGCCCAATGCGGGGCTTGATCTCACAACCAAGAGATCACGACCTGAGCTGATCTCAAGAGTCTGATGCTTAACCAACTGAGCCACCCAGGTGCCCCACAGGTACATTCTTTATTAGCTCTGTAGAAACACTTAGACTACATGGCCTCTTTTTTTTTTTTTAATGAAATCTATACTGCAAAAAGCCTTGCCAATCAAACTGCTTGATGTCTTCTTTATATAATTCCTCTTCTGTTTCAGGGTTTTGTTGCTAAGTTATGTTTGAAGGATAAGCAAGATGATGAGCTCCTTACAGTGCAGGACCGTTCTCCTTGTGTGTCTCTAGTGTCTAGAAAAGTGACTGGCGCAAACCACTCTTTTTAATTGAGTAATTTAAGGGGTGCCTGGGTGGCTCAGTTGGTTAAGTGTCTAACTTCGGTTCAGGTCACGATCTCACGGTTTGAATTTGAGCCCCCAGTTGGGCTCTGTGCTGACAGCTCAGAGTTTGTTGCCTGGAGCCTCCTTTGGATTCTCTCTTCCTCTCTCTCTGCCCCTCCCCGACTCATGCTCTGTCTCTGTCTCTCTCTGTCTCTCTCTGTCTCTCAAAAATAAACATTAAAAAAATGAATGAGTAATTTAAAAAGAAGAGGGGTGCCTGGCTGGCTCACTTGGTTGGCCATCTGACTTTGGCTCAGGTCACGATCTCACAGCTCATGAGTTTGAGCCCCGCGTCAGGCTCTGTGATGACAGCTCAGAGCCTGGAGCCTGCCTCGGATTCTGTGTCTCCCTCTCTCTCTCTCCCCCTCCTCCGCTCATGCTCTGTCTCTCTGTCTAAACATTTAAAAAAAAAATTTTTTTTTTAAAGAAGAAGCCTCGGGGCGCCTGGGTGGCGCAGTCGGTTAAGCGTCCGACTTCAGCCAGGTCACGATCTCGCGGTCCGTGAGTTCGAGCCCCGCGTCAGGCTCTGGGCTGATGGCTCAGAGCCTGGAGCCTGTTTGCGATTCTGTGTCTCCCTCTCTCTCTGCCCCTCCCCCATTCATGCTCTGTCTCTCTCTGTCCCAAAAATAAATAAACGTTGAAAAAAAAAATTTAAAGAAGAAACCTCAGTAAACATCTTACAACTCTCAAATTCTTTTTGAATGAAACTGGATACAAGTAAATAAAATGTCTCAAATAGTCAGAAAGGAAAAGGCACTAACATTTACCACATTCCAAGGTGTGCAAAATTATATGGCTTTTGCTCGTGCAGGTCTCACACCAGCCTTGTGTGGTAGATACGGTAGATACTACTCACTCCATAAATATGTGTTGCTTGCCTGCTAATGTGTCAGGCACTGTGGTAAATACTGGAGATATGATATAGGAGGCCTTGTAACAGAGTCCCTCTAAAACATACTTTTCTCTTTTTTTTTTTAATTTTTAATTTTTTAAGTAATCTCTATACCCAACGTGGGGCTCAGACTCACAACCCTGAGGTCAAGAGTCACATGTTCCACAGACTGAGCCTGCCAGGCTCTCCTAAAACATACTCTCTTATGCATATGGCATGCTGTATGCTCCTGACCAGTGGCTACCCCGGGGGATACCTGTGCCTCTCTGCTGGCATAAGTTGTACCCTTACCAGGAGTTAGTACTTTTTATTTCAGATCTGTTAATGTCAGCTGCAATGGTTATTTTAATGACAACATTTACAGGGCACCTGGGTGGCTCAGTTGGGCTCTACACTGGCATGGAGCCCGGTCGGGATTCTGTCTCTCTCTCTACCCCTCCCCAACTCGTGCTGTCTCTGTCTCTCTCTAAACAAATAAACAAACTTAAAAAAAGTACTTAGGAACTGTAAGGGTGAGATGAAAGTTGTTTCTGTGAAAACTAAGTTGAATGCTTTATAAAGATCTGACAAAGGAAAGGTATAAAAAAATATTATCAGATCTGATGCAATGAGAACTATAAATGTTTTGGGGGAAATTCATAAAAGCCTAAAGCTATTGTGTACTCAGATTGCCTTATAAATAACTGTAGTTCTCTCTATAACTGACAGTAGAAACTGTAGATCATGTAATATGGATACTGTCCTCGCGAGAATGATGGCATAGCACTTCCACCCATGGGCCCATACTCAAAGGAAAAGCCCAAAGGAAAGATTGATGAACGAGTACATTTCACTTAAAACAGAATGGTTAATGTCTCTTCTTCTAAAAAGGATTGTTTTGGGGGCACCTGGGTGGCTCAGTCAGTTGAGCGCCTGACTCTTGATTTTGGCTCAGGTTATGGTCCCAGGGTCATGGTATCAAACCCCACATTGGGCTCCACACTGAGTGTGGAGTCTGCTTGGGATTCTCACTCTCCCTCTGCCCCTCTCCACCACGCACACGTGCTGTCTCTCTCTAAAAACTAAAAAAAATAATAATAAAAAATAAATAAAAAGGATTGTTCTGTTCTAGCCAACTGTCCTCCAGATCATGTCAGATAAGAACTTAATACAATGAGCCAAAATAGATGTAGCCTTCACCCTTTGTGGCAGTGACAGCCTAGTGGGGGAGACAGACAGCAATTGTATTATAGTATTATATCATACAATCAGAAGTACCCTCATTTTCAGGAAACTAAGACTCTTGAGGGGTCAGCTTGCCCAAGGTAATAAAACCAGCAGATTAAAGAACTAGAAGTGAAACCCAAGTTCTTCCTGTCAAATCAGACTTCCTCCAGTTCTCTGGCCTCATCTTTCTTCCTTGTCTTTTTTTCTTTCTCCTCCTCTCCATTTTCTTGCTTTTTCTTCTCTTTCTCCTCCTTGGAGAGGTTTCCACCGATAGTTGAAATATGACAAGATTTCACTTTATTCAGTCAATGCACTGGATTTTTAGGTTTATTTTATATGACATAACTTAGTTATCAAAAATGATATGGCAGGATTCTCACTTAGAGCTCATTTGAGTAATCCTTAATGAAATCTGGGCTGAGAAACTTAGGTGTGAATCCCAGTTCTACTACTTACTAGCTGTGTGACTGTGGACAAGTTAATCTATTCTCCCATCTCTAAAACAGGAGTGACAATGTCTTTTCTCCTAGGATTGTTGTGGAGTTTACAGGTTTGCATTTTTTTTTAAGTAGGCGCCATGCCCAATGTGGGGCTTAAACTCAGGACTCTGAGCTCAAGAGTCACGTGCTCTACCAACAGAGCCAGCCAGGTGCCGCTATGGTGGGATTTAAATGACTTACCACAGGGGCGCCTGGGTGTCTCAGTCAGTTAAATGTCCAACTCTTGATTCCAAATCAGGTCACGATCTCATGGTTCACAGGTTCAAACCCTGTGTCGGTCTCTGCACTGTCATGACAGTGCAGAGCCTGCTTGGGATTCTTTCTCTCTCCCTCTTTCTCTGCCCTCCCCAACTCGAGCTCTCTCTCTCTCTCTTTCAAAATAAATAAATAAACTTTAAAAATTAAGAAAAAATAATAGCACAGGGCACATATAGCTCTCATTATTGAGCATGTAAGAGTCTAGCTGTGTCTCCTCTTTGATCCATTTCTTCACTGAAAGAGTTTGGTTCTTCTAAGTTTATAAACACTATGACTAAGAGGTTAATATTCTATAACTACTATATATTTCTATTGTCTAGTTACAGTCAAGGAGGACTTAACTGACAAAAAGTTCCTTGATTTCTGTGTGATACAGACCCATGCTATCTTTGTCTGTTTCAGGTCACTCCTTTCCTCAATGGTTTTTGGCACCAATGCTTTGTTTACCAAACCTGCTCAGTCTTTAGCTCCCATGATGATACTCTCTAAGCTAAAACAGTATGGATATGGAAACGCAGATAAAAGGTAGAGTAAAAATGCCTTTGAAATAATGTAAAGGAAATATTAAAGCAAACTCAGCCTTTTATATTGATTACTAGGCAATTATCTTGGACTTTGGATATTATTAGTTATTAATTCATAGATTTTGAGTAAGCTATAGTAGAGAGTATTAATATCAAAGGCATTTGCATAGGAGTATCTTTAAGGGTGTTCTTTAAATTATACTACAAATATCTATATAATCCACACTAAGCTACATATTGATTGCTTTTATCTAAGTCATTCATTCATTTATTATTTCATTGCACAAATGTTTCTGAGGGCCTGCCAGGCTTAAAGGTGCTGGGGTCTGGGCATCTGAGTGGCTCAGTCAGTTGAGTGTCCAACTCTTGATTTCTGCTCAGGTCATAATCCCATGGTTGTGGGATTGAGCCCAGCATTGGGCTCTGTGCTGAGCTTGGATCCTGCTTAAGATTCTCCCCTCCCCTCTCCTCTCCTCTCTCCTCTCCATTCCTCTCCTCTCTTCTCCTCCTCTCCCCTCCCCACCCCTTGCCTGCCCCCCCTTCATAAACTACAAAAAAAAAAAAAACCAGGGTGCTGCAGATACAAGATGAATAAGGAGCCTCTAAGGAGCCCCACAGATTGTAAAACACTGTGATAAGGGCTCTACTGGAAGCATAAAATGGGGCACTGTGGTAATACAGATAAGAAATTCCTACTTTGTTTGGTCTGCCTGGGGCAGGGGGCACCTCAGAGAAAAGGGGGTTCCTGAGCTGAGTTTTGGATGCTAAGTTGGATTTCTCCTCCTGAACATTAAAGAACATCATTCCAGGCAGATAAAACAGCATGGCAAATGTCTAGACGCATGAGAGCACTCTTAATAAGCTATTCATTTATTCACTCAACAAACGTCGTTGAGAGTCTACCATCTTCTAGGTTCTGTGATAGGGCAGCAAACAGCAGGGAACAAAACAACAGAAATCTCTTCCCTCCTAGAACTTAAGTTCTAAGTGGGAGGCAGGTAGACAAAAAATTAAATAAAATACATATTATATTAGTTGGCAATAGGTTCTTTGGTGAAAAATGAAAGGTGAATGAGAAGAGTTGGGGAAAGCTGCATTTTTAATTAGTGTGATGGGCAAGGCCCCAGGAGGTGACATTTGAATAAATGCAGGGAGGTGGGAGGGCACCATGGCAGCTCTCTGGGGCAAGAGTGGTCCTGGCAGAAAACACAGCAAGTGCAAAAGAATGGAGAGGTACCATGCCTGGCTTTCTAGATCTCACAAGGAAGCTGGTGTGGCTGGAGCAGAGTAAGTGAGAGGAGGTCAGGTCTAGTAGGTCCTTAGAGCCCTGCTTTGTTACTTTGGTTTCACTATGACATTTCTGGTGGTGGTGAGGCAGTGGAGGATTGATTTATTTTTTATTTATTTGCTTTATTTTTTAAAGAAGTTTTAGGATCACAAGAAAATTGAACAGGAAGTACAGAGTTCCTGTATATTCTCTGCCCTCCACTAGGTACAGCCTTCCCTATATCAACAGAGTGTTACACTGGTTATAATCAACGAACCTACATAGATACATCATTATTACCCAAAGTCCATAATTTACATTAGGGTTTGCTCTTGGTGTTGTACATTCTGTGGGTTTGGATGAACATGTAATGACATGTATCCACCATTACAGTATCATAAAGAATAGATTTGCTGCCCTAAAAATCCTCTGTGCTCTACCTTTTCATCCTACTCTCTCCCCTAACCCCAACAACCTGTGATCTTTTTACTGTCTCCATGATTTGCCTTTCTCAGAATGTCAGATAGTTGGAATCATATAGTATGTAGCCTTTTCAGATAGATTAAATTTTAGTAATATGCATTTAGGTTTCCTCCATGTTTTTTCTTGGCTTAGCACTGATTCCATTGTCTGGATGTACACCTCATTTATCTATTCACTTACTGAAAGACATATTGGTTGCTTCCAAGTTTTGGCAATTATGAATAGAGCTGTTATAAACACCCATATGCAGCTTTTTGTGTGTATATAAACTTTCGAATCCTTTGGGTAAATACCAAGGAGCACAATTGCTGAATTGTGTGATAAGAGTATGTTTAGTGTTGTAAGAAACAGCCAAACTGTTTTTGAAAGAGGCTGTACCATTTTGAATTCCCATCAGCAAAGAAATAAAGAGTTCTTGGGGCGCCTGGGTGGCGCAGTCGGTTAAGTGTCCGACTTCAGCCAGGTCACGATCTCGCGGTCCGTGAGTTCGAGCCCCACGTCAGGCTCTGGGCTGATGGCTCAGAGCCTGGAGCCTGTTTCCGATTCTGTGTCTCCCTCTCTCTCGGCCCCTCCCCCGTTCATGCTCTGTCTCTCTCTGTCCCAAAAATAAATAAACGTTGAAAAAAAAAGTTTTTTTAAAGAAATAAAGAGTTCTTGTTGCTCCACATCCTTATCAGCATTTGGTATTGTCAGTGTTTTAGACTTTAGCCATTTTAACAGGTGTGTATCTCATTTTAATTTGCAGTTTCCTGGGGCGCCTGGGTGGCGCAGTCGGTTAAGCGTCCGACTTCAGCCAGGTCACGATCTCGCGGTCCGGGAGTTCAAGCCCCGCGATGGGCTCTGGGCTGATGGCTCAGAGCCTGGAGCCTGTTTCCGATTCTGTGTCTCCCTCTCTCTCTGCCCCTCCCCCGTTCATGCTCTGTCTCTCTCTGTCCCAAAAATAAATAAACGTTGAAAAAAAAATTTTAATTTGCAGTTTCCTAATGACTTATGATGTGGAACGTGTTTTCATATCCTCATTTGCCATTTGCATGTCTTTGGTGAGGTGTCTGTTCAGGTCTTTTGCCCATTTTTTTAATCAGGCTGTTCATTTTCTTATTTTTCTGAGTTTTAGGATTTCTTTTTTTTTTCTTTTTACATTTATTTATTTTTGAGAGATACAGAGCACAAGTAGGGGAGGAGCAGAGAGAGAGAGAAAGAGACACAGAATCCGAAGCAGGCTCCAGGCTCCAAGCTGTCAGCACAGAGCCCGACATGGGGCTCAAACTCACGAACCGTGAGAGCATGACCTAGCTGAAGTTGCATGCTTAACCGACGGAACCACCCAGGCGCCTCTAGTTTTAGTATTTCTTTGCATATTATGGATAACAATCCTTTATCAGATATGCCTTTTGCAAATATTTTCTCTCAGTCTGTGGCCTCCCTTCTCATTCTCTTGACAATGTCTTTGGCAGAGCAGAAGTTTTTAATTTTAATGAAGTCCAATTTATCAATTACTTCTTTCATAGGTTTTGCCTTTTATGTTGTATCTGAAAAGTCATCACTATACCCAAATCACCCAGATTTTCTCCTGTGTTATCTTCTAGGAATTGTATAGTTCTGCACTTTACATTTAGGTCTGTGATCTGTTGTGAGTTAATTTTTATAAAGGTGCAAGGTCTAGATTCATTTTACCCAGGTAGATATCCAGTTGTTCCAGCCATTTGTTGAAAAGACTACTTTTTTCTGTATTGTATTACCTTTGCACCTTTGTCAAAGATCAGTTGATTATATTTATGTGGATCTATTTCTGGCCTCTCTGTTGCATTGCATTGATCTATTTTTTATTTTGCCAATACCATACTATCTTGATTGTTGTAGCTTTATAGGAAGTCTTAATGTCAGGTTATGTAGGCCCACTGACTTATATGGAAAGGCTATTGCCTTTTGGAATTTTGGAATCGGTTTGTTGATAACCACAAAATAACCTTCTGGGATTTTGATTGGCATTGAGTTAAATCTATAGATCAAGTTAGGAAAAACTGACATTTTGACAATATTGAGTCTTCTTATCCATGAACATGGAATATTTTCCCATTTCTTTAGTTAATTTTCTATTTTTCATCAGATTTTTGTAGTTTTCTTCATAGAGATATTTTACATATTTTGTTATATTTATACTTAAATTCTTCATTTTTTATTGTTTGTTTATTTCAGAGAGAGAGAGAGAGCACGCGTGTGAGTGTGAGCAGGGGAGAGGCAGAAGGAGAGAGGGAGAGAATCTTTTTATTTTTTTAAATGTTTTTATTTATTTATTTTTGAGACAGAGAGAGACAGAGTATGAGCAGGGGAGGGGCAGAGAGAGAGGGAGACACAGAATCCGAAGCAGGCTCCAGGCTCTGAGCTGTCAGCACAGAGCCCTATGCGGGGCTCGAACTCACAGACCACGAGATCGTGACCGGAGCTGAAGCCGGACGCCCAACTGACTGAGCCACCCAGGAGCCCCAAGGGGGAGAGAATCTTAAGCAGGCTTCATGTCTAGTATGGAGCCCGACGTGAGGCTTGATCTCACGAACCGTGAGATTATAACCTAAGCTGAAATCAAGAGTCATGCACTTAACTGAACGACTCAGAGCCCCTAAAGTCTTTAATTTTTAGGATGCTAATGTAAATAGTGTTATGTTTTTATTTCCAATTTCCACTTGTTTATCAAGGAAACAGTTGACTTTTGGGAAAGCAATTGACTTTTGTATATTAATCTTATATCCTGCAACCTGGCTATAATTGCTTATTAGTTCCAGGAAGTTTTTGTTGTTGTTGATTCTTTTGGATTTTCTACTCTACATAGCCAAGGATTTTATTTTACTTTATTTTTGAAACATATTTTTTATTTTTTTATTAAAATCTTTTTAATGTTTACTTATTATTTGAGAGAGAGAGAGAGCGTGCGCCTGCACGTGCACAAGTCAGGGAGGGGATGAGAGAAGGAAACACAGAATCTGAAGCAGGCTTCAGGCTTCAAGCTGTTAGCACAGAGCCCAACGTGGGGCTCCAACTCACAAACTGTGAGATCATGACCTGAGCCAAATTTGGAGGCTTAACCGACTGAGCCCCAAAACATATTTTTTAAAGTTTATTTATTTATTTTGAGAGAGAGAGACTGTGTGCACATGTGTGCATGTGTGCAAGTGAGGGAGGGGCAGACAGAGAGAGATAGAGATAAAATCCCAAGCAGACTTCGTGCTGTCAGTGCAGAGCCTGATTCGGGGCTCGATGCCATCACCACTAGATCATGCGTGACCTGAGCCCAAATCAAGAGTTGGATGCTCAACTGACAGAGCCACCCAGGGACCCCCAAGGATTTTTTTTAATGTTTACTTATTTTTTTAAGAGAGAGAGAGAGAGCAAGCCAAGGAGGGTCAGAGAGAGAAGGAGAGAGAAATCCAAAGCAGGCTCTGCACTGTCAGTGCACAGCCCAAGGTGGAGCTGAAAGTCACGAACTGTGAGATCATGACCTGAACCAAAACCAAGAGTCAGATGCTTAACTGACTGAGCCACCCAGGCATCCATAGGATTTATTTTTTAAAGTTTTTCTTATAGGGGCGTCTGGGTGCCTCAGTCAGTTGAATGTCCGACTTTGGCTCAGGACATGATCTCACGGTTCATGAGTTTAAACCCCACATTGGGCTCTGTGCTGACAGCTTGGAGCCTGGAGCCTGCTTCAGATTCTGTGTCTCCTTCTCTCTCTGTCCCTCCCCCACTCATGCTCTGCCTGTCTGTCTCTGTCTCTCTCAAAAATAAATAAACATTAAAAAAAAGTATTAAAGTTTTTCTTACACCCCCCCCCATTTTATTATGAACACTTTAATTTTCAAATATACAAAAAAAGTTGAAAAAGATGTATAGGGAAGATTCATATATTCACCAGCTAGATTCACTATTTATTTGTACCTATATTTGTTTTATCACGTATATTTTTTAAAAATTTTATTTATTTATTTTGAGAGAGAGAGAGCAAGGGAGGGGCAGAGAGAGAGGGAGAGAGAATCCCAAGCAAGGCTTTGTGCTGCCAGCACAGAGCCTAACATGGGGCTCAGTCCCCTGAACCATGATCCTGACCTAAGCTGAAATCAAGAGTCGGCCACTCAACCGACTCAGCCACTCAGGTGCCCCCTCACAACTTTTTATTATGAAAAATTTCAAACGCACAAAAAAGTTAAAAAAAAAAACATACAGAGAAAATCCATACACCCACTCCTTAGATTCAACAGTTGTTAACATTTTGTCGTATCTGCTTTATCTGTATCTATGTGCATGTGTGTGTTTTGTTCTCTATTTTAAGGTTAAGTTGCAGAGAGTGGCACTTCGTACATCTTATAATTTATATATCTCTTCTAGTTTAGTATATATCTCTTAGAAATAAAAGCATTCTGACTGGAGAGGTTTGATCTGAGTAACGACCTAAACAGCATCCCTCTGGCTACTGTGTTGAAAATAGGCTGGATGGGGGAAAGGAGAAAGACATGGAAACCTGTATTCCGTAACATATGGTATGTCACGCTGATGGCAGCTGGAGGGAGGTGAGGCTGGAAAGGAAATCAGGGGCTGACTAAAGGATCTGTATGCTAGATTTAGATGTTCTTATCTTATACATCTGGGTTTCCCAAATATGATGACTTTTTTGTCTTTTGTTGTATGATTACTCTCTGTACTATTATTTGCTAAATATTTTTCTTTAATTATGAACATAAAAAAATCTTACATGCCTTAAACAAGTTAGACACAAAATAATTCATTTCATGGGTTTCATTCTTTGCTAACACAAAACACTTAACCATTAGAATAAAAAGAACAATTGTGTAACATCTGAAAATTGTCATATGTACTACCAGGAATACAGATGCTGTCCTTTGAGAAAGACTGCTATAGATAAAGGAAATCATTGGAAGTTTTTAAGCTGGGACAGACATAATCTGAATTTTGTTGAGAACATTCTGGCAGTTGTATAAAACAAGGATTCGAGAGGGACAAAAATGGTAACTTTGTTACTTGTTGCCTATTGTGTACCAAGTGCTTTGGATACAAAAGTAAATGAAACAGGTTGCTGCCACTAAGGAGCCTACAATCCAGTCAAGAAGACATGAGGATAATTTCAGCACAGAGTGGTAGTTACTATAGTTAGAAGTATATACAAGATATAATGGTGACTAAAAGGTGGGTATGATCGACACTGCCTTGGAAACCAAGTCCAGGAAGGTAGCACAGAGGAAAAGCTGCTTCAGCTGGGTTTCAACGGAGGTGTTAATAGTGTAAACAGAGATTGGAGGTAGCGAGGGAAGAGTAATGGTACGTGCAAAGCACGGACATGTAAAATGACAGAGTATTCGTTCAAGAAACATTTACCAAACACTATAAATCAGGTTCTATATAAGCCCTAAAGCACAAAAAGACGAAAGATGAAGCCCCCTCCCTGAATAAGCTCAACGTCAATTACAGTGAAAATCACAAGGCTACGTGTTAGGTATTATTGATTGATGTAAGTATGCTGTGTGAGTACACCTAGCATGCAATTCAGACTGGGTAGCAAAGAAGCGATCTCTCAGATGAATTTTGACAATGTAAAAGGAGTCTGCAAGTACAGAGAGGCGTGAGATCATGTGACATGGCTGGAGGAACCGCAGAGTTTAGAAAGGCTTGAGAAGTGTGGATTTGATCTTAAAAGGAATGGAATATTATTATTATTAAGCCAAGGAGTCATAATATCAGATTTGCTTTTGAAAACATCACCCTGAAGTGTACATAATGGTTCGAAGGGAGGTTAGCAGAATTGCAAAGAACAGTTTGAAGGCCGATGAACTGCTTTTATATGAGAAATGCTGGTGTGGGCCTGGACTAAAGCAATGTAACATGGAAGGCAAGGAAGTGATTGACATGAAAGGGATTGAGGAATTAGAATCAACAGCACTTGGTGACACTTGTTATAGAGGCATGACTCACAACTGGGTGACTGTGTGTTGAGAAATGAGTTGAGTATACACAGGAATTGAATGTGGACTGTTCTGGATGGCATTTCTTCTATAGAATTTGAAGGAACTCTCTCTTAATCTCAGCTTCTACATCTACTAAGTGAATGTTTTCCACCTGCACTGGGGAAGTTGCTTGAAATCCAGGTTAACATCAAAAGTCTCAAGCTTTTTTGTGGAAGAAAACCATGGTGGTTGAAAGGGAAGAGGAACAGAATCTGGGGTAGAAAGAACTCAAAGTTCATTTGTTGATAGATGTAAGAGCAATGCAGGAAGAAGGGGTGCATTTAACCTGTCTCTAAATTTTCCTTGAGAATAGAGGCCCTAAAGTAATGTTCCTCAACCTTGTTGAACATTAGAATCACTTCGGGCTTGAAAAAGTTCTGATGTCCAGCCCATACCCTAGACCTGTTAAATCGGAATCTCTGGGGGTGAGGTCCAGGCATCAGTATTATTTATTTATTTATTTATTTATTTATTTATTTATTAAATTTTAAAAAATGTTTATTTTTGAGAGAGAGGGAGACACAGAATCTGAAGCAGGCTGCAGGCTCTGAGCTGTTAGCACAGAGCCCGAAATGGGGCTTGAACTCACCATCCATGAGATCGTGACCTGAGCCGAAGTGGGACACTTAACTGACTGAGCCACCCAGGTGCCCCCATCAGTATTTTTTAAAGGTCACTAGCTTATTCTATTGGGCAGCCAATGTGGAGAACCTAGAGATTTACTTCCTTGGAAACAGAGGCTCTAGAGACCAATTCTTGTCGATTTGGGCATAGATACATTGACAATCAGACTCGCTGGCAAACTAGTCTCATGGTCCAGTAAGCATTTTTAGAGGTATAAACTTATTTAGGGCACTTAAAGATCATTTATCTTTGTGTGGTAACTTAACATTTGGCATCTGGTGGCCTTACGCAGCTAATGCTAATCTGAAAGTGTCTGACTGAAGTCCAGAGGCCAACTGCACACTGAACAGGATATGGTTAGGTGATCAGACAGTGCTTGGAGATTCACATAGGATGAATTTAGCAAATGTCTATTTGAAATAAATTTCATGCTTGTAAGGGAGTCTTCTAATACCTGATTAATATTTTACTGTTACAGTATGCAGAACTGTATGGTTCAAGGGTATTATTCTTGCCCCTGCCATTTTTGAAAGATGGTCTGTGATTTCTTGATATAGTTAGAGAAATGTTGGTTCTAAGGGGCATGTTATTTCATCAAGTTTGATAGATCTATTTTCTTCTTATTGACCTACTCAGTAGCCTGTAAGTATAATGATCAGTTTATTGTTAATGGAGATTCATAAATGGGGTACTTGGGCAAAAAAAACCAATGTGTAATATCTCCTAATTATAGGGTATAAGGTACTTCATGTGATAATATTAGAAACTGATTCTCTTATTTTATGCATGTAGCTTCTATTAAAAGTGCAACGAAGTCCACACTTTTCACAAAAAAGTGACAATGAAATTATAGTATATTATAGAAAACAACGGCTATTCCTTCTATTTGGACAGTTAAGCATGCTTTGCATTCTTTTGTCTGCAAACATTTGTGGAGTATCTACTAGGTGTTAGCACTGAGCTGGGACCTGAGATACAGAGTTGTAAGGCATGATGCTTTCTGCCCTTGGGAACTCACATGGCATTAGTGCAGGAGGCAGACCAGAAGGTGTGGTACAACGAGTTAAGTCCAAGGTTGAGATAAGCCCAGAGTGCGAGAGGAACACCAGCTGGGCGCTCGGCTGCTTATTACAGGACACGGAGCACAGCACTGACTCCGTGTGGTAGCACTGTCTTACAGCCCTGGCCCAATTCTTGCTGCTTGAGAAGACATTCTGGAATGGAAAGATGCATTTCCCCAGTAGTCCGAATCTGCCAGTTTATTTGTTGAGTTACACTGGCATCTGTGGATACTCTGCCAGAAACCAAAACAAAATCCATTACTTAAAAAATAGTCTTCTAGATCACTCTGCTACATAGCCATATGTTGAAAAATTGTTTTAAATTTATGTTTATTTGTTTTTGAGAGAGAGAGAGAGAGAGAGAGAGAGAGACAGAGTGCAAGTGGGGAAGGGGCAGAGACAGAGAGGGAGACACAGAACCTGAAGCAGGCTCCAGGTTGCTGACAGCACAGAACCAGACGCAGGGCTTGAACTCAGGACCACAAGATCATGACCTGAGCTGCAGTCCGATGCCTAAATGACTGAGCCACCCAGGTGCCCCTAACCAAGTATGTTTTTAAATACTGTAAGTGCAGCTTTCCCTTTGCTTCTCTTTTGTCTGAAGGCCTCATAATACTTCAAAAATTACACTTACAACAGAAGTTTAGAAAGTGGTTTTTCTCTCAATGACATAGTAAACAATACTGTCTTAAACTCCAGCAAAGGAGCAGATCGGAAAATGAATTGCTTCAGAGTGAATAAAAAGTAACCTCAAGGCTTTGTCTTTTAAACAATGAAAATATTCTTAGTGTTTAATTTTACGTAGCTAATCATTAAAATCAGTTTTAAAGCTGTTTTTGGAAAACAAGTGCTTTCTGTAGTGATTTACTACAGCAACAGCCTGGAAATTTCCAGGCAAGGACTCTCTTCTGCTTGTTTAATGAATTCTGTTTCACATTAGGACAAAATTGGTGGGTTTATTCAGTATTAAATATTAGGTTACCTAGACTAGAAATGAGCTAGTCTTATGTATTATACTTGGTGCTGGTGGATTTTGTTCTTTCAAGCTGTCAATTCAATAAGCATGCTGTTGATTCTGAAATACTTATTGTAAATTCCTTGATTAACGTCTTTTTCTAAAGTTTTATTTATTTATTCTGAGCGAGGGGAGGGGCAGAGAGAGAGGGAAAGAGACAGAATCCCAAGCAGGCCCTGCACTGTGAGTGTAGAGCCCGATGAGGGGCTTGAACTCATAAACCTTGAGATCATGACCTGAGCCAAAGTTGAACGCTTAACTGACTGAGCCACTGAGGCGCCCCTTTTTGATTAATGTTTTTACATATTCTTGACCTAGTAAGCCACTGAAGCATAGTGCCTTGAATAGGAAACACAAACAACCATTTCTCTGAAAAGTGCATATAGCTTTCTATAATGATCCCTGGAAGAGCAAGAAACAGTAGTTAGGACACTCCATGTATTCAGAGCCTCAAACTGTAAGATAGGACTTCCCCTCCCACATCACTGGGAAGATAAGATTAAAAACGTATAGGGGCGCCTAGGTGGCTCAGTCGGTTGAGCGTCTGACTTCGGCTCAGGTCATGGTCTCACGGCTTGTGAGGTCAAGCCCCACGACAGGCTCTGTGCTGACAGCTCGGAGCCTGGAGCCTGCTTCTGCTTCTGCTTCTGTGTCTCCCTCCCTCTCTGCTCCTCCCCTGCTCACATGCTCTCTCTCAAAAATAAATAAAGATTAAAAAAAAAATTTTTTTTAATGTATACAAAATAGGGGTTGCCTGGGTGGCTCAGTTGGTTAAGTGTCCAACTTCAGCTCAGGTTGTGATCTCACAGTTTGTGGGTTTGAGCCCCACGTCACTCTCTGTGCTGACAGCTCAGAGTCTGGAACCTGCTTCGATTCTGTGTCTCCCTCTCTCTCTGCCCCTTCCCCTGCTCACTCTCCATCTCTCTCTCTCCAAAAATAAACATTAAAAAATTTTTAAATGTATATAAAATATTATAGCTGCAAAGAAGTGTGTACATATAAGCATATACATTTGTTGAGATTGCTAGAATTTGGGACAATCACTTTTTAACAATGTTCCATGCTAAGTCCATTTGCCAAGTATCATGAACATGAGCACTTGTAACATTCTAAATGAAGAGCATTTGGCCCAAAAGATTATGATTTTAGCTAAATCAGTTTCCTAATGATGTGTCCGAAATGGGGCTGTGATGGGAGATTTTGTTGAGGAAACTCTATCCACAAGTTCACAGGACCATGATAATATATATCCTGTGTTTTACCACCACAGAATTATCAACGATTTTGATTTCTTTCCCATTGCCTGCTTCTTTTCCTCTGTATATGAGTTATAATGTTGCCATTTGCAACAATATGGGTGGAACTAGAATGTATTATGCTAAGGGACATAAGTCAGTCAGAGAAAGACAAATACCATACGATTTCATTCATATGTGGAATTTAAAAAACAAAGCAGATGAACATAGGGGAAGGGAATGAAAAATAAAATAAGATAAAAACAGAGAAGGATGCAAAACATAAAAGACTTAAATATAGTGAACAACCTGAGGGTTGCTGTACGAGAACTGGGGGGATGGGCTAAATGGGTGATGGGTATTAAGGCACTTGTGATGAGCACTGGGTTTTATATGTAAGTGATGAATCACTGGATTCTAATCCTGAAATAACACTATACTATATGTTAACTAACTTGAATTTAAGTTAAAAAAAAAAAAAGTTATGTTCCATTGCAAAGGGACCACCTGAGGACAAGATTATGTCCAAAAGAGGAGATAATCAACTTCAGGGTTTTTTTGTTTGTTTGTTTTTTGTTTCTTGTTTTTTTCCAATAAATATTATACTGCTTTTTCCTAGTCTTTTTTTTTTAATGTTTATTTATTTTTGAGAAAGAGAGAGGGTGGAGGCATGCATGCAAGCGGGGGGAGAAGCAGAGAGAGGGGACAGAGGATCTGAAGTGGGCTCTGCACTGACAGCACTGAGCCCGAAGTGGGGCTCAAACTCATGAACTGTGAGATCATGATGTGAGCCGAAGTCAGATGCTCAACCAACTGAGCCACCCAGGTGCCCCTCTAGTTAGTCTTTATAGGTGGAAACATTAACAATAACCCCCGGTGCCTGGGGGCTCAGTCGGTTAAGCATCTGGCTCTTGGTTTCAGCTCAGGTCATGATCTCATGGTTCTTGAGTTCAAGCCCCATGTTGGGCTCTATGCTGACAGTGGAGAGCCTGCTTGGGATTCTCTATCTCTTCCTCTGTCCCTGCCCCTCCCCCTCTCTCTCAAAATAAAAAATAAACTTAAAAATAAAAACCCAAAAAACAATAGCCCCAACCTCTGGCAAAGAAGTGTAGAGATTTAGACCCTTACCATTCCACACTGGCAATGTGATCGTATTAAGGTGTTAGTGTTCTTGACATTTGTTATAGGCCATTGTCTTTCATTCAGACCTTATGAATTCATTTCCACAGAAAGTGTATGACTTTATTCTTTAAAAATGTTTTTTTCTTCTAAACTCATATTATAAATTCCATTTTCTCCTGGAGAGATTTTTAGTTCAGATTGAGATAAGAAGCCCAGCTCCAAGCTGTGGAACTTTGGGAAATTTTGTTTTTAATTTTTTAAAGTTTATTTATTTATTTTGAGAAAGAGAGTGAGCAGGGGAGGTGCAGAGAGAGAGAATTCCAAGCAAGCTCCATGCTGATAGCACGGAGCCCGATGAGGGCTTGAATTCATGAACCGTGGGATCATGACCTGAGCTGAAAGCAAGAGTTGGGTGCTTAATTGGCTGAGCCACCCAGGCACCCCGAACTTTGGGCAATTTAATTAACCTAGGTAAGCCTTAGTATCTTCAGGGTTATTGTGAAAATTTGTAGCAGTGACAAAAAAGTGTCAAACAGGACCAGGCACATATAAGCCTGCTATACGTGAGATGCCATCATTATTCTTACAAGGGTCTCATCAGGCTGACCCTAGAAAGGAGAAGTTCCCTTTCTAGAGGTAGCAAAGAGGGACTCAAAATTTGAGGGACTCAAATTTTGCCATCCCTAATTCAAAAGTATCTGTACTGGCACAAAACAATAATATTGTTTAGCAGGTGTAAGCTAAGACAAGAAAATGAAGAAAAAGATACCAAAGAGCAATATTTTAGAATGTTATAACCTGCAGGTGGGTACTTCTTTTGAAAGCAGAACATTATGAGAGCATATGAGGTACAAAAATTTTTCCATAAGTAAGAGGTGCAATTGCTGTTATTATAAAGTAACATTAAAGATATTTTTTGCCTCCACTATAATATATATACATTTTGTTGATGGTAAGGATCGGTGTTGATTTACTCTATAGGGCAAGCACCTCAAACAGTAAGTGTGCAATAAATATGTATTAAGTGAACAAAACTATAAGCAAGGCTTAGGAATTATTTTTCTACCAGAGATTCATTAAAAAATGTAAAGGTTGGAATTGACATTCTGAAAGCATAAAAGCCTGACTGGTCAATAGATCCAATCACATCCAGGTAGAGTGAACATAATGTGAAAGAGGAAAAGAAATTCTCTAAATCCTGGGCATCTTTTCCAGATTAGAATGACATTTTAAGAGAAAGAGAAGAAATCTTAAGAAAGGAGCAGAAAGGCCAGAGAGACTTTTGAAGAGCATCAAATAATTCAATCAAGTGGTAGGGAAATGACCTTTGCTCTGGCCGCTGGAAACATTAACATGGTTGCAGCTTCAGTAATAACAATGTTCTTGCCTGCAAGACCTCGGTCTTAAACCACAACATGGTAGTTCTCAGCTTGCTTTACTCATCCTGTTCATCCCCCTGCCTTTCCTTGAACTTTCAGCCTAAGGCTCTCTCTCTGCAGTATTGTTGGCGTGCTCACAATTTGCCTCTGCAGATTACCACAGGTGTTCCCCATGCCCTCACTCACTGTGAAAAAAAGAGAAAAAGACAGTTCTGTCCTGGAGAGCGAATATCTCCCAGAGGGAACCCTTGGAAGCTGGAATCCAATTTCTTGATGTTTCCGAAACTGGAATCTGTTATAACTAGAAAATGCTGGAAGATAATAGGCTCCTGCTGCTAACCAAACACTCAGATAAGACGCACAGAAGAGCCTCGGCCAAGCAGAAACCAGTCTTTTCATAAAACACTGGGCTTCTGAGCACACATTGTACTAATTCCGTGACTAGCAGCTCACCGTCATGGCTCTGTGGTTCTTTTCCCCTTTAAAGGTCTTGATCAGGCCAATTCCTTTCTTCTTTGTGTTTGAGAAATGTGTGATTGAGGCTGCTTCACACTGGAACTTGGGTTTCCATTACCTCTTTGGCATCTCGTACCCATTGTCGGTCCAGTTCTCTCATCTGGTCTTGTGGTTCCAATCAGTGAACCAAGGCGGTGAGAGAAGCATCATGCTTGTGTGCACCTACGTCTTGTTCAAAAGTACCAACCATGACCTTGTCTTCCCATTCTTGAAATCTGTGCTCAGCTGTTTCAAACTTCCTGTGTCCTTGTTAGTAATGGCCAAATAGAAATCACTGAATCTTTCCCGATAATGGTTAGAGGTTGCCAATTTATGGTAATTTGGACATACGTGCCAATGGGAAAGGTACATTATTCAAGTCACTTTGGCTGTAAGTGACAGAAACCGAGTGCAGGCTAGCTTACATTAAAAAAAACCTTGCCAGCTCCTGTAACTGAAGTCAGGCAGAGGTGGATCTGGGTAGCTGAACAGGTGATGATAGGAACCTGTTTCTCTGACTTTCCTTCTGTATTGAGTCCAGTCTTTTACCACATGGCTGCAAGATAACTCCAAGCTTACTTGGGCCCAACAACCTAAGATCCTAAAGGAAACACTTAACATTTGTCCCATTAGCCCAGCAGAAGTCCCCCAGTGGACCTTGAAAAGCTTTATGAGTCACATGCCCATCCCTGAGTCAGTAGTTGTAGCCTGAGGTTGGAGTTCTCAGACTAGGTCTGGGCATGTACTTGATCTTGGGGTTGGGAGTTGGGCAGTCAGATAGGAAAGGAAGAGCAGGGAGGATTTTTCTTAAAGGAAAGAATGCAGGGAAGATACAACACCACATGCCCCCAAATGAGTTTTTTCCATAGATAGTTTGTGTGGAGCAGAAGTGACATCATGTATCAGTGGCACCCTTGGTGCCTCTGTTACTTCCAGAGGCTATAGTAGATATGTGTTGATGGCCCAGCCTGTGACCCAAGCCTCTGTGTCTCAGAGCCCAGAAACTAGCAGCACAAGAGCAATGGGCTGGGTAGGTCATTACCAATCACTTCTTGGACCAAGCAGGACCTGAGATGAAGGGTGGTCTTGTGGAGCACTGATCGGAAGGTGTGGCCATTCCTAACAAATGCAGTCCAGTCCAGAGCACCAAGGACATTCCCAGCTATGGCTTTTGGAGGAGGAGGTAGTGATAGTTGGAGGTTTTGCACATGATTCTAGGTGCAGGCCTTCTAGCTAATGCCTACTTACCCTTCAGATCTCAGCTCAAATACTGCTCCCCAGGGGAGCCTCCTCTGGACTCCACTTGCCAAGAGTAGGCCAGCCCCTCTGGCTATGTGCTGCCATCTAATACCTTGTGTTTTTCCATCACAGCACTTAATGGAGTGATCTTTTAAATAATTTTTTTAATATTTATTTTTGAGAGAGAGAGAGAAAGGGAGAGAGAGAGAGAGAGAGAGAGATGAAGCATGAGAGGGGAAGGGGCAGAGAGAGAAGGAGACACGGAATCCGAAGCAGGCTCCAGGCTCTGAGCTGTCAGCACAGAGCCCAACACGGGGCTCGAACTCAAGGACCTCAAGATCATGACCTGAGCCAAAGTCGGACGCTTAGCCGACCGAGCCACCCAGGCGCCCCCTTAATGCAGTGATCCTAGTCACCATATGTAAATCACTCTTATCTGTGATTGCTTGATTAAGATCTGCCTTCTGCACCAAGAGGTGAGCTCCTTGAGGGTGGGAACTCTGTCAGTTTTGCCTGCCATTGAATACCCAGTACTTGGTCCAGTGCCAACACATTTAATAATCACACAGTGCCTTTTTCTTTTTTAAGATGAATGAATGATACCTAGTTTCTGGGAATAGCAGCTGATTTTAGTATGAAAATGTAATAAACTGCCTCTTCTTCCTAAACTATCAGATATTTTTGATCTTTTCCATTAGTTCCTCACTTGGCTAAGGGGATGAGGTGATATTTTAGATAGCCTAGGTGACTAGAAAGAAGCTGAAGACTGGATAATCAGTCCCCAAATAATCAGGAGCCCTCTTTTAATGTATGTGATTTAAATGAAGGAAAAAAAAAAAAAAAGATCTACCAGGAGCATAATGAAGAACCACAGGGACCTGGGAGCTTAGTGTAAGTTCTTGGCAGAAAACCAGGACCTGCTACTCCTGAATATAACTATTAACTGTAGTTTCTTTCTGTAACCTCTAGTTGTGTTGAATGGAAGTAAGTTTAGTGATAAAAATGAATGCCAAATTCCCACCACTTTGTTTAAAACACGTTGGAGGGTGATTTCAAGACTGAAGCATCATGAGCGTGTATGTGTGCCTCACCTCCACCCTCTGTCTTCCCATGTACTGTTAATGATCCTTCAGGATAAGCTGTATGACTTCCCATCAGGCATTAGCATCACCCATTTACATGTCAGCCTCCTCTGGTATGGGCAACTGGAAGGTAGGGATTATTCAATTATTTGGGACAAAAATCCAGATTATTTGATAAACTTTCTATTACTTTTTGAAAGCAAAATTTTTCTGAAGCCTTTTGTTATATATCTTTGAATTAAGAAGAGATATCGCTAGAGAAGCTAATTATGTTTTAAATCTTTTTTTTTCCCTAGTACAATTTTCGATCTTCATGATGCTATGTTTAATTTGATTTGCCTGGTCCCCCTGGGCATTGCAGTAATTCAGATTCTGGTTTGGAGTCCATTCTCAATGAGGAACAAGACAGACTACACAGGGGCTCTTTAAGGCCAATGCTTGGCTAGCATGGGATTCAAACAAATCTTCAGTTGTTTATTCTTACAGAGATTACATTCTACCAGAAGGCAAAACTGTATTTTATAACCCCTAATTTGTTTAGAAAACAAAACAGATGAAACAAATACAACATGTTTTAGGGCGTTTTGACTACCGTAATAAACTAATAAGAAAGTTAAATATGAGTTCAGGCCTCTCTGTTGGCTGTTTCCAAGTGGTCTTGTGGCCTGGTCGCAACTGTTCTTCTTCACCCTTGAACTGCTATGTGATTTCCTTTAGTTTCCAGAGTCCGCCTGATTGTGCATGCCACTTTCCTTCATTTTTATTTTATTATTATTTTTTTAAGTAGGCATCATGCCCAGTGTGGAGCCCAAGGCGGGGACTTTACCTCATGACCCTAAGATCAAGATCTGAGCTGAGATCAAGAGTTAGATGCTTAACTGACTGGGCCGCCCAGTCTCCCCCTACTTCCTTTTATTTTAAGCCTCATACTGATGCTTCAACAGATTATATCAGTGAAGACATCTTTTTTTTTTTTTTTTTCCTTTTCGTTAAGTAATGCTGCATCACCATCATCTGTAGATTACCCTGTAACTGATAGTGGTCACATTTGGTAGATTCCAGGGCCAATATAAGAGAACCCATATAACCCAGATTTATGTGGCTGGCTTGGTCATAGAACTTTTGGTTATGAAGGAATAGGAATTCAACTTCAGTTGTCTTAAATAAAGAGAGGTTCCTTGTAAGGATACAGTAGGGAAATTCATAGGCATCGCGGACAGGGAATAAAATAGAGTTGAATCATACAAGGACTGGAGTGAGAAAGGCAGGGCCTGAGGTAGTTTTCTCTGCCTCTGACATCTTTATTTCATGGTTCTCTCTCTCTCAAACACACATACTCTCAACTGAGCACCAGACCTTTCAGATCAGTTGCTCATCTTCATCTAACTGACTCAGACTCTGTGTGCCTATTATATTCTCTCTCTCTTTTATTTATTATTTTTAATGTTTATTTGTGACAGAGAAAGAGAGACAGAGCATGAGCAGGGAAGGGGCAGAGAGACAGGGAGACACAGGATCTGAAGCAGGCTCCAAGCCCTGAGCTGTCAGTGCACAGCCCGACACGGAGCTTGAACCCATGAACTGTGAGATGGTGACCTGAGCCGAAGTGGGATGCTTAACCAACTGAGCCACCTAGGTGCCTCCCTCTCTCTCTCTTTTTAAAGTTTTATTTATTTATTTATTTATTTATAAGTAATTTCTATATCCAATGTGGGGCTCAAACTCACAACACTGAGATCAAGAGTTGCATACTCTTCTGACTGAGCCAGCCTGTTAGATTCTCCTACCCAAGAATGGTCATTGTTCAGCATGACACATTGTTTACACTGGTGAACTGAAAATACTTAACAACTGGCTCTCTGAAAAAAAAAATGTATGCATATATATGCATATATAACTTTATTATATATTTTACTGATAAAAAGGATGTATAGCATATGACTTAAAAATAATAATAATACCTACTCTTTATTGTAAATTTCATACACCTATAATGTCAGTGTGACTTGTTATTTCTTAAAAATTCCACTCATAAGGTTTTATAATTCATAGCAATAATCATGAAATCAAGACTACGAATAAATGCTTGATTAGTATTCAATTCAACAAAGAAGTCACTTATGTCATAGGCCAAGGAGTATAGTTACAATCTAAATGTTATTTTATATTTTTGTTTATAATAACCAGTAAGAAACAATAAAGACATACTTCAGAACTTTACTCAGTCATTAATGATGTGAGTAACTTCTCTGAATAACTGAATGATGATTTTCAATACTGGAAAGAATATGTCCTCAATTCCCTGTGTTTTCACAGTGTCACAGATATAGAGATGACAGTTTGGAGTTTCAGCTGCATGGTTAACATTTTCTTTATTACTTTCTTAAGTCTAGACCAGAGGTTGGCACACCTCTTTTGGCCTATGAACCAAATCCAACATGTGGTCTCTTTTTATACTGTCTGAGATCTAAGAATAATTTTTGTATTTTGAAAGGCTTGTCAAACAAATAATTGTTGTGTGACAGGAACTGTATGTGACTCAGGAGACAAAAATATTATCTGGCTCTTTATAGAAAAAGTTTGCCAACCCCTGGTCTAGACAATCAACAAAACAAAACAATACTATATACTGATTTCCATGGCATAAATACATCCACTATAGCTAATTTCAGGCTATAAATGTGATATTACTGAACACAGATTTAGGGGGAGAGATGATCAGTATCATGCCATTATAAAATTAAAAAACAAGACACATAATCGTAACACCATATGCACATATTGTATCACCATACAGATATGGCAGGTATTAATAACATTAAAAGCATAAATAACAGTAAAATGTAGCAACTAGAAAGTAATGTTTTGAGTACTTATCACTTTTGTTTTTAATATCATTTAATCATAAACTTAAGTATATTAATTTTTAACAATTTCTGTGTTTAAATTTTTTTCAGTGTGTATTTATTTTTGAGAGAGAGACAGTGTGTGAGTAGGGGAGGGGCAGAGAGAGAGGCAGACACAGAATCCGAAGCAGGCTCAGGCTCTGACCTGTCAGCACAGAGCCCAATGCGGGGCTCGAACCAAGAACCGTGAGATCATGACCTGAGCCAAAGTCGGACACTTAACTGACTGAGCCACCAACGCCCCCCCCCTTTTTATTTACTTTATTTTTTTAACAATTGCTGTGTTTAAAACCCAGCCTTTATTTATTTTTTTTTTTTTTAAACAAAAAAAAAAAATAAATAAAAAATAAAAACCCAGCCTGAGAAATTCCTGAAAAGTTGATAATGGCTTTTACCAGCTAGGATGAGCAGGCTCCAGCCTACCACGGGGTGTACATCATAATAGTACTCAATGGGTTGCCACTTGGTCTGTTGGTGGGTATGTTCAGTAAGAATTGGAAGCAGTGTAGGTAGAGTAGACCTGATTCATATTCTGAGTTCTCTGATCCAAGCCAGGGTGTTGCAGTAAGAGAATACAAAATGGTGTATTTCCTGCATTTTTTTCATTTTGCTTTTCCTGAAATCAGCAAAGTTCTTTCCAAGCCTGGAGATAAGGACAACTAGGGATGGGGATATGACTGTATTATCTTTCAGAATGGTCAATTAATCATAAATCCACACTCAATCCTGAAGGGAGAGCTAAAGGTGGTGAAGAAGTTTGAACTTGCGCAAACTTTAATGTTTATTTTTGAGAGACAGAGAGAGACACACACACACAGAGCACAAGTGGGGGAGGGACAGAGAGAGAGACACACACACACACAGAATCCAAAGCAGGTTCCAGGCTCTGAGCTGACAACACAGAGCCCAATGTGGCACTTGAACCCACGAACCATGAGATCATGATCTGAGCTGAAGTCAAACACTCAACCGGCTGAGCCACCCAGGCACCCTAAACTTGTGCAAACTTTAATATGCAGAGTGTCCCATGAGGAAAGAGTCAGTGAACTTGAAGATATGTCAGTACAAATTACTCAAGCTGAAACACAAAGAGAGTGAGAATCAAAAAGAATAGAGCACCCAAGAGACTTGAGACAATATATAATAGTCAGACGTACATTTTAATGGAATTCTTCCCACCCCAAAAGAGAACAGAATAGGTTAGAAAAAATATTTGAAAAGACGATAGCCAAGAATTTTCAAAAAAATAATGAAAGACATCAAACCCAGAAGTTCAAGATCCAAGTAGCTCAGAGAACCAGGAAAATACCACGATAAATATTGAAAACCCCATCAAACATACAAAACAAAAAACACCTAGACATATCATATTCAAACTGATGAGAGCCAAAGATAAAGATAAACCACTGAAGGTAGCCCAAGATATAAGATACATTACATAGAGAGGAATAAAAATAAGATGAGCAGCACACTCTTCACCATAAATAATGGAAGACAGAAGGCAATGTAATGACATCTTTAAAATATGAAAGAAAAAAATTGTCAACCTAAATTTTTATACACAAGGCAAATATCTTTAAAAATTAAGTGAGGGTTGCCTGGGTGACTCAGTCAGTTAGGCTTCTGACTCGGTTTTGGCTCAGGTCATGATCTCACGGTTCGTGGGAGCCTGCATCAGGCTCTGCGTGGACAGCATGGAGCCTGCTTGGGATTCTGTCTCTCCTCTCTGCCCCCCAAAATAAATAACTAACATTTTAAAAAGTAAGTGAAATAAAGACTTTCAGACAAACAAAAGGCTGAAAGTTTCATTACCAGCAGATGTGCATTACATGAAGTGTTCAGGAAGTTACCAGATAGAAACTTGGGTCTAAACCAAGGAATAAAGATCTCTAGAAATGGTTAAAATGGAGGTAAATACAAAAGACTTCTTTTTTCTTATTTTATAATCATTTTAAAATTTTTATTTATTTTTTTATTTTCAGAGAGAGAGAAAGAGAGTGTGAGAGAGGGGTGGAGGGAGAGAGAATCTCAAGCAGCCTCCATGCTCAACACAGAGCCTGATGTACGGCTCAATCCCACAACCCAGGGATCACAACCTGAGCCAAAATCAAGAGTTGGACACGCAACTGACTGAGCCACCCAGGTGCCCCTTATTTTTAATCACTTTATTTTTATTAAAATTTTAAAAATGTTTTATTTATTTTTGAGAGAGAGATAGAGCATAAGTGGGGAGGGGCAGAGAACGAGGGAGACACAGAATCTGAAGCAGACTCCAGGCTCTGAACTGTCAGCACAGAATCCAATGTGGGGCTCAAAGCCAAGAAGCCTGCGATCATGACCTGAGCCCAAGTCAGACCCTTAACTGACTGAGCCACCAAGGCTAAATCACTTTAAAAGGTGACTAAGGATCACTCATACATTGCTGGTGAAAATGTCAAGTGGTACAGCCACTCTATAAGACGTTTGGCAGTTTCTTATAAAACTAAACATGCAATTATAATGCAACATAGCAATTGCACTTTGGAGCATTTATCCCAGAGAAATGAAAACTTACATTTACACAATTCCTTCAACAGATTAATGGTTAAACAAACTGTGATACATAGAAACCATGGAATAGTACTTAGCAATAAAAGTTAAACTATTGACATACACATCAACTTGGATGATTTTCCAGGGAATTATACTGAATGAAAAAACCCAATCACAGAAGGTTACATACCGTATGATTCCATTTATGTAACATTTGTTGAAATGAAAAAATTTTAGAAATGGAGAGCAGATTAATGGTAGCCAGAGGTTTAAAATGGGAGTGGGAAGTGATAAGGATGATCATAGTTACAAAAGGGCAACACATGGGGCGCCTGGGTAGCTCAGTCAGTTAAGCATTTAACTCTTGACTTTGGCTTAGGTCATGATCTCACAGTTCGTGAGGTCAAGCCCTGTGTTGGGCTCTGTGCGGACAGTGGGGAGCCTGTTTGGGATTCTCTCTCCCTCTCTGTTTGCCTGTCCCCTGCTCATGCCCTCTCTCTCTCAAACTAAATAAACGTTTAAAAAAATAAAAAATAAATAAAAGGGCAACACAAGCAATCCTTGTGGCAATGAAATTGTTCCGTATCTTGACTATGGTGGTGGACAGATGAACGTACATGTGATAAAATTGTATGGAACTAAACACACGCACACACACACAAGTAAAACTATCTAAAAGATTAGTGGAATGTTAACAGTGTCAAAATCCTCGTTGTGATATGTGCTATCTAATTTGTAAGATGTTACCATTAGGATAAACTGGGTAAAGATTACATGGGATAATTCTGCACTATTTCTTACTACAGCATGTGAATCCACAATTATCTCAATAAAATTTTCAATAAAAGATAATTGACTATCTAAAGTAAAAATAGCAGCACTGTATTTGGGAATTACAGTACATGCAAAAATAAAATATAGGACAACAATAATATAAAAGATTAGAGGGAACAATTTGTCATATATTGTTAAAAGGTTCTTACACCATATGGAAGAAGTATATTATTATTTTAAGGTAGGATGTGATTAATTTTAGATGTATATTATAAACTTTAGACCAACCATTAAATATATATATTAAAAAATTTTTTTAAATGTTTATTTACTTTTGAGAGAGAGAGAGACAGAGTACGAGTAGGGGAGGGGCAGAGAGAGAGAAAGACACAGAATCTGAAGCTCCAGGCTCTGAGCTGTCAGAACAGAGCCCAAGATGGGGCTTGAACTCACAGACTGCAAGATCATGACCTGAGTTGAAGTTGGATGCTCAATGAACTGAACTATCCAGGTGCCCCATAAATATATATATATTTAAGCTGAGGCATGAATAATAAGCCTATAGTGGAAATAACATAATAAAAATTAATCATCCTAAAAGCAGGCAGAAAAAGTGGAAAGAGGGCCAAGAATGGAACAGAGAAAACAACTGACTAGATGTTAATCAATATTACATTAAATACAAATGGTCTAAATATACCAATTAAAAAACAGAAATTATTGATTGGATTAAAAACAAAACAAGATCCAATTACATGATATGTACCAAAAAATCCGCTTCCAATATGAAGACACAGGTATGTTTAAAGACGAAGGACCAAAAAATATAACATGTAAGCAGTAATCCAAGGAAAGTTGGAATGGCCATGTTAACATTTAAGTCAACTTCAAAAGAAGGAATATTACCAGGGATAAAGAGAGAGCTTACCTAGTAATAAGTGGATCAACTTACCAATAAAATGTAATAATCCTAAATATGTATGTACTTAATAATGGAGCTTCAAAATGCATGAAGCAAGGGGCGCCTGGGTGGCTCAATTGGTTGAGCGTCTGACTTCGGCTCAGGTCATGATCTTGCAGTTTGTGATTTCAAGCCCCACACCGGGCTCTGTGCTGACAGCTGGGAGCCTGGAGCCTGCTTCATATTCTGTGTCTCCCTCTCTCTCTGCCCCTCCCCTGTTTGTGCTCTGTCTCTGTCTCTCAAAAATGAATAAATGTAAAAAAAAAAAAAAATTAAATGCATGAAGCAAAAAACTAATAGAAGTGAATGGAGAAATAAACAAATCCATAATTTTATAATTTTTTAAATAATATTTTTAAAGTAAACTCTACCCCCAATATGGGGCTCAAATTCACAACTCTAAAAACAAGAGTTGCATGCTCTACCAATTGAGCCAGCCAGGTGCCCCCAAAATCCACAACTTTAGGTGGGAACTCACTTCTTAGTAATCAATAGGGCATTTAGAAGGAAAATCAATAAAGATATAGAAGTGAACAATACCATCAAGAAACTTGACCTAGTTGCCATTTATAGAACAGCTTGCCCAACAACAGCAGAATACACGTTCTTTTCAAGTGCAAATGAAATATTTAGCAAGTTAGAACATCTGGGCAGTAAAAGAAATAATGGGGTGCCTGGGTGGCTCAGTTGGTTAAGTGTCCGACTTCGGCTCAGGTCATGATCTCAAGGCTGTGAGTTCGAGCCCCTCGTCAGGCTCTGTGGTGACAGCTCAGAGCCTGGAGCCTGCTTCAGATTCTGTGTCTCCGTCTTTCTCTGCCCCTCCCCCATTCGCACTCTGTCTCTGTCTCTCTCTCAAAAATAAATAAACATTAAAAAAAATTAAAAAAGAAATAACAACACATATGAAAGAAGTCATATAAAGTATGTCTTCTGATTATAATGGTATATTCAATTAGAAACCAATAACCTACCTGGGAAATCCCCCCCAAATCTGGAAGTTAAAAACACACTTTTAAATAACTCATGGATTAAAGAAAAAGTCAGCAAGGAAACTGGAACATATTTTGAATTGAACAAAAATGAAAACATGATACAGTATATCAAAATTTGTGGAATGCAATGAGAGCAGTGCCTAGAAGGAAGTCTGTGGCATTAAATGAATATGTATATATATTATACATATGTGCCTGTATATTATATGTAAATAAAAGAAGCGTCTGAAATTAATAATCTATGTTTCCACCTTAGGAAACAAACAAAAAAGAGCAAATGAAACCCAAATCAGGCAGGAGGAAATAATAAACATCAGAAATCAATAAAATTGAAAACAGATGCCTGTTTGGTTATCACCAAAAAGATTAGAGATAAAAAATGCTGGTGAAGATGTGGAGAAAAGGGATCCCTGTGGACTCTTGATGGCAATGTAAACTGGTGCAACCACTGTGGAAAACAGCATGGAGGTTCCTCAAAAATTTGAAGATAGAACAACCGTATGATTCGCAATTCTACTTCTGGGACTACATCTGAAGGAAAAGGAAACACTATGTTGAGATATCTGTACCTCCATATTCACTGCAGTATTCTTTACAATAGCCAAGACAGGGAAAACAATCTAAATGTCCATAGACAGATGAATAGATAAAGTTTTGGTATATATATATGCAATGGAATTTAGCCATAAAAAGAAGGAAATCTTACCATTTGTGGCAACACAGATGGATCTTGAGGGCATTATGCTAAGTGAACTAAAACAGGGAAAGAGAAATACTATAGGCTCTCACTTATATGTGCAATCTAACAAACAAAAAACCAACGACCAAAAAAAAAAAACCAACAAAACCCCAGAAACTCACAGAAAAACAAAACAAAACAAAACAAAACAAAAGAAAACTCACAGAAAAAGAGAAGATTTGTGGTTTCCAGAGGCAGGGGTGGGAAAGGAGGAATTGGAGGAAGGTGGTCAAAAGGCACAACCTTCTAGTTATAAGATAAATAAGTACTCAGGATGTAATGTACAACATGATGATTGTAGTTAACACTGCTGTAGGGTATATTTGAAAGCTGTTAAGAGTAAATCCTAAGAGTTCTTATACAAGGAAAAACACATTTTCTTTCTTTTTTTTCTTTTTGTATCTATATGAGGTGATGGATGTTAACTAATTGTGATGATCATTTCATAATATATGTAAGTCAAGTCGTTATGCTGTATACCTTAAACTTACACAATGCTGTGTATGTTGATTATATCTCAGTAAAACTGAAAGAAAAAGAGGGATGCCTGGGTGGCTCAGTCCATTAAGCGTCCAACTCTTGATTTCGACTCAGGTCATGATCTCACAGTTCATGAGATCGAGTCCTTTGGGGGGCTCTGCGCTGATAGTGTGGAACCTGCTTGGGATTCTCTCTCTCCCTCTCACTCTGCCCCTCCCTCGCTTGTGTTGTGCACGTGCGCGCTCTCTCTCTCTCTCTCCCAAAATAAACTTAAAACAAAACTAAAAGAAAGAGGTATCTGCACTCCCATGATTGTTGCAGCATTAGTCACAATATCCAAGTATGGAAACAACCTAAGTGTTCGTTGATGGATGAATGGATAAAGATGTGATATAGATACAGAGATTATTCAACCATAAAAAAGAAGGAAGTCTCATCATTTGCACCAACATGGATGAACCTGGAGGACATTATGCTACGTGAAGTAAGCCAGAACAGAAAGACAAATACTGGTATGGTTTCACTTATAAATGGAAGCTTAAAACATTGAACCAGAGAACAATGTTGCTATGGCATGAGGGTGTGGAAGTAGAGAGATGTTGGTCCAAAGGCACAATATTTCAGTTATAATAAATTCTGGGAATCTAATGTAAAAAATGGTGACTATAGTTAATAACACTATATTATACACTTGAAATTTGCTAAGAGAGTAGCTCTTAAGTGTTCTCACCACATATGCACACAAAGGTACCTATGTGAGGTGATGGATGTGTTAATGAACTTAATTATTATAATTAGTTCATAATTTATATGTATATTAAATCATCCAATTGTACACCTTTAAAAAATCATGTTGTACAATCTACATATACACAATTTTTACTTGTCAATGATACCTCATTAAGTCTGGGGAAAAAAAATTAACTCCTGATCTTTGAAAGACATTGTTAATAAATGAAAAGGTAAGCCACAGTCTGGGAGAAAATATTTGCAAAATCCATATTTGATAAAAGACTTGCATGTAGAGTAGTTTAAAAAGACTCTCAACCAATTAAAAGATAACAACCCAATAAAAAAGGGGCAAATGTTTGAACAGACATTCCACCAAAGAAGAGCTACAGATGGAAAGTAAGTACATGAAAAGATCTTTAACATTATTGGTTATCAGGAAAAGGCAAATTAAAACCACAGTGAAGGAGTGTCTGGGTGGCTCAGTCAATTAAGTGAACAACTCTTGATTTCCGACCAGGTCATGATCTCACAGTTCATGAAATCAAGCCCTGTATCAGATTCTGTGCTGACAGCGTGGAGCTTGGGAGCTTGGGATTCTCTCTCTCTCCTTCTCTCTCTCTGCCCCTCCCCTGCTCATGCTCTCTCTCTCTCTCAAAATAAATAAATAAACATTAAAAGAAAAATAAAACCACAGTGAAATACCACTACATAACTATTGGACTGGCTAAAATAAAAACTGACAATACCATGTGCTGACAAGATTGTGGAGCACCTAGAACTCTCATACAGTCCTGGAAGAATTAAAATGGCACAGCTGCTTTAGAAATCAGTTTTATTATTAAAAAAGCTTATTAAAAAAGTTAAATAGACATAGAATCTGACATAGAATCCAGAAATCCCATTGCTAGCTATTTGCTCAAGAGAACCAAAAACTGTGTTCACACAAAACATGTACACAGTTGTTTATGGCAGTTTAGTCATTATCACTTACATAAAAAAAACTGGAAGTGACTCAAATGTCCTTCAGCTGGTTAACAGGGAAACAGATTGTGGTACATCCATATCATGGAATGACATATGTCAGTAAGAAGACAGATTTACTGATACATCAGCATGAATGAATGCCAAGTGCACAATGCTGAGTGGAAGAGAAGCCAGACTCAAAAGATTACCTAACTGTATGATTCCATTTAAATCATATTCTGGAAAGGGTAAAACTTTCAGGGGAGCAAACACATTAGTGGTTGGCAGAATCTAAGATGGGGAGAGAGGTTGACTACAAGGGACACAGGGAATTTTTTTAAGGAATGGAAATATTCTATATTTTGATTGTGGGTACTGGTCACAACCCTTGTATGCATTTGTCAAAACTCAAACTGTATACTATGCAGGGTGAATTACTGGACTTAAAAAATATTTATAGACCACAGAAATTGTCTTCATTTTATTTCTGGAAGATTGTTTTGAAGTGATTACACAAGTGACATTTGACTTGCTATTCAGAAAGTCAAATGGTTATCTCAACACTTTTAGGGTATCTCAACACTTTAAAAATAATTACCTCATTAACAATGTCATGACTATTGAATACTGTTTTATTAACACTTTTTATTAAAGTACATATTGCTTCTGGGGCACCTGGGTGGCTAAGTGGCTGAAGCACCCGACTTTGGCTCAGGTCATGATCTCACAGTTTGTGAGTTCGAGCCCTGTGTCAGGCTCTCTGATGTCAGCCCAGAGCCTGCTTCAGATGCTCTGCCTCCCTCCTTCTCTGCCCAACCCCCACTAGCTTTCTTGCTCTCTCAAAAAAACACATTAAAAAAAAAAAGAACATAGTGCTTCTGCTAAGGACCTCTTCCCCGCCTTCTTCCTGTGAACCATGTTAAAGATTTCTGATTTACAGCAAGATTCTGAGTCAGTACACCTCGAATGACCCAGGAACCTGCAGTGTAACTAACACCACCCGGGATTCTGATGCTCCTGGGCTGAGGATGGCTAAAACACTAGGAGGCAGTAGAGCATTGTGTGAAGAATGTGGGTTCTGAAATCAGACCGCCTGCTTTAAAATCCTGCCTCAACCACTCATTGGCTGTGCAATAGAAGCTTTATGTGCTTTGGTTTCTTCCTCTGAAGAAAGAAAGAAAGAAAGAAAGAAAGAAAGAAAGAAAGAAAGAAAGAAAGAAAGAAAGAAAGAAAGAAAAGAAAAGAAAAAAGAAGGAAAGAAAAGAAATAACAATAGTATCAACCTTCTTAGATTGTATTGAGGATTAAAAGAGATGACACAGGGGAATGTAGGTGGCTTAGTTGGTTAAGCATCTGACTTGGGCTCAGTCACGATCTCACGGTCCATGAGTTCCACCCGTGTTGGGCTCTGTGCTGACAGCTCAGCTGCAGCTTGCTTCCAATTCTGTGTCGCCCTCTCTCTCACTGCCCCTTCCCCACTTGCACTCTCTCTCTCAAAAAATAAACTTAAAAAAAGAAAAAAGAGATGACACATGGGGATGCCTGGGTGGCTCAGTCAGTTAAGTGTCCTACCCTTGATTTTGGCTCAGGTCCTTTCGTCATGATCTCACAGTGGAGAGATAGAGCCTCCCCCCACCTCCCACTGCAGGGCTCTGCGCTGAGCTAGAGTCCTGCCACCAGTCGTGCATTGAGCATAGAGCCTGCTTATGATTCATTCTCTCCCTCTCCTTCTGCCCCTCCGCAAGTTGGGTGTACATGTGTACATGCTCTCTAAAAAAAAAGAAAACAATTAAAAAAAAATAAAGAGATGACACATGTTAAGATACCTACCACAATGTCTGGCATCTATTGTGAGCCATTGTTGTTTTCAGTGGCCTGGGTGGTACTCTTGCAATGCTCTTTTTCATAAAGAGTGAGGCTGTGGCCCAGATGTAGAATTTCATGCGGTAGAAATATGTTCACTTTCGTTCCTACTTTTCCTAATGAGTGCCTCCTCCCAGGGGACTGGGCAAGCCTCACACTAAGTGGGAGAGTGACTGATATTGGGAGGAGGAAATGTAAGGATTTTGGTTTCAGATCATAAGAAGCTGACAATTTGTCAAGCACACAACTGTCAAGACGAAAGATGGCTCTACTTACAAACTTTGTCACAGGTATGTACGATTTGCTGTAAATTATTTCCTATTTTGTGGAGTGCTATGGGACTGAATTTGTGAGATTTCGTGTTAAAGTGTGTGGGAAAACAAAATTATACCACTTCTCTTGTGTACTATGTAAGTATAGGTATGTTTATATTAGCACTTGGGGAAATATCCACAGAACCCATAATTCATGAAAGAAAGTAAGCAGGTGAAGGAACAGATCCCATAACTGGAAGAGTCTCTAATCCAGGTGCATATGCACAGGTGGTCTTTATTAATTACCATTTTTACAACAAAATAATGAAAGTTATGTGATTTTACGAGGTCACATGGAAAATGTCGGGGATGTAACTAGAATTTGAGTTTCCTGTCTCTTGGTGTGAGTGTTCACCCTGTTTTTGATGATAAAGATGAGAGTTGGATAAATGGAAATGGGGTTCAGGGATGAGGAATGTGGGGTGGGGCAAGAAAGACCTTGAAAGAGAACCACAGCATGCCTCAACAATCTGGAAATGTTCTCATCCCTATCAATTGCACTTTTCAGGCAAGTGAGGTCTGTCTGATATTTGTTGGGTGAAGCACATCCAACTATGTGGTGAACATGGAATGAGGGATGTGGCCATTTAGAATGATGTTAATGGACGATGTCATGGAGCCTGGATAAAATGGATGCACCCATCACCATCCACACAGAGAGACACGTGCAGCATTGAGCAAAGGGAAGGATACTGTCTCCTGGGCTGATGATGGAGATCCACTACCAAATCAGCCTGCCTTTCCATTTCCCAAGGCTGACACAACTCCTCCCCACCTCTACCCCCAATGAGCTGTTTTTTTCTGTAGATATGTTATGATCTTCCTTCAGTCAATCTGCAATCAAGTCTTGGCTTCGGGACCTGACCGAACTCACAACCCTGAGATCAAGACCTGAGCTGAGATCGAGTCAGATGCTTAACTGACTGAGCCACCCAGGCACCACAACAGACCTGCCTTTTTATTTTTTTTTTAATTTTTTTTAATGTTTATTCACTTTTGAGAGACACAGACAGAGCACACATGGGGGAGGGGCAGAGAAAGAGGGAGACAGAATCCGAAGCAGGCTCCAGGCTCTGAGCTATCGGCAGAGAACCTGACACGGGGCTTGAACTCACGAATCGTGAGGTCATGACCTGAGCTGAAGTTGGACGCTTAACCAACTGAGCCACCCAGCAGCCCCAGACCTGCCTTTTTAAAAGGTGACTTTATGGGGCACCTGGGTGGCTCAGTCTGTTGAACGTCCAACTTCGGCTGAGGTCATGATCTCATAGTTCGTGGGTTTGGAACCCATGTTGGGCTCTGTGCGGACAGCTCAGAACCTGGAGCCTGCTTTGGATTCTGTATCTCCTTCTCTCTCTGCCTCTCCTTCACTCGTACTCTGTCTCTATGTCTCAAAAATAAAGAAATGTTAAAAAAAAAGGTGACTTTACATTTCTTTTTTCTAATCCATTATACATACACAGCAATTTTATTTCTGTATTTCCAGAATTTATTTCAGGACAATATTAATGATCAGCTGCATGGGGGGAGAGGGGGGGCTGGGTGGCTAAGTCATTAAGCATTTGACTTTAGCTCAGGTCATGATCTCAAAGTTTGTAAGTTCGAGTCCCACATCGGGTAAGCATGAGCCCCACTTAGGGTGAGTACAGCCCTGCTTTGAGTAAAACACGAGCCCAGGGTGAGCCGTGCTTCTCTCTTCCTCTCTCTCTCTCTTTCTGCCCTTCGTGGGATTCTCTCTCTCTGCCCCTCACTCACTTGCACCCTCTCTCTCTCTCAAAAAAAAAAAAAAAATCAACTGTATGTACTGCCTATCATGTCAAAATGATCTGACTTAATTGTTTCCCTAAAACATCTTTGGGGGTGCCTGGCTGGCTCAGTTGGTAGAGTATGTAACTCTTGTTGATCTCTGGGTCATGAGTTCAAGCCCCACATGTGACACAGAGTTTGCTTAAAATTAAAAATTCTTTAAACTATAATATATGTCAAAAACATAATGTATTCCTGATACTTGTGTCCAAATATAAATTCTAAATGAGGAAAAGAGCTAATAAATATTAAATGTTCTCAAATATGATTTGACATGTATCATGTATACATATTCCTATGTATATGTTGCTGTTTATAGTATGACAATGGAGAAATTCCCATTCATTTATCAACCAGGACGTTGGAGACTCTAAAAATTAATCCATTGTTCTATCAAAGTCTACAGGGATAACTTAAGGCTTTTTTACATAAAGCCTCATTCCATTGAATCATTATGATGAGCATTGTAGATGTGGTGAAAATTATCTATAAATATGCCTCCTTATGAAAATAAAAACAGTGCATGTATAACCTAAGGCAATTTGTTTAAAATTATGTCTGTCTAAAAAACAGCACATTTGGCCCCAATGTCATTTATAGTTTTGGTTATAAAATGGACTTTTCCTGGAGGGAGAATAGCCTGTTCTATATTCACAAACTACACTTTAGTGAGGTCCTTGAGCAAAGCTGGCTTCTCCCACCCCACCCGCCAGAACTGGTGTGGGAGGCTGGAGGAAGAGGGCAGAATCTGAGCTCTGTTAGTGGAAGGAAAAGCTAATGGCCTTTAATGCCTGTCCCTGCCATATCTAAAACTTTACTCGAAAGACTTGAGGACAGAAAGCTAATGAACTTGAAATAAACTTTCTACTGTGGAATAGCTTAATAGCTGTTTGCAGTATTGACTCTGGATTTTAGGAAACTGTATGGAACAAAGGATGTTTGTTGGTAAGGGGAAACTATGAACTGAAGGAAAACAGCTGTGGGGGTTTCAAAATGCTGAGGTTTTGGATATTTAATAGTCAAATGCCTTTCTTCTGGGTTTAATGATTTGTAGGCACAACACGTTTAAGGAAGATCCTAGGTTAAGTTGTAAAACAAACTCACATTAGTTGTGGCCATTAAAAAAAAATCAATCACTGTTTTTACCAGAGAAGGGAGATAGTTTTGTCTGATTTTCAGGTTGCTTGACTGCTCAAGTATCCTCTTTCATAAACGTATTCTTCCTCATTCTCAGACCAGTATGTGGTTGTGCAAAAATAAAATAGTCATCGTCTTTCATGCCAGCAGAGATGTGGTTCTGTGCTATGTTATACAAACTCTTTAAGATCACTTATGTTTATGTATGCACATATATATTTTGTCTACTATGAAATATTTAGATTTTGTTTTAAAGCTTTCTCATTGTACCGTGCAATTTTTTCATGTATTTCATATAAACCATAAGTTTGAGTGCTTTATAGTTTCAAAACAAGTATATGAAAACACAGTGGCATGAAGTGACATGGCACACTGGGTGGAGAGGAAGTGGCCATTCATAAGACCAAACCCACATACATGCAGGAGACAGCAATTATGAGGCCAAGGATAGGGATGTTTTGAAAATATACTTAAAACGAGATCAAAGGTCTTTGGACCTTTGAAAATATCCCAGAAAGTGAATGAAAAACAACAGCCTTCTCTCTTTTTTCAGAGCTCTGACTCAGACCTCCTACTAGAAGGACACTGCAGAGTTGAAATATGTATTTTTAAATAATACACATACTCCTCTAAGTGAGTTAAACTATTATGTGCAGATTTTCTCGAAGGGTCCTAAAAGCAGTCATGTAGATGTACAACATAATTACATAGGTGGCCACCGTGAGTCTTCACATCCCAGAAGGCTCCAAGAGCACCCCTATTTCTTTTCTCACAATTACTAGGCGCATCTATAATCTAGAGGAACTTGGGCAACTCGGAAGCGCTCAAGCTTAGCAAGGAGATGTCAAAACGAGGGCCATGATGCCACACTTCCTCATACTTCAGCTTTCCCTGAACACTCCATTCCCCACACCCCAGTCAAGCCAGATCCCTCTAAGTTCTAACAATATCCAATTCTTTTCTAGCACTCAGCCGTTTGTAATTATATATTTTTGATTATTTGGGCAGGTCTGCCTCCCTACTAGACAGACAGACAGCAAGCTGTATGAGGGTGAGGCACTGTGTTTCTGTTCCACTTAGTTTAGAGCCTAGCGTGTGGCATGTATTCGATAAATGTTAATTGACCACATGAAAGTGCTATTTGTCTTTCTGCTGTTATTCCTGACATCAACTGAGACAGGTATGAGACTGCCATGGTGTGGGGTAGAGGGAAGCCGCAGGGTTCTGAAGGTTGTAAGCAGGTGAAATGCCATGGTTGGTGTGGAGTTCTATATATCAGAGAGGGAAAGGCTTTCCTACTAAGACAGTCATCCTTCACAAGTAAATGACTTCTATGTGCTGCCTGATTTTGTAATTTTAGGTTTGAATGTTTTTTAGATTTGTGTCCTTTTTCCTCTTCTCATCTTTCCTCCCTTAGTCCCAAGTCTCAGGAAGGAGCCTGGGAATAAACACATAATGAGGAGGAGCTCTCATCAAGGACTCTAAGGGAATGTTTTATGGAGAGTAGCTTTGCAGAGATCACAGTTATGTTAGGACCGAACATCCTTATTATGATAATCTTGGTTGAGACTTTAAGATCATCTGATTCTTGTAGGTGTATTATGAAGTAGGCAGTTCAGAATCATGGCCCTTAGTTTATGGATAAGGAAAAGGGGTCATCAGAAGAGGTTGAATTATCCATGTTATAATGAAAACAAGAGCAAATGAACATTTCTGGAGAGCTTCCTGCATCTTGAGGCACCTTTATATTTAGAATAGTCCTTTATATTTAGAATATATAGTCTTTTATATTTAGAATATATACTTTAATCATTACTACATCCCCATGAGATAGGTAACCATTATTATTATTCCCATTTCACAGATGAGGAAAGTGAGACCTACAGCAATCAAGTTATTTGCCTCAAATTGCATTACCAAGAAGCATAGAGCCAGGCTTCAAACCCAGCTGGTCTGTCTCAAACCAGTATGCTGATGAGTTAGCACTGGGAGATCTCCAAGAGTACACTGTGTTATTTGTACTTGCCTCTATAGGTAACTCCTGGTTTAATATTGCTACTTTATGTTGCCAATTTTTTTCTAACCTGTTTGCAGTTTCACCTGAATTTAGAATTTACCAAGCAGAGATCACAGTGATCACTGTGTATCACTGAAATTATATCAACCAAGTTCAGATAAAAAATGCCCTGTTTACTAATGAAAAAAAATGTCGGGGTGCCTCGGTGGCTCAGTCGGTTGAGCGTCTGACTCTTGATTTTGGCTCAGGTTGTGATCCCAGGGCTGTGGAATGGAGCCCTTAGTGGGGCTGTGTGCTGTGTGTGGATCCTGCTTAGGATTCCCTCCCTCTCTCTCTCCCTCTCGCCCCCTCTCCCCTACTCACACTCTCATTCTCTCTCTAAAAAAATAAATAAAAATAAATTGTTGGATACATTTACTAATTTTATTTTTTGGAGGTGCTCATTGCTTAATTACCACAGGGCACATCTATACTGGGGGAAACTTGTACCATTCTCTGACACGCTACAAAATACTAAGTATAAAAAAGTCCACAAAAACTTGTGATTTTTGAGTGCTTTTTACACTAATCTCTTCAAGGAGAGGACAATGACCAACAGTGACTGGCACATTTTGTGCCTCTACAGATCCAAGTCTCTCTTTTTCTTTTTTTTTAAAGCTTTTTTTTTTTTTTTTACGTTTGTTTATTTTGAGAGAGAGAGAGGGAGAAAGGTACAGTAGGCAAGGTGCAGAGAGAGAGAATCCTAAGCAGGCTCTGCACTGTCAGCAAAGAGCCTGATGCAGGGCTCCAACTCATAACCCATGAGATCATGACCTGAGCTGAAATCAGGGACCGGATGCTTAACCAACTGAGCTACCCAGGTGCCTGCAAGGCTCTCCATGGGTTCCCTTTACATTAGATTTTGTCACTGAAAAGAGAACATGGATATGTTGTAATTTGTAGCTGATAAGAACAATTACACCAAAAGGTATCCTTGCTTAGAGTTCTAGAGAAGAAAGTGATCCAGACAAGATTTGGGGCCTATGCACAGCACTATGACCCAAGTTCAGTACCTGAGCTCCTGGTCAGGAGGGCAGTGAGCAGAGGTCAATACAGAGGGTGTTATTTCTGTGTTTTTGGAATATTACTGACTGCATTTAAAAGCCACGTTAGAAGGGATATTGGCTGGTTTTCAGCTTCTTGTGTTATTTGTGCCTCTGCCCCTCTCCATTATGGATAACTGAGGTTTTTAATTGAGGTTTTAATATACAGTAGTGACATTCTAGTAGATGAAGGAAGGGGGCAGTCCCCGAGGGCAATCTGAACTTCTGCTTAGTATATTTACTCTTGCTGTTTTCCTTCCTCCTCATTTGTAATTCAGGAGGCTCTCTGAGAAGAGAGAGACAACGAAGAGGCTTCTTAGATGGATCGAAGGATCACAAGCTGGGATACCAGGTTCTATGAAAAGGTCTGCTATTGAATTTGCTCTACCTTTAGGCAAATCATTTGATCATGTTGTGCTTTGGTTTCTTCCTGTGTTTGCTAAGTGTAAATAACATGTATTTGACTATTTTGTGATTATTATAGACTATTTTAAATGTGTGGGTGATTTATTTTTCCAGGCCAGCTGCTCAGGTATAAAATGAAAATCTGCTCCTTTGAGATGCTAGGCTTCCTGGCTGTCAACTGACCCCCAAATCCTTCAGAGTTCAGTAGGCATCTAGTTGCTTCTTGTTCATCTGACACATTTTGCAGTCTCTGTGCTGTGGCTCCTCAGGTTTACTCTATAGTTGGGGGGCATACCTTTTGTCTTTTTTGTTTTCAGAAATGAAATGTGTCACTTTATATATTCCTACTGCTTTCACCCTCCTCCCCACTCCACCTCTAAAAAGATGAAGGCTGCTTTATCTGACACTGATTGCATGAGACAGAAGGGGCAGGTGACATGGTAAACAAACTGAGTTTACCTGGACTGGCTAATATGGTTCCCTTTTGATGACTTGGGCCAGGACCACTACAAGTTTGAACTAGATTTAGTAAGGTTCAGGTTCTTTGGCATTTTAGCAGGAAGTAGTCAGGTAACATACTGAAAAGAGAGAACACAAAGTACCCTCCCCTTTCCCCTTTGTGTTTGTTATAGCCTACCTCACATTAGGCAACAAGATGCCCCTGTTCCAAAAAAGTCCCAAGCCAGGATTCTTAGAAGCTAATAAATAAGTTTGTGGGTAAAATACGATTTTGTTCTTCATCAGTGGATCACCATACCACTGCTTCATAAATGGTAATCTCTGAAGTGCAATACTGGAGTTGACGGTAAGGCTTACTTCTTTTGAACTAAAATAAAATGTATTTACATTATTTCTAGTGCAGTTAAATTAAAAGCAGTTTCCAAACAAACCTGGAAAAGGTGTTGAAGCTAGAGAACCCATGAAATATATTACTCCTTAGTTGTAGCTTGGTGGTAGCAGCAGGAAGAACTTCAGACACAGGAACACGGTGTAACCCTTCGGTTCTGAAACGTTGCTAGGTCTCCTCGTGCTAGAAATGATCAAAGAAACATCCGGGTAAATATTGCTCCCGGAGCTTAGTTCGCTTTAAGAGTGCTGGGTCCAACTTCCATCTGTTAGTTCAAGGAAACAAGCAGCAAGGGCCTCGGATTTGGGGGTCTTCGTTCTTGGGCAGGGTCATCAATACATCAACGTAATACTTGCAGGTGCCTGAGCTGCAGTGGCTTCCAACAAAGGCAGAGCTTTCACTGATATCTCTTAGAAACATATAGCCAGCAACTTGCCAGGCTTGGGGAACAGGACTGGGAAGAGCCAAGGGCTTGGTGATATCCTTTCTCCCTAGATTCCAGACCGCTTTGTAGCTCCTGCGGAGCAGGGTGGAGGACCTTGGGGTAGGGGTCTGGCTCTTCGGCTCTAAATGTAAATAAGAAGCCACGCAGCTGAGCCAGTGACAGTTAAGAACTGGCAGCGTCCGTCTCAGGCAAGGTGTTGGTCTGACAGTCTGGACGTACGAAGGGCAGGAGACTCCCTCTCCTCACCCTCGGGTCAATCTGCACAACCAGGTTAAGTCCTGCCGGGGTCGGGGTGGGGGGGTTGGGGGAAGGGAATGAGGCGCCCAGAGGCAACGACTAAGGCGAGGAAAGACCAGAAGTCCTAAGGACACCACCTTGGAGGGACCGGGAGGCTTCAGTAACTGCCGTCGGAAGTATCGCCCTTGCCGTATAAAATGAAAATCATCTCCGCCATTACGTGAAGCCGCGGCCCAGCCAGGAGGCGGGGACGCGCGCCTGGCGAATGCGCGCTCCCTTTGTCCCGCCTCCCGGCCGGCGGCTCAATCCGCGCGGGAGCGCGCTTCGGCCGCTCATAAGTGCTCCGGCTGGAACCTGGCGCCGGCGGCGGTTGCGTTCCGCGGGCGGAAAGGAAGGGGGAGGTGGGAAGGCTGTGCGCCGCCCGCTCCTCCCCACCCCCCGCCTCGGCCCTGAAGGGGCTGGATGGGCAAGTTGGGCGCGATGGCTCGAGTCCGGGCGGCGGCGGCGGCGGCCGGAGGCGGCGGCGCCTCCTCCTCCTCGCTCCGGCGCCGGCGGTGATCCGAACGAGCGGCCGCGGCCCCCGATGAGACTGTTCGCGGGCTGGCTGTGCCTGAGCCTGGCGTCCGTGTGGCTGGCGCGGAGGATGTGGACGCTGCGGAGCCCGCTCACCCGCTCCCTGTACGTGAACATGACGAGCGGCCCCGGCGGGCCGGCGGCGGCCGCGGGCGGCAGGAAGGAGAACCACCAGGTACGCGGCCGGGGTCGGGCCCGGGCCCGGCGGGGGCGGGGGCGTGGCGGCCCGGCCTTCCCGCGCTCGGCCCGGCTATTGTGCGGGGCTTCGCGGCGAGAGGGCCTCCCCGGGCCCTCGCCCCGCCGCCTCGGCCCCTCGGAAAGTTTCCCCGACGTCGTCCCCGCCGGGCGCTGGCTCCGCGACCCTCGAGCGTTCGGCCCGGGCCCCGCGGCGCCTTTTGTTCCCGGGCGCGGGCGGACAACGGCCTCCCGTTCCTTCCCGGGCCCGGGTGTGGGCGCCCCGGCGCCCCGCATTGTTCCCGGGTGCCAGGCGGTGATTGCAGGCGCCGGGCGGCACGACGCAGGAACTTTGGGGGGCGAGCGCGTGGCCACGGGCATCCATCTGGCACCGGGGCCTGCGATGTAAACCACCAGACCAAACCCATCGCCCTCGGCCGCCTTCATCACCCCCGGGGAATCAAAGCGAAAAGCAGGTCCTTCTTTTCGTCTGGTTGAATCTCTGAACGTACAAAGGGCCATAAAGAAATTTAACCGTGCATTGTGAGCCATTTAACCCTCTGGGCTTATTCGGGTGACATTTTCCCTCAGCAGTTAAATGTGTTTGACAGGTCCTCACACTCCCATCCTGCTGAACCTTCCTCTCCTACCAAAGAGAGATCTCCTTTTAACTTCGATGTTGGTAGTCGACCAGAAAGATGTGGTAAGAAGGAAGATGATGCAAGCTTTTCCTGGAAGGGTTTTTGAAACAGAATTAGGGAGGAGTGACTTCTTTTCCGAGTTGTGGATCTTGAACGACGCGATGTGACCGGTTAGGCAGTCTTTTCATTAGCTTAGTTTGTGGTGCCACTTACAGAAGTATGTGCAGGTCAACTGTGGAATTAAGAGTGATATTTCATTTTTGACCATAATATAGTTTGTGGTTAACCTTGCCTTCATTGAAAAGAGGCTTTTAAACTCTGTCGGAGTGTTGGCTTATAATTGCTAGCATTTATAGTGCATTTTGCCTTTCGAGAGAGCAGTAAGTGGTTATTCCCCATCTTATGACTTATCGTTTTCATAGATTTCTCATTTTCCTATGTTGCATTTCTTGTTATGCCAGGCGTTCAGAGAGTTTACATTCGGGTTGATTTCGTGTGTTTTAATGAAAGTAAAGTATTATCTAAGGACATAAAGCAATTCATTAAGGAAAGTAGCTTATAGTTTTTATTTAGTAATTACTGATTGTGGCCCATTTTCTATTTTTAAAGGAAGTCCTAAATTCCCATAAAATTTTTTTGTGATCCCAGAGCTATTTTGATTTGTTAGGTAGTCATGCCTATGATACTGTTAGGAGAGTACATAAAGTCAGTAGGTGATCTTCAGTTGTGAAACCACATTCTTCGCTATAAATTACTTACATTAATCGTTCATAGAGAAACAATTCTAAAGTACTGCAGTGCTAATGTACAGTTACCAAATGTCACATATCCACGTGGAATATGGATAGTGGCATAAAACAATGAATTAGAAATGTCATTTTCAACAATTGGTAGAAGTAACGTTCCGGTTAGGACAAAAAGGAAGCTTATTTCCACTGATGTGGAATTATGGTGGAGGCTCTTAGCTGTAGGTGTTTATGACACTTGTGATTACCTCTACTATAACATTTGATTTATTATATATATGTTTGGTATGTAATATATTTATATAATGCTTATAAAAGAATTGGTTATATTTAAAAAACTGAAAAACTGTTTACATAATTTGATTTTCGTGGAGTCTGGGTAGACTATAGCTGGAGACGTAGCCTCATAATAAGTACTTCCTAACAGGAGATACTTTCTAATTGTGTGCCTTTTAAAAACTGAATCAGTTACTAATACTGGTTTCCGATACCCCATTTACTTTGTTACACTTCTGAGATACTGAGTTATATGTGTACATGTGTGTGTTTTAACCAGTTGGACCAACAATTTGGCCACTAATTTCTCCAAAGTGAAGACTAATCTGGTACTTTCTGAATATTTAGGGGCAGATTGACTCTTCCTTAGAGTGATCAATCCAGTGATGCATTGACATATGAAAATATTGCCTGTGAATAAAGATTAAAATGAACAAAAGAAATGTGTGTATAGAGACCACGGTGAGATAAAGTGAAAGAGGAGACTCCTCTCTGCAGAGTGCCTGCGCTCATTTGTTATCTTCTTTATAATCCAGGATCCTGGGTTTGCCTTATGACCTTTCTTACTTGTAAAGTAACTTGACTCTAACATTCTTGCCCCCTTCACATTTATAGTTTTATACAGGGTTTTCTGGTGTTCATTTGGGGGTGTGGGTTCTGTAGCAAGCCACATCTGATTCTTTTGGGGTTGCATGTAAGTGGGGTTATGGATTTTAAAAAAATTTTTTTAGTTAATGTTTTTTATTTATTTTTGAGAGAGAGAGAGAGAGAGAGAGAGAGAGAGAGAGAGAGTGTGAGCGGGGGAAGGGCAGAGAGAGAGGGAGACACAGAATCTGAAGCAGGCTCCAGGCTCTGAGCTTACAGCACAGAGCCTGACGCGGGGCTCGAACTCACAAACCGTGAGATCATGACCTGAGCTGAAGTCAATGCTTAACCAACTGAGCCACCCAGGTGCCCCAATGGATTTAATAGAACCGTACTTAGCACAAGTTTTCTTTATGATGATTTTATTAAGAAATTATGGTGGAGGAGTCTCTGGTTAAAAGAGAAATCTTGGGAAATGTTTATCATTAAAAATTGCTATTTAGTTATGATAGCCTGGAGATGAGTTGCAAGGCTCCTTTGCCCTAAAGTAGTTCTAAAACTATAGTAGCAGCACCATTTCAATAATTTGGTTTGGTGTGCTAGCTTCAAAGCTGGGATTATTTTTCACTTTAAGCAAGAGAGAAGCAAGGAAGGGCTTCTCTTAGAGCTGGGATGTGGCTTGCAGGCCAAATTGGGCTCACTGACTTGTTTGTTACAGCCTGTAAAGTAAGAATAGTTTTGCGTTTTTATTTTTATTTTTTATTTTTTTTCAACGTTTATTTATTTTTGGGACAGAGAGAGACAGAGCATGAACGGGGGAGGGCAGAGAGAGAGGGAGACACAGAATCCGAAACAGGCTCCAGGCTCCGAGCCATCAGCCCAGAGCCCGACGCGGGGCTCGAACTCATGGACCGCGAGATCGTGACCTGGCTGAAGTCGGACGCTTAACCGACTGCGCCACCCAGGCGCCCCTAGTTTTGCGTTTTTAAATGGCTGCAAAAGCATGTAATATTTTATAATATGCGAAAATTTCTTATATGAAATTCAAATTTCAATATCCACAAATAAGGTCTTGTTGGAACAGCCACCACATTCGTTTACTTACTGCCCATAGGGGCCTCCACACGACAGCAGCAGTGGTTGGTACTGTGTGACCCACGAGCTGAACTATTTACTCTGTAGCCCCTTACAGAAAAAAAGAGTCTTCTCCAGAGAAAGTTTCCAGCTGCCTTCATCAGCAGCACATTTCTTAGTCACAGGTTACATGGTGGATAGTTTGCCTCATTGGGAAGAAGTAGAGCCAGGCAGTGAGAAACTACATATGTCACTTTTCAACATTGGCAGGCTTGGAACTTGAAGACAGCAACAACAAAAACTTTGCATCTAGTGTTTTTGTCTCATTGTACCTAGTACTTGAAGTTAATGCATCAATTATGGAGCTGTTGAAACTTGAAAGGACTCTTAGGCTTCACTAACTAGGTTCTTGATAATAATAGTCATTCAGTAGTTTCTGAACTGATGGAGTGCCAAAAGAATTGTTATGGAACTCCCTGGAACCAAGCCAGGACGGTTTCTGCAGGTGATGTACTGTAAGGATTCTTAAGAGCACAGGTAACCTTGAATATCTGGAATTAGCAAGGTATAACTTAAAACTGCAAGGCTGTGTTATATCTGACTTATTTTTTCACCTTCTGTAAGCTCTGAACTGTGTTATGTTGCAAGGGGTGATGGGGTGTAAGACGGAATTGAAACAACTGGGGTTTTTTTCCAAATGAAAAAATACTTGGACATCACAGCCATAGGTCACAGGTTGTGCTAATGGACAGATTTGGTGTCCTGTCCCCTCACTCCCCATTTACCTTGCAGGGGCTGATCAAAGTCAGGCACAAGTTAACAATGCTCAAGGGCAGTCACCAGCTAGCCAGATGGACACTGATGGATTTGTATCCTCTTCTGAGCTGCCTTCCAGAATCTGGAGGCCTCTGCAGCTGAATACCAAAGAGATTCTGAAAGGAGTTTCTTTCCTTCCTTACAATTGTGTTGAAACCCTATCCAAATGTTTGCCTCTGGGTGCCTGGGTGGCTCAGTCATTTAAGTTTTGGACTTTGGCTCAGGTGGTGATCTTGCCGTCTGTGGGTTTGAGCCCTGTGTCCGGCTCTGTGCTGAAGGCTCAGAGCCTGGAGCCGGCTTTGGATTTTGTGTCTCCCTCTCTCTGTGCTGGCCCCGCTGCCTGCTCATGCTGTCTCTCTCTCAAAATAAAGAGACATTGAAAAAACAACAAGTGTTTGCCTCAGTTTCACAGAATATCAGGATCTCTCTCTGCTGCTGAATACACTAGAAGCATTTATGTTCCCCTTTGAAGGTGCTTGAGGGCACCCTGGCAAATGCCAGTAAAAGATCATTGCTTAGACCTTCTAAAGCATTGTTAAAATCTTAGGATTATAAAATTCTAACAGTGAGTGCATATTTTAAATGAAAATTGCCAATTATTTATTTATTAAATCAAAGCTGAAACAACTTAATCTAATCCATATGAATTGTTTCCCTCCATGGACTTGGGTGCCTTGTCACTGTACACATTGAAATCTCATATAAAGAGGTTGTTGGTTTAGGTTTGTGTCATCTGTGGAAGAAAAATGAATGGTTTGAATGTTGACTCTTATGCTGTGCTTCAGTGCAAGGAAGTGTCAATGATTGAATGTCTGGACTGATAGGATTCATTGCAGAACTTAGAATGTGATTTTTGAGTCCTTAGCTGCCAGGTCCAGGTCGTCAGGCTTAGTCTGACCACCCCCTGTAGTAGAAAAGATTCGGTGTTCATGGACCCCATCAGTGGAGCCTTTCCAGTTGTTTTTAGTGGTGCTAAATGCCTCAGGTCTTTGGTTACTCATTCCTTTTGAGAATGGCTGGGTGCCCAGACCTACCGTGTGGTTTTTAGGCATTCTCTTGAACTTCAGTTCTCTAACTGGCTTTTGTGGTCCTTGGACAGGAAGGGGAAGGAAATCAAGTTACTGTGTTTCTATTGTCTGCCAGACACTATAATGATTCTCTCTAATCCTCATAACAACTCCCAGAGGTAGGTGGCGCACCCCCTTTTTTAATAGACAGTTGAGCCTAAGAGCGATGACACTTGCTCAGGAGATACTTGGTAGGTGGCAGAGTTGGGTTTTGATCTCTGCTCTGTCTGGTTTCAAGGCCCAGGCTTTTCCCACCTTTTCATGATGCCACTCCTAGGAAGCCTTGTGTTGTATGAGGGTCTGTGAAAGTAGGCTGTCTCCTTAGTAGGAAACTGCCCCCACTTTAGCAGAGCTGCGTGGAGACATTGAATCTATGTAGCTGTATGCAAAAACACCAGTTGCAGTTTTGTAGTGTGTGAGTGAGACAACGTTGGGATAAGTGTCCCAAGTTCTGGCTTTCATCCAGTTTGTGAATGCTTTGGTCAAGTTTAATGTTGGGAAAAAAATCGTACCTATGATGTCTTTTTTCCAACACCCACTATTGGTTTGACACTGGCTGGGTGTCCTACAATTCATTTCTGTTCTGACACAACCCGGAGTTAACATCTGTCCAGAGGTTTAAGGACTCCATCCTGCAAGACTGCCCTCCCTTCGGGTGCCAGCTGCAAGTTGGAGGTACATAGAGAACCGCCCCCCGCCATGTTTCTGCCCAATTTGTGTACAAATTCTGGGGTTCCCACAACCCTCCCTCAGGTTAGATAATTTGCTAGAATGACTCCATTTAGGAAGACATTTTACTTGTTTACTGGTTTATTATAAAGGATACGATTCAGGGAAAGCCAAATGGAAGAGATGAATAGGGCAAGGTATGGCAGGTGGAAGGTGGCACAGAGCTTCCATGCCCTCTCCAGGTGTTCAGCAACCTGGAAGTCCCTAGAGCCATGTTGTTTAGGGGCTTTTTGAGGGTTTCATTACCTAGGCATGGTTGATTAAATCACTGACCTTTGGTGATAGAACTCAATCTCTTAACTCCTCTCCTTTGTCTAGAGGTTGGAGGTGGGGCTGAAAGTTCAGACCCCCCTCCCCCATCACTATATTAGCATATGAAAGATACTCTTTATTTATTTTTTAATTTTTTTAATGTTTATTTATTTTTGAGACGGAGGGAGACAGACCATGAGTGGGGGAGGGGCAGAGAGAGAGAGGGAGACACAGAATCTGAAACAACTCCAGGCTCTGAGCTGTCAGCACAGAGCCCAATGCGGGGCTCGAACCCATGAACCGTGAGATCATGACCTGAGCCCAAGTCAGATGCTTAACCGACTGAGCCACCCAGGCGCCCCTAAAAGATACTCTTTAACACTTAGGGGATGCCCCAAGAGTCTTAGGGGCTCTGTGCCTGTATCTAGGGGATAAAGCACCAGTAGCGAAGGGGGTGAGGGAGAGAGAATCTTAAGCACGACACAGGGCTCACATAGGGTTTAATCTCATGACCCTAAGATTGTGACCTGAGCCAAAATCAAGAGTAGGACGCCTAACTGACTGAGCCACCCAGGTGCCCCCTAAAATAACCTTTTTTTTTTTAAAGTTTATTTTGAGAGAGAAAGAGAGCACAAGTGGGGAAGGGGCAGAGAGAGGGAGAGACAGAATTGCAGGAGGCTCTGTGCTATCAGCGCAGAATCTGATGCCAGGGTTGAACTCCCGAACCATGAGATCATGACCCGAGCTAAGATGAAGTGTGGAACACTTAACCGACTGAGCCACCCAGGCGCCCAACCGCTAAAATAACTTTTTTTTCTCAAATGTTTATATTTGAGAGACAGACAGAGACAGTGTGCGAGCAGGGGAGGGGCACAGAATCAGACGGAGACAGAATCTGAAGCAGGCTCCAGGCTCCCAGCTGTCAGCACAGAGCCTGACGTGGGGCTTGAACTCAAGCTGTGAGATCATGACTTGAGCTGAAGTCTGATGCTTAACTGACTAAGCCACCTGGGTGTGCCCCCCTAAAATAACTTTCTAACTCCAGTTCTATTACCTACTGTGCTCAAGTCCTCTGTATTTTGGAAGAAAAGATAATTATATAACACGTTTGACTATTGAACTAAAAAATAAATTCTGATAAGCTTTTAACTATATCCCTCTGTTTGATAAGCAAATATGATCTCATCAGAAAATTATATTTCTGCTTTGAAGGAATGATTGATCCACCAAGATTATATAAAGATTAGGAGATGTTCATGGGACCTGACCTAATACCTTATATTTTGATTAGCGAATATTGTCACATATGCATTCACAACTCATGTCTACGTCATTTGGCTATTTGTCTGATCTTTAGTATAGCTACAGTCTTGTTGCAAGTAATTTACTGTATTTTTATAAGTTCTGTATTTACTGTATTTTACAGTATTTACTGTAGTTTTTAGAAGTTCTGGTTAATTACCACATCCTACCTTGGACTTGGCATTAGTAGATGACTGCATGGTATAACTGGTTTGATTAGAATTCGTTATTTAAAAGATTTCCTTACCCTCTTGGATTGGAGAAAGTTCAAGTGAGCTTTGAAGGAAGATGCTAAAATGACGTTTTTCCCGGCACTGGTCTCCAGCTGAGGAGGCCAGCCCACAGTGGGCTTGGCACACAGTCCTTCCAATGCGAACGTTTAATGAGCGTGATGCTTTGTTCTTGCCTGCGCACCTTGGTCTCTGTAGTCTTTGAGGAGCACACATTCAAAGAACTCACCTGCTTGAAAGTGCATGGGAGCCTGCAGATAGGCCACCCAGTGCTATGAGCTCATTACAGCTTTTCATTTAAGCTGGGTTGTCTGGAGAGAGGAACTCCAGTGGGGTGGCAGGGGCTCCTGCATTCATTTTTCTATCAGCATCTCATCTTAAGGGCAAGGGGACTGCTTATTTAAGGCTTGAAGTTCTTGGCCAAGATCGTAATCCCATTACTAGATTCCCTTGGTTTCTGATTTTTTTTCTCTCCTCTGGAGTGTAAATCCATCTTTAGTTTTTCCCTAGACCACTGTTAAGCTGGGATAATTAGGAAACACTAATGAAATTTTCTGGGTAGGCCGATGTAGGGGTTCTCAAGCAGTGGTGATTTTGTCCCCCAGGGGACATTTGGCAATGTCTGGGACATTTTGGGTGGTCCTGATGGGAGGGGAGTGGGGAGCGCTCCTGGCAGCTGATGGGTAGAAGCTTGGGATGCTGCTAAACATCTTCTAATACATCAGACACATCTCATAACAAATTATGATTATCTGGCCCCAAATGTCAGTAACGCTGAGGTTGAGAAACCCTGTAATTTAGTTGCTATCTAGATCAGATTATCTTTTCTGTAAACACACCCCCGTCCAGTTTAGTTGGACAGAATGGTCCTGCTTTCTTTTCTGAAAATAAATCTCAGACACACTGGGTAGACCGAGGAGAAACTTCTTTGAAAGAAACCTTTATAAAACAACATGCACCTAGAATAGGCACCTCAATCAGCTGGAAGTGCTCAGAAACCCCAGGCTTCCCATTTGTCCAGAAGTTGTGGGGTGGTAAATGAAATGTGAATGTACTTGGCCAAGGGCCTGATACAAAGTAGGTGTTTTAGTCAGTGTCATCCTTCCTTGCTTGCTTGTGGTGTTGCAATTTTGTGGTGAGTGGGTAGGTTTAACCACTGTTTGCAGAAGTGAGTTTAAGCAAGACCTTTCAGGGGTGCCTGGCTGGCTCAGTCAGTGGAGCATATGATTCTTGATCTCGGGATCATGAGTTCGAGCCCCATGTTGGATATAGAGTTTACTATAAATAAATAAATAAATAAATAAATAAATAAATAAATAAAGTATAATAATAAAATAACTTAGAAAAGTAAGACCTTTCAAAAACCTTGGAGTTTCAGAAATTGACAGAAACCCAGTGACAGCTATCTCTGTGGTTATCCTTATATTCATTCCCTCCAGGAATTTGCTAGAAACTCCAAATTCTATGTTAGGCTGCCTGTGATTTTATTTCTTTTTATTTTTTAAACATTAATTTTTTATTTTTTTTTTTTTTTGAGAGAGAGAGAGTGAGCATGGGAGGGGCAGAGGGGATAGAAAGAGAGAATCCTAAACAGGCTCCATGCTCAACACTCACCATGGAGCCTGATGCGGGGATCAATCCCAAGACCCTGGAATCATGACCTGAACCAAAATCAAGAGTCGGCAACTCAACTAACTGAGCCACCCAGATGCCCCAAGGCTGCCTGTGATTTTAACAGTAGTTCATTTGACAGACATTTATTGTTCACTGTATCCGTATTAGGCACTGAAGTCCGTCATTGTCCCTCACTTTATGAAATCTCTTTCTGGGAAGATATACACTGAACATACAGTTATGTACAGTTATTAGTTCAATGTTCATAAATGTTACCAAGGAGACATATGAGATGTAGGAGAGAGGTATTCGGATGGGGGGAACCCAGCCTAGTCTGCAAATTCAAGGCAAACATACTTGAAGAAATATTTTAGTATTAGGTTGAATTGACCAGGTAAAGAGAGAGTGGGTTGGGGTGATGGAAATGTAGGGGATGGAGCAAACACCATGTGAGATATCCAGAGGAAAGGAGCCTTCCAGAAAAAGAGAGGGGTGCAGTGTTATGACATAGTGAATAGCCAGGTGTTATGGGTGGGCAGGCAGTGTCACGAGGTGACTGCGGATACAGACTGGACAAATCGTGTAGGGCCTGGTAAGCCATATTGAACATTTTGGATATTAGCTTCAGACTTCTGTGTAGCAGGGTCGTGATGTGATCAGATTTGCATTTAAAATTTTCAGTTTTTAGAGAGGTTTGTTTGGCCACTTAAATTTTCAAACCACTTTTAATTAAAGTGCTATCCACATTTAGATATGTAAATATATGTTAAAAATAACCTTTATTGAGATATGTATAGTTCACATACCATAAAATTCATCCTTTTAAGGTGTAGAGTTCAATGTTTTTTAGTACAATATATTTACACAGTTGTACAACCACCATCACTCTCTAGTTTTAGAACGTTTTCATCACTCCAGAAAGAAACTGCGTATCCATTGGTAGACACTCCCCACTGCCCCCCTGCCCCAAACCCTTGGCAACTGGTCTCCTTTCTGTCTCTGAACCTGCCTATTCTGGACACTTTATGTAAGTGAACATATCATTTGTGGCCACTTGTTACTGGCTTCTTTCCCTTAGCATAATGTTTTCACAGTTCATCCATGTTGTCACCTGATTCAGGACTTCACTGCTTTTTATGGTTGAATAATCCATATTCTGTTGTATAGATCAGTCATATCTTGTTTATCCATCAGTTGATGGACGTTTGGGTTTGTTTCCACTTTTTGATGATTCTGAATAATGCTGTGGAGTTGGCATTTGTATCATGCAAATGGTCAGGAGGAGCATGGGTTTCAACTTTTATATTTATTTATTTTTAATTAATTTATTTTGAGAGAGAGAGAGCGCGCGTGTGCCCGTGAGCTGGGGAGGGGCAGAGAGAGAGGGAGAGAACCCTAAGCAGGCTTGCACTGAAATCTAGAGTCAGACACTCAACCCCCTGGGCCCCCCAGGCACCCCCAACCTTTATCTTAAGAATTTTTTCTTTAATATTTATTTATTTTTAAGAGAGAGATGCACACTCAAACACACACACACACACACACACACACACACACACACACACACAGTGTGAGCAGGGGAGGGGCAGAGAGAGAGGGAGACACAGAATCGGAAGCAGGCTCCAGGCTCTGAGCTGTCAGCACAGAGCCTGATGCAGGGCTTGAATTCATGAACTGCGAGATCATGACCTGAGCTAAAGTCAGACGACTGAGCCACCCAGGCTTTCCACCCCCCTCTTATACAAATTTTTTAAATGTTCCAACCTTTGTCTTTAAAGAGAAGGGCTTTACTCCTTCTCATTCCATAGCACATTCTGTTCAGTAAGCAGTTTCTTTTCTGAAGCACTTGTATAACTGTAAAGGTTCAACCACATGTGTCAGTGAATTGAGAGAAATGCTGTTAAGAACTGGAGTTTTCCTCTTGGCACTTGAAAGCAATATTTGCAGTTAATGATGCCAAGTCTTACTTCGTTCTAGAAGTCAGAGTCCATTGTTGTTCTAGTTGTCCATTTACAAGTGGATGCCAAGGAATTCTTAGCTCCTCTGTTTCACTTGAATGACTTCTTGTCTGCACTAATAGAATGTACCTGATTGCCTATTACTAAGGTGATGGCTTTCATCTTGATTAGTCATTTCAGAAAATAAAAAATAAATAAAAGTCAGAGTAGCCTCAGTATCACAGAGTTCAGAATGTGTACCAGGAGGTTGTGAGTATAATAAAAAATGGTTTATGACCTCTACTGGGGCATAACTTCAGGCACAGTGAATATTAAGAATTAATGATTAAGCAAGAACATTTTCAGACCAAGGAAGAAAGTATAGGCAGTAAATGTAAGAAGCTTATCATGTAGAGTGGAAAAAGTAAAAATAGTTATCAAGTCCAAGCAGTTTTGGTAACAGTGTTTAAATGGTAAATGAACACAGGGGCTCCTGGGTGGCTCAGTCATTGAGCATCTGACTCTTGATTGTGACTTGGGTCATGATCTCACCGTTAGGTTCGTGAGATGGAGCCCTGCGCTGGGCTTTGTGCTGACAGAGCAGGAGCCTACTTGGGATTCTCTCTTTCCCTCTTTCTCTGTCCCTCCACTGCTTGGGCAGATGCGCGTGCTCTCTCTTTCTCAAGATAAATAAATAAACCTCAGGAAAAAAAAAAAAGGTAAATTAACAAATCAGTCAACAGATGGGAAATTTGGTATCTAGTTTGGATATAGGGTTTGTAAAAAAAAGATTAGTTAATCTTTAAATTTTTAATGTGCCTATTTGCTTGCTTGTATTGGATTATAACTGGTTCCTTTCAATGTTAGTGTCAGGAATGTTACCCAAGATTTGTTTTAACATTTAGCAAACTTAGGATGACTGTAAAATTGGCCCACCAATTGCGTAAGCAGTTACAGGATGCCTGTTGATAAATGGTCATATTTGTCAGGGGGAAGCAAATTACTTTTTTTTTTAATTGTTTTAAATGTTTATTTATTTGTGAGAGAGAGACAGAGTGTGAGTGGGGGAGGAGCAGAGAGAGGGGGAGACACAGAATCCAAAGCAGGCTTGAGGCTCTGAGCTGTCAGCACAGAGCCTGACGCAGGACTCACACTCACGAACTGTGAGATCGTGACCTGAGCCAAAGTCGGACGCTTACCGACTGAGCCACCCAGGCGCCCCGGAAGCAAATTACTTTTGACGAAGGCTCTCTTTATTGGGAAGGATTGATTGTTTTTTTTAGCAGATAATGGATTAATAATAACTGGTCAACCCTACAGTTTCATCATTGTAATTAATGGGTTTACTCTTATTTATCAGGCCATGTTAGAGGAATCTCGTTGCTATTATTATAGGATTCTTCTGTGTGTCTGGTACTACTTTGAGGATTTGCCTGCATTACCTTATTTAATCCTCTCAATACCCTACTAAGATAGATAGATACCAGTGACATCTCTAGTCTACAGATGAATGAACAGAGGCCCAGAGATTAAGTGACTTGTCCAAGCTTACACACGAATGGCAGAGCCAGGACTTGATCATGGAGCAGACTCTAAAGCTGACATACCCTATGATTGACTTCCCTCCCTTCCCTGGTACACTAACTCTAAACGGAAAACATTTATTATAGAAGGTTAAATTTCATCCACAGTTGAAGCTCCTGAATTTTGTTCTGAAAAGTACGTTCAGGTTAGAGCCTGTTCCCAGAAGTCTCGTTCTCAGCATGTTATTACCTTGTCTTCTCATCGATTACGATGTGACCTCAAGTAACTTCTTGATCTTTCTCAAGCACATATTGCCCCCGGTCTGTGAGAATGTTCTATGACCTAGTAAAGCGCACCTCAATAATTCTAAAGGCCTCTATATAGCCTACAAGAAGAAAGGCAGCTTTATCTGGTCACTGGAGTGGTAATTTCTGCTGCTTTACTCTGCCATTGATTTGTTTGCTGGTTTTGAATTAAACCATTGCGTTATGTGACTGTTTCCTTATCTAAAAACAAGGTTAATAATGCTACTTACTGCCTTCTGATGTTGATTTTCAGTGAAGGAGAGGCCAACTGTGCCTTCCTAGATCTCAGGGTCCTGGGGATATAGTGACTGAAATATTGGGCAGGGGGTCAGAATACAAGGACTGTGGCCTGGCTCTGTCACCTACTAAACTGCATGACTCAGAAACCTCTTCCCCCTGTGCCCCCTACATTATGAGAATTAGATGAGAAATTATGTATGTGGAAGTATTTTACACTTTATAGGTCATCTGAGTGTAAGAGATGATGATTATCCTCCCAGTGCCATGAGATTATAACATTTAGAAATACTGGATTTGATTTAGTCTTCTGGCTTCTGTTTTTGGACTTCTTAGATGACACTTAAGTTGTGTGTTTTCACTTGTTCTTCTTTTTTTTAGTGGTACGTGTGCAACAGAGAGAAATTATGCGAATCACTCCAGGCTGTCTTTGTTCAGAGCTATCTTGATCAAGGAACACAGATCTTCTTAAACAACAGTATTGAGAAATCTGGCTGGCTATTTATCCAATTATATCACTCTTTTGTGTCATCTGTTTTTAGCCTGTTTATGTCTAGAACATCTATCAATGGGTAAGTGAGTCTTGTGTATTTTTTCTCTCTCCTTAGGTTTAAAAAAAGAAAATGAAAGAGAAAAGCTATTTTGTTAAAGGTATCGATCACCTCAGCTACAATACTTGTGCGAGTCAGAATCCTTGGCAGCGGGTGGGTCCAGTGTCTTAGCCTTCTGCAGTCTGCCTTTTATATTCATCATAACTTGAGGCATCTGGGTGGCTCCGTTGGTTAAGCGTCTGACTTCGGCTGAGGTCATGATCTAATTGTTTGTGGGTTCAAGCCCCGCATCGGACTCTGTGCTGACAGCTCAGAACCTGGAGCCTGCTTCGGATTCTGTGTCTCCTCTCTTTGCCCCACCCCACTCATGTTCTGTCTCTGTCTCTCTCTCAAAAAGAAACAAACATAAAAAAACTTAAGAAAGTAAATTCACCATAACTTGATAAATAGCCTCATTAGTCTGTATTTCTACGGTGGGAGTTACTTGGAGCAGTGCTTCCCAGCTTTGATGTGCACAAGAAACAACCCGGAGATCTGGTGAAAATGCAGATTGTGAATCAGTAGGTCAGGGACCTAGGATTCTGCATTTTTTTTTTAATTTTTTTAACATTTATTTATTTTTGAGACAGAGAGAGTCAGAGCATGAATGGGGGAGGGTCAGAGAGAGAGGGAGACACAGAATCCGAAACAGGCTCCAGGCTCTGAGCTGTCAGCACAGAGCCCGATGCGGGGCTTGAACTCACGGACTGCGAGATCATGACCTGGGCTGAAGTCGGACGCTTAACCGACTGAGCCACCCAGGTGCCCCAAGGATTCTGCATTTTTAATAAGCTCCCAAGTGATGCCCATGATGCTGCTAGTCCCCTACTATAGAGAGTAGCAAGAACTAAGCCCTTAACATGTGGTGAAGGGTAAAATCTTTGCTTTAGCACACTTCCCAGGAACAAGTTTTTTTTTTTTTTTTTTTTTTGAGAGGGGGGATTTAATCAACCCAGCAATGTGTGATGGCTTATTTCGAGTGAAGGCCCAACATCTGTTCTTAACATAATGTCTAGGCGCACCAGAATTTTGTAAACTTGCTGTGGAATGCCCATCTCTAGTGTGGTTCTCTCATATAAATCCATGGAGAAAGCTTTAGGAGTACAGATTTTTTTCAGTCTTGTCTTGGCCAAATTTTCAAAAATCCCCAAGGCCCAAGAATCTAGAATGCCAAGGAGAAAATCAGTAGAGTTTAGTGTTTACAAAGCCTTATTGGACTGCTTAAAGCCACTGGTTGGGCCCACTTTGTTTTCCCCCCTTGAGGTTTCCAGCCAGCTTCTCCTGACTGTCTGGATCCCTGGTCTATCATCTAGTCCTTAAATATGTTTTTAGGCACCATGAGCCATTTCTCAAGATTTCTTTCTTGATTTTCTTCATTGTTTATATGAAATTGCCTTAGGTTTGCTTCAGCAGGCAGTTGTTATTTTTGTCTTGGCAATTGAGTTTATACAACTTGGTCTGACGTTTTGTTTCTAAAATTGACTACACTGAATTTCTGTTCTATACCATTTTATTTATTTTGGAAAGCAGGCAAGTCATTGTAGCAGTGATTCTTATCCTTTATGAGGTCCTTTACCTTTTGAAAATGATGAAAGGTAGGAATCTTCTCTTCAAATAGTATTTTCATTCAACATTTCACATACAGTTTTGGGAGATTTCAAATTCTGAACCACCTCCCCCCTTCATCCCCCACCCCTACCCCCAACCTCTGCCCCATGGGACCCTGGTTAAAATTCCTTGATTTGGAATTTCACGGTTTGGTCAAAGAGAGGCAATGCAATTAATAAATTCCTTTGGATTCCCTTATCTGCAGCTCTTCTGTTGTTTGTTTGGTTTTGTTTAACTCTCACCTCCCACTCTCTCAAAACATGTCCTGTGTCTTATTCTCACCAGAAAGCTTAATTTTGAGCCTGCTGGTACTTTCCATCCATGGTAGATTATTACCATGAATTGCTGTGTCTTAAATAACTATAGGCATCCCTCATTGCACTTCACAGATAATTGCCTTTTTTTTTTTTTTAATTGGAACTTTGTGGTAACCCTGTGTCATGCACGTCTATCAGTGCCATTTTTTCCAGTAGCATTTGCTCACTTTGTATCTGTGTGTCATATTTTGGTAATTCTCCCAGTATTCAAACTTTTTCATTACTGTATTCTGGTGATCTCTGATTAGTGGTTACGACTCGCTGAAAACTCAGTTGATGGTTAGCTGTTTTTTCACAATAAAGTATATTTTAACTAAGGTATGTACATTGTTTTTTTAGATATAATGCTGTTGCATACTTTATAGGCCATGGCGTAGTGTAAACAACTTTTACATGCACCGGGAAACCAAAAAATTCATTGGCCTGCTTGTGATACTTGCTTTATCGTGGTGGTCTGGAACTGGACCTGTGGTATCTCTGAGGCACCCTGCACTGTGGTGCCTTGTTGGACTAAGATACTTACCAGACCTCCTTTATGTTAGAAAGGGAAAGGCTAAATAAGGAGAGACCTGATAGCTGTTTTCAGAGTCTATATTATAAGGAAGATACCTGTAAGGAGACACACCTCCTCTACAGATTCTAAATCTGGAGAGAACTTAGATTGTGGCCAGAGAACCTAGGATGGTTAATAAACACAAACCCCCCACCACCCATGGACATCACTACCTTTAGAAATTAAAGACAAATTAGAGAGCCATACCTGATGTTTGCTGGAAACCTTGTATTGAGCGAGGTCAGTGTCTTGGTATTTTAAGTGGGATAATTCTTTATCGTGTGGAACTGACCCACATCTATCTGGAAGTCTAGCGTTTCTGGCCTGATTCACTAACCAGCGGCACTCCCGGGTCATGGGGATGACCCCAGACTCTCCCACCTACTCGCAGTGCCCCCTAGAGGGTGGAGTTGGTCCTGATTGAGAAACACTGTGCTTGGTGATTTTTTAAAAAAATTTTATTTACTTTTATTTTTTACACTTTTAATCTTTTTTGGAGCCTCTGTTGCTCATGATCTTTGGGGATAGACAGTGCTTCCGTCTCTGATGCCTTTAAATGTAGACAAGTCAGATGACCTCTAGCTCTAGAGTTTTATGATTATAATGTCAGGAGTCCTTACATCCCAAGAAGGTGGCTAGGGGAAGCGTGATATTTTATAACCGGGAAAGTTTGAGCCAAAAAACTGTTTTGCAACTTACTTTTGATCCTATGGCAAGTCAACACCAACACTGCATCCCCCACACCGTGCTGCCTGTACCGTACCTCTTCCTCCTCTGACGGTGGCTCCTGTGTGAAGTTTTGTAAAGCTCTTTCAGTAAGTTCAGTCTCTTTTCTCATATTTGCTTTCTGTAGCCTATTTTTCCACCAGAAGATTAAAAAATAATGGTCTTGGAGGAGGTAACACTTTCTCAGTAAGCAGTTTGAGGGATAGCATCATGTTTAGCAATCTGATGTCTATGCCCCCCCTTCCCTAGTTTTTTAGCATTCTGTGGGGCAGAAGGTTTACTGTAAAGACATTATTAGATCTGCTTAAACTCTCCTAAGGCCTTAATGGGAAAAGTGGAGAGAGAGGGAGCCTGTTATATGAACTCTGCAATTTTAATTCTTTCCTAAAACTGGTCTTACCAGGAGCACCAGGTTGCACACATCTTTCCAGTCACTGTGTGACATACTGTACCATATGCTTATTTCCAGAAAGTAGCAGTACAAACCAGATTTCCCTGCCATTTCCCAGACTGGTGCTTTTCATTAAAAAAAAATTTTTTTTAATGTTTGTTTATTTTTGAGAGAGAAGGCGCAGGTGGGGGAGGGCCAGACAGAGAGGAGGACAGGGGATCTGAAGTGGGCTCTGTGCTGACGTCAGAGAGCCCACTATGGGGTTTGAATTCACGAACCATGAAATCATGACCTGAGCTGAAGTTGGACGCTTAACCAACTGAGCCACCCAGGTGCCCCCAGAGCGGTGCCTTTCAAACTGTGTTCCAGGGTCTGAAGGAAGTGCCCCAGGAGCTGCTGAGGGGGGAAGGCCCAGAAGTGGCTGCTTCTCCCAGGCTTTCCGCCTTCTTTCTGCAGCAGCTCGCTATTTGTGGTTCTGCGCTATCTCTGAGCTCCGCTTCATTTCAGGAAAGGGACCTGGAGAATCCCTGCCCTGGAGAGAGTAGGATTTGAGAGCTAGAAAACCGAGGCTGAGCAGGGAGTGCATTCTGTTCCCCACCGTGATGCTTCCTTGAGACTTGGTTTGAGCCCCAGCCTCTGTCTGTTCAGAGAGTTCTCTCTGATCTCCATTTAACTCCTCTCAAGCTTTTTTTTAAAAGGCGTTACTGTGGTTTTGAATGTTTTTCAGGATCTTTAGAAATAATAAGACCCAGATGATCATGTAATATATAAACTGATGGAAGTATGAATCTGCTTTTTTGGTCTAAATTAACTGATATTGCAGGGACCATTTTTTTCTCTAGTGTCTCTTAAAAATCTGTGATATTGAAGTTATTTTTTTCTCACACATTGTTTAGTTTAATAACAGCTTTTTTTTCCTATTTGATTTTTCTGCTTAGTATTATTGGCTAGTGCTGTAATCGGATTCTGTTGGGCTGTCATCTTTTTTAACTGACAAATATGTTTTCTGTTACTCTATCTCCATCTCTCCTTCCTAGTTTGACATAAATTCTTCACATTAACCTTTTAATCTCTTACTCATTCTTCTTCCCTTCCCTTCCTGTCTCATCCTGTTTCCTTTCTAACTTTTACTCCTCTCCTTTGCCGACTCTTTATGGGGTGTTATCTGTAAACTCAGCGCCAAATGATATCTGGAGGTATTTTCTTATTTTACTAACTTCGCTTTTAATCCTGTAAATCATATAAAAAGTAGTATATAGGGGCGCCTGGGTGGCTCAGTCTGTTGAGCGTCCGACTTCAGCCCGGGTCACGATCTCGCGGTCTGTGAGTTCGAGCCCCGCGTCAGGCTCTGGGCTGATGGCTCAGAGCCTGGAGCCTGCTTCTGATTCTGTGTCTCCCTCTCTCTCTGCCCCTCCCCCGTTCATGCTCTGTCTCTCTCTGTCTCAAGAATAAATAAACATTAAAAAAAAAATTTTTTTTTAATAAAATAAAAAAAAAAGTAGTATATAATTTAACCATATAATCACATAAGATAAATATTTTGTAAGTTCAGGAGGCTATTGGTACTGAGTTACTGCAGTCACTCTGAGTGTATGTGGGGGTGCTTAATTTGCATAGACTCTTCTATTTTTGTCTTTTTTTTTCTTCCAGGTTGCTAGGAAGAGGCTCAATGTTTGTGTTTTCACCAGATCAGTTTCAGAGACTGCTAAAAATTAATCCAGACTGGAAAACCCATAGACTTCTTGATTTAGGTGCTGGAGATGGAGAAGTCACAAAAATCATGAGCCCTCATTTTGAAGAGATTTATGCCACTGAGCTGTCTGAAACTATGATATGGCAGCTTCAGAAGAAGAAATACAGGTATAATTTTTAGACATGGTTTGGGGTATATTTCTTGGTTTCAGACATATTTCTTCTTGAGAGTATATTACTTAAAGGATGTGAATCAGAAATAATTTTCCATGATTAGAATTTTTTAAAAACTTTCCATATTACAGTTAAGTAGAAATTTAGAGAGAAATCATCTTTCCTCATCAGTATGTTTCTGGACTAGAGGAGTTGGCACTGTGGAAGAAGGGTAGGTGAGGAATAACTTGGAAAAGAGGAATCAGATGTAGAGACTTTTTCGGGGCACCTGGGTGGGCTCGGTTGGTTGAGCCACTGTCTCTTGATTTAAGCTCAGGTCATGGTCTCCCAGTGGTGAGATTAGGCCTCACATCAGGCTCTGTGCTGGGTGTGGAGCCTGCCTGAGTTCATCTCTCTCCCTCTCGCTCTGCCCCTCCCCCTCTTACTTGCTTAAAAAAAAAAAAAAAAAAAGATGTAGACACTTTTCCTTTTGGAATCTGGCTTTTGTTTGTTTGTTTGTTTTGTTTGAGAGACAGTGTGTGAGCAGCAGAGAAACAGGGAGAGAAAATCCTAAGCAGGCTCCATGCCTAGTGAGTAGCCAGGCTCGATCTGACAATGGTGAGATCATGACCTGAGCTGAGATCAGGAATCGGGAGACTACTGACTGAACCACCCGGGCACCCCTGGAATCTGGCATTCTTCTTCTTTTTTTTAATGTTTGTTTATTTTTGAGAGAGAGACAGAGCATGAGCGGGGGAGGGGCAGAGAGAGAGGGAGACACAGAATCCGGAGCAGGTTTCAGGCTCTGAGCTGTCAGCACAGAGCCTGACGCAGGGCTCGAACCCACAAACTGTGAGATCATGACCTGAGCCGAAGTCGGATGCTTAACTGACTGATCCACCCAGGCGCCCCTGGAATCTGACATTCTTAAAGTTTATTTTTTGTTTTTTTTGTTTGTTTTTTTTTTCAATTAAAAAAATTATTGTGGTCAACTACATAACACAGAATTAACCCTTTTAATCATTTTTAAGAGGACAGTTAGTGATATTAAATACATCTACATTGTGTAACCATCACCACTATCCATCTCTAGAATCTTTCTGTTGTCCCCACTGAAACTCTGTAATTAAACACTAATTTTCCACTCCTCCCCCCCACCACCCTGGCCCCTGGCAACCATCATCCTACCTCATGTCTCTAGGAATTTGACCCTTCTGGGAACATGAAATAGGAGGAATTATGCATTAATTGTCTTCTCGTGAATGGCTTATTTCACTAAACATAATGTCTTCAGGGTTTATACTTGTGGCATGTATCAAAATCACCTTCCTTTAGAAGGCTGAATAATATTCCATTGTATGGATGTACATTCATTCGTCAGTGGACACTTGGGCTGCCTTCATCTTTTAGCTATTGTGAATACTATTGTGAACGCGAGTGTACAAATAACTGTTTGAGTCATTGCTTTTGCTTCTGGGTATATACTCAGAAGTGGAATTGCTGGATTATAATGTAGGACCCTGTTTAATTTTTTTAGGAATTGTCATACCATTGTCCACAGCAGCTGCCCCGTTTTACATCCTGGCAGCAGTATACAAGGGCTACAGTTTCTCTGCATCTTCACAAGTACTTATTATTTGCTTATTTTTTTGGTAATAGCCATCCTAATGGGTATGAACTGTCAAATCTTGGTTTTAAGACCATCTTCTGTTCGAGAGACTTAGAAAGAGAGCTGTTTTTTATTCAGTATGGATTCTATTGAATAGGAGAAGAAGGTGCTGGGTACAGAATGGGCCTGCCTTCTCCTCTGATATTTTGGAAGCCAGGCTTAGCCTTAGAAAGAAGGAAAAAGGAATTATGAACTCACTTTTGTATCCACCTAAGTTTCTGCTTCTACAGACAGCATTAGAGTAGCTCTTGGAGCACGACTTGATTGAACATTGGCAAAACATGGAAATTTTAAGCGTGGAGAAGAGAAGACCAAGTAGGAAGGGGGTGGAAGGGAAGATTACGATCAAATGTAATGGGGTTTTATATGGAAAGAGAGGAGTAAGTGTAGTTTCTGGTATAATCATGCACAGCTAGGTCTCAGAAGTTGAGGTAGAGTTAAGGGACACTCACCTTCCTAACAGCTCAAGTATTCAAGTCCTTGCCCCTCTCAGTGTTTAAATAGCTATTAGGGATGCTATCATAGGAGACTTCTGTCTGTGTGAGGTTCAACTGTGTGATTTGTAAGATCCCCTTTAGCACTAGCAGTCTGTCTCAGATTAGATCCTGGAGGGCCTGTGTAGTGATAACTGAATTCTTCTCTTTTCTCTTTTCTTTTTTCTCTCCCCTTTTCTCCTCTTTTCTCCTTTTTTCTCCTTTTTTCTCTTCTCCCTTCCCTTCCCTTCCCTTCTCTCTTCTCTCTTCTCTCTTCTCTTCTCTCCTTTTCCTCCTTTCTGAGAGAATCTTAAGTAGGCTCCATGCCTAGCACAGAGCCCAACGTGGGACTTGATCCCACAAACTAGGAGATGATGACCTCCACCGAAACCAAGAGTCGGACACTCAACCGACTGAGCCACCCAGGCGCCCCATGAATTAATTTCTCATTAAAGAAATACTTCAGTATTTTTGGGTGGTTCAGTCGGTTAAGCATCTGACTCTTGGTTTCAGTGCAGGTCATGATCTCCTGGTTTGTGGGATGGAGCCCCACATTGGGCTCTGTGATGACAGTGCAGAGCCTGCTTGGGATTCTCTCCCTCCCTTTCTCTCTGCCTCTCTCTCTCTCTCAAAAGAAATAAATAAACTTAAAAGAAATTAACTCATCATTTGAAAACTTCATGCCAAAGTCCTAATCTGACACTTTCCTCCCATGTAAAAAAAATCTGTTCAAAAGTAGATATGGGGAGGAAAGTGTTTGAAATGTTTTCATTCCCCTCCTACTCACCCCTGCTCCTTCCCTTGCTTGCTTGCCATTGAAGCCCTTCTTAAGACTAAATGCCTAAATGGAATTATCAGTGAAATTTAGATATCTGAATTAATAATTCATTGTATCTAGAGTTTACATGCTGTGTAACCTACTAGTAAACTTACTACCCTATGAAAAATACTTAATTTTTTCCCCCTAATACATAGCACATATGCCAAAATCTGCGGTTTGACCTAAATAGGGAATTCATACTGGTTGATATTCTCTCCACAATATTATTAGTATTAAATAAGAACATACTCACAAAAATGGTGTTTTTCAGCACAGTCTGAGATGTTTTTTTAATATGAAATTTATTGTCAAATTGGTTTCCATACGACACCCAGTGCTCATCCCAACGGGTGCCCTCCTCAATGCCCATCACCCACTTTCCCCTCCCTCCCACCCCCCATCAACCCTCAGTTTATTCTCAGTTTTTGAGAGTCTCTTATGGTTGGGCTCCTTCACTCTCTGTAACTTTTTTTTCCCCTTCCCCTCCCCCATGGTCTTCTTTTAAGTTTCTCAGGATCCACATAAGAGTGAAAACATGTGGTATCTGTCTCTCTCTGTATGACTCATTTCACTTAGCATAACACTCTCCAGTTCATCCACATTCCTACAAAAGGCCATATTTCATTCTTTCTCATTGCCATGTAGTCTTCCATTGTGTATATAAACCACAATTTCTTTATCTACTCATCAGTTGATGAACATTTAGGCTCTTTCCATAATTTGGCTATTGTTGAGAGTGCTGCCATGAACATTGGGGTACAAGTGCCCCTGTGTATCAGCACTCCTGTATCCCTTGGGTAAATTCCTAGCAGTGCTATTGCTGGGTCATAGGGTAGCTAGTTTTTTTGAGGAACCTCCACACTGTTTTCCAGAGTGGCTGCACCAGTTTGCATTCCCACCAACAGTGCAGAGGGTTCCTGTTTCTCCATATCCTCTCCAGCATCTACAGTCTCCTGATTTGTTCATTTTAGCCATTCTGATGGCACAATCTGAGATTTTAATGAGGAAGTAATATCTTAGGTTGGGGTTTGTCCAACCTGCTGGCAGGGCAGACTTTTAGCTTAATACCTCGTTTTCTTGGCTTGGGAGCTAACTATTTTTTGTTTCTCTTCAATATCTGAGTTCATGAAAAACACACAGAAAATGGTTGAGTTCTTTTTCTGTGTTGCCAGGGTATCCTTATTTATGCCAAAAAAATCCAGTTGTAAAATTTAAGGATCTGGCTTTGATTTCTAAAACAAAACAGCAATTTTTTTATACTGTTGGTGTTTTGCTTTTTATTTAGGATTTACCAACATGCCGATTGCTTTGTCACTTCTGTAAGGAAAATATGTTTTAAATCCTCCCGGAAGATAAACTATTACTTAACTTGTTTTCTTGAAAATAATAATTCCAGGGTTAGAAATACTGTTTTGGAAAAGCCACAGGCACAGGAAAGGATTATATAGTTAATTTTTGATTAGGTGTACTAGTGAACAATTCCACAATTCAGGGGACAATAAATTTTTTAAAAAAGATTCTGTGGCAGGAAAAAATTTTGGCAGCATGTTTTCCTTCCTCAGTCTGCTTCACCAAAAGTTAGTGGTAAAATTAGTTGGTCTGAATGGTAGTTAGATGGTAGAGGAAATAAGGGTGTGGGAAGATGCTGAGCTGTAAAGGGTGTGGGTTTAGAATTAAATCTGCATAGACCTTTCACACATGCGTAATCAAAAAGGAATCTTATCGGGGCACCTGGGTGGCCCAGTCGGTTAAGTGTCCGACTTCTGTCCGACTTCGGCTCAGAGCCTGGAGCCTGTTTCAGATTCTGTGTCTCCCTGTCTCTCTGACCCTCCCCTGTTAATGCTCTGTCTCTCTCTGTCTCAAAAATAAACAAATGTTTAAAAAAATTAAAAAAAAAAAAACAAAAAGGAATCGTATGTACATGTTAACACCAGAGAACAGAGATTCTCAATGTAAGTTTGAAAGCTACTTGACTTGAATCCATTATCTGTAGGTTTGGGATCTTTCTTGAAAAGAAATTATTATAGTTTAAGAATTCTATTTCTCTGGGTGCCTGGGTGGCTCAGTTGGTTAAGTATCTGACTTCAGCACAGGTCGTGATCTCATGATTCGTGAGTTCAAGCCCCGTGTCGGGGTCTGTGTTGGCAGCTCGGAACCTAGGGCCTGCTTCAAGTTCTGTCTGTCTGTCTGTCTGTCTGTCTGTCTCTCTCTCTCTCTCTCTGCCCTTCCCCTGTTTGTACTCTGTCTGTCTCTCCCTCTCTCAAAAATAAACATAAAATTAAAAAATTTTCTATTTCTCATGCTAACATCCTTTATTTTCTTAAAAAAATTTTTTAATGTTTATTTTTGAGAAGGTGGGGAGAGATTGAGAGAGACACGGAGCACAAGTAGGGGAGGGGCAGAGAGAGAGGGAGACCAGGTGCCCCTTTATTTTCTTTTTTTAATGAAAAGATGTTGGAGACTGAAGTGCAGACTGCTCTTCACTCACAACCCACCACCCGGAAAGCATCAATTCACGGACCGGTTGTCAGGCTCTTTCTCCCCTTAGCTGGGGAGAGTGGGTTCCTTGGCCTGAATAGCCCATTAGGAGTTTCCAAGTTGCAATTTTTACTCTGCCAGTGACTTACAGTATGATTTGGACAAGTGACTTCTTCCACTGTTCTCATAAGTGGAGGAAATCTTAACCACGGGTCTCAATTCCTGGGCTAATACACAGTTCGATTGGGGCCAGTACATTTGTCTTCATCGGTGGAACTGAGTTTACAAGTGAAAAGTCACCATACAAAAATGAAGAAGGGCTTCTAAATGTGTAGCTGTAACTGTCCCTTATTAAAGCCATAATTTTTTATTGGAGCATGTTTTTCTTTCAAAATCTGCAAGTAATTCAGAGATGGATTTGGTGAGATTATTCTATATTAAAACATGTTGATAAAAGTTTGGCTTCTGCTTCCTTATAGATGAGCCTAAGACTTTTTTTGTTGTTTTGTTTTTTTAAATCAAGTGTATCATTTGGTTTTTTTGTTTGTTTTTTACAATTTATGAATTTAAATAGGCTGTTTGACTGAGGTATTAATATCTAAAATAGTCCTTTTCAATTGTTCATTTTGGTTTTTAAAATGAGAATTGAGGGGCGCCTGGGTGCAGTCGGTTAAGCGTCCGACTTCAGCCAGGTCACGATCTCGCGGTCCGTGAGAGCCTGTTTGCGATTCTGTGTATCCCTCTCTCTCTGCCCCTCCCCCATTCATGCTCTGTCTCTCTCTGTCCCAAAAATAAATAAAATGTTGAAAAAAAAATTAAAATGAGAATTGATAGTATTTTAAAAAATTTTTTAATGTTTATTTATTTTTGAGAGAGAGAGAGACAGACAGAGTGCAAGCTGGGGAGGGGCAAAGAGGGAGACACAGAATCTGTAGCAGGTTCCAGGCTCTGAGCTGTCAGCCCAGAGCCCCATGCAGGGCTTGAAACCACAAACCATGAGATCATGACCTGAGCCGAAGCCCGGCGCTCAACTGACTGAACCACCCAGGCGCCCTGGAATTGATAGGATTTTTATCCCCAAAGTAGGACCTTTATAGTTTGAATGAACTAAATCCAGTTTCTAAAATAATCATTGCACAATAAAGTGATTTTGGAGCCCTAATGCCCTACTTATTTCAAGCAACAAAGGATTCTGACTAGTCCCTTGAAGTTGGTTAGAGCATTGTTTTGGAGGAGGGTTTAGTTATTACAAAAAACCTAGACTGAAAACAAGATGCAGCTGAGTGGTTTGTGCTCCTTTATTCTATTTGAAAATGCTCTCAAATATCACTATGCTAATGAGTTTTTTAAAACAGCCCTCATTATACTTTCAGAATTTTCTAAGTTAACTCTACTGTATCTACTCAGCATTATCAAAGACTTGTTTACCAAAGATCCTTTTTCCTGCTCCCTTTTCTTCCCTGCCTCTATCATAACGTGCCCCATCTGCCACATTCTGATTGTCACAACCAAGCAGGAGTGAGTAATTTACAGAATTGCCTTAATGGTGTGGCTGACAAAGACTCTTGATAAGAGAACTGTTCCTGTGGATAAAACATTGTAAAGGACTTAGAAATGTTCTGAGAGAGGGATGGTAGGAGAGAGAGGGGGAGGGCTGAGAGTAGTGTGTTAACTGTGCTCTTCATTGACGCTTTTAATAGGATGCCCCATGCTTCGTCGTTTCTATATAGTTATTCAGATAGGAAATTCTAGAGTATGAGGAGTACCTGTCTCCTGAAAACAGAGATGTGTGCTCAAAGGCCATAGGTTGTAAGTGGAAATTACCTTTTTAAGAAGATACCCAGCCATAAGAATACCCCTAGCCATTCTTAAAAATAGAGGGGACTCCAGGAATATAAACCATGAATATGTGATGTATTTTATGATTACATTACAATGAAGTAAAAAGTAGGATTTTTTTTGGTTCATTTTATGTTCAGGAATTTGATGCCCTAGTTGTATAACCATTTTTAGCGCCTTGTAACTCATTCTTATTAAACATATGTTTTGTTCTTATAAAGGAAGTATATGTTTTTAGATTTGGAAATGGGTGAAATGCTAAATTTAAAGAAATAGAGTTGCTGCTTTTCTTTGCCTGGCCATCTTATTGCAAATATAAATTATAAATGAAAGATTTTGCGTTTACTTTGATTGAGAAGACAAAGTTAGAGCCTGTGAGGCATCCCAATTATTTTCAAAGATGTCTTTAAGGGCGTTTATATCAATCAAGTTCTTTCTGATGTTTTTAGAGTGCTTGGTATAAATGAATGGCAGAATACAGGGTTCCAGTATGATGTCATCAGCTGCTTGAATTTGCTGGACCGCTGTGATCAGCCCCTGACTTTGTTAAAAGATATCAGAAGCGTCTTGGAGCCCACTAGAGGCAGGGTTATCCTTGCCCTGGTTTTACCCTTTCATCCCTATGTGGAAAACGGTAAGTGTGGTCAAGTCATTTCCTACCCAACATAGATGTCTTTTGGTATTTGTGATTCTGTTTTCTTAGAATAGCCTGGATTTTAAAGGAATATGGTTAACCCATGCACAACATCACCTTGGTTAATGTTCATATTAATGTGGATTTTGTAGAACCTGGTGTCCCCTTTGCAGTGGTAATAGTGAGTACCCAGCTGGGTCTGCTTGCGTGGAATTGAAAACCTAAAATGTGGCCATATTTTCTGTTCTGAAATGGAGCCTCAGCCATTTGTTTATCAGCTTAGAAGCTGAGCCAAGAAATAAGTGATGCCTTTTAATGTACCTGGATATACTTGTCGAGTGCCACAGCTGTTTTGTGTTTTACATCTCTTGTTCCAGACTCAAAAAATGGTAAATGCCGTTACCTGTTTTACCCTCGTGAAGACCATTTGTGTTCCAGCATGTGTCATTTCTTTGTAGGACATTGGGTTTTTGGTTGCAGAGTCTTGCTCTTCCACAATCCCGAGTCAAGAATGTATTAAAAGAAATGGTTTGATTTCGTATTACTTCATATTTACTGTGATCTGGTAGTAGCCACATTAACTCATGGTTTTAGCTCACGTAGTTTGCATTTCAGGTCTTGTTGGAAGTTATGATTTTAAGCCTCTCCTTTGCATTTTCATTAGTTAATAATGTGCAGTAATACAAAAACTATTTATTAAGTAATACATGGTAATATTTGAAAATCTTTAGTTTTTCCATTTTACTGCCTGGTTCAGCCTTGGGTTCAAAAACTCTAAGAGCCTGCAGACATTTTTAAGACCTGCATTAATATTTCATAAGCTTCATAGTTCTCAAATATCCGTGAAAATCTGTCTTAAGGAATAATATTCATGTTTGCTTATAACCATGGATTTGACTTGCTCCTGTATTTCTTCTTGTCCTTATTTTTAGCCCCCTCAGGTCTTAGTCCCTTCAGATTAAATGCTTGTTTTAACATTTACCAAATGATTTCAGATGTTTGTTGATGATGGGGAAAATGCAGAATTCTTTAGACATTGGAGGGTGGGAAGGAGTGCAGATAGACCAGATCAAGCAATTCCTGTTGGTGAATCACCTGGTCGTGGTAAAGAAAAAATTGCTTTCAGTGTGAGTGCCCATATAGCGTGTATGCATGTGTAAGTTTGTGTGTGTGTGTACGTGCAGTACAGTGAGGATCCTAGGAAATGTCCTTGGTAATTCAGCAACCTGACTTGTCAATGCTGTTCCCTGCGTAATTAAGCCTTAGCTCCATCTCTGCATTGCAATCACTAGTCATCAGATTATAAAGCCCTGGTTTCCTGTGTCCTGTTGGGCAACCACATGATAGAATTTTAGTGCTATTTCCTGGCATAGCAGGAGGTAGAAGAGCAGGGGAAGAAACATTAATCTAACCATGAATTTTATTTCCTTGTGTCTCTCACACTAAAAATTGAGAGGAAATCCAACTGCACAAGAGAGCAGTCCCCAGTAAGGCCTGAAAACAAGCTCCTTGGTTGTGGACGTGCAGTTGCCTACTAAGTCCCGGGAATCTGGCACATGACGTGTAGCAAACCTGAGTACAAGAAGCTTTTTTGCTGTGGGTGGCCTTTATTGACCTATCCATTTTGCATATTGCTCCACGGCACTCCGTTATTGCTTCCTTTCTTTAAGTCACTAATTAGATCCTGATGATTTCCATGTGACACAATGTGAGGACTGTGAGCTGCAAAGTGACCTTGTTGTGTGTGTGAGTTCGTGAATACTGGGCTGTTTTAAGGAAATAGGAGTGTGCTTTGCATACTTGGCCCAATTTATATTTCAACAAAAAGCAATTGTAGATGAAATTATTTTTTGCACCTTTTTGATTTGTCTTTAAGTCCTGTCACTGCAATTTTGTTTCTTAGGTTAATTTGGAAAAAATGTAAAATGCATCTTTCTAATTTCAATTTCCATTTATTTGGTTTCCTGACCCAGTTTTGGTTATGGGGTCATTAAATCTATGTGAGAATTGTTCTAAGCATCAAATAAGGGAAGAGTAGATAAAAAGACAATTATATTGCAAAAATGAAGATTTAGTGGCATGCTTAATTTTTTAAAAAGTATAATTCTGGGGCGCCTGGGTGGCGCAGTCGGTTAAGCGTCCGACTTCAGCCAGGTCACGATCTCGCGGTCTGTGAGTTCGAGCCCCGCGTCGGGCTCTGGGCTGATGGCTCAGAGCCTGGAGCCTGTTTCCGATTCTGTGTCTCCCTCTCTCTCTGCTCCTCCCCCGTTCATACTCTGTCTCTCTCTGTCCCAAAAATAAATAAACGTTGAAAAAAAAAAAATTAAAAAAAAAAAAAAGTATAATTCTATAAAAAAATAAGTCATGGTAAAAAGAGTTCAAGCAGCTAGCAAGAGGGTATACAATGAAAATTTTCTCATCTGTTCCAGTTCCACAGTCTTGCTCAGGTCTCTCGAATATTCTTTTAAAGATCATCTATGTAAATATAACTGCACATGAAAAAAATGATTATATTATTAAACCCCACTGTAAATACTTTTGTTGCCTTTTTCCACTTAAGTGTATCTAGGAAATTGTTCCTTATCAGCACATATGTACCTGCATCATGGTCTGGATATAAGCAATGGTATGTTGGAGTCAGTTTTACTGGCTCATGAGAGCAGATTGTTACATTGTGAATTTAGTGAACTGGTTTTTAAACATGGCTGTTATTGAAAGTGACCACTGAGTGGTCAATGGGAGCATTAAGGTCTTGGAAATTGGCAAATACTGTGATAGCCTCTCCTTTCTCCAAGCTGGCTGGTAAACATTTACCAGCACATCACTGGGTGTAGAACTTTCCTTGAGGAGGCCCCTGTTGTACTTTTAGGGACCAGCAGTTTGCTTTATAAATAATAGTGAAATGAACACTCATAGGCAGGTCTTTTCATATGTGTAAGTATGTATCAGAATGCTTTCTGCTTTAAGAAACAGACGGAGCAACCCAAATTGCTTTTAAAAAATAAGAGTTTATTTTAGAAAAGCAGTTCCATGGTTGCATGGTTGCGTTAATTCTGTGATACAGCTGCTCTGTTGAAATTGAGAGGTTGCTTTCTTCATCTTCAGTGTGGTGATAGTCCCCTCAGAATTGCAAAGTGGCAGGGGCGCCTGGGTGGCTCAGTCGATTAAGCGTCAGACTTCGGCTCAGGTCATGATCTCATGGTCCGTGAGTTCGAGCCCCGCGTCGGGCTCTGTGCTGACAGCTCAGAGCCTGGAACCTGCTTTGGATTCTGTGTCTCCCTCTCTCTCTGCCCCTCCCCTGCTCATGCGCGCGCGCTCTCTCTCTCTCTCTCTCTCTGTCTCAAAAATAAATAAACATTAAAAAAGAATTGCAAAGTGGCAGATACAGTGCCAAGTGTCCTGTGTAGGCATGACAAAGTCTTGAAAAGAGAGGATCCCCATACATCTTTTTTTTTTTTTTTATGTGAGGGAAACCTTCCCCAGAAATCTTCCCATCACTTTAGGGCCCGTTGGCAAGGATGGGGTACATGTTCCTGCTCAGCCAGCAACTGGTCAGGGGCATAGAACAGTCACGATGCACTCTCTGGGTCTGGAAGGGAGTCGTCTGCCCTCAGCCTATTTACATTGTTGGGTAAGCTTGCAAAGAAGGTGGAAGGGAATTGGTGTTGACTGCTCTTATGCCACAAAATATCTTCATTCATTTAGAAAGTATTTACTGAGTGCCTAGATGCTGGAGATACAGTACGTAGAAAGCATGTAAATATCCTTGGGCTCATGGAGCTTACCTTATAGTGAGGAAGACAGGAAGCAAATGGCATGCTGTTGGTGATAAATGTTAGGGAGAAAATAATAAAAACAAGAACGGGGCATCTAGAATTGGGGGTTGGGTTTGGGTGCTATAATTTTAAAGAGGGTACTCAGGGAAAGGCCTTACTGAGAGGGTGACATAGAAAAAAAAAAAATGAAGTCAGGTGTAAGGTTTTCTGTACAGTCCATTTCTAGGAGTGAAACTGCTTGTAAAAGAGTTGTCCTGATAGCTAGCCTGCAGTCCTAACCCATTTATTGAATAGTCATCTTTTCCCCAGTGCTTTGAAACTCGACCTTTATAATAGACTGAAGTCCCCTATGGATTTGGTTCTATTAAGATGTATCCTTCCGTGTATGCCAGTACCCAACTATTTTAATTACTGTAGCTTATCATACATTTTTTAAAAATGTTTATTTATTTATTTTGAGAGAGAGCGCACATGTATGAGCAAGCATGAGCGGGGGACGGGCAGAGAGAGGGAGAGAGAGAGAATCCCAAATGGGCTCCGCACTTACAGCTAGGAGCCTGACAAGGGGCTCAGTTCCACGAACCGAAAGATCATGACCTGAGCAGAAATCAAGAGTTGGATGCTTAACTGACTGAGCCACCCAGGGGGCCCAAGCTTATCCTACACTTTAATGTCACAGCATTAGCCCCCTTTCGTTAGTTCCTTTGCAGATTTTTCTTGGCTTATTTATTTAACAGATCAACTTCAGCACTAGTTGGTCTAATTTAAATTTTATAGATTGATTTAGGGAATACTGAGTCTTCCTAGCTCGTAGTAGGATGTGTCTCTCATTTTAAAAAATTTTTTTTAATGTTTATTTACTTTTGAGACAGACAGAGACAGAATCTGGGTTGGGGAGGGGCAGAGAGAGAAGAAGATACAGAATCCGAAGCCGGCTCCAGGCTCTGAGCTGCCAGCACAGAGCCTGACGTAGGGCTTGAACTTACGGACCACAAGATCATGACCTGAGCCCAAGTCGGATGCCCAACCAACTGAGCCACCCAGGCACCCTGAATTCTTTAATTTCCTTAGTAACAGAAGTTTTTCTTCATAAACGTCCTGCACAGTTTTTGTTAGATTTATTCTAATGGTGTGTTTGTGTGTGTGATATTGTTAAATAGAAATTTTCCTTCTATCATTATTGTAACTCCTAAATTTTTTCCCAGCTTTTTGGGAAATTGACAAATAAAAATTGGATGTTTTTAAGGTGTACAGCATGATAATTTAATATACCTGTATGTTGTGAAGTTATTACTACAAATTAATACATCCATCACCTCACATAGTCTTTTTGTGTGTCATAACACTTAAATGATCAATTCTTTCAGCAAACTTAAGGTGTACAGTGTAGTATTATTAACTATAGTTACCATGCTATACATTAGATCCCCAGAGCTTACTCATAACTGGAAGTTGGTGACCGTTGACCAATATCTCCCCATTTTCCCCACCCTCCAGCCCCAGGCAACCATTGTTCTAGTCTCTGGTTCTTCAAGTTTGACTTGTTTAGATTCCACATATAAGTAAGATCAGAGATCATGCAGTATTTGTCTTTCTGTGTCTGGCTTATTTCACTTACCATAATGCCCTCCAGTTTCATCCATGTTGTTGCAAAGGGCTCTCCCATCATATTTTAGAATGAATGGTAGGTGTACAGAAGCAATTGAATTTTTGTGTATGTACTAATTTTTTAATCGGTTTAGATTGTTGAATTATTTTAGTGTTTCCAGTAGCTTCTCTACTGATTCTCTTGCGTTTCCTTGATGCATCTACAAATGATTTTGCTACTTCCTTTTCATTTTTAGACTCCCCCCCCCCCCTCAGTGAATTGGTAGTTAATTCCAGAAAATGTTTTTTTTAAATGGTGGGCATTTTTGTCTTGTTTTTGACTTTAATGAGAATATTTCTGCTTTACATGTGATGCTGTCTTTTGGCTTGAGATTGCTGTTGATTGTCTTGAAATATATATTCTTTTAAATCTCGTTTTATTAAGAGCTTAAAAGTCAGGAATTGCTGTTGAATTTTGTTACCTGTATATTCATCATCTGTGGAGATAGTCATTCTGTTTTTTCTCCTTTGACTTGTTAAATTAATAGTACTTGTATAATACATATCCACCCTTGGATTTCTGGGCTTAGATGGGATGGTCTTGTAATGCATCACTGGGTTGTACCTACAAAAATTTTAAATAAAAATATTATATCTATCTGATATTTATTTGGAAAATGTTATCTTTGTCATGTTTTGGTATCAGTGTTCTGCTGACTTTGTAAAAAGTTATTGGGAAGTTTTTTCTTCTGTGCTCTGGCACAGTTTAAATTGCATGTGGCTCTCTGTTCTTGCAAAGTTTGGTAGAATTCTCCTGTGAAAGCAGTTAGGCCTGTGCCTTTGGAGAAGTAGCCTTTGGCATCTTTCTCACTTTCTTTTAGGGTCATTTTTCTGGTTAAATTTGACATTTTTAGTCTTACAACTCCCAAAAGTCTAAATAGAAATCAGCAAGACTGATAGGACTGTTCCACAGAAAAAGCCTGGGCTTTGAGGACTGGCGCTGTTTGAAACACGGGCCTCTCATTAAGGTTAGTGTTTCATCTGTGAGAGCGGGGCTAACGCTTATGTTGGGGTTTGTTGTGAGTATTAAATAATCTCATTTATGGGATAGGGCCCCATAATATATCTGTGTCAGTGTTGATATTTTATACATGTTAGACTTCTTTCATCCCATTCTGTTCTGTTACTTCATTTTTGTCTGTGGCTTTATTAATCCTATTTGTTCAACAGGCCTTTAGTGTGCAATGTTCATCAGTGTCCTTCAGACCTACTTGAGATCTCTCCCTTTTAAAATAATAATCACAGTTTGATACATTGTAATATTTATTTATTTAACTGCACCCAGGCTTGAACTCACCACTCTGAGATCGAGAGTCTCATGCTCTTCGACTAAGCCAGCCAGGCGCCCCTGATGTCCTCATTGTAACTTTGTCTCAAAGTGTGCATTCTTCATCGCCTCATGTGACTTGACTCCACAGAGATTTAACTATATGCCTGTTAGCCAGCGTCTCCAGTTCACCCAGGTTTTATGTAGTAGAGAAAAAGAAATTACTTATTCTGAAAATCCTGCTGACATCTTTTGGCATGTAGTTTAAGTGCTCTTGTCTAGAGGGTAGTGTGTAGACTAGAAGCACGTCTTTGTTGTTTCCCTCTTGTTGGGATTTCTTTCAGTATTATTCTTCTTTCACTGCCATGGGAAACTCAAAGCTGAACAGAAAGCTGTAGCTTAATTTTTTCCAGTGAAAAGCCTGGATGCTCAGCTAGTAGGAAAATTAATATTGCCAGGGATTCAACAAACACTGCTTATGGAGAGGGGTGAGGATCGATGGCCAGGGAGTGAAGTGTGCTTCATATATCAGTTGACGGGCTGAAAAAATATTTTTCTATAGAAACAGCGTTCAGTTGTTTTCACATAAAGGTGTTGGAGAGCCTAGTTTTTACCAGGCAACGAACACTAGGCAGTGGAAATACAAAGATAATGTAAAACTTGCTTCTGGTCTTAAGATACTTGAAGAATCATACAGAAGATAAATGTAAGCAGACAATGGCAGGATAATCTGATAAGAAATGTGACAGAGTACTCTGGGTTTAGATAAGGAAAGACCCATTAAGAGCTAGGGGAGGTTATGGTAGGTTTCATGTAGGAGGTGACATTTCAGCTGTGTTTGTATCTGGGAAGTATTTTACCAGGCAGAGAGAACAGCACATGCAAAAGCAGGAGAGTGTGAGCAAGGTGGGATTAGGGACGGACAAGGTCAGTGTGATCCAAGGGTGGCATGAAAGAAAGGCCTTTGACTGTATAATAGTGTAGCACCGGGACACCTGGGTGGCTCAGTCAGTTAAGCGTCCGACTTTGGCTCAGGTCACGATCTCACTGTCTGTGGGTTCGAGTCCCGTGTCGGGCTCTGTGCTGACTGCTCAGAGCCTGGAGCCTGTTTCAGATTCTGTGTCTCCCTCTCTTTCTGACCCTCCCCCATTCATGCTCTGTCTCTCTCTGTCTCAAAAATAAATAAATGTTAAAAAAAAAATTAAAAAAAAAATAGTGTAGCACCTAACAGCTGTTGTTGGTTAGATGGGTGAATAAAAGGATGATATTAATATATACATCATTCACTGTGATGTATGACCTGAGGGAATGTAACTACTTTTCCAAAGGAGAACGTATTCTGAATTTGAGCTTCAACAACAATCTTGGAGACACAGCCCTTGCTTGTGTTGGGTAAGGCTCCTTCTAAATCAAATACTGATGTAGCTCAGGGATTTTGTCTTCTCATTAAGTTACACAAAGAACAGCAGATTTTCAGCCCTGGGAGTACCAAAATGTAAGGACTCCCAGAAAGGAAAAGTAAATTCTCTAATCCACCTCTTTCTATTCACCTAGATAATGCTTACCTTTTTTTTTGCCATGTAGCTTAGAAATTCATTTATTTCATCCAGGTCAATGGTCTCAAAGTGGGGCTATACACCCAGGAGAACACAAGACTGTTTATTTTGGGTTATAGGAAGAAAATATTAACATGTCTATTAATATGACTTTTATGCCATTTTAATTTCTACTTTTGTGTATAAGTTACACATATATGCACACATACATGTACACACTATACCCAACACACAAGTATACAACATAGGCATTCACACGTACATATACAAACACACAAAAAGAGTTTATGTGTTCCTGCTCGCTTTCCATTTTTTCCTGGCACATGTGATTACTTATGTTGGAGACCACTGATTGAAGCCATCATTGCAAAACATTTTCAAAGGGTTCTTAAAATATTTCATTTATTTATTTTTAATTTATTCTTGAGAGAGAGTGTGCACGTGTGTGAGCAGGGGAGGGGCAGAGAGAGAGGGTGAAAGAGAGAATCCCAAGTAGGCTCTGTACTGTCACCATGGAGCCCAATGCTGGGCTCGAATTCACAAACTGTGAGATCATGATCTGAGCCAAAATCAAGAATCGGATGCTTAACCAACTGAGGTACCCAAGTGCTTTTAAGATATTTTAAAATTCTGTCTGGGTTTTAAAAATAGAATACACTTCACTTAATACCACTTTAAAAGAAACACTTTAATGAAATAAAAACAGATCGTAATGCATTTTTAATAACAAATGTACACATGTGGGTACTTAAAATAGATTTCTACAGTGAGGTAGCTTTCAAAGAACCATCCATAGCATGTTTTCTCAGTGAGATGGTAATGATTCCATAAACATCTTTGCTGTACCCAACCCCTTATCGAATCTTTCCCTCCTAAATCAGTTAAAAATCAGTATTGCCTTGCCCACTGCTTCCCTGGTGCTGTTACTTGGCACAACACTGACACCTAGGGTTGGTTGTGGCTTATTTGTTCTGAGGTTCTGAGGTTTTCTGTCTAACCTTCTGCGTTGGATCTTCTGTATTTTAGCTCATCTTCTTACTCTGTTCTCTACCAGAAGAAATAATACTTGCTCCAAGGTACTTTTCAAGATGGCTTTTCTTTCTTTTTTTTTTTAAGATGGTTTCTCTAATTACGATTTGGACATCTCGCTTCCATCTTCTTCCCTCCCTCCCAGCTTAGTCTTAATTGGCCCATCACTATCACACTCACAAAGACAGTTCTTCCACTCAGGACAGAGGGATGTAGTGTGACCTCTAATCTTTAGGGTAACGGTCATCACGCATCTCGTATGTTGAATGAAACAAATACAGGATATGTGTTATGAAAATGGAAGTTTTTAAAATGTTAGACTTGGGGCGCCTGGGTGGCTCAGTCGGTTAAGCGTCCGACTTCAGCTCAGGTCACGATCTTGCAGTCTGTGGGTTCAAGCCCCGTGTCAGGCTCTGTGCTGACAGCTCAGAGCCTGAAACCTGCTTCCGATTCTGTGTCTCCCTCTCTCTCTGCCCCTCCCCCTTTCATGCTCTGTCTCTCTCTGTCTCAAAAATAAATAAACATTAAAAAAAAATTAAAAAAAATGTTAGACTACTCAGAATTCTCCTGGCAAATTAGGAAAGTATTTTTCAGTTGTATTTTGTAGGGTTTTAGTTTTGATAATTACTGTTAGTGATAATTTTCTTGTACTGTGGCATTCTTCCTTCTAGGTAATTATCTTTTCCATTTACCTGTGATTGTTTTTGTAAAGCCCTGTGTGTCCATTAACACTGCCACGGCTTCTGGATTCGGATTTTCAGTGACTTCATTGAAAATTAAAACATTTCTGTGGCTTTTCATGTTAGAAAGTGCTCTTCTTTATTCATAAGTGTTGCCTTTCTCCTGCAATAGTAAATAATAAGCCATAATTAAGATTATATAACCAATGATGCCCCACTGCAAGCAACACAAACTACTATGCCCTCTTGCATTCTGTGCCCCAAGTACCCTCCAGTAATCTTAAAGGTCCAGTTACTAGTGTCCCTGTATTTAGAGTAAGATTTGGGAACTGAAAATCAAATTTCTTTTCTTTCTTTTTTTTTTTTTTTTTTTTAAATTTTTTTTAACATTTATTTATTTTTGAGACAGAGAGAGACAGAGCATGAACGGGAGAGGGTGAGAGAGAGGGAGACACAGAATCCGAAACAGGCTCCAGGCTCTGAGCTGTCAGCACAGAGCCTGACGCGGGGCTCGAACCCACGGACCGTGAGATCATGACCTGAGCCGAAGTCGGCGCTTAACCGACTGAGCCACCCAGGCGCCCCCTTTCTTTTTTTTAAGCATTTTTCATTCTTTATTATATTTTGTTAAGTGTATTAAGATTCCATTCATTGCATTTTTATTGTCAATGTTGTTGTTGAAGTAACAGGGTTATTTGGCCTGTAGTGTTTTCCAGTCTGGGCTACACTGATGTTCTTCTGTGCTCTGTTGAAAATTAATTTGCTTGTTCACATGCTTTTGTGAGAGCCCTGGCTTACAGTACTCACTTCTAGACTTGTCTTCAGGACACTTATCTTTCCCTGTTTGCAGAAAAAGATGCTCCAGCCTCAGCAAGAAAAGAGTGAACAGGCATTTATAATTATTCAGAGTGGTGTCTTAGGTAATTAGACCATCTCTTTTTTATTTTATTTTATTTTATTTATTTATTTTATTTTTGTTTAATGTTTATTTATTGTTGAGAGAGAGAGAGAGAGAGAGACAAAGTGGGAGTTGGGGAGGGGCAGAGAGAGAGGGAGGCACAGAATCTGAAGCAGGCTTCAGGCTCTGAGCTCTTAACACAGAGCCCAATGCAGAGCTTGAACTCATGAACCGTGAGATTTTGACCTCAGCTGAAGTCAGATGCTTAACTGACTGAGCCCCCCCAGGTGCTCCTAATGAGACCATTTCTTGATGTATTTGTATACACACTGAAATGTGTCATAGGAAATGGTCATAGGTGTTTAGCAATGACTACTTGGACTATATTCTCTCCTGGATGAAAATCCTTTTTAAAAGTTTGGATAAAAAAAAAACAAAAAAACAACACCTGGTATCAGGCTCTTAATTTGCCCTCTTGGCTCCTGTTTAGGAGGAAAAATCCGTAGTAGTGTATACGTTCATTATTTTGTCTACATTTTAATTGAAATCTGAGCAGCCTGACTGTGCATTGTGGAAACTGAGTATGTGCTCTGCTAGCACTCAAACAGCATCTTGTTTGAAAAACCTGTTATATAGGACTTTAAAGGGACCCTGTTGGATGTGTTATAGATAACATAAATGCTTGTTCTTGCCACTCCAATCCTTCAGACTGAAGAAATACTTAATTTTTACTTTCATTAGCTCATCTTTAAAAAAAATTTTTTTAATGTTTATTTATTTTTGAGACAGAGGCAGAGAATGAGCGGGGAGGGGCGGAGAGAGAGGGAGACACAGAATTCCAGGCAGGCTCCAGGCTCTGAGCTGTCAGCACAGAGCCTGATGCGGGGCTTGAAGTCATCAACCGTGAGATCGTGACCTGAGCCGAAGTCGGACACTTACCGACTGAGCCACCCAGGCGCCCCTAGCTCATCTTTTCTAATGTGAACTTATTTCTGCCTTACTAGTAGTGTTTTCTGTATAATTTGACCCAAGTTCCAAATGTTTGGAACTTATTGCCCACTACTGCATGCAAGATATTGTACAAAGGGTCTCAAAATCCACAAAAGCATCCTTGTCTGAGTCGAAAACACTGCCTGTATCCACTGTGTTTCTGAAAGATTCCATGTTACTAAGATGCCAGCCTGGTCTGTATTTAATACTGTGGCAAATGTCCTTTCTTATGTATTTATCAAAACATGTTCTCTATAAACATGCATCATATGTGAAAGTCCCTTTCAGACTCCTACTTTATAGGAAAACATGATTATTGACAGCTCGTTGACAGCTTAGCTCTTTTAGCCAAACAGATATATATGCTTTATATTTGCATTACGTCTTTGTGATATTTTACACTTATAGATTGTTGTCTTGTTTCCACGCGTCTCTTATTATATAGTTCTTGAGCAATTTCCTGAAAAATAGGCCAAGCACTCTTCTTCTATAAACACAAATGAGAAAAAAAATGCCTGTCTCTCTTAGGACTAGAAGTGATTATTATTGTACATCCTCTGAACTTTTTCTTTCGTTATTGCCTCCAGTCTGAGGAAATAACCCTCCACCCCCAGCACGTCTATACTTTCCATTAACTTTTGTATTCTGAGTATGTGAGGTAGGGTTTGTGGTTGAGAATAATCTAATTTAAATCCTAGTTTACCACTTGAGATTATCCTCGAGTTTCTCAGTAATAAGAAGTGGTATCTAGGGTGGGGGGCACATGGCTGGCTCAGTTGGCTAAGTGATTGACTTCAGCTCAGGTTGTGATCTCGCTGTCCGTGAATTCGAGCCCCACGTCGGGCTCTGTGCTGACAGCTCAGAGCCTGGAGCCTGCTTTGGATTCTGTGTCTCCCTCACATTCTGCCCCTCCTCTGCTCATGCTGTGTCTCTCCCTCTCTCTCAAAGATAAACAAACATTAAAAAAAGAAATTAAAAAAAGAAAGAAGTGGTATCTGGGGTGCCTGGGTGGCTCAGTCGGTTAAACGTCCAACTTCGGCTCAGGTCATTATCTCACACTTGGTGAGTTCAAGCCCCATACCAGTGCAAAGTCTTCTTTGGATCCTCTCTCCCTCTCTCTGTCCCCTCTCAAAAATAAATAAAAATATTAAAAAAAAAGAAAAGAAATGGTATCTGTGGTTGAAAGTTACCGTGATGTTCTCTGTATTTAATTATTGTGGGTTTGAAATAGTTACAACCGACCACCATTTTAAAGGTATTTGACAAGCATTGGTCTGTACCTTTTGTGAGTCTTCTGTTTCTTTGTTTCTTAGAGAGTTAGATTTTGACTGTCAAGAGGAAAAGGAAAGTCTTATCAGACACTTTATGCACTCAAAACAGTTGCGGCAGATATCTCATACCATATTAAGATTAAACTAACTTAATATTTAAATGATATACAGTAAGAGTTAACTTCTACAAAGCATTTCTGAGATGCTTTTATTATACTAATAACTCAGACTGATGTTGATTATAGGATTTGTAGTAATCCTAATATAACACATATGTACCCCCTCTTATATGACTAGCCAGCCTCCTCAAAACCTTCAGGCCTTTTAAAAGTATTTTAAGGCAGCTTCTTTGTTAACCCCTTTTTGCTCTTAAAGGCTATTCTTAGGCTTTTTTAAGATAACTGTAATGCTCCACAGCAGAAAGATAGCATATAAGATAGTTAATAAAGAAGGATCTCTTATTCCCATATTACTGGTTGTAAAGAGGAAACATTGTAAGTTGTGTACTCCAGTTAATAATAACTTCAGTGATGAAAATTTATACTTCGATAGACTACTCCTGCAGGTGGTGTTTCCTGCAGATGTACAGGAGGATGTTAATTAATTAGGTAAGCTAATTCTGAGCCTCACGTGTGGAGAGGTGAAAATTATTTCCTTATGATAATATTCAAGGCTACAGGGACATCTAGAGCAAGGACATTTGACTTACTTTGGAGAGGACCACGAAGATCCCGAGAACAACAGTCATGTAGATAGAGAGCAGTGATAGAACAGCTATCAGGAGACTGTGGAGCCCCTTCATTTCTTTGTTAATTACAAAAACAAAGAACTACAGTCACTATTGAAACTATTGCAAACACATATATAAAGTACAACTGGAGCTACAAGTGTTAGAGATAAGACATGAACTTGCTCTGACTGTTCGTGTAAAAATTTATTCAGGGTCTCTTAATTCAAAAGGTACTCAGGTATATTTAATTAAAACCAGTTTGTCAGTTCTTTAAATGTGTTATACCAAAACTGTTTCTCATTTTGAAAACTAAAAAAAAATTTAAATTCAATTAATTACTTGTCATAATGCTCAGAATATAGCATTTTATATAACCCATTATGTGAAGTTAGGTAAACATTTCAGGACAGTTCAAGAGCATTTAACATTTCTTTTGGTAGAAATGATGTACGAGTGTCACCAACAGTCTGTTCATGGAGTTAAGATATTTTGCTATGCATTTGTTAATGCTGACGTTTATAACCTTGAACTGTTTAGTATACATAACGGAATAGCATAGTCTGCGAAAGGACCTGATAAGGCCATACACTGAGGATCTTAGGGCTTACTACATCCTTAAAAGACACATTGTTATATGTGCCCCTTCTTTCTAATAAAGTTTGGAAGTAGAATTATTGAATTCATTTTTCACAATCTGATTTTCTCTCTCCTTGCAAGTATCTCATGCTCTAGGTAGAGAGAGAGTAATCTGCCATGTCTTCAATTACCTGATTATTTGAAGCACAAAATACAATTAGATTTGTAACTTATCTGAATAACCTGCACTTTTTAACTAAATATGCCATAGATGCTCATCCTGTGAACTCGGTTTGTATAACATACATTTTTGTTGTGAAACTAACAAATTAAGCATATCTGTAAAATTTCAAAATAATGTTTCAAGGGCTAAATTAGGAGCTTGGTAGAAAAGGCAGGAAATTGCCAGGTCTCTCTTAGCAATATTTTCATTTCTTAGCAATACTTTCATTTCTTCCTAGAGAAGAATCTCTTTTCACATGAGCTTGCAGTTTTGAGACCCTCTATCTCTTTACAAACTGTTTTTAGTTTTGGCTAACATTTTTAATAGAAGACTAATGCAGTGAGATATACTGCACACACACAAATCTCCAAAGTTGTGTATTTGTTTTAATATCTGTAGCTGACATTTATTGAGTACTTGCTATAAGCCAAGCAACATTGAAAGTGCTTTGTGTTTATTAACTCATTTATAATTTATCTTATAGGTGAAAATAAACTGAGGTTAAATGACAATGGAGATAACCAAAAGCCCATTAGAACACCACTAATTAAAAGCAGGGATTATAATACAGGATGATCTCAGGGTGTCCCTAAAGTCCTATTTTGAAACCATAAGGCTTGTTGATTTTGAGTTAGTATTTTAGTGATCTCAGTGATCATACCAGAGTCCTTTTTAAGGGAAGAGATCAAAAAAGGTCAAGGATTTATTTCCCTTCTCCGGGTGAAACTTTTTTCCTGAAATTTCTTAATATCTTAAGTTGTAAGATGTAGCTAGGTTCAGTATCCTCACTTGAAAAAGGAAATGGTCATAGGTTTTTAGCAAATCTCAAGAAGACAGAGTCACACTGATCCCTTTCTGTTCTTCTGTCCTACAGAACAGGTAAGGTCGGAGGTCTCCCCATGGCTCTCCTCAAATTTGTGTTTATTCTCCATATTGCATATTTTTCCCCAGTCCAATTTATTGGTCACTTATGCTTTGTTCTAGATGGCGCAGCACCAGCCCAGTTCCTGAACAAGCTGTTTGCTAATCACCCCGAGTTTCCCTTTGGTAGATCATGCCCTTCACTGGTTAGTGTACTGAGTTAGCACATTTATCTCTTACTCTCCACATATAAGCAATTTCATGCATTTAAAGAGCCAAGCAAAGCCTCAGCTGACTGACCTCTCACCACCAGCATGGTCCCTTCTCCGGTCCGCTTGGCTCCTGGTTCCTTTGAAAAGGGAAGGACTATTCCACAGATGTAGATGGCACTGTCGTTGAGAGTCACCCTGTTCACAGTGAGGGAAACCTGATTTTGTGTCAGGGCTTCCTTCACTGTGAACTTGCCCGCATCGCTGGTGCATCCATCCAAGCAGAGGTTCTCCGGCTGGTGAGCTCCATAGCGAAACCACAGGCTTCTTGGTTGCTCTGCGGGGCACCCCACATGGGAGTAGGAACACTGAATGGTTATGGCTTCTTGGGTGTGGTCCACTTCGAGGTACTGTGGTTGAGAGACCGAGACTATACAGGCACGAGCAGCACCTGTGGGCAGAAGCAGATGAGCCATGTTTAGTGGGCTTCTCGCTTCCCTTTGCCTTTGCTTTTTTATTTAACTGACATTTTGGGGCTAGGGAACCCCAAACAGATTCCTTTCTTTCCCTGTTCTCAGCACAAGTAAGACTGTATTAATAAAACCCTGGTGGTCCTCACTTTTCCTGACCCACATTTCCTGACCTTCACCTGCTGGTTTGCTGTGACATCTGATTACTTGAGGACAGAGAGGTGCCAGTGAAATCAGCGTTGCGGGCTGAGGTGGCTGCAGATCCAGAGTCAAAAAAATTGGGGTCCCGTGTTTACTCCTAGTGTGATTACAAGCTTTCCTTTGATCTCTCAGAGCCTGTTTCCTTATCTGTACCCCTGGCCTCACAGTGTTGTAGTCACTGTGGTGATGGGTGTCAAAGCCCCTCAATGCAGGTGTCGCTGCTGATGACTGGGCGCAGGACACAGGAGCACAAGGGATTTTTTTTTTTTTTTTTTTTTTTTTTTTTTTTTTTTTTGCCTTGTGGGGGTTGGCATTGCTAGGAATTCATGGCAGTTCACAATTGTTCCTTTGTAAAGCCTGGTTGTCCCTACAGAAAACATAAAAGACAATGGTGCACACCTGCCGAAATACATCCCTGGCTTAGCCTACAGGGTATTCGGTTACTGAGCGGAGGCCTAATGAGCTAGCCTGGCCACAGCTAAGCAGACATGATTTCTTCCTGGCACTGATGCCCTGCTTTGTAGTCCGCGGTAGCTTCTATCTTGTTCAGTGAACAGTGTCATAATAAAGAGCACAGACTTGAGTTTGGATCCTAGCTCTGTGATGTGTAGCAGAGTGAGGACGGTATATGCAGCTCGTGGAGTTAGTATGAAGTCTAAGTGAGACCACTGATGCATAAGGAATGTTTCCTTGGCTAAGCCTTAACAAGTACTTAATGAAAGGAGGCTATTTCTGCTGCCACTATTCTCACCACTTCAGTTCCCATGGCGTTAGATGCCCATTTTAGAGATAACTGTGGGCGTTTCAGCAGGTGTCAGCAGGGCTAGGACCAGACACACACCCAGTCTACTGCTCTCTGCCATGCGCTTTGGCGAAGTTACGCTGGCTGGGTCCCCACCTTGGCCTTCTGATCTCGGGCCCGTGAGGTGGAAAACCACTCTGGTGTTTATAAATGAGAAGATCTGCCTGAACCCCTTTTGGGGTGAGGGAGGGCCTACATAAAACAGTATTGGTTGAAACAAATTGGAATTCATGCAGGTTTTTAGCCTGATTTTAACCAGGTCTTTAACCTAACTGGTTATGTGTTCCAGATGATCTTATTTGTCTGAGTTTGTCCTTTCCTGCTGTAAATGAAATAGAAAAGTAATCCAAGTGGTCTGATGGCTTGAATTTCAGACAGCCTTTTTGTTTTGTTTTGTTTTGCTTTGCTTTGTTTTTTAACTTAACAATTTTCCCATACCCTTAATCCAGAAGAGGAATTAAAATTTGAATCTTGGCATTTGTGATGCAAATATAGTCTCACCATGTTTTAATTTCAGTATATGTACAGTTTGAGATGAGCTGGGAGCTTAGGCCAAATGAGAGGGGGAGGTCACCTGGAGAAGCAGCAGGCTTCTCACTGGTCTTCAGCTAAGGGATGGGATTCACTCCTATGTCTGGTAAATGAGCCTCACGTCTCCTATTCAGAGGCACCCCCTAGAAGAACAAACACTTCACAAGGTATAATCATCAATATGTACTGGGGATTTGACTTGGAGCTGGACTGCCATGATGTAACAGTTTGAAGTCCTTTCAGGTAGCATTTTAAAAGGGAAGCTGACTTCTAAACATTTTGGAGAACTAAGGCCCCAGGGAAAAAGAAATATTTGCAACTTTGGAGTTGTGTATCTCCATTGATTTCCGACCTCTACACCGTTAGTCTGAGAGCCGAGAGCGGTCAGCCGTTTCCTCTGTGAGCGCCTGACTGGTGAGGAAACTGCCATCCCTCCCCTGCACCAGTTAAGCAACATCTTTGCAAAAGAGAGAAGTTTGGATAACGGGTCACAGCAAGCCTGGTCCTACGAAGCTCTCTTTAAGAATTCTCATGTTCCATAGCATTCTGTCTCTCTCTCTCTGTCTCTCTCTCAACTCAGGACCCGCTGAAAAGGTTGAAAGTTTATCTTCTTGGTGGAGGGAATAAAAAAATATCACTTTACTGTGATTCAAGCTGGAAAATAAATAGAAAACTGGTTTTCGACACTAATTATGGAGAATTTCAAGCTTAGGCAGAAGTAGCAGGCTAGCACACACCCCTGCTGTTCTTTGTCCCAAAGTTGTCCATCTCTCCCCTGACCTGGTCCTTTGCTCCTACGTGATTTTAGGTAAATCTTAGTTATCCTCTCTTCACATCTGTCAGAGGATATCTTTAAAAGATAAGGATTCTTGTTTAAAATAACACTAATGAAGGGGAGCCTGGGTGGCTCAGTTGGTTACACGTCTGACTTTGGCTCAGGTCATGATCTCATGGTTTGTGGGTTCGAGCCCCGCGTCGGGCTCTGTGCTGAAGGCTCGGGGCCTGGAGCCTGCTTTGGATTCTGTGTCTCCTTCTCTCTCTGCCCCTCCCCCGCTCACTCTATCTCTCAAAAAATGAATAAATGTTAAAAAAAATTATTTTAAAAAAACACTAATGAAAATAGTTTAGGAAAACCATATATATGGATTAGGGGAAAAAATCAGAATATTACTGAAATCACCCATAGTCCTTTTGCCCAAAATAACCACTGTTAACATTTTGATCTATTTGTTTACAGATGAGAAAAAAATTAATTTTAAGAGCTTTGTCACCTTCCCTGTCCTATGACCCAGACTTTGTGAGCAACTGAGATTATTAGCTTTATCACAACTCTGATAAGATAGATTATTAAAGCCACTTTCTCTTTCCTAGACAAAAACCAGTATAGGCAGAATTTTAAAAATAGATATAAGATGGTTATGCTGTATGGAAGGAGCCATGACAGCTTTTTTTTTTTTTTTTAATGACAAGTATTTTTTTAATTTGCACCAGGTTGGCTTTTCAGAAACATTGTTCTTTGAAAATATTCAGCACATATTGTTTGGTGCCTCTCATGTGCAGTGCGAGTTTGCCTGTATGGAAACTACATTGTTGATGACCACATGCAATTAAAAAAATTTTTTTAATGTTTATTTTTTAATTTTTTTTAATGTTTATTAATTTTGAGAAAGTGAGACAGAGAGAGCACATGCAAGCTGGGGAGGGGCAGAGAGAGAGGGAGACACAGAATCTAAAGCAGGCTTCCAGGCTCCGAGCTGTCAGCACAGAGCCCCCAGCGGGGCTCAAACCCAGAAACCATGAGATCATGACCTGAGCCAAAGTTGGACACCTAATTGACTAGCCACCCAGGCGCCCCGCAGCACATTCGATTTTAAGAGCATTTTCAGTCTTTTGTTTTTTGAGGTGCTCTTCCCTAAGGCAGCAAAGGGAATTTTCAAGGTAAATCTGAAACTTTTTCTCAGCTGTTCTTTTATTAACCTGTTTCTCTTGGGGGAAAAAGACCATCTCCATAGTGTTAGACATTTAAAAATTAATCCGTAGGGGCTTAAACTATAAATGCATTAGGTGAGAAGTAGCGATTGATTAAATAAAATGGAGGAGGAAAGAAAAGACCTTACCAACATAAAAGAGAATCAGATTGATTTCCAGGCCGAGGACGGTCTTGCCTCTCTTCACAGTCTCCATTTCGTTGTGTGTGAGCGTGTGGTGGTGGGGAGTGTGTGTTTGAAGAGAGTTGGCTTTTTTTTTTCTCTCTCTTTAGAAAGGAAGAACTAAAGAGAGGAACTCTTACTAAGGAACCACAATTGGGAACTTTTTGAAATTGTGTGAAAACTGTTTGTAACCCAGTTTCACCATTGAAAGTTGAGATTTTAGCCTAGAGCACATTTCTGAATGTTTATGTGATAAATTTTTTCTTAGATTTTATAAATCCTCATAGGTGTTAGGTGTTTTGAGTGGGGTTTTGGTTTACATGTAGTGTGTATTCCCAGGAAAGAGCGTTGACAAGTAGTTCGTGCTTTAAACTTCAGAGTAGTTCAGTCACTGGCCCTGGGGCAACTGCTGTGTGCTCAGTGCTAGGCCAGTAACTGCTGGCAACCTGAAAGAAGCAGAGGAAGTGTCTTCATACAGGGACAAGCGAAAAATTAGTGAACAATGAGAACTATGTTGTGTGACGGGAACTAGTTGTACCTAAGTTTTGTGTAACCCCTTTGTGCTGTGTTGTTGGAATAAAGCGTGGGCCCTGTGTTCGGCTCCCTCTTCCCCCACCTCCTGCCCCATGGAGGCCTCATCGGTCAGGTTTTCCCTTGGAAGCAGCAGAAACTGACTCTGGCTGATGTAAGTGAAAGGGAATTTATTGAAAGGATTCGGCAGGGGGCTCACATAGTCACTGGGAAGACTGGAGAGTTGTGTGGGGTCTACAGCCAAGCAATAGACACCATGGCATGGACCACACTCTGTTGTTCACGCCACTTGATGCTGCCCTAGCTGCTGGGTCTCATGGCCACTGCTCTCCGCCCCCGCCCTCCCCTCCCCCCCCCCCCCCCCCCCCCCAGAGAAGGAGCCTGAGTCCAGCTTTTCTCGGTTACTAGCTCTTCATTTCATGTCTCAGGTGAGTGTGTCTGAGCTTAGGTCATGTGCCAGTGCCTTAGCTGTAGGGAACAGTGGGGAAAGCTGCTTCCCCAGGCTTTGCCTCCTGTAAGACTCTAGGAGGAGGGTCCAGGTGCTGGGCCACCAAGAAGAGTAAAAAATCTTTCCACTCTTGTGTTTGTACTCTAGGCACCTATTGGTCTTATATTTTCTCACAGAAAGTTATTCTCTATCTGAATTTAGTAATACTTTTAATATGTGTGCATTTTTAAGACCTCACAATACCTTAAAGCACCCCAGAAATTACGTATACCATTACCTGTGTGGGTCTGTGTGTCTGTAGTCACTGCTTAGTGTGTGAACTTGAAGACCTAAGACCTTACCCAGCCCCCTCCCTCGCCCCCATTCAGGCATCTTAAATGACTGTACAGACTTCAGCCACTATTCCCAGAAATGCTAGGTTGACTCCCCTTTCTAGTGTTCTACATCTCTCTGGTCTTGGAGCTTAACCTTTATAAAATTGTTACGAAAAGTTAAGAGAGTGGATCAACTTCCTTAAAAAACACACTGATGATCTTTGTAAATTAAACGCCTTCGTTGGTCTGTTTGCAGCCAGATAAACCTTTCTGGTCAATGCATTTCATACATATATTAAATCAGGAGTGTATTTTCTTGCATTTATCCCAACCCTTCCTTTACATTTTATGGGTAACTCTCTGCTTCCAAATTCCAGTACTTAAGGAGCAGTTTTCCAAGACCCATTAACTATTACAACCCAGTTGGTCTAACGGAGGCTAATACCTAAATCTGTCAGGGAAGGTAAATGTATGCGCTCTCGATCGAGATAAACCTGGAATTACATTTCTGCTCTCACCCTCAGTAACCTGGTTCCAAACTTCATCTTTTTGTCCTCATGCCTCAGGAGGAATCCTTCATCGAAGCACCAATTGTTTGGCACATGCCAAGTCCTTGGCCAATACCGTTCTTCCTCCCTTCTCTCTTTAAATAACTTGTTTGTTCAAGAATTTAACTTAATGTTTCTATTTGTTTTAGTAGGTGGCAAGTGGGAGAAGCCATCAGAAATTTTAGAAATCAAGGGACAGAACTGGGAAGAACAAGTGAATAGTCTGCCTGAAGTTTTCAGGAAAGCTGGTTTTGTTATTGAAGCTTTCACCAGACTACCGTACCTGTGCGAAGGCGACATGTACAACGACTACTATGTTCTGGATGATGCTGTCTTTGTTCTCAAACCAGTATAAACACACGGAGGCCCAAGTCTTCAGAGCCCAACCCAAGAATGTACACTTCAGAAGAGGGTCTGCGTTGGCGATTCTGTAAAGGGAGGACCTCTGGGGACTGCCATTCTAAATATCATGTAGGAATTTAAAGAGCCAAAATACTAATTATTTCTTTGTAGTGTGTAAAAGGAATGTTTTTAAAAAACAAAAACCCAACTCTTTGAGGATTTTTATCAACTCTTTACTCAGTAATACAGGCCACACTCCAATTATGGAAGATATTTTTTATACTTAATTGCAGTAGGGACTCATTCTCAGTCAAAGCAATAGTCCTGACTTCACATGGAACCAATAAATATGGATTGTTTTTAATAAAATGAAGACTGGCAATAAAGCTGTCCATTCGATTGCAAATATTTGGTTATAAGGTATAGCCACTGATACTCTTTCATGTTTAGAAATTCTTTCTGTCATTATTCAAAAAATGTTTTTAATCATGCTAATAAACTTTTTTGGAGATGACTCTGGCATTCTGTTTGAATTAATGTAAGGCTCCCCTGGGATCTTCTGTTGTTTTGGCTTCAGGGGTGCCCAAACAGTAGCATTGTGTGCAAGGTGTGGTTGACTTGCCATAAAGAAAGGCTTCTGACTGGGACTGGGTGGGACTGGGTGGGGGCCTGCGAGGATTATTGCAAATTGTGGTGAACCTGAGGCAGTCTAACCCTCAAACAACCTCATTCAGGTCACATACTTCAGGGATCACCCCCCACGCCCATGTCCTATTGCTTTGGCAAATGCAAAACACTGGCTTCTGTCTCTGTGATAACTTCCACCCTATACTCAGAATTGTGTTTTCCTAGACAATCTCAGGCTCTCAGAATTGAAACATTCACTCGCCTGCTGACAAAATGCAGTCTGCCTAAAAATGTTTTAATTCAACTTCTCACTCCACACGTGTATACCTCTTTCCCAGAATCTGGTTCTTCCTAAAATCCTTTCCTGACTTTATTTGCCAAGAATATGGATTGATGAAGAAAGACCATGTCAGACTCATTCATTCTAGAATCCGTGAGTGCCTCCAACCATATACCCACAAATGTTGCAATAGAGGAACTCATTAGCAAGATCAATAACCATTGTGCACATTCCAAAGAGAGCAGAGCACTTAACCCAGAATCTAAAATCTCAGTAATAACAGAGACGTGGATTTGAGATTGTGGTTATTAACAATATGTTATTCTCATGACTTTGTTCCTTTTTTTGTCAGCCAGGTGTTTCATTAAATATTCTCATTTATATGCTCATAGAAGTCATCAAGTCAACACATTTACTGCAACACCTGGGTATAAAGGAGAATTAAAGCCTTGGGAAGAATCACTTTATTATTCATTAAGAACAGCATTCCCACATCCTCACACCAGTATCTGTCACTGTTACCGTGTTGTCATAAGAAGAGTTGGGTTATGTGACTTATGCAAAATTTTTATTGGTTCATTCTAGTGCTTTTTTCTGTGGAATTCAAATAAGTGAAGTGCAAATACTTAGCACCCTAGATTATAAAAATAGAGGAAATGAGTGAACTTAATGTAGTTATTACATAGTTGAGTTTTGTTTCTTTAGAAATTGTCATAATCTTGCCGTTTAGACTGTCAAGCAAGAGAGCAAGAGTGATGGATATTCAAAGAGGCAGGTTGCTGCAAAGTTTTATATTTGGAAATCAAGAATTAATTTGATAGTCTATTTAAAAAAAAAACCTTCTCTCTATCCAAAAGAAAGCAGGGCAAGCACATTCATTTATGCATTGCACGGATACAAATCGTTTCTCAAAATCTGAGGTTCTCTGAAGACCAGCATATTAAAAGTTCCGTTTTATGATGAAAATTTAAATAAGCAAATCCAATCACATTTGTGAACCTGATCTTGAAAGTCTTGCTGGCGTGTGACCACTCCACTAGGTGGCAGTATTGCTTACTGAGTATCCTTGGCTTTCCTCCCCCCAAAAGGAATCCTGTTTTTTCCCCAAAGTGCAATAAAGCTGCCTTCTTTTCTGCACCATTCCTTGTGTAAGTGCTTCGTATCAAGTTTAAGATTGTGCTAGAGAAATTAAGAAGAGACGTATTTGTGGTCAAAGCAAGTTAACCTATTGACCTGGAAGGTCATGGGGAAAGTTAAGGCAAGCTGCACCTGTGATTCCCAGCTCCTTGTAGCTGCAGTGTAAACCCCTTGAGTGTTCAGGCTGCTGATTACAGAGGAGGGAAGGAGAGAAGATACAATACCCTCAGCCATTGCTCCCTTGTGCAGAGTAGTTAACGATGATAGTATATTTTACCCTTCTGTATGTCTTCCCGGTTTTTAGAGAGTTGACCTTCAACAGAAAAGAAGCTGGGCTGGAAAATAAAGTAAAACTTAGTTGGTTCACGTCCTTTTGCTGATTAAAGCTTTGTTTTCACTTAGATCTGAACACAGTGTTTAAATGGATTCATACTGAAGTTATTTGCATCAGTTGCTTCCCACTACTTGGTTACTGATAGACATGTTTCATGATCCTTTTTTCTAACAACTACAGCACATACTCAACGTGGACCTCCAGTGACTGAAGGTGATCTACCACATTTGTGCGGATAGCTGAGTACCGTCCAAATAAGATTCTAGCCGGCACATCCATGTTCCGGTTGGAAAACGGAGCACTGAGTCAGGGCCAGTCTGGTCTGACACGTACCGCCTGGGCACCCACTGAGCACGTACTGGGGCTTCCAGTTGGCTTGAAACCAGATGCTTACAAACTTACAACCAACTTATCAAAGATACGCCATCATGAACTGGCAGAAGAAGTTCATACTGTAATCATGCTAAGAAACATTTGTAATCTAAGTGGAAATACACACCCAGAATCATTAAGGAAATATTGCTGCAATATAAAATTTGACAGCCTGCCTTTTTGCAATTAGTGGATGATGAGACAATAGTTAGGCAACAGGGAACAGCACAATAAAAATTAAAATTTTATATCTACTGTAGCTATGTATAGGCATTCATATTTCACTGCTTCCTTTATCGATTCTAATATACATGTTGTCTTTGTCTTCTATGTATGAATTAATTTGAAGTTTTTCGAGTTGTCACTTTAAAAAAACTTATTAAAAATTTTTTTTAACATTTATTTGTTTTTGGGAGGCAGAGACAGCATGAGTGGGGAAGGGACAGAGAGAGGGAGACACAGAATCCAAAGCAGGTTCCAGAATGTGAGCTGTCAGCACAGAGCCCGACGCTGGGCTTGAACCCACAAACCGCAAGATCACAACTTGAGCCAAAGTTGGACACTTAACTGACTGAGCCACCCAGGCGCTCCTAAAAAATTTATTTTTAAATAAATTTTCTATATTGGTATAACGTTGGATTTAGAGAAATTTTTCAGAGATAGTACAAAGAGTTCCTGTACACCTTTAACCTAATTTCACTAATGTTAACTTTTTTTTAATGTTTATTTACTTTTTTTTTATTTTTTTTAACGTTTATTTATTTTTGAGACAGAGACAGAGCATGAACAGGGGAGGGTCAGAGAGAGGGGGAGACACAGAATGCGAAACAGGTTCCAGGCTCTGAACTGTCAGCACAGAGCCCGACACGGGGCTCGAACTCACGGACCGCGAGATCATGACCTGAGCCGAAGTCAGCCGCTTAACTGAGCCACCCAGGCGCCCCAATGTTTATTTACTTTTGAGAGAGAGAGACAGAGACAGAGACAGAAACAGAGTAGGAGCGGGGGAGGGGCAGAGAGAGAGGGAGACACAGAATCGAAGCAGGTTCCAGGCTCCGAGTGGGCAGCACAGAGCACAATGTGGGGCTCAAACCTACGAACTGAGATCATGACCTGAGCCGAAGTCGGACACGTAACCAACTGAGCCATCCAGGCGCCCACCTAATATTAACATTTTATGTAGCTATGACCTGTTTGCCAACACTAAGAAATTAGCATTGGCATATTAACTAAACTACAGAGCATTGGGATTTTGCCCATTTTCCCACTAATGAACCTTTTCTGTTTTAGGAGCCAGTTCAGAATACCGTATCCCATTTAGTTGCTTACTTTAAAAATTATTAGTGTTCCCTGACAACAGTACCATTATTTCTCTTCCAATTTCTTTTAAAGTTTATTTATTCGAGGGGGGAGGGCAGAGAGAGAAGAGAGGGAGAAGCCTATGCAGACTGTGCTGATGGCTGTCTCACAGCACAGAGCCTTCTGACAGATGTCAGCACAGAGCCCAATGAGGGGCTCAATCCCACGAACTGTGAGATCATGACCTGAGCCTAAACCAAAAGTTGGACGCTTAACCTACTGAGCCACCCAGGCGCCCCTCTCTTCCAATTTTTTAAGATGTAGTAAAATACACATAACATTTACCTCTTAACCATCTTTAGGTGTATAGTGGTATTTAGTACATTCATGCAGTGCAACCATCACCACCGTCTGTCTTTAGAACTCTTCATTTCATAAAACTGAAACTCTGTACCCATTACTTCCCATTTCCCCTTCCTCTAGCCCCTGACAACCACCATTTTGCTTTCTATGAATTTGACTATTCTAGGTTCCTCATGTAAGTGGAATTATACAGTATTTGTCCTGGCAGAGAGAGAGGGAGACACAGAATCCAAAGCAGGCTCCAGGCTCTGAGCTGCCAGCACAAAGCAGGAGAGGGTTTGAACCCACGAACCGTGAGATCATGACCTGAACCGAAGTAGGATGCTCCACTGACTGAGCCACCCAGGCGCCCCCGTTTTTCTTGATAGTAGCCATCCTAATGGATGTGAGGTGTTATCTCCTGGTTTTGATTTGGATTCCCTAATGATTTGTTTTTATAGCACAACTGGTATGGCATTGGGTTTCATTTACTAGTAATTGGTGCTTTGTGGCTTGCTATTTATATTGATATCGCTGAATTGGAATCCGTGCTGATACCAAAGTACTTCTTTTTAGCTACGAAATTGTATACTTTTGGAGAATTAGGAGAGTATTATTACATAACTAGAACTTAAGATTTCCCTCTGGATTTTAGAGTCAATATGCTGTATTCTCATGAATTAAATAGTGCATTGTTGTTACAAGGCCATTTAAGAATCATTTTCAATATTGTATATGTAAAAATGAAAAGATTCCCACCCCCACCCCCCCGCAAATAAATGACCATGTAAAATTGGAATGTCTTATACACCTGCACTTCTTAAGTCCTAGAAAATAATTAAGAACAGATACAATACCCAGATGCTGTTTTCTTATATCCTGTTTAGGAGTCAATGCAGAATATGTATTTTTTTAATGTTTATGTATTTTTGAGAGAGAGAGAGAGAGAGAGAGAGAGAGAGAGAGAGAGAGAGAATGAGCAGGGGAGGGGCAGAGAGAGAGGGAGACACAGAATCCAAAGTAGGCTCCAGGCTCTGAGCTGTCAGCACAGACGTGGGGCTTGAACTCACAAACCACAAGATCATGACCTGAGCTGAAGTCAGACACTTACTTAACTACTGAGCCACCCAGGTGCCCCCAGAATGTTGGTTTTAAATGTCCTTGAACCCTCAAAAATTGTCAAATGGTATTAGAGTTGAGGTAGTTGAGAATATACTGGCAATCTTTTTTATACTCAGCAGAACAAAACAGTTTTTCCTACACTTGATTTTGCCACCTTTTTCCTTTTTTTTTCTTTTTCTTTTTCTTTTTTAACTGTCAGCTGTACACCGAACATGAAGCTTGAACTCACAACCCCAAGATCAAGAGCCACATGCTCTACAGACTGAGCCGGCCAGGCACCCCTGCCACCTTGTTTTTATTATTTATAAGGTGGCTATGACTGATCATAAAGCCTTTGCTGCTTTTTGTATTATAAGTGACATGTTTGTTACCAAAAAAATAAATCTACAGAAGGCGAAATGAAGAAAACACAAATAAACTACCAATCTACAAACCTGAGAGAACAGTATAAACATTTTGGTATGTGCTCTCCTGGACTTTTTTTCTATGCCGTGTATACCCACACATATACACGTTTATAAGTTTTAACGTTAGAAAATGTAAAAATGAAATGTAAAAATGTAAAAATTTTATCCTTGCAGGATGAGTTATGTGAAACTCACAGATACCTATTTTCTAAATCAAAAGTTGACAAAGGATGGAAGAGATTTCCCACCATTTAAGGCTTGGAGTAAGCTTCTTGGTTAAAGGACTAAACCAAGGGATAAAAGGATTTTTTGGACAACGCTGAACACTAGTATTATATCGATATCAACCAGAGAGCAACAGAACAGTACAGGTGGCCATTTCTGAAGAGAAGGTCTAATTTTGCTCTGACAAAATAATGTCAGCATTAGGCATTTTAGCTATTTAAAAATGTTCATGTATTGAGATGTGTTTCATTAAAGTTGAACGATTGCCAGAAAATCTCTAGAGTTCACAACTATATTTTCACTAGAAAAGATGTAAAACAGTTCTGCAGAATCCCACCATGCAAACCCAAGACTTCAGTGTACTTCCTCCCAGTTTTAATAAAAGTGCATGCACATGGTACTTAATATTTGGCTTTTTTAAATTATAAAATCATTTCCTTGAATTACTATTACATGGTCTTTGTTAATGCCCATTTAAAAATGTTTTTAACATTTACTTTTTTTGAGAGACAGAGCGCGGGAGCAGGGAAAGGGGCAGAGAGAGGGAGACACAGAATCCGAAGCAGGCTCCAGACGCTGAGCTGTCAGCACAGAGCCCTACACAGAGCTGGAACCCACAAACCGTGCGATCATGACCTGAGCCGAAGTCAGGTGCTTAACCGACTGAGCCACCCGGGTGCCCCATGGGATTAAAAAAAATTTTTTTAATGTTTATTTATTTTTGAGAGAGTGAGAGAGACAGAGTGTGTGTGAGTAGGGGAGGGGCAAAGAGAGAGGGAGACACCAAATCCGAGCCTGCTCCAGGCTCTGAGCCATCCACACAAGTCCCCACATGGGGCTTGAACCCACTAACCAGGAGATCATGCCCTGAGCCAAAGTCAGATGCTTAACTGACTGAGCCACCCAGGCGCCCCCGAAACATAAGGACTTTTAAGAGAACCACATTACAATGCTCACAACTAAAAAACGTAGCCTTTACGTATCCAGTGATCACGTTGCTCCGACAGTCTTATAATTTGTTAACAGTCTGTTTGCATCTGGATCCGAATAAAGTCCCTACGTTGCAATTGGTGGCTCTATCTTTAACTTTTCAACCTCCCTCCCTGGCTGCAATCTCAGAGAGGGGCGGGGCAGAGTGCATTTCGCCCGTCCTCAGGCGGCACACCGGACTCTGGAGAGAAAGCCCCAGGCGCCGGCTGTGACCCCGCGGCTGCGGGGTTTCCACTCTCCCCTGCGGGAGTGGAGGTCGAGCCCGGCAGATTGGCGCCGCCCCCACCGCTCTTCCCCGCCCCTGGTGAGCCCTGTGGCCACGCCCCTCGCCCCTCACGCGCGAGTCACAGCGGTGGAGCCGGCACCGCAGGTGAGGCGCGCTTGGCGGGCCGGGGCGCAGGGGTCGTGCGCGGGCCGGGGGCGCGCCACGGGGCCTCCCCAGGGAAGGGGCCGAAAAGGTGCAAGGGGCTGGGGTGGGTTGCAGCCGTGGGGGCCGCGAGAAAGGAGAGCGAGCCAAGGGCAGACACAGAGCCTTTAAGGGCTCTTGATGGGGTGTGTGTGTGTGTCTGTGTGTGTAAACTTCCAGGAAAGGGATTCAAACCCACTTAATAATAGTAATAAGAACAGCAATGATGGAAACGTTTGTAATAATGACAGCAGCTGCAAAAATAATAGCACTAATAATAATAGCCCTTATTCACTGAGTGTTTATATGTGCCAGTGCTGGCTCAGTTCTTTACCTATTTTCTATACAAGGCTATTCTTTTTTTTTTTTTTTTTTAATTTTACTTTGTTTAAATTGACATCCAAATTAGTTAGTATATAGTGCAACAATGATTTCAGGAGTAGATTCCTTAGTGCCCCTTCCCCATTTAGCCCATCCCGCCTCCCACAACCCCTCCAGTTACCCTCAGTTTGTTCTCCATACTTATGAGTCTCTTCTGTTTTGTACTTCTCCCTGTTTTTATATTATTTTTGTTTCCCTTCCCTTATGTTCATCTGTTTTGTCTCTTAAAGTCCTCATAGGAGTGAAGTCATATGATATTTGTCTTTCTCTGACTAATTTCACTTAGCATAATACCCTCCAGTTCCATCCACGTAGTTGCAAATGGCAAGATTTCATTCTTTTGGATTGCTGAGTAATACTCCATTGTGTGTGTGTGTGTGTATATATATACATCTTCTTTATCCATTCATCCATTGATGGACATTTGGGCTCTTTCCATACTTTGGGTATTGTTGATAGTGCTGCCATAAACATTGGGGTACATGTGTCTCTTCGAAACAGCACACTTGTATCCTATACAAGGCAATTCTTTACATATTTCCCATATTTTACCTCTTGGCTGTTGAGAGCAAGAAATGGGAAAATGCACCCAAAGCAAATAGCACCTACATCAGCACTGCTTGGTATCAATTGATGAACTTTGCAAATGCTAACACAGCCTTCCTGAGGGAGGTACTGCTTTGAATCAATTGATGAACTTTGCAAATGCTAACAACAGCCTTCCTGAGGGAGGTACTTTCGCCATCCCCATTGTATAGAGGAGGAAATGCAAGCCCGGAGAGGTTAAGGAGTTTGTTCAAGAGCACAAATTGGGTGGTTCAAATTAAAGTGGAGCTCCTATCCTTGAGATGGCACTGGCCACCTGGAGTTTTAGGTTCCAGGTGCTGAGCAGAGAGGCTGGGGGGCAGAGCTGGTCAGTGCTTGGGATCTGGGCTCTGGGTTTGGGCACCCACCCTTCCACTCAGTAGCTGTGTGACCTTGGGCCGGTGGTTTGACTTCTTGTAACCAGTTTCCTTCTCTGAGAAGCAGAGATAATGGTAATATTTGCCTCAAAGGTTCTGCAAGGATTCAGTGAGACCGGGTATTTAGAGGGACGCGTACTTAGTTCTCTCTCATTCGGTAGTTGCTGGGATTATGACTAGCCAGGCAGCCCCGCATTGGGACTCCCTCTCTGTTATCTGCTTGTTGTGTGACCTCGTGTTTCCATGAACTCATTTGTGAAACCCAGGAAAGTAAACCTTCGGTGTGATGGAGAGAGTAAGTGGAGGGGAGGGTCTGGTGTGATGCTGGCACATGGTAGGTGCTCAGTGAGACTTTTCTTCCTCTCCTTTTATCTCAGAATCCCAAACCTTCCATTTTGTCCCCCTGAGACTAAAAGAGGAAGGGGAAGGTCTGTCCAGAGTCTTCCCCTCAAAGGCAGAGTTGGGGCAAGAGCTCAGGCCTCCATGCCTCTCTAGTCCAGAAAGTAAGCAGTCTTTTGACTTGTGTGCCTGCTGTGAGCCTGGCCATTCTAACACCAAATCCAGTTCAATCAGCCTGTTACTCTACAAGCCAGACAAGTCCGCCCACTTTGCATTAATAGCAATGAAAATTGTACCGTGATTTTTTTTTTTCCGCTGGAAAATCTCCAAGTTAGTATCTGTATGGCCCATATATATGCACCCATGATGCAGACCTTACATCGGGCTGCTTTGCAGACAGTAAAACTCCATATAATTGTGAATTGTTGGTTTGTGTTTGGGATGGGATGTGCCAAAATTGGGGGAAATTCCCAGCATTTCAGCAAGTTTCATAGAGGATGAAATGTTTCTCATCTGTAGGGTGACCAGCTTATCCTGCTTTGCCTGCTACTTATCCTGTTTTTTTTAATTATTTATCTTTTTTGGGGTGGGGGGGAGTGCAAGCGGGGGAGGAGCAGAGAGAGAAGGGGACAGAGGATCCCAAGGAGGCTCTGTACTAACAGGCTGACCCCAGAAAGCACGATCTGGGGCTTGAACTCAGAACCACAGGATCATGACCTGAGCCAAAGTTGGATGTTCAACCGACTGAGCCACCCAGGCGCCCCACAACTTTTCCTGTTTTAAAGCTGAACTGTGTGTCCCAGGAAACCCCTCAGTCCCGGGAAACTGGGATGGTTGGTCTCCCTGTTCATCTAAGTTCTCCCTCGTGGTTTCTCGGGAAACTGTGTTCCTTTCTGGTTTGTGGTTATTGTTGCTGTTTTCATAGGTTCCACCAAGGCAGCCCTAGCCTGCCTGATTTCCACCAGTCTGCAGGTGGCTGGGCAGTGGTGGGACCGGGTGGGGGTGGGTGGGGAAGGGGAGGGGCCCTTGGAGAAAGCAATCAACCCCCAAATCATTATTGCTCTGCACACTCCATTCAATCCTTTTGGCCATCCTCCTGAAAGAGAATGGCCCAAAGAGCTTTTAATTAAAACCAAATCCCGTACTGGTGATGCTCTGGGGTTTCCTTGGAACGAAGACATTATGTGCAGCAGAAAGCAGGGCATCTGTTTCAGTAATCATATACCTCTCCGTAGAGTTAATAGGGAGATGCTGGCAATAAGCACAAGAAGGCTCATTGTCTGGGAAACTGGAGAATTGTGAATGAGGCCAATGCCCCAGGGCAGCTGACCAAAAGGGAAGGGAGAAAAAAGGGCCAAAGTTTCCCCAAAGCCCAAAAGACCCAAACCCAGTAAGAGTTATTATGAGAGTTGAATGTACCAGCCTTGGGGGTAGGATTGGTGGGGCAGAACAGGTCTACAAAGTGCTTTGCGATCCTCTTCCCTCTAAACCTGTTGGCAGTTTGCACCTTCTGGTGTTTGTAGGTTTCAAAAGTTTCAGTTTGTTTTTGCCCTGGGCGGTAAAATGAGCATAATTGTTTGCGGAGCTGGTTGTGGAAGTGCCCTTGGGGGTTAAAGAATCTGTTTGCTCAAGAAAGCTAGATAATACCAGGGAAATCTGTATGAAAGAATGCTGGGGGGCCTATAAAATAATCTTAAGAAACCGTGGGTGTGTATTATGGGGGTTCCCTTCAAGTTCCTGTTAGTACCCCCAAGAGGATGGTGTCCTGTAATTGGGGTGTGGGTTGCCTGAGAGTGAGATGAAGCAAAACACAGCTCCCAGTTTTTATCTGATGTGACCTATAAATTTTGAGTGGTCCTCCCTCCTCCTTGCACTTGACCTGAAAGACCCGCCTGTTTTCCTGGTGGTGCCCACCCTATCAGCCCATCCTATCAGCTTCCTTCCCCTTTCCCCATCATCTGTCCACCCTCTTTTTTTTTTTTTTCAATTAATTATTTATTTATTTAAGAGAGACAGAGAGCTCCAGAGGGACGGGAAGAGTAAGAATCCCAAGCAGGCTCCACATGGATCAGAGTAGAGCCTGATGTGGGGCTGGAACTCACAAACCATGCCCTGAGCTGAAACCAAGAGTCAGAGGCTTAAGTGACTGAGCCACCCAGGCACCCTGCTCTCCACCTTCTTTCACTAAAATCACACAGTCTCCTCTGTTGCTTTCTCTTTTAAAAATCATTTACATGGGGGTGCCTGGGTGGCTCAGTCGGTTGAGCGTCTGACTTCGGCTCAGGTCGTGATCTCACAGTCTGTGAGTTCGAGCCCCGCGTCGGGCTCTGTGCCGACAGCTCAGAGCCTGGAGCCTGTTTCGGATTCTGTGTCTCCCTCTCTCTCTGACCCTCCCCCGTTCATGCTCTGTCTCTCTCCATCTCAAAAAAGTAAATAAAGTTTAAAAAAAAAATTAAAAAAAATCATTTACATGGAAAATTTCAAACACCTACAAAAGGAGACATAAGAATTTAACGAACCTCATGTACTCATCACTCAGCTTCAGTTGGCAAGCCATAACCACCTCCCACCTACTTCCTCCCCTATTATTTTCAAGCCATCTCCAACACCACATTTCTTCTGTAAATATGTAAGTGTGTAGCTTTGAAAGCGGGCTTGGCAGACTTTTCAGCATAGGACAGAGAATAAATATTTTCGGCTTTGTAGATCGCACAGTCTCTGTGGGAGTGTGCAAGCGGCCGTAGATAATACAGAAATGAACGGGCATGGCCCTGTTCCAATAAAACTTTACTTATGGACGCTAGCATTTCAATTTCATACATGAAATTGTCTTGGGTCAAGAAATACTGCTCTTTTGTTCTTTTTTTAAAATTTTTGTTTTATATTTTATTTATTTTTGAGAGAGAGAGAGAGAGAGAGAGAGGGAGCGAGCACAAGTGGGGGAGGGGCAGAGAGAGAGGGAGACACAGAATCCGAAGGAGGCTCCAGGCTCCCCGAGCTGTCAGCACAGAGCCTGATGTGGGGCTCGAACCCACAAACCATGAGATCATGACCTGAGCCGAAGTCAATTGCTTAATTGACTGAGCTACCCAGGCGCCCCTCATTTGTTTTTTTTAAACACTATTTAAAGATACAAACACCAGGGGCGCCTGGGTGGCTCAGTAGGTTAAGTGTCCGACTTCAGCTTGGGTCATGATCTCACAGTTTGTGAGTTCGAGGCCCACATAGGGGCTCTCTGCTGTCCGCATAGAGCCTGCTTCACATCCTCTGCCCACCCCCCCTCTGCCTCTCCCCCTCTCGCTCTCTCTCTGTGTCTCAAAAATAAATATTTAAAAAATATATATAAAAGCCACTTTTAGCTTGTGAGCCACGCAAAACCAGGCAGCTTGTTTGAATGGGGGTGTGGTTTGGTGACCCCTTGTTGGAGAGGATCATTTGAGAGATGACATGACTGTCGGTGGACCTGTGAGCTGGTGCCAGGTAATCGGAGGCCCTGCATCCCCTGCCCGCTCCTTGGAGTGTCCTTTGTGGCCCCCTTTCCTGCACTAGGAGCCATTTCAAGGAAGCCGACTCCAGGCAGCCGCCTGCAGCACTTCGAGGGCCCAGCGTGTTTGTGTTTGTATAAGGGGGAACCTCAGTTTTCACTCCTGAGTAGGGAAACCCAGTTCTCCACCTCCTTCTTTGTTCTTTTTCTTGTGAGTCTTTGAAACCCAGTGTCTCCTTTACCACCGGCACAAAGCACGAGACACAAACACTTCTGACGCTTCTGGTCACCAAAGATGCGGACATTTTCCTTGCACCACGCGATTCCGTAATGCCAGCTGGGTGTCCTGCAGTTTAACTCCGTTCTGACACCATCCACCTGGAGGTACAGTCCTATCCCACAGGTTAAAGGCTCAGTCCCAAAAGACTGGTCCCCTCCTGTTCCACTTCAATACCAGCTGCACGTAGTAGGTCTCCAGGTTACCTACAACTTCTGTGTGATGTGGCTACGTTGCCAGGTGAACTGGGGAGACCCCGGGTCCCTGGGATGTCAGCCCAGCCAGACCTGGGTCTAGTCTTGTCGGGACACCTGGGTGGCTCCGTTCGTTAAGCATCCGACCCTTGATTTTGGCTCAGGTCGTGATCTCATTGTTCCTGAGATGGAGCCCCAGGTAGGGCTTCATTCTAACAGCTCAGAGCCTGCTTGGGATTCTCTCTCTCTCTGTCCCTCCCCCACTTTTGCATGCACGTGCTCTCTCGAAATGAACAAATAAGCTTAGAAAAAAAGAGGTTCTTGTTCTTGTCATGAGAATGAATTCAGGGACAGACACGCAGCACGGCAGATGAGCAACACAAGCGGGAAAGTTTATTAAGGCGAAAGCACACTCCTGAGAAATGAGAGCTGGGAAGCTCAGAGAACAGTACGGCTGGCGGGTTGGGTTTCTATCTTCAATTGGCAGTTGCTAATTTGTGGTGGGGGAGGGGACATACTCATTTCTTGGGGTGGGAAGCAGGGTTTCCGGCTTTTTCCTAATTTGGCCAGGGGTTTCCTGTCATGGCTTCTGCCATCTTGGGCCTGTCTGGTTGGATCCGGTTTCTTGTGGAGTGCTGCCTGGATGGGGCTCTGACCTTCCCCATAGCTGGCCAGGACTTCCTCGTTGCTGGCCTCCAGGCGTCCTGTCCCAACCTAACTAAGCCTGTTCGAACAGCTACAAATTGGAGGTTCCCACAGCTGCTTCCTCAGGTTTGGTCAATTTGCTAGAGCAGCTCACAGAACTCAGGGAAACACTGACTTTCACCAGTTTATGGAAAGATCAGGCAAAGGATGCAGATAAACAGCTAGATGAAGAGATACGTAGGACAAGGTCTGGGAGGGTCCCAAGAGCAAGAGCTTCTGTCCCTGTGGAGTTGGGATGTGTCACCCACCTGGTGTGGATGTGTTCATCAACCTCAAAGCTTCCAGACCCTCTACTGTTGAGATCTTATGGAGGCTTCCTCACATAGGCATCATCAATTATTAAGTCCCTTTTCAGCCCTTCTCTCTTCTCTGGAGGATGGGGGTGGGGCTAGAAAATTCCAAGCTTCTAATCATGGCTTGGTTTTTTTTTTCTGGTGACCAGTTCCCGGCCAGGAGCCAACAAGGAGCCCACCCAAAGGTGCCTCAATGGAACAAAAGATGCTACTATTACTTTTTCTACTTAGGAATTTACCAAGGTTTTAGGAGCTCTGTGCCAGGAACACAGGGCAGAGACTGATTTTTTTTTTTATAATCTCAGTTTCCCTTCTCTCAGGATCTCACCCTTGTTGTTGGCCAATGTCTGAAAACCTTTGCTTCATTATTTTAATTGGTTTTCGAATTATTTAAGGCAGGAGGGTTTATCTACTGCCAATTACTTCCACCTGGGAGCAAAAGTCCCAACTTCCTACTTATTGGTGAGTGATTTTCCACTGAATGGTATTTGTTGAAAGTTTCACCTGTGCTTGGACATTTGGGTTGCTTCCAGTTTTTGGCTATTATGAATGAAACTGTACAAGTATTTGTGTAGACGTAAGTTTTAATTTCTCTTGGGTAGATACCTAGCAGTGGAATTCCTGGATCAGAGTATTGCATGCTTAACTTTATAAGACACTGCTGAACAGTTTTCCAAAGTGGCTGTGTTAGCAGTGCATGAGTTCTGGTTGCTCCATCATCATCGACCCTTGGTATTGTCAGTCTTTTAAGCTTTTAGCCATTCTAGTGTATGGAGTGGTATCTTTAAAGAGATATTTTATTTTTTTAATGTTTATTTTTGAGAGAGAGAGAGGGAGGGAGACAGAGTTCAAGCAGGGGAGGGGCAGAGAGAGAGGGAGACACAGAATCTGAGGCAGGCTCCAGGCTCTGGGCTGTCAACACGGAGCCAGGCACGGGGCTCAAACTCACGAACCGAGAGTTCGTGACCCAGGCTGAAGTCAGTCGCTTAACTAACTGAGCCACCTAGGAGCCCCTAAGATTTTGTTTTTTAAGCAATCTCTACATCCAGTATGGGGCTTGAACTCACAACCCCGAGATCAGGAGTCTCATGCTCTATTGACTGATCCAGCCAGGCGCCCCTATGTAGTGGTATCTAATTGTGAATGTAATTTACATATTCCTGATAACTAATGATGCTGATCATCTTTTATGAGTTTACTGGCCTTTTGTTGTTGTTGTTGTTTAAAATGAAGTTTAGGTTTGTATCTTTTCTTCCCTCTGGCTTATCTTCTAGTTACTGAATTGTAAGAGTTCTTCTTTATAGTCTAGATATAAACCCCTTGTCAGATATAACAGAGCCCACTCCTCTGCTGGATCGAGGAGAAAGGAGCAGGTATAAGAATATAAACAGGCCACTGTTGTCATCAAGGAGAGAGATGATCATGTCTTCAACGAGCATAGGGGTTTAGATGGAACAAGGTACATGGAATTTAAATTTTATTTTTATTTATTTTAGTTTATTTGTTTATTTTGAGAGAGTGTGAGTGAGGGAGGGGCAGAGAGAGAGAGGGAGAGAATCCCAAGCAGGCTCCTTGCTGCCAGCGTGGAGTCTACACTGGGCTCAAACCCATGAAGTACAAGATCCTGACCTGAGCCAAAATCAAGAGTCAGATGCCCAACTGACTGAGCCACTCAGGCACCCCTAAAATTAGTTAATTAATTAATATTATTACTATTATTTTAATGTTTTTTTGAGAGTGGGGAGGGACGGAGAGAGAGGGGGATAGAGGATCCAAAGTGGGCTCTGCACTGATAGCAGAGAGCCTGATGGGGGGCTTGAACTCACGAACTGAACTCACAAACTTTGAGATCATGACCTGAGCTAAAGTCGCACACTCAACCTACTGAGCCACCCAGGCAGCCCCCGACTAAAATTTGTTAAAAAGAGCCTCAAGAGATTCTGGATCTATTTGTTTTTCCCTTTTGTCTTCTGAACATTCTTAATTATATTTAAAAAATACAAACCTGAATTACCTCTGTGCTTGCATTAACTACAGGAGGATGTCCCGGGAACCTAGGACATACATTCTTTTCCTGTTCCTTTTTCTGAGCCATGGAATGGCAAGTCATAGAGTTCCAGATTCCAGGCAGGGTAAGTCCTGAGGGAGGAACAAACTGTCATAGTTTCCACACATTTTAGGGAATGTAGTGGGGGTAGATCAACGTAGGTACAAGATACTGTGAAGTGTTTTGGGAAGTGTGCATATGTGTGAGTGTGTGTCCATCCACATATATATGTAGGATTTTCAGGATTATTCTAAAAGGGTTTTTCTTTTTTTAAAGTTTATATTTTATTTTGAGAGAGAGAGAGAGAGAGAGAGCAAGCAGGGGAGGGTCAGGGAAAGAGGGAGACAGAATCCCAAGCAGGCTCTGCACTAATAGCTCAGAGCCCGACTCAGGGCGCGAACTCATGAACCATGAGATCATGACCTAAGCTGAAGTCAAGAGTCCGATGCTTAACTGACTGAGCCACCCAGGCTCCCCTAAAAGGGTCTATCAAACCAGAGTTTTCTCACACTGGGCATGTATTGGCATAGGTAAAATTAAAATTCACTAAAATTTTCCCTCATGAGTGACTCTTTTTTGGGGGGAGGGGGGCTCTTTTCCTAACCCATGTTTATATTTCTGAAGATTATACCATTCAGTTCTAGTTATACCTCCAATGGCTTTCTTACAGATTTGTATCCCCTGTTGCAAAAAATGGCGGTGAGTATCCCGTTTTCTTTGAATCAAACTCTCCTTTACTGGAACTGCCAACTTGGGGTGTTTTACTTGACATTATTTCTTTGCCTTTTAGGAAGAAATAATAGATGGAAGCTATCTGAATGGTAATGTCCCTAATCTGTCCCCACTTTGCTGCTTCTAGAAATGTCAGACAGAATGTGCCTGTGATCTCTCTGGAATGATTCTTTTAAAGTTGTCTTTTCATTTTATTCCCATGTAGCCTTACTGGATCTCATACAGTTTCAAAGGTAACCCACCCTAGAGGGGAGGGGAAGGGATGGAATAGATACTTTATAAAAATTCTTAAATGGAAGTCTCTTAATTGTAAAAAGTAATACCTACATACTTATTACAAAAAACATAGCAACCAGTGCACAGGTGTTTGAAAGTAGATATGTTTGCTTCACAAACTTTTATTCCTCTCTGCTCTGGCACAAGTGCTAACCTTTACTGAGGGTTTACTATGTGGCAACAACATTCTTAGTGCTTTGTGCATAGAAACATGTCCAATCCTCACAAGCACCCCCAGGGAGGGTCCTGTTGTTTCTCATTGGACAGAGCAGTGAAAGGGAGGCACAGGAAGGGTGAATCAAGGTCACGTAGCTGGGCAGTGTGGTGGAGCTGAGTTGTACATCCAGCAGTGGGGCTCCAGGATGCATTGCCCTGTCATGTTTTATACTGCATGTGGGCTGGTGTTAGATACTGAGGTTGTGGGACAGGGCACTAGAGAGTGTTGTGAAAAGACAAATATTAGCAGATAATTCTAATATGATGAGTACTGTGAAGGAGAAGAAATGGGGCTTGGGAGCCCATGAAAGGAGCACTCAATTGTGTTAAAGAGAAGGAGTGCCCGTAAACACTCTTCTTCCTAATGTAGCTTTAACTTTAGTTGATAGTTTTGGATATATTCTTTCAGGCTAAAATCTATCTATCTATCTATCTATCTATCTATCTATCTATCTATCATCTTTGTATTCACTTATTCATTCATCTACTTATTTAATAACAAAAATTTACCAATTGTTTAAGGCAGAAGGATTTATGTGCTGCCCATGACTCCATTACAGCCGGAAGCTGAAGTCCAGCTCATTCCTTTTATATGGTCGGGTGACACTCCATTGAATGGATGTACCATAACATTTCTAAATTTTTTTTAACGTTTATTTATTTTTGAGATAAAGAGACAGAACATGAGTGAGAGAGGGGGAGAGGGAGAGGGAGAGGGAGAGAAAGAGAGAGACAGAGAGACAGAGAGACAGAATTAGAAGGAGACTCCGGGCTCTGAGCTGTTAGCACAGAGCCCAACATGGGGCTCAAACCCACGAGCGGTGAGATCATGACCCGAGCTGAAGTTGGACGCCCAACTGACTAAGCCACACAGGCGCCCCTGGATGTACCATAACATTTAACAAATGTTAAAACATTTGTGTAACCTTTTACTTGTTGTTGGACATTTGAGTCATTTCCAATTTTTGGATGTTATGAACAAAATTATGCATTTTCTATGTGTTGGGTACTGTTTTAAGCACTTAAGATGTGTGAACAAGTAGAATCCTCACAATTTTTATCTATATTGCATAGAAAGGGAAACTGAGGCAAAGGAAAATTCAGTAAACTGCCTAAGACCATACAATTAAGTGACAGAGCCAGGATTCAAGTCCCAGTTTTGAGCTCACACTCTTAAATTGTGCTATTCCAACCTCTCATGGTATACACTGTTTCTGCTCTTTAAGTTTTATATAGTAAGGACATCTTTCCAAGTGAGTCTGTTTGGAGTGTAGATAACACACGTGGAATGTTATGGGAATTAGAATATTGCACATAGCTCAGAAATTGATAATTGTCTTTGAGAGAATGGGATCCAGGAGGATTCTTAGAATTGGAAACTCCCCCACCAGTGTGCCAGGTTAACAAATCTCCTACCTCCTCCAAACACAAAGTTCCTAGCATTCCTGGCCCATTCCCCACATCCTCTCTTAACTCTGGTCCCCTGGCCTCTTGGCAAGTAGGGAAACTGCTCATCAGGGGAACCTATCATTGTGACCTTCTCCTGCCTGTCTTCAAATGAAGCTCCCATGGGTGGACAGCGGACCTGTCCCACAGAGTCCTGGAGTATCTGAATTCACGGAATGTTGCCTTCACCATCCCCAGCCTGCAGGTGCGTACCTGAGACTCATCCCTATCATATATTCACCTCTCAGTGCTCAGTCAGGAGTTGTAAACTCAAGGGCCTGGTAAGATGGAGAAGTGGGCTAGGTATGGAGATAGTCTTCACTTCTGCAAAGAAACATGTTCTGTCCATTTGTTTTGAAACTTTTGTGTTTTTCCACCCTTCCACCTTTGATGGAGACTTGGCGTATTAGGGTGTAGGGCGGACCTACTGTAACAAAGAGATCCCAGATTCTAGCAGCGTGAACAGTTTTGTTTGTTTCTTTTTTTTTATTTAATTTTTTAAAAGTAATCTCAGCACTCTGGTAGCGCAATCAGTTAGCATGCGGTACTTATAAAAGTAATCTCTACGTGCAACATGGGACTTGAACTCATGACCCTGAACTCAGGAGTTGTATGCTCTACGGAGCCAGTCAGGCACCCCCAATTTAGTGTCTTTCTATCTCGTGTTATAATTCAGAGCTAGGTGGGAGATCCAGAGAGGAGAGGAAGCTCTATTTCAGAAGACCATCTAGGGGCCCAGGTTCCTTCTGTCTTGTTGCTTTGTCATCCTCTAGGGAGTTGTTGCCCACGTGACTGAAACATCACATCCATTCTCCGACCTAGGAGGTGGGGTGGTGGGAAAGAGGAAGTGAAGGGCAAGCATCTTCTCTTTCAAGGACATGAGCTGCAAGTTGCACACTTTGTGCTGCTCACATTCTGTAGGGCTCACAGTCCACAGTCATGTGTTACTGCAGAGAAGTAAGAAGAGAGGCCTTTCTGAGAAGCCATGTAGTCAGCTAAAACTTGTGGCATTCTGTTGCTAAATGGAATTACAAGAGACTGGATCTTTGGGCATAATTATCAGTCTCTTGATCGTGGGTCCAAGAAATATTTTTCTTCCCTTTTAACTCTATTGTAAGAGAAACAGAAGCACAGGTATGTTAATAGATGGTAATGATATTTGTAGAGCAGTAGGGCATGGTGGGGACTGTGGCAAACTGGACAGCATACCTCATCAGCATGAGTATCAGCCCAGTGTGGTATGTCATATCTTTGCCATTATACTGTGAATAGCACAGAAAATTGAGAAAATATTCTTTTGGTATTCAAAAACTATTTGATTTAGGAAAGAAGTTTGGTCATTGATGAATGAAGTCCTGATGTCTTTATTGTTTCACTTTTTATTTATTTATCTTTTTTAATGTTTATTTTTGAGAGAGAGACAGAGCACTAGTGGGGGAGGGGCAGAGAGAGAGGGAGACAGAATCAGAAGCAGACTCCAGGCTGTAAGCTGTCAGCACAGAGCCCGATGCGGGGCTCAGACTCACGAACCGTGAGATCATGACCTGAGCTGAAGTCAGACGCTTACCCAACTGAGCCACCCAGGTACACCTTATTTACTTTATAATGAAATGAAAATATCAACCAACATTCACAATGAGAACTACATTCAGAGAGCTGGTTGCTAACTAGTTACCAGGACACCCATTAGCTGGAGGTGGCTGTTGACTTCATGGCATTTGTTTTATTCTGTTCATCAGTCTGTGGCAACCTGAAGGGAATTAATGCCTGCCCCTTTTCTGGCTAGTAGTAAGTTTTCTCATGAGATGTGTGTGTGTGTGTGTGTGTGTGTGTGTGTGTGTGTGTGTATACACACACGTATATATACAGTTATATATACATACAGTTATATATATATATACATATACAGTTATATATACATATATATGTACAGTTTATTTATTTTGAGAGAGTGTGCACACACATGCAGGAGAGGGGCAGAGAGAGAGCAAGAAAGAGAATCCTAAGCAGGCTCCACACTGCCTGCGCAGAGCCTGATTCAGGGCTTGAACACAAAAACCATGAGATCATGACCTGAGCCGAAATCAAGAGTTTGGATGCTCAACCAACTGAGCCACCCAGATGCCCCAAGATGTGTATATTTTAACCTGACCAGTAGATATATTCTCTCTCTTGCTATGTGTAAATTTATTTATTCATTCAACATCTACTTATCTAGCCTCTATTCTCTTCCAGGCATAGTTCTAGACATTGGAGACGCAGGAGAACAGGCAGTCACATTACTACCGACATGGGCCTTTCATTCTAGAGGGACAGTCACAGAGTAAATAATTATTCAACTCATTCAGGATAGGGAATAATGGGTGGCACAAATTGACCACTTACTGTGTGCTAGCCATTATTGAAAATGCTTTACACACACTAATTTAATCCTCATAACAAACCTACATAGTAAGTCTCTATTGTCTCTGTTTTTCAGCTGACAAAATTGAGGTCCCAAAGTACTGTTGCTCATTTAGCAAATAAAAATACAGTGTTCCTGGAGTGCCTGGCTGGCTCAGTCGGTGGTACATGCAACTCTTGAGTTCGGGGTTGTGAGTATAATTCCCATGTTGGGTGTAGAGATTACTTTTAAAAAATACAGTATTCCCCATTAAATTTGATTTGCAGATGAACAATGAATTTTTTTTTTTAGTATATGTCTGTCCCATGCAATATTTGGGACATACTTGGGCTCAAAAATTATTCACTATTTAACTCCAATTCAAATTTAACTGGGCATTCTGTATTTTATCTACCAATGCTAGGTAAGTAACTTGTCCAAGGCCACACAACTGGTTGGTGGCAAAGTGGGGATGTGCACATGGGTTGTCTGGTTTTAGAGCCCACCTTTTGCCCATGACATCACAGTATGCTGCCCTTGTAGAGCACCTTTGTTTAAGAGAGATTTAGAAAATAATTCCCCAGACAGCAGAGTAATCTCTTTTAGGAAAGGCTGCAGACCTCTGCTTCTCACTTTAGAAAGGATACCAAGGGGGAGTTTGTACATGCTGCCTGAATTTTGCTTTTTCTCTGATAGCTTGCAGCGTGGGAGAGGGTTTGAGCGGTGCCAGTCTGGGGGTGGTAAACTTCCTGGACAGAGGCCAGCGGCTCTGGACTTGAAACCTCAAGCACCTATAGGAACCTGGCAGGGCATGGGGAGATCGGCTGGCTGGGTGGGTGGTGAGCAGGAGTGTAATTACAGGGAGCAGCTGGCCCTTGGCTTGCTGATTATCACCAGGAAGAGGATGCATGCCTAGCGTTGCCAAATCTTTGTGTTTTCCTAGAGAAGTTGGAAGTCTGGATTTTTGTGGGGAATCCCTGGACTTCAAAATGTTGGCAGCTAATGAAAAATTTTGGAGCCAGCCAAACCAAACATGGCTGCAAGCTGCCAGCTTGTGGTCGGTCTCCGCAGGGAAGTAGGTGGCCTGGCTAGGCTGCTGGCCGTGGTGCTGACCAGGTGCTCCTGTCCCATCCTCACTGTATCTCTCAACACTCCCTATCAAGGCAGCCATGGAAAACCACCTGGAGCAGCGTCTGTACCAGCCCCAGAAGCTGCTGGAGGACCTGAAGGAAACAGATGCTCAGCAGTTCCGCACCGCCATGAAATGCCTCTTGGAAGACAAGAAGGACCGCCTGGTGAGGCATTCTTGGCACCCCGGGAGTAGGGGAAGTCCAGGGCCAGTTGACATTTGTTGAGTTGAATCCAACTGAGCCTGACTCAGACCTTGGCCCTTCTTTATGTCTTCCTTCCACCTTCTCCCTTCGCAACCCCTCCAGGAGCTTGGAGACCTTGGTTTTCTCACTTCCTTTCTCCAAAGTTCAAGTGAAGAGCCTTATAGCTTGTACTTTTATAGGTACTAAGAAATGAGGGGTACTGAGGAGCTTCAATTTATTTGGCCTGATACACACCCGTGAGTAATTACTCTGCATCAGTGGACACTGGGTTCAGAGACAAAGGACTACCTCTGCCCTGAAGGAATTCACAGTCTGGGAGAGGGGGCGGGAGACAAAAAACAGAAATAGACACATTTCCAAAAAAACAAAGTTGGTGATCTAAGAGCATCACAAAGTAAGGCCTATGAGACCCAGGAAATCTTGGGACACAGGTGAGGTTTTGAGTTTTCCTTATCAGACCATTTAGTGCACAGCAGTGTTTCCCAAAAGGAGTTGACTCATGTAAACATTTTAATAGTCACATTTTATTTTATAGTGTCTGTTATTAAAATAGAATGGATACATCATTCTATTGAGTGAGTTTGGGAGAGATGTGATGTTTCCTTTTTTGAAATGCATTTAAGTTTAAAAAAAGAGTCCGTTTAAAAAAATCCTATGAGGTAAATAATAGTAAAGGCAGCACAAAGATGGCAACAATGAGGATGGTGGTCTATGAAAATGATACATATTTTTAATATTTATTTGTTTACTTATTTGTTTTAAGTTTATTTATTTTGAGAGAGAGAGAGAGCGTGTGCGCCGGTGGGGAGGGGCGTTGGGGTGGGGTGGGGTGCAGAGAGAGAGAGAGAGAGAGAGAGAGAGAGAGAATCTCAAGCAGACTCTGCACTGTCAGTGTGGAGCCTGACACAGGGCTTGAGCTCACAAACCATGAGATCATGACCTGAGTCGAAATCAAGAGTCAGCTGCTTAACCAACTGAGCCACCCAGGTGCCCCCTAAGCTGCACTCTTACTCACTGTACTGTTTTATCCCCAGACAGTAAATTACCAAAGTTAAAGAAACATTTGGTCATGGTTAGAAGTATGGGCTTGAATGCAGATACACCTGTTACAGAACCTAGCTCTGTGTAATTTGGGCAGGTTGCTTATTCTATCTTTTATTTTCATCCCCTGCAATATTGGGATAATAATAGCATGTACCATTTGTTGAGCGTTCACTAGGTGCCAGGCAGTCTACACTCATTATCCTCTTTAATTCTTATGCAAACCTAAGAGATAGGCACTGGTTTTATCTCCATTTTACAGAGAGGGAAACTGAGACTTTAAAAAGGTAAGTGACTTGCTTGGGGACACACAGATAATAAGGGGACGACCTGGGATTTGAACCTAGGAATGTCTGGCCTTCGGATCTATGGGGCTTAACCTGTAGGACTGTCATGAGAATTACATGAAAAGAGACATGTTTGCTTCATGCCTGATATGGTGCCCAGTATGTGGTCATTGCTCAATAAATGTTATGTTTGCAGGGTGTGCTGGCTGAAAGACTGAGTGCCAATCAAATTGGGACCAAGCTCTGTCAGCATTCCTGGATTCTGTGGTTCAGAAAAGCCATTCATTCATCCATCCATCCACCCATCCATCCATCCATCCCAATATGCTTTCTCAATGTCTTCTGGGTACCAGGCATTCCACTAGGCACATGGCTTGGGCCTCGAGGACTTTCCTGGCTCAATCCCAGCTGCACACTACAGTCAGGTGCCTGGGCTCCACCACAGACCAGTTAAATCACTCTGTATGGTGGTGCTGGGATCACTCCCCCAGTAATTCTCATGTGCAGCCAGGGTTGAGAACCAATGTTGTGGAGGAAAGAAAGATAGGCCCATAAGCATCTTTATTTTTTTTTTCAACTTTTAAAATTTATTTTTGGGACAGAGAGAGACAGAGCATGAACGGGGGAGGGGCAGAGAGAGAGGGAGACACAGAATCGGAAGCAGGCTCCAGGCTCCGAGCCATCAGCCCAGAGCCTGACGCGGGACTCGAACTCACGGACCGCGAGATCGTGACCTGGCTGAAGTCAGACGCTTAACCGACTGTGCCACCCAGGCGCCCCATTTTTTTTTTCCCATAAGCATCTTTAATGCATCATAGAGTTGGGCTCAAGGTGATTTGACCAAAGTAGAAGGGCATTCAGGAAGACTTCACCAAGAAGGTGATGACAATTGAGCTTACCCTTGAGGGATGAGCTGGATTTCTCTAGGGGAAGGAGGTGGGGAGAGAATTCCAGCTCGAGCAATTGCCTGAGGTGTGAGTCACATGGTATATCTGGAAAGTGAGAAGGTGCCTAGTGTGGGTGAAGCAAGTGAAGGCTTCAACTTTGTTCTGTAGGAGAAGTTCTAGAAGGTTTGACATAGCAGCGTGGTGTTAAACAGTGGTCTTGAAGTTCCCCACTGTTAAGTGTGGTCCCTCTCAGGGCTTCCAAATCCAGAGGCTGCTCTCAAGACAACCCTAGCTTCTTTCTTTACTTTAGGAGCTGGAGGATGTCGTTATTGACTTGGGAGAGATTCGGAAACAAGCCTTGCAGAGCCCTGGCGTGAACCGCAGCCTATTTCTCATCACACTGGAGAGGTGTTTCCAGGTGCTGAACTCCCTGGAATGTGTGGAGATCCTGGGCAGGGTACTGAAGGGCTCCTCAGGCAGCTTTCTCCAGCCAGACATCCCAGGGAAGCTCCCCCGGCACCTGCAAGAGGATGCTTTCAAGAACCTGTGAGTGCTTCTCCCAGCCCTTGAACCCCACTTCCCATTCCTCAGAGGTGATGCATGGCAGAGGGGCGAAGGCAGGGGGAACAGGTTAACATCTGTAGGGTTTAGAGATGGATGATTGAAACAGTGCCTCCCAAATGTTAGTCATTCTGGTACCATCCTCACAACTTTTGCCCTATGTGTACACCACTTGTACTATTTTTTTTTTTTTTTTGCTTATTTGTTTTTGAGAGAGAGAGAGATGGGGAGAGAAAGAGAAAATGGGGGAGAGGCAGAGAGAGAGAGGGAGACAGAGGATCCAAAGCAGGCTCTGCGCTGACCGCAGAGAGCCTGATGCGGGGCTTGAACTCACAGACCATGAGATCATGACCTGAGCCCAAGTTGGATGCTCAACTGACTGAGCCACCCAGGCACCCCCTCCACCCACTGGCACTGTTCTTCATGTTTTTTCTTTATAGTGACTCATTCTTTTTAATTAACATTTATTTAAAAAGTAACTTTGATATCATTACTATAAGATCAAGTCTTATTTGGACCAAATGGGACTGCTGCATATGACAACAAGGAAGTCGTTGTTGACTGGGGCCACGAGGAGATGTATGGTGGGGAGGGGACCAGGCTATAGTGGTTAAAGGTGACCAAGACACTTCACACCCAGCAGAGTGTCTATAATCAAAATGTCAGATAAATATTTGCAAATGATATATCTGAGAAAAGGTTAGTATCCAAAATAGATAAAAAACTTATAAAACTCAATACCCCCAAACCAAAAGATTCAATTAAAAATGGGCAGAAGAGGGGCTCCTGGGTAGCTCAGTTGGTTAAGCGTCCAACTCTTGGTTTTGGCTCGGGTCATGATCTTAAGGTTTCATGGGTTCAAGCCCCCTGTCAGGCGCTTCGCTGGCGGCATGGAGCTTGCTTGGGATTCTCTCTCTCTCCCTCTCTCTCTCTGCCCCTCCCCGACTTGCACTGTCTCGGTCTCTCTCAAATAAACTTAAAAAAAAAATAGCAGAAGACATGAATAGACATTTTTTCAAGGAAGACATACAGATGGCCAAAATACTGACACATGAAAACATGCTCGACATCACTTATCATCAGGGAAATACAAACCAAAACCATAATGAGCTATCACCTCACACCTGTCAGAGTGGCTGAAATCAACAACACAAGAAACACTAAGTGTTGGTGAGGATGCAGAGAAAGAGGAACCCTCTTGCACTGTTGGTGGGAATACAAACTGATATAGCCACTCTGGAAAATGGTATGGAGGTTCTTCAAAAAGTTAAAACTAGAACTACCCTATGATCCAACAATTGCACTGCTAAGTATTTGCCCAAGGAATACAAAAATACTAATTCAAAGGGATATGGGCACCTGATGTTTATATTTATAGCAGCATTATCTACAATAGCCAAATTATGGAAACAGCCGGTGTCCATCAATTGATGAATGAATAAAGAAAATGTGTGATATATGTATATATCTCTACCTACCTACCTATCTATCTGTCTATCTGTCTATCTATAATGGAATATTACTCAGCCATAAAAAAGAATGAAATCTTGCCATTTTCTTTTTTAAGTATATTTATCTATTTTGAGAGAGAAAGAGAATCCAAAGCAGGGCTTGATCTCATGATCTGTGAGATTGTTACCTGAGCCAAAATCAAGAGTAAGATGCTCAACTGACTGAGCCACCAAGGTGCCCTGAAATCTTAACCATTTTCAGTGGTGTGGATGGAGCTAGAGAGTATTATGCTGAGTGAAATAAGTTAGTCAAATAAGGCAAATACCATACGATTTCACTCATATGTGGAATTTAAGAAATAAAACAAATGAGCAAAGGGAAAAAAAAGAGAGAGAGGCAAACCAAGAAACAGACTCTTAAATATAGAGAACACACATAGTTACCAGAGGGCAGGTGAGTGGGGTACGGGTTAAATAGATGATAGGAATTAAGGAGAGCACTTGTGATGAGCACTAGGTGTTGTATGGAAGTGTTGAATCACTATATTGTACACCTTGAAACTAATATTACACTGTATGTTAGCTATTAAATACCCCCCCCCCCCCCCCCCCCCCCCCCCCCCCGCCGAATGTCAGATACTAACCAGTGTTGGTGAGGATGTGGAGAAATCAGCACCCTCATACACTGTTGGTCAGAGCATGAAATTGTGTAGCCTCTTTGGACAACAGTCTGGCAGTTCCTAGAAAGGCCAATCACAGAGTTGCCATGTAACCCAGCAATTCCACTCCTGGGTTATCTACCCAAGAGAAATGAAAATGTCTGTCCATACAAAAACTAGTACATGAATGTTTACAATAGCATTATTCATAATAGACAAAAGATGGACACAACTCAGAGGTCCGTCAACTGATGAAGAGATAAACAAAATGGGGTGGGATACGGGCAATGGAACACGCACGGACCTTGGAAACATCACACAAAGTGAAAGAAGCCAGACACAAAGCTGGTGTATTACATGCTTCCACTTGTCTGAAATGCCCACAACAGGCAAACTTTGGAGACAGAAAGTAAATTGTGGTTTCTAGGATTTGGAGGTGACTGACTAATAGTTGGGAGGTGGTAGCCTGAGGATATAGGGTTTCTTTTCGAGATGCTTAAAATGTTCCAAAATTGACCGTGGTGACAGTTGCGCAGTTTGGGAACAACGCCATTGAACTTTACATTTTCAGTGGGTGAATTGTATGGTGTATGAAGTGTATCTCCATAAAACTGTTAGAAAAGAAGAGGAGGAGGAGGAGGAGGAAGAAGAAGAAGAAGGGGAAGAAGAAGTAGCAATAGCAGGAGCAGTAACAGTGGTATCAGTATAGTAGTCGTAGAGTAGTGACCAAGAGTTGAGGAAGTGGAGAGCACTCTTTGGAAGGAAGGCGTTCAGTTGTGAAGGAGAAAGAGAAATATGAAAATAGCCAAATGCAGCAAGGGAATGAGAAGGCTTGTTAACCCAAGACAGACAGTTTTGGGGACACTTGCCGCTTTGACCCATCTCAAGGCCTCCACCTGTTTGTTCCTTAGCTGACGTCCACATTTGTCATTTAGATCTGCAGTGTTCAGAGATCTCTACGACCAAACCTCGGCTCATTCCCAGAGAGCTGTCTACACCTGGATGACTGGGATTTTGCAGACATCCTCCAATGCTACTGGTGAGCCCGGGCTTTGAGGTGGGATCACTTGTCAGGGGGAGCCCATCCTCAAAAGTGGTGCTTCCTCTCTGAAGATAGATTGATTTCATTGTCATGTATGATTTTTCCTCACCCTTCCTACCTTCCAAAAAGGGTTTGATGCGACTTTTGGAATAAAACACATACCCCATTTCATCAATTCACTTTTCACATGCTGAAGGGGTGTCCTGGTTTGCAGGTGGAACAGAAATAATGACCATATCTTAGCTTCGAAGAGAACTTTTACAGTAGAGTCACGAGTTCAAAATCTGTATCATAAATCTGTATTAAAGTGGGACATGATAAATTTTTAAAAGGGAATCTAAGCAATAAAGCACAGAAATTTAGTGCCGAGTTTCCTGGGAACCAAAGCAGAAATAGGTCAAGATTCATTTATTTTACAAATGTGTATTAGAGGAGTCAAATTCGTGGAGATGGAACATGGAATGGTGGTTGCCAGGGGCTGGGGTGGGAGGGAGGAATAAGGAGTCGTTGTTTCATGGGGACAGAGTTTCGGTTTTGTGAAATGAAAAAGTTCTGGAAATAGGTAGTGTCGATGGCTGCCAGCAAAGTGAATGCACTTAATGTCACTGAACCATACACTTAAAAATGGTGACGTTAGTAAATTTTAGGTTATGTTTATTTTACTACAATTGAAAAAAAAAAGACAAAAAGGATGGTTATATAGGTTAGTAATGCAGACAGAAACTCATGGCTTCAATTTGCTGAGTATTTTTTTAAAAAAATTTTTAATGTTTATTGATTTTTGACAGAGAGAGAGAGACAGAGCATGAACGGAGGAGGTTCAGAGAGAGATGGAGACACAGAATCTGAAGCAGGCTCCAGGCTCCGAGCTGTCAGCACAGAGTCCGACGCGGGGCTCGAACTCACGGACTGTGAGATCATGACCTGAGCCGACGTCGGACGCTCAACCAACTGAGCCAGCCAGGCGCCCCAATTTGCTGAATATTGTTAAAAGTTTGTTAAAAATTTATTTTGAGAGGGGCACCTGGGTGGCTCAGTCAGTTGAGCGTCCGACTTCGGCTCAGGTCATGATCTCACAGTCCGTGAGTTCGAGCCCCGCGTCGGACTCTGTGCTGACAGCTCGGAGCCTGGAGCCTGCTTCAGATTCTGTGTCTCCATCTCTCTCTGAACCTCCTCCGTTCATGCTCTCTCTCTCTGTCTCAAAAATCAATGAAGGTTAAAAAAAATAAAAATAAATTTATTTTGAGAGAGAGAGAGAGAGAGAGAGAGAGAGAGATGAGTTGGGTAGGGGCAGAGAGAGAGGAGAGAGCAAGAATGCCAGTGCAGAGCCCAACGTGGGGTTCCATCCCATGAACTGTGAGATCATGACCTAAGCTGAAACTAAGAGTTGGATGCTTAACCAACTGAGCCACGCAGGTGCCCAATTTAACGGAAGTAATGTAAACAAAATAAACTTTTTAAACACTTACCAAATTGTATTATGTGTCAGCCACTGGAGATACAAGAGGAAAATAAGACAAAGTCTCTGCTCTCATAGAGCTCTTGTTTTATTGGGGGAGAGTAGGTGGAGAAAAGTTTTAAACCAGCAAATTAAAAAGAGAGAGAGAAAGAGAGGAGAGAGAGAGAGAGAGAGAGAACTCAGGTACCAGTAGCTGCTATGAAGAAAATAAAATGGATAACGCTATAGAGAGGCTGAGTGTTTTCGACCAGAACAGGGCTTGGCAAATGTTTTCTTTAAAGGGTCAGAGTAAATATTTTAGGGTTTGTGGGCCTGTAGTCTGGCTGAATTATTCAACTCTGATGTTCTGGTGCTAAAGCAAACATTGACAACAGATGAGCAGGAGTGGCCGTGTCCCAGCAAAGCCTTATTTATGGACACTGAAATTGGAATTTCAAAATTGTCACATGTCACAAAATATTCTTCTTCTTTTGATTTTACTTCCAACTATTTTGAAGTGTAAAAACCAAGCTTGCAGCCTTTGTAAGAACAAGTGGTGGGCCAGATTTGACCTGTGGGCTGTAGTTTGCCAGCCTCTGAACTAAGAAATCAGAGTTGACATCTGAATTGAGACCAAAATGAGACATGGAATCAGTCAGGTGAGGCACTGGAGGAAGGGCATGGCAGGCAGGGGAACCAGCAAATACAGAGGCCCTGAGCCAGGAATGAGCTTTGCGATTTGGAGAAACGTAAAGGAAGCCTGTGGGGTTGGAGTGTGCTGAGGGCCAATCAATCCTTTTCCTGGAATTAAGCTCTGAGATTTGTACATAAGGAGCATTCACAACAGAGTAATCAATGTCTTCAGTGCGTAGCAGAATTCCCTCTGCCTGATGCATAATTACGGCCTCTAAATCTCACACTGTGTAACCCTAAGACAGCCACTCAACTCTAGACTTCCAGAATCCTTATTGCCAATAAGGATTGCCAATATTGGCAACAGACTTTCTTCTAAAATTCCTCGACGTTATGTTTCATTATTATACTAAAGTGAATTAAAACAAATTCTGTTTAGACTTTAAGCTTTCTATTTTTCATGAAGTTCCTTGAGGTACCTGGAAATGCTTTGAGTGTTAAAAATACTCAAAGTATTTGAGGGGGCACCTGGGTGGCTCAGTCGGTTAAGTGTCTGACTCTTGGTTTTGGCTCAGGTCATGGTCTCATGGTGCATGAGTTCGGGCCCTACATCAGGCTCTGTGCTGACAGTGCAGAGCCTGCTTGGGATTCTCTCTCTCTACCCGTCCCCTGCTAGCTCTCTCTCTCTCTCTCTCTCAAAATAAATAAATAAACTTAAAAAAAAAAAAAGTCTGCCTCTAAAAAAAGAAAATCCAATCTTGGAGATCCTTGGACTTCAGAAATACAGTTTATGCTTTATAATTAATTTAAAATTAACAACTCACCTTGGTTCTTGATGAATTTAGTGGTTCCCCCCTCTCCCAAACTCTCTAGTCTTCTGGGACCACCCTTCCAATAACCAATTCAGATGTCCAGAGTCTTTATCTCATCTAGGGAATCCTAGGGTGTTTACCTGTGCTCACCCCAACAGCTCTGATTCCTGGGTTGGGGAGACACCCTGTTGTTCTTGTGACCCAGCCCAAGCAGCGGCCGACTTCACCATCTCATCTGGGCATGTGAGTCATTGCCCATGGCTTTTCGCAACAGCTCTTGGTAATGGATTCACTGTGCCTTGAAAATGCTCCCTTTCTTCTTCCATTTCTCCGAAGTGCCACCAACACAATGTTGTTGTGTGTAAAAGTCTTTTACTGGAGGATTAGAGGTAATGGGGGCCGATTCTAGCTTAGTGAAACTTGAAGTCCAGATAGATCCTGAACATGATTGCTCTTGAAGTCCCACTGACATCCCACTGATGAGCAATTTCAAATGCCTGAACACAGTGACAGAGGGAGTCTTCTGGGATTTCGGAGGGAGAAATTACTGATGACTGAGGAGACAAGACAAGGCGTTAAGAAAGAGGAAATGTTTGAGGTCATTTTTGAAGGTAGGATTTCAGAGCGGAAGAGTTAGGGCAGAGGCATTCTGGCTGATAAGAAGGGCGCACGTGAGAGAAGATTTGGAGAACGTTTGGGGTGCATATGAGGAAGGAGAAGTAGTTGGTTTGGCTCAAGTACAGGAACCTGGTGCTAGTCAATATGGCTGAATAATGATTGTTACCGGTAGTAAGAAAAGAGAGTCAAGTATATTTCAAGTTGTGAGACTATTTAGTAACTAAGTGAACTGGAAGAAAAGCTTATTTTGTGACCTTAACTATTAAAAAATAACCTGCATTTTTAATAAGTTCCCAGGTGATGCTGGTGCTGTTGGTCTGGGGACCACACTGCTGACTTACAAACAAAGCCTCAGATGGCTGGCATCTGTGATTTGCCTGTGTGTAGCATAGCATCTCATAGGTAGGAGGCGCTTCATGAATGGTTATTGAATGAATTAATGAACACAGGAAGGAGGTCCTGACATCAAAGATACTTTTGACTATCACATATCAGTGCAAAAGCTTTTATTTGTTTATTTATGTACTGATTTATTTGTTTATCATATTTCTTCATTTATTTATTTTTTGCAGATGACTCTGTTTCATGGGTCAGTGCAGAAAACTTATGGATTTTGGGCAGATATATGGTTCACCTCTCATTTGAAGAAATTACGAAAATTAGTCCTGTAGAAGTAAGTTGGAAAAGTACATTTACATGTCCCCATCACCAAGCCATCTGGGGAAAGGTGTATTCTAAACCTGTCATGTTTAGCCAGCTAGTCCAGGTGCCCTGGAAGATTGGGTACCCACCTCAGCCAATATATCTTGAGCCTCTAAAGAAAACTCTCATGTGGTTGGTCGTCAGATTGTGTTTAGTGCAGAAGGGCCAAGAAAAGAATTGCAGACAACCAAGATAGCTCTGATGTGAACAAACATGGTATAAAGAAAATGTTGGCTGTGAACCAAAAGTCATTTTAGGGTATTTAAAGGCCAAGGACGACAGCTATAGAGTTTCCAGTTCTTGGAAGTGTGAACTCCAATCAAATGAAACATAGATTACTAGCAACTTGTATTTATAGCTACTTCTACTGATTGCTACTTCAGCATGAGCAATGATTGGATTTTAACTATAGACTTTACAGTTGAGAAATATGTAAGTTCTAGGGTTACTTAACTCACTGGTCAGCCTGTCTCTGTCTTCTTGATGTTAACCCAATGACACTAAAACCCCTGAGCATCATGATTCTGGAAAGCAGTCTCCAAAACACGCTGCCAACAGAGAGGCATTCATAAAGACTTTGGGGCTTGCCTCCAGTTTTTATCTTGTGTGCCTTGACTTTCTTCTGGCCAGTGAGAGAAGTGTTTGTATCAGATGGCTGGCTTGTTCAAGGGCCAATTGACCCAACGATGTCTGGTTATTATGAAACTGGAGGCAGAGCCAGGTTTTTCTTTTCAAAAATTTTTGAAAAATTTTTTAACTGCAGTATGGTTGACATATGTAGGTTCCTCTTTTTACCTAGGAGGCTGAGAATACTTCACATAAATTTATATTTATTTACTTATTTGTTTATTATTTTTGAGAGAGAGACACAGAGTGTGAGCAGGGAGGGGCAGAGAGAGAGGGAGACACAGAATCTGAAGCAGGCTCCAGGCTTGGAGCTGTCAGCACGGAGCCCGACGTGGGGCTCAAACCCACGAACTGTGAGATCATGACTGGAGCTGAAATCGGACGCTCAACCAACTGAGCCACCCAGGTGCCCCTAACTTTCAGTTTATAATCCTCAGTTATAAAATGGATTAAACCTCGCTTTTACTCTCCCAATATTGAGTGAATTTCCAGAAGTTAGATAGAGATTAAATTTTTATGGAAGCTGGGCCCCTGGGGAGGAATTTCTAAGATCAAGAGGCCATTTGCAACTTTTCTTCATCATCTAAAAGTGTAGAGAAGAGAGGCAAAGCCACAGAGGACCAGCACGAAGGGGGAATTTATCTGGAGAAAGAGTAGAATCCTCAAGGGAGAGACAACTTTATAAGCACAGAGTAGCAGTGCATAGAAAGATAAGACTTCAGCTTGACACCCTTGGACACATAGGCAGAAAATGAACAAGAACAGAAAGAATCTGAATGGTATACGTAATAAAGTTGAATCTATTTATCTATATCTTTCTATATATCTGTATCTTACCGTGGGAACACACACTCTTTTTCATCACCTGAGGCCCATTTGTAAACTCATCTACTTAAAAAAAACCTGATTCCCCAAAGTGAAACATTTGTGGACCACATTCTCTGACCTCCATATGACAAATCTACAAATAAGGGTGCAAATATTAGCTTTCAAAGAGTTCAACTGCTCTGATATTAAAATATAATACTTTCCTAAATAGCATTTGGGTTGAAGAGGAAACCAAAACAGTTGTTACAGACTGTTGAGAAATCAATGACCACAGGAACTGGGCATCTCGGAATCTCTGAGATGGGGTGCAGTGCGGACCGCAAGGGTGGGGCTGTTTGGCATGACGTCAACCCCCTTCCTGTCCTTGTCTACCAGATTGGGCTGTTTATCAGCTATGACAATGCCACCAAGCAGCTGGACACAGTTTATGACATCACCCCTGACCTGGCCCAGGCGTTTCTGGAGAGGATCAGCTCCTCCAGCTTTGACATGAGGAATACCTCCACCATCCACAGGCAAGGGGTGGGGGCTCTGGGTCCTCGCAGCACTTTCCCAAGATGTGATCTAAGCACCAGCTTCCTCTGAGCAGCAGAAGACCCTGGGAGGGAAGGGAGGTGGCTGGTCTATCTCTTTATATAGCCCCATGTCTTTGTGCATGTGACGGGAGGCGTTGCCCCAAAGAAACACCCTTTGAAAGGGTTGGGAGGTGGGGTGAGGTAGAACAAATGCTTTCTGAGCATCTCCTGTGCCAGGCGTTTAATGCAACCTTATCAAGTGCTAAGATTCCAGTTGTGGGCATAGAAATAGAATATTTTAAATACTCAGTACTTGGTCTATTCCAAGGTAAACGTGTGGTTTCCATTAGGGTGGGTAAAGTATTAGAAATAGCTTTTGGCTCCCCATATTTGTGAACCTCTTGTTATCCAGCTTCTCGGGTGGGGAGTCCACAGATGATGTCGGCTCTAGAATTTAGTGATTGTAACATGATCCTCCAGGAATGCTTTCCAGCAGAAGCAGGCCTGGAGCTATGTACTTGGTGACCCCAGAAAGGGTTTGAATGTTAGCCAGAGGGAGCATGCAATGGGGAGTGCTGTTCAACCATCTCTCCATCTCTCAGGGGCACATGTCACAGTGCTTCCCCTGACATCACTGTATTATGTTAAATTTTATCAGAGTCGCTTATAGGGAATGTTCTTATATGAAACTATTACACTTTCTTCCCCCATCCTTACTAATTTTTACCCATTAGCTTGGGTCCCCTTTTTAGGGGTACACAAAAATAGCGTACTGGTTAAGAACATGGGACCTGGAGCCAGACTTCCTGGGTTTAATTCTGGCTCTGCCACTTACGAGTTGCGCGATTTTGGCTGTGTTACTGTACCTCTCTGTGCCTCCACTTCCCCATCTGTAAAATGGGAGATAATAACCTACCTCCCTTCTCAAGGTCCTTGTAAGGCTCATGCACACCTGACACATAGTAAGTGCTCAGGATAGTAGTTCTTCAGCCTTCACTTCCCTTGAGTCTTCTTTTCTCATCTGACACATTTTCAAATCCTTCCTGACCCGGTTGCTCTTCTGTGGACATGTCTGAGCATGTCGCTGTCTTTCTAAGAGGGTGGATCCAGGTTGAGCATGGTCAACCAGGTGGTCCAGCCATGCTGAATTGAATAGATTTCATACTAACTCTAAGAGCATCCATTAATGAATCAGTGCCTGGTGTCTACCGGGAAGGATGCTAATCAGTTGGTATGGCTCTTCCCATTGAACTCTCACAGTGCTCCTGATGCCTACATTCATCATATTTATTGTGATGTGCTGTGATGAACAAAGCCAACCTCCCTTTTATTAAAGGCTCAGAGAGACAGGTCCACCCTGTACAGTAGTGCACCGTGTGCACTGTTCAACTGTGCAGCAGCCTTGCAGAGAAGTTAAGTAATTTGTTGGATCAAACATCCCATACAGCTGCGCGTCAAACTCTTGTTGGCCTAAATCTATGCTCTTAACCACAAAATACAGCACCCCCAGCTAGACCAGGGTTCACATCCCCCTTCCGCCCTTACATTGTTATGCTTCCTTTTTCTTTCCTTTCTGGCGGTGTAGGTCATAAACCATCTTGGAAATACATCTGCCTCAGAGAATCCCTCAGGGTGGACAAACCCTTTATCTCCATGTGGAAAATGGGGAGTTTTCTGTGGCTAACTCAGGACCACATTTTCCTTGTGCCCCTTACTGCCTCGGGAAGAGAGAGCATAGTTGGATGGGTCTCGATTTAAGTCCTGGGGCCACGTCTAGTCTTGGGCCAGTCACTTGACCATGCCGAGTCTGTCTGCCTTTCTGTGAAATGGGGCTCAGAGCATCTACCTTGTAGGGTTGCTGTGATGGGGTAATCCGGGTACAGGGTTCAGCACAGTCCCTGGCATGTGATAGCTGCTCTGACCGTGACTCTTGGCTCTGTGTGGGAGGGGGCTGTGGTTGTGACCCCCAGCTCTGAGCCCCCTGCCAGCACCCTTATCTTCCCACACAGGCTGGGGCTGCTGGTCTGTTTCTACCATGACCTGGATTTGCTGGACGCCGCAGTGGCTCAAGTCCTCCTTCACCAGATGATCAAGTGCAGCCATCTGAGGGGCTTCCAGGCTGGGGTTCAGAAGGTGCGGATGGGGCACAGGGCCCTGGGGAAATGGCCGGAGAATTGGGGAGCACAGTCCTGCCTGGCCTTTGAGAGAAAATATGTGGGGTTAATCGGGATCTGGGTCCACCCACAGCAGATGGCATCCCATCCCAAATCCTGGGATGAGCTTCAACAGTATCGGGGAAAACCCAGAATAGATCAGAATTCAGAGTGGCCACCTTGAGCTTAACTGTGCATACGGATCGCCTGGGGATCCTAAATGTGGCTTGTGATTCAGTGGGTCTGAGCGGAGCCCTAAGTGCAGGGAGACTGCACGTCTAACAAGCTTCCAGGCGATGCTGAAGCAGCTGGTCCGGTGACCGTGCTCAGAACAGCAAGGAGATAAAAGCAAGGTTCTCAAACCTGGCTCTGCATTAGCCCTCGGCCAGCTCCGTCCCTGGAGATTCTCTAGGTACTGGTCAGAGGTGTGGCCTGGGAATGGTATGTTTTAAAAGTTCCTCACATGATTCTAGTGCAGCCTTGTTTGAGATGCCTGGATTAGAATGTGTTTGTTGAGTTCCTAGACCAAAGCTTGCACAAACTGACACAGGCTGTTTCTCATGTACTCTCTCCCTCCATCTCTCCTTTCTTCCCTTAAAGTCTCAATTCTGCCCTGCTTCTCTCACTTTTTTGGCCCTTCTCATTTTTTTTAATGGAAAAGATGACGTGAGAACAACATTAAAGAAAAGGTTGATAAAACCATCAATAATTCCACAGCAGGTTTTCACATGTAACTATAAAATCCCCAATCCCATTTGACATTTGACAACAGTCATCGTTATCTTGATCAGAGCATATTTTTAAAATTAATTAATTAGTTTTTTTAATCTTTATTTTTGAGAGAGAGAGAGAGACACACACACAGAGTGCGAGTGGGGGAGGGGCAGAGACAGAGGGAAACACAGAATCCGAAATAGGCTTCAGGCTCTGAGCTGTCAGCACAAATCCCCATGCGGGGCTGGAACTCACGAACCGTGAGATCATAACCTGAGCGGAAGTCAGACACTTAACTGACTGAGCCACCCAGGTGCCCCTTTAATTTATTTTTTTAATGTTTGTTTATTTTTGAGAGAGAGAGAGAGAGAGAAGAGAGAATGAGCGGGGGAGGGGCAGAGAGAGAGGGAGACACAGAATCTGAAGCAGGCTCCAGGCTCTGAGCTGTCAGCACAGAGCCCGACGTGGGGCTCGAACTCACGAGCCGTGAGATCATGACCTGAGATCAGGTCGCTTAACCCAGGTGCCTCACATATTTTTATTTCGAAGGAAAAGAATCCCTCCCAAGCAAGCTCAAAGCAAACATAAAAGAAATGTATTTTAAGGCCACAGGTTGCATGTGTAGCCATGGCTGCAAAAAAAGAAAGTCCAAGCAAATGAAGATAGCAGTGTTCCCTTTGGGATCACCTAGCTCAGTACTGCTCAAACCAGAGCGTGCATCAGAGTCACCTGGAGGACTTGTTAAAATACAGGTTGCTGGGCTTCTTGCCCAGGGTCTCTGGTTCAGGAGAGTGGGAGTAGGGCCTAAGAATCTGCATTTCTAGCAAGCATCCAGGTGACACTGCTCGTCAAGGACCACAGGACTTTGAGAAGCGCTGCTCTACCACATGCCTCCGTCTTAACAGACTGGGAAGCTGAATCCTGAGGAAGAACAGCTGCGGAATTTGGAGAACCCAGGGGCTGTGACAGCTGTTTCTTTCACTTCGCTCTGCTGCCCCCAAGTGGCCATTTCAGTATTGCCTGGTGCACTTGTCTGTGATGAATATATTCCTACAACTTCAGGTGTTAAAATATGAACGGTTCTTTTTTTTTTTTTTTTTTTTTGGTACAGAGCTCATGTTACAATAGATAATTTTATCACCTTTACTGGAAGCAGTTACTATATCACTAAACAGGTATATTATAATAAAATAATTGTTAAGGATATCCCAGAAATGTGAAAACATGTATAAAAACAGTTTTCAGTAAAAAGCATAGAACATTGCACTTCCATTCATATTACAACTGTGTGAAAACTATATGCTGTAGTTTACTTATAATGCATATATTTATAAAGTCATCAGAAATCTTAGACACAAACATGCCCCATTACTTTAATTAATCAGTTATTTTTATGAGGTAGGATTTTTAGGAGACTTTTACTTTCATGTTACTGTTGAGAATTATTTTTACGTGGATTACATATTATCATGAAAAACACCATGGATATTTCATGAAAGAAAAACAGACGTGTATGGATACAGGGTTCAAGTTCACAGAAAATAGATGCTATGAGAGAGTGGTGGAATTATGGATAAAGTGAACAAAATTTCCTTCTGCCATGTGTTAAGTTTGATTTAATAGCAAATTAATATTTAAATGAAGCACAAAGTGAATTTGTGGCATGTTAAGGTCAAGGCCAGAGGAGGTGGTGTTCTCAGTGGGCGACTCATTGTCTGGCCAGGGCTTGACGACAGGGTGGAGGGGGTGGAAAGGTAGGGTGGTGGTGGTGTTGTGACAACCCCAGGGTGTAGGCAGAGGGAGCCACTGTCCTGCTTGTTATCGAGCCTCATTTCAGCCTGCTTCCCTTCTAGCTCAAAGCCAACCTCCTGGACATCGCCACGGAGAACCAGACCCTCAATGAGACTCTGGGCTCTTTGTCGGATGCGGTTGTGGGCTTGACCCACAGTCAGCTGGAATCCCTCTCCCCCGAGGCTGTGCATGGCGCCATCTCAACTCTCAACCAGGTCTCAGGCTGGGCCAAGAGCCAGGTCATCATCTTGTCTGCCAAATACTTGGCCCATGAGAAGGTCAGTTGGAGCTTTGAACTCTTTTTTTAATGCTCTGAGACCCAAGGGCCAGTGATACACAGGGAGGGTGGCCAATCAGTAAGAAAATAGTGCCGAGGGGGACTTCCTCTGCCATTTACTAGCTGTGGGATACTGGACGATTGGCTTAAATTCTCTTTGCCTCAGTTTCCCTGTTTGTAAGATGGGGATAACAGTAGCACCTCTGCGGCAGGATGGCTGTAAGGATTCTGAGTCAGTACACAGGAAGGGGTTGGAACATGTGACCTTGAGTATGAGCTCAGGGAGTAGTAGTAGCTACTGTTGTGCTGTTTGCAAAGCGTGGGATCCATCCCAGGATTTCCTTGCTTGTTGTTGAGGCTGCGAACACATCCCTCATCTTGAGATGAGAGATCATGCTATTTTATTCATCTTGGGCTGCAGGGAGGGAATTGTCCTCAGAGGAGATTTTGCTTGGGGGGGACAGGATCCTTTAGTCACGCTCTAGATGCTCCTGGGGTGGGAAATGAGTCTTTTTCCTGGGGAAGCCGTCTCTCTGCCCTGCGCTTGGTAGAAGGGGCTGCAGAGACCTGAGCCCCTAAACATTTTGGCATCCTGCTTTTTCTGTGTCATAGCCATGTCCCAGGATGCAACTAGTTCATGAGGATTGGATCGGGACCAATTCCAAAATGACAACAATTACAAATATTCATTAAGTACTTACTGTGTGCCAGGTTCGGGTCTAAGTGAGTTAGTTGTTTAGTGTTTCCAACAACTCTGTGAAGTCAGGAGTGTGTTATAACCTTCATTTTCCATATCATTCATGAGAGGCACAGAATGTATAAGGGAATTGCCAAGGTCACATAAAGGGACACAGGATGTCTGGCTTCAGAGTCCACTTGCTTAACTCCCATGCTAACTACCTCCAGCATGGCACCATGACCGTTGTCCGCCCATTGTTACTTTCTGACTCAAGGCCAAGGCTAGCCCATTCTTCTTGTGCCCTCTAGCCTCATGGCATCTTTAGTTTGACATCTTTGCAGCCCTTCTCTGTTTTGACTAGGGCCACCTGAGTCTATCTGGACAGTTCTCTGTGAATGTGATTTTAGGGAGCTGAGGGAGACTGTCTTGTTCCTCCCAACCCTGGACAAAGTGGCTTGTCTTTTTCCTAGTGTCCTCCTCTTCCTACAGAGAGGTCAGGCCACTTACGAAGAAGCCAAGAGCTCGAAAGGTCTTGCTTTCCTTGAGGACAGTAGAGACTATCCATTCTACAGAGCATAACAGGGAAACCATTCAACTGGCTTTTTTGTAGACCTAAGGAATGAGTGTCCCTGTTTGTATGGAAAGCCATCTGGCATCTTTACTCTAAAGGAGGGAGAAAAAACAAGCATAGTTTCTGATGGGGCAGACAGCTACAATCCTATTTGTCATAAAATATCAGACCCAGATCCTGAAACATTTCTTTTTTTTTTTTTTTTAATTTTTTAAATGTTTATTTATTTTTTGAGAGAGAGTAGGGGGAGGGGCAGAGAGAGAGGGAGACACAGAATCCAAAGCAGGCTCCAGGCTCTGAGCTGTCAGCACAGAGCCCAATGTGGGGCTCGAACCCACGGACCATGAGATCATGACCTGAGCTGAAGTCAGACACTTAACCTACTGAGCCACCAGGCGCCCCCCAAAAACATTTCTTTATTTCAACTCAGAGCTTCTGCATGGAGATAGACGACCATGGGGCTTTGCTATGTCAGGTGACGTAATGAGAAAAATGGGTACAAGTGAGTGGGGCTGGGTAAACTGATAGCCCCACGACCCAACCTCAAGGGGCACCTGCTGGTCAGTTCTTGCCAATTGTTGCCAACATGGACCCAGTATTGCTTGGCATTCAGATTTTTTAAAAAATCAGACTCAAATCTGGATTTTAATGAAAATTTACCCAATTAAAAAAATTGTTTTGGGGCGCCTGGGTGGCGCAGTCGGTTAAGCGTCCGAATTCAACCAGGTCACGATCTCGCGGTCCGTGAGTTCGAGCCCCGCGTCGGGCTCTGGGCTGATGGCTCAGAGCCTGGAGCCTGTTTCCGATTCTGTGTCTCCCTCTCTCTCTGTCCCTCCCCTGTTCATGCTCTGTCTCTCTGTCCCAAAAATAAATAAACGTTGAAAAAAAAATTGTTTTAAGTTTATTTATTTATTTTGAGAGAGAGAAAGAGAGAGAGGAGAGAGAGGGGTGGGAAGGGGCAGAGAGAGAGAGAGAGAGAGAGAGAGAGAGAGAGAAACCTAAGTGGCTCTTCACTGTCAGTGGAGAGCCCAACTTGGGGTTCCAACTCATGAACCGAGGGATATGATCTGAGCCGAAATCAAGAGCTGAATGCTTAACCAACTGAGCCACCCAGGTGCCTCCAAATTTCCTCAGTTAAAAAAAATTTTTTTTTAATGTTTATTTGTTTTTGAGAGAGAGAGAGGGACAGAGTGTGAGCAGGGGAGGGGCTGAGAGAGAGGGGGACACAGAATCTGAAGCAGGCTCGAGACTCCGAGCTGTCAGAGCCTGATGCAGGGCTTGAACTCACGAACCATGAGATCATGACCTGAGCCCGAAGTCGGGTGCTGAACCGACTGAGCCACCCAGGTGCCCCAGTTTCCTCAGTTTTTAAGTGTTGTCAGCCAGTTCAAATTAAACACACACACAAAAGCCTATTGCCTGCCCAGCTGTGGTGCATGGATCATCACTTTCTGATATTTGTACTGTGGCCTCGGACAGCAGGGTACTTCCCCCGGCAGAGCACTTGCCTTCTGTGTTGTGTTTTGATATCACCTCTCTTTTCTGATAGAAGGAAGGAAGGAAGGTCTGGGAGGGCAGCATGTGTCTGTTCACCGTGGTGCCCCGGTACCCATCCCAGATACCCAACATGCAGAGGGGCAAGTGTCGGCCAGGTGAGAAACCAGAACAGAACCTCACGCTCCTCGCGGCCCGTCTTGCCAGGTGCTGTCTTTCTACAACGTCAGCCAGATGGGCGTGCTGCTGGCTGGGGTTGGCACCCAGGCCTTCTACAGCATGGATTGCAGGGACCTCTTGCAGGTCCTGAGAAGCACGATCTCCCTGCATGTGTCCGACTTGTCACCTGCCCAGCAGCAAGGCGTCCTCAGCAAGGTGAGAGAAAGACATCTCGTCCTCAGCCATGTGGCTCACAGAGTATGTGGTTTGGGGGTGTTGTGCGTGGGCTATGACTTTGGGCTGTTGACTCAGGGCTGGGGTTAGCTCAGCCTTTGGCGAGGGAGCATTCTGAACCTAGATGATGCCTTCTCCTGGTGCCCAGCTTTCCTCCTTTCCAGAAGGAGCTCCGTGGGTCACACTATATTTCTTCTCAGACCCTGGTGCTTTCCTTCACCAGTTGACTCCGGAAGACTTTAGTTAAATTAGGTTTCTTGACATAATAATTTTTGCAAGTTTTTCAAATCAAAAAACGAATCCTGAAGGTCCCAGAGTGCTTCTGAAAGCCCCTTCCATGATCCGAAGTCACACCTATATTCTCACTTGGCAGTGGGTCTTTGGGTATCCTATTCTATCAGACCTGCTATGTCCAGTTACAAAATCTGTTAGGAGACCAAACTTAAGGAGTTTGGCTTAAAATATCAACACCTTGCCGAGAGCAATAGCACGTTTGGTTAAAATTGTATGCGTTCCTGAATAAGACAGACTTGTGCTTGAATCTTTGAATCTTACTTATCAACTTCCAACCAGTTATTTATGAAGCCTCAGTTTTCTTACCTGCAAAATGGGGTAAGGGAAGTCCCCCACCTCACAGGGTTGCTGAGCAGATATGCTGAATCTTATGGCCTGTGAATCACTGACACAGTCCCTGGGCCTTGTGCAAAGTTCAGTGCACCTTCTATGAGGTGGTCATTACGTTTATTCTCACTCTTGGCAGATGATCGAAGCAGGAGACACTGTCTCAGGCATTTTGGAAATACAGGGGGCTTTCTTTAAAGAAGTATCTCTCTTCAATTTACGGAGGGAACCCGGATTTAACACAACAGTCCTAAAGGAAAAGGAACTTCGGAGGAGTCAGGTATGACCACTAAGGATTCTGACACCAATTTGGATGTGTGTGTATGTGTGTGTGTTGGGGGTTGGAGGCTCCCACACCAACAAGGAATTCTCCAACATAGCGGAGAATCGTGGGTGTTCCACAGTTCAACTCCATTCTGACACTGTATACTGGCGATAGCATCAGATCCCACAGGGTAAGGGTTCAGTCCTGCAATACTATACCCCCTGCCCCTCAACTGCAAGTGCCAGTCACCAGTCTTGGCTGTCCCCTGTGCTTCTGACCTCCCAGTTGTAGATTGAAGGTTCCAATGACCCTGCTGCCCCCACCTTGGTTTGATTAATTTGGTAGAGTGGCTCACAGAATTCAAACATGTTACTTACTAGCTCATCGGCTTATTATAAAAGGATATAACCCAGGGACAGCCAGATTGAAGAGATGCATCGGAGGAGGTATATGGGGGAAAGGGTACAGGGCTTCCACGCCCTCTCCAGATGCGCCACCCTCCCAACACCTACACATGTTCATCAACTGAAAGCTCTCTGAAGCTGGTGCTTTTGATTTTTATGGAGGCATTATTATGTAAGCATGGTTGATTAAAACATTGGCCATTGATAATTGGTTCAACATCTAGCCCTTCTCCCCTCCCTGCAGGTTGGGGGTGGGACTGAAAGTTCCAACCCTCCAATCCTGTGTTTGGTTCTTTCTGCAACATCCCTCCTTCCTCAAGTGTTTTCCTGAAGTCATCATTCACATAACAAAAGACACCTTGATGGCTCTCCTCACTTAGGAAATTCCTAGGGTTTTAAGCTAAATGCAGTAGCGGTTCCTGAGTGGCTCAGTTGGTTAAGCATCCAGCTTTGGCTCAGGTCGTGATTTCGTGGTTCATGGGTTTGAGCCCTGCATTGTTGGTCTCTGTGCTGACAGCTCAGTCTGCTTCAGATTCTTTATCTCCCTCTCTCTGCCCCTCCTCTGCTCGCAGCGGGAGCATTTCTCAAAAATAAAAATAAAACATTAAAAAAAATTAAAAACCAAAACAAAACTAAATACGGTAGAACCTTGGGTTGTGAGTAACTTGTTCTGTGAGGGTCCTGCAAGATGAGCAAACATTTCTAATAAATTTTAACTTGGTAAAAGAGCAATGTCTTATAATACAAGTAGCACGTGACGCTGAACGTCACATGATCACAACTGAGCCAGTGGTTCTTGAAATTCGCTTTGATATACAAGTACTTTGGATTACAACCATGTTTCTGGAACAAATTATGCTCGCAAACTAAGACTTTACTGTATATATTTTTTATTAGTAATAAGATGCCCAGATCACTCCTGAATTTTTGAGTCTGCCTTGTGGGAAAGTTCTGTTTAAAGTTAATTTGGTAAAAGAAATTTATTTCCGTGTAATTGAACTCAGGAGGCAAAACAGTGTAAAGAAATTGGACAAGACCTGAGTGTGTATTTGGGTGTGGCTATCAGTTAATTTTGGGGTGCTTCTTCTCACTCGGCCTCAGTTTTCTCATGTGCGAAATGGGGATGATTTCATGAGAATCAGTGATGCAAGATGTATCTTTATACTACCGGGCACGTGGCAGTGCGCTCTAACTATTAGCGGTTATAACACGTATTATTATTATTTTTTAATTTTTTTAACATTTATTTATTTTTGAGACAGAGAGAGACAGAGCATGAACGGGGGAGGGTCAGAGAGAGGGAGACACAGAATCTGAAACAGGCTCCAGGCTCTGAGCTGTCAGCACAGAGCCTGACGCGGGGCTCGAACTCACAGACCGCGAGATCATGACCTGAGCCGAAGTCGGCCGCTTAACCGACTGAGCCACCCAGGCGCCCCTGTAACACGTATTATTAAGGGCTGCCGGTGCTGAGGCTGCTTGGGGAGGACTGTGCTTTGGAGGCTGAAGCCTCTTTGAGCTCTCTGGACTTTCGTTCAATCAACTCTGCATTTTATCCACTCATCGAAAGTTGATGCCAGGAGCTGTTCACGTTGCTGGGGATGTAGCTGTGAACAAAGTAGACAAAACGGCCTGCCGTCCCAGAATTTCCATCCTGTGAAGGAGGGAGACAGACGAGATACAAGATTAGTGGGTAAAACCCAAGCTGTGCTAGATGATGATGCGTGCTAAGGAGAACCTAAATCAAAATGGGAAAGGGTAGATAGTGGGCTCTTTTGACGGGGGTAGCTGGAGACAACCTCCCTGTGCTCAGAGAGGTTATGGGAGGGGCTGATCTTCAGGACCCCTAGGGACACCGTGAGGACTGCCTTCTACTGTGGGTGACATGAGGAGCTGTTGGGAGGGTTTGAGAAGGGTTGTGCTCTGACTTTCGTTTGCATCGAATCCCACAGCTGCTGCACGGGGACTGAATTGAGAGCAAGAGTGGAAGCAAGGGGACCAGTCAGGAGGCTATTGTGTATTCCAGATAAGACACGTGGCTTGGACTAGGTGGTGGCAACACGGGTGGTAACCAGTGGTCGCATTCTGGACGCATTCTCAAAGGGCTGGGGGCGTCTCTCTCCACCCGTGTGTGTTCTCTCCATGTCATGGGCTGAACGGTGCCCCCACCAAATATACGTCCACCCAAAACACGTGCGTGGGAATGTGGCCTTATTTGGGAAGAAGAGTTTTTGCAGATTTAACTAAGGATCTCAAGATGAGACCAGTCTCAGTTATCTGAGCAGGCCCTAAATCTAGTGACAAGAGCCCTTATGAGCGGCGACAACCCGGATGGTAGAGAGATGCAGACAAAAGGGATTGGATGTGCATACAGAAGGCCATGTGAAGACGAAGGCAGAAACCCGAGTGATGTAGCCATAAGCCGGAGCCGCTTGGAGCCACCAGAAGTCAGAAGAAGGGAGGAAGGATTCTCCCCTACAGCCTTTGGCAGGAGCTCAGCTCTGCTGACTCCTTGATTTCTGACTTCTGGCTTCCAGAACTCTGAACGAATGATTTCTATTGTTTTCAGCCACCAAGTTCATGGTAATTTGTAACTGCAGCCCTAGGAACTGCATGCATTCCCATGCAGGGTGGCTGGCCTTCTGTGGGTGGTTTGGGACTCCCAGGGGAGAGATCCATGAGAAGCTGTGTCACCTTGGTGACCTCGCCTTGGGGAAGTCACATAGCATCACTTTTGCTTTGCTCTATCTGTGGAGGCAGTCACCCAGCCCTGCCCCCAGCTTCATGCAGAGAGGACAAAGATTCCACCTCTTGGTGGGATAGTGGTTCTGGAAGGTTCTAGAAGAGCATAATTTGTGGCCACTTTGGAAAACACATCCTGCCACAGATGTCTTCCAGCCATTTTTTCTCAGCAACCGCGTTGATGGAGTGGCCGTTTCCTGTGATGGGGAAGACTGTGGGAGGGTCCCAGAACTTGATTCGGCCTGAGGAGATAACTGGGGCTACACACAGAGCTTCAGGAACTTACCTCCCTAGCTGTTCCTTTCTCCTGGGCCTGGCTGCCCTGTCACAGATGCCTCTGCCTAATGCTGGCTCACAATTTATTCCGTTTGGGGAATTACATTCAAAGTTCCAGAGTCTATAAAATAGATGAATGTCATACTTGATCGCATCTGCAAGTTAGGTGTTCTGTAAAATTACGTTCCTTAAAACAAACGGCTCCCCTGCCTGCTAGATATTGTTCTTCTAGAGTGCCCATCTGGGAGGGTTGGAGGGGAGTGAGTGCTGCAAGCAGGAGTTACTTTATTCATGGTACTTTCTAGACTGTCCTGGTCTATTCATCTGTCTCTTCCACTTTTACTTCCTGGGAGCTAGCAGGTGGGCATGGAAATAGGGGCTACCGAGGGTGCTCACCTGGTCAGCGGCTTCGTAAAGCATAGAAAGTAAAGTTCCAGCCTGCCGTCTGATGGCTTTGCCCTTCATTCGGGTCCTAGAGCATAGGGAATCCCCGGGGTGTGGGAGCGTGGGTTCTGCAATTACTCTGACCCCAGTTCACATCCCAGCTCTACCACCTGGCAATTGTGTGGGCCTGGGTAATGACATAGCCTGTTAAGCCTAAGCCTTCCCCATCTGGAAAATGGGATCATTGTGTGTCTTCCTCCAAGGGCCTCATGGTACTAGGCACACAGTGCTCAGCAGTGAGTAAGTGACTGCTCCATCCATGCTGGCAACCATTCTCTTCCCTCAGGCCTTGTTCCTGTTTGAGCTTCTGTCAAAGACAACCAGAAGGCCTGAGGAGCTGCTGAGGTAGGCGGGTGTACTTGGTCTGGGGGCTGACAGGCCCTCTGGAGCCTGATTTCTCAGGAGGGAAAGTTGGCTGTCTGCAGCCTGTGTCCCATCAGACCTGCCTTCTCTAGTCCTTTCCTCTCTCTCCCCAACCCCTTCCTTTTTTTTTCCTTGAGAGAGGGAGAGAGTGCACATGTGCAAGCATGCACACGAGCAGGGGAGGGGCAGAGGGAGAGAGAGAGAGAGAGAGAGAGAGAGAGAGAGAGAGAGAGAGAATCCCAAGCAGGCTCCATGCTCAACGCAGAGACTGACTCGGGCTTGATCCCACGACCCTGGGATCATGACCTGAGCCAAAATCAAGAGTCACATGCTTAACTGACTGAGCCACTCAGGCACCCCAGCCCCACCCCCTCTTCTCCCGGGTCCCTTGTTTTGTTTTCCAGCACAGGGCAGCTGGTCAAAGGCGTGACGTGCTCGCACATTGATGCCATGAATGCGGACTCCTTTCTGGCCCATTTCCACTATTTTGAGAACAACCTCTCCCTGCTCTCACCGTATCAGGTACCGTCGTAGCACATTCATGCCTCTCGTTCTCTCTTCTTACCCTAGTCGTGGGCCTTGATGGACTGTGGTGGCTTAAGATATTTGTGCCAAGATATATATTCCCATGCAGGTGATGACGTGGGGCCAAATACTGAGCCAGGTTTTTCTCCAGTTTCTCTTTTAAAAGTTCCAGATAACCCATCTCTACAGCCAGAGCTTCAACAGATGGGTTATTCCATACTCAGATCTGAACCTTAAAATCCAGTGGTAGGGTATACCATTTCTCATATTCCTAATTATGTCCTCCTGAGACCGAAGGTCGTTCCCTCCTTCCCAGCCTTTCCAGGGGTAACCTGGAATAGGAACAATACTCCGAGGAGAGTACTTTCCTTCTTCATTTAATACTTCATTTTCCAAATGGCTAGGGAGGCTCGTTAACTCTTTGGGGAGACCAGAGACAGACACTGACTTTTTAGTGGATCTAAGCAAGTAAAGATAGGCCTTGGGAACAGCATTTGGACTTGGAAGTGTAAACTGTTGGTGATACGGGGTCCAGAGAGGGTGAGCGGGCAGATGTACAAGGCATCTTCCCAACTCAGGCCCGAGTGTTGCAGATCTGAATGAAAAGTTTCCAACCAACGAATTCTCTTCCCGAGAGCCAGGAAGTAAGAGTAAAGCTTGGTGTATAATCCTTTGAGGTCATTGGAGGACTATGCAAAAATTTCACAAAGCTCTGCCATTCCATTGGATTGTCCATTGTGTCAGTGGTTCCCAAATGTGAGCATCAGCATTACCTGGAAGGCTGGAGTTGTTTGATGGGCATAAAGTTTCAGTGTTGCTAGATGAATAAGTTCTAGAAATCTGCTGTGCAGCGCTGTGCCTGTAATTAACAATATGATACTGTGCACTTCAGAATTTGTTAAGAGGGTAGCTCTCACGTTAAGTGCTCTTACCACAAAAACAGAAACAAAGAGACACAAGGAAACTGGGAGGTGTTGGATGTGTCTGTTACCTTGCTTGTCATAATGGCATCACGGTGTTTGCATGTGTCCAAACTCATCACAGTGTACCCGTTAAATACGTGCAGGTCTTTGCATATCAGTATTCCTCAGTGAAGCTGTTAAAAACACACAATAAAAAAAGAAAAGCCAACGCAGATTACAGAGCCTCACTGGCAGTTTCCCTTCCCTTACAGTAAGCCTGGGGTGAAGCCTCCTAATTGACATTTCCAGCAGTTCCCTGGTGAGAACTATTGACCCAGGCAGGGAGGAAAGCAAATTATTTCTGGAACCTGGACCCCGGCATGGTTGTGTCCTTTATACTCATCACACTGATCCAATGGATGGAGGTCAGACCCACTTTGAGGAAGACCTACACGTTCAAAGAGGAAGAATTGTCCCGACAAAGCTCCTGACCTAGAATCCTCCCATTCTCAGGACGTTCAAATACCAGTTAATTAGAAAATTTGCCTTTATTGTTTACATTTTTGCTGAAAATACATAATTATAAAAAAATAAGACAATATAGAGAGAGCAAATGTTCCCCCCATTTCCCCTGGAGCAGTGATTCTCAGAGCACTGTTTGGCCAGATCTGGAGACACTTTGGGTTGTTACTCCTGGGGAGATGCCACCGGCATCCATTGAGTAGAGGCCAGGGATGCTGCTTCCTAACTACAATGTAGCCCCACACACAAGGACTCTCCAACCCAAAATGGCAAAGGATCTAAGATTGAGAGTCCTGCTCTTAAGGTAACCACAAGGAAAAGTTTGTTATCAACTTTGAGAGGTTTTTTTTTTTTTGGTGTGTATAAAACATATGTACGTGTAATTAAAAAAAAAACACAAATGAGTTCATACTATATACACTGTTCTCTTTCGCTCTGTAACAAGGGTGTATGTATATAAAATAGGACCTGGCCATCATTCCAGTGTTCACAGATACAAGTCTACCTTATTGAAACAAAACAGTTGCACAGCATTCGGTTATGTGGATATACCACAGTTTATGTCACCAATCCCAAACCCAGAGACAGTCAAGTTGTATCTCTGTTAAAAGGTAAACTGAGGAGTATTAAAAATTTTAAGAGTTAATTTGAGCAAAAAATCGATTAGAATCAGGCAGCACCAAACAGGAAGTGGTTTGGAGCGCTCTGGAAAGACTTACAGAGAGAAAGTGCAGACTCAGAGAAAGGAAATTATTTGACTGGCTGTCGCTTAAAGCCCAGTTGGCTCTTTGTGATGGTTGTCGTCAGTGCTTTGATTTCATAACCTCGAGGCATTTACAGACTTAGATTTTGGTGTGCTCACTGAGGGCACCGTGTCATTAGGGCCACATTAGTCTAATGGCCTCCTTCTTTTAAAAAAAAAAATTTTAACGTTTATTTATTTTTGAGAGAGACAGAGACAGAATGAGAGTGGGTTAGGGGGAGAGAGAGAGGGAGACACAGAAACCGAAATAGGCTCCAGGCTCTGAGCTGTCAGCACAGAGCCCGATGCAGGACTCGAACTTGCAAGCCTCGAGATCTTGACCTGACCGAAGTCGGCTGCTCAACCGACTGAGCCACCCAGGTGCCCCTAATGGCCTCCTTCTTTAATTAATCTAATATCTTACTTCCTTGCAGTTATAAGCAAAACAGGGGAGCATTCTCAGACTTAAATTTTTGTATTCTCTTTGTGATTGCCTCAGTTTTCTCATCCATAAACTGGGCACAGTAGCAGTACCTACGTCGTAGGGTGTTTTATTAAATAGAAAGTAAGCGTATACAGAGCACTTAGCACAGTGCCTGGCCCACAGAAAGCACAGTCTGTGTTTGCTCTTATTACTACAGGACTAAATTCCTAGAACTGCTTTAATCTTTCAGGTTAATTGTTTGGCGTGGAAATACTGGGAGGTCTCCAGATCCTCTCTGCCGCCCTTCCTCTTGGCTGCCCTCCCGTAAGTGAACATTGGCTCCCCTCTCTGGCCCAAGAGTGAGATTGGTGGGAGCCATCCAAGTCATCTACCCCTGGGTTTTTGTGAGGAACCAGAGACAGAGTGGAGAGTGTCTTCCACGGTTAAGCCCTTGCAAATCAGGATTTGAATTCTGAGTCCCACGTAAACGTTTCAGACAGACGCTCTTGCTTTTTTTCGGTTATTTAAAAACCAAAGCCAAAGCAACCCAAGCCTGAGTGAATGTCCTTGACACAGGTCCCATCTGGGCTGGCCTCTCAGCTGTGCCAGGCTCCAAAGTGATCAGGGCTGATGTAAGTCATGGGGATTTCTCCTGGTATGTGTGGGCATTCAGACGTGGGAGGGCGCAGCCCTGCTTTTCATAGTCTGGACACTCTTTCCTCTTCTCTTTATTTCCCTCTTCCTTCTCTTGCTGTTAATTGCCCTCATTTCTTCAAAAAATATTTACTGAGTGCTTACTGTGTCCTCAAAGATAATTTATTTTCCCCCGTACAAGAGCTTACAATCTTGGGGAGGGGGAATAGACAAGCATGAAGTCAATTATAATGTCAAGTTGCTCTTTGGTTGAAAGTGATAAAGCCTTAGCTCAAACTGGCTTAGACAGTAAAAGGCAGTTTTGGTTCCAGGTAACTGGAAAGTCCAGGGATAGACTTCAGGCATGGCTGGATCCAGGGTCTCAGTGGTCATCTATCTGTCTTTTAACCCAGCTTTCCTCTGTAGGCTTCTCTATTAGACAACTTCTTTCTCTGTGGTTGTGTCTGGCCGATTCAAGGTTATATCTTCCTGGTTAAAAGACTTTTTCCCCTCATCCTTCTCAATAAGTTTTGAGTCTGACTGAGATTAGGGGAGATGGGTAACTTTGACTGGCTTAGTTTGGTATTACATCCCCGGAGCCAAGAGTGAAGCAGGGTCCACTCCAAACCGCAAGGTTTTCGAGTGAAGCAGGTGGTTCTCTAAGAGAGCCAGGTGCTGCTACCATGGGAAGGAGTGAAAGGCACAGGGCACGGGGGGGGGGACTTGTCTCCTTCTGACTGGAGAGTCGGAGGAGACTAAAGTAAAGCTCAGAGAAGGAGCTGGCGTTTTGGAGTTCGAGATGGACACTCCAGGCAGGGGCACAAGGGATGTTTGGTTCGGTGAAGCACTCTGGGGAATGCATGGTGTGTGTCTGCAGAGTAGCTGGGAGAGAGAAGGCCAGAGAGGTAAGGGACAGTCCAATCAGGGAGGGCCTCTGTGACACCCTGAGGTATTCCTCCTGTATTCCTGGCACGATCCTCAGGTTTATGTTTCAGAGAGATGGTTACCTCTGTCCATGCAGTGGATGGACAGGGGGCCTGGCTGGAAGGAGGGAGACATTGAAAGCTTGTTTCTACAGCCTGGCCCTTGGCATGGCTGTTTCTTTCCACTCATCCACATCCCAGCTTAAATACCTCTGTCTTAGAACGGGCCCCCCAGCTGTCCTTACCATCATTCTCCACTGCAGAACCATTTTCATTTATCACTGGCTGAAATGGCCTGTTTTATTCACTGGTTTCTGTTGTCTTTACTCTACTAGGATGAAGTATCCTGAGAGCGAGCACCTGCCCCTCATGTCGTGTTCATGCCCAGTACAGTGCCTGGCAGGCAGCAGAGATTTGCTGAATGAATGAAGAGATAAATAAAACCCCAGTACTGTGAATGGAGAGGGGAGAACAGATTTGAGTAATACTAAGTTGGTAGCAATGACAGATTTGGGGTTAAAGGGAAAAAGACATCTGGGATGGCATAGAGGAAGAAGAACCTGTAGAATTTGGTTTTGGAACAGTCTAGTGATCATGATGAGTAGGCCGTATGGGTCTAGAGCAGTCTTTCTCAACTTTTGTTTTATTATTGCCTCCCTAAAGGGAACAATTTAATTTCTCTGGAATGGGAGAATTTATCAGGAATAAGATTTTGTTGAATAGAGTTGAGCTTTAGTGGGTCACAAATCATTGTAATAACTAAGATTTTTTTTTTCACTCCCTCTCTCTACCTGAACCGGTTTTTCCCCCTTGGGGGCCATATTGCCTCTGTTAAGAATACATGGTCAAGAGTTTGGGGGATTCTACCCTGGAGATACCAGAATTGGGTGTCATTTCTCTTACTTTCTCTGCTCTCTCCTTGTCTTTCTTACTTTCTATTTTATTCTCTCTTCTTTGTCTCTTCTACTTTTTCTCTTTCTTTCCCTTCATCTCCCCTCAGCCAGTCCATCAGTCAACATATGTTTATGGAGACCCCATTCCCTGATCATTGCTACTGGGGCATAGAAGAGAAGCATGATGGGAGTTTGCTTCCCGCTCATAGGAGAGGGGCATGGTGGGAAGAGGAGCGTGATGGGTGGGAGGCTTGCTACCTGCCAAGAGGAGCCACATCACTGGGGAGAACAAACGTTTAAAGAATGGTCCTGGGATAAGCTCTTGGGCATGTGAAGGCTGATTTCAGGGGCAAATGCAGAACAGCCACTGTTCCTCCTCTCTCATTCTTCTGTCTCTTTCCAGGGCTCACTACCTGGCTTCTGTCCCAGCTTCCCAGTGTGTGCCCTTTCTGATCAGCCTGGGGAAGAGTCGGTTGGACTCCTTGGTTTTAGATACCCACAAGAAGAATTCAGTCCTTAGGAAGGTACAGCAGTGCTTGGTAAGGAAACTCTTCCTGGTTGGCACTTTCCCTGGGGTCCCTTCCCCTCTGGGTATCTTGGCCATCCTGGGGAGCCCTCAGGGAATCTGGCTGGGATCTTGAGCTTGTGGTGATGGCCAGAAGTCTGACTTGTGGGTCTCAAAGCTGGTCCTGGAGCCCTGGGTGGGACAGTCTTGGCCATTGGTTTTGAGGACTGTCATCCTGGGACTTGAATGATGGGAGGCTGGTGTGGGGACTAGAAAGATCACAGTACACCGAGTCTGGGATCTAGACTGGCCTCTGGCAGTTATTGTTTGTGTGGCTTCCAGCAAGCCACTTCCTCTCTCTGAGCCTCAGTCTTCTCATCCCTAAGATGGGTGCAAGAGCACTTCCTGCACAAAGTTATTAAGGGCATGAAATAGGCAATATATTCAGTGCCAAGGCCCAAAGGGCAGACTGTCTGAGTGTAAATCCCAGCCTTGCCACTGGCTGGCAGTTTGTCTTTAATGTTTATTTATTTTTGAGACAGAGACAGAGCATGAACGGGGAAGGGTCAGAGAGAGGGAGACACAGAATCTGAAACAGGCTCCAGGCTCTGAGCTGTCAGCACAGAGCCCGACGCGGGGCTCGAACTCACGGACCGCGAGATCATGACCTGAGCCGAAGTCGGCCGCTTAACCGACTGAGCCACCCAGGTGCCCCTGGCAGTTTGTCTTTAAAAAAGTGAATAATGCAGGGGCACCTGGGTATCTCATTCGGTTAAGCATCTGACTTTGGCTCAGGTCATGATCTTGCCATTTGTGAGTTCGAGCCCCATGTCGGGTTCTGTGCTGACAGCTCAGAGCCTGGAGTCTGCTTTGGATTCTGTGTCTCCCTCTCTCTGCTCCTCCCCTGCTTGCACTTTGTCTCTCAAAAATGAATAAATGTTAAAAAAAATTTTTTAAAAAGTGGGTGATATTAGTATTTATCCCTTACAGTTACTTTGAAGATGGAGATTAAGACCTGGCATGTATTAAGCACTCAAATGTTACCTACTTTGGTCATTTGGGGAAAGAGCCTTAGAGGCCTTCTAGTCCCATCCACAGTTTGAGGTGCTGTTTTTATTTATTGTTGTAGTATTAGAATGGTTGTTGAACTCTGGGGTAACCTCCCAGCAGTGGCACCAGTGACGACGTCAGCCCTCATTTATGGAGTGTCCACTATGTGCCGAGTCTTCTGCCCTCACCGGCCCCTTGGTGGGGCCTTCTAGCTCCCGAGGCCTGCATCCCTGGGGTAAAATCAGACCCTGTGCTGTCATTACTAGTCCATGGTGGGGCGGGTGATTCAGATCCTGGAACCTTGACGAGGTTTGGGATCGGGATGGGTTGTTGAGGGGTCACGGTCTTGAACCCTGCTGGATCTTCCCATCAGCTCCACTTGTCGGTTTCAGAACAACTCCATTGCCGACGAGTTCATGGTAGACATCGTGGGGGACCTGCTCTGCCACTTGCCGGCAGCCACCATTCACCACGGGGTCTCCCCCCGGGCCTGGGCCACAGCCCTGCATAGACTCCGAGACTGCCCGCACCTCAGCCCGGAGCAGAAGGCTGCAGTGAGGCTCAGGCTCCTGGAACAGCAGGGGTGAGGAGGGGCTGGGGCTCGCTTTGGGGTGGGGTGCAGGCTCTGGGGCACCGAGCTCCGGTGCTCCTGCCCTTAAAACAGAGAGAGTCTTGGGGTCCCTGGGTGGCTCAGTCGGTTAAGCCTCTGACTTCGGCTCAGGCCATGATCTCACGGCTCGTGGGTTCGAGCCCCACGTCGGGCTCTGTGCTGACAGCTCAGAGCCTGGAGCCTGCTTCGGGTTCTGTGTCTCCCTCTCTCTCTGCCCCTCCCCAGCTCACACTCTGTCTCTGTCTCTGTCTCTGTCTCTGTCTCTCTCTCTCTCTCTCTCAAATAAGTACCATTAAAAAAATTTAAAAATACCCCGAAAAACCCAGAGAGAGTCTCTAGTTTAGGGCAAGGTTAGATGCTTATGTTTATTCTAGAAGGGTCTGGCTTACATTTATTCTAGAAATGTGACCTTTTTTTGGCCTCAGATGCCCTGTAAAATGACAGTAACAGTGGCCACTCATGTGGTTGTCACCAATACATCTTGGCTTATGTAAAGTTTTTGGAACGATGGCACTTTACAATTGCAGGGAGGTGGCGTTATTGTTCTTGTGAAATAACAATAGCAGTAATAATAATGCAACTAATTGAACTACTGTCAGCTCAGTGGGGGAGCTCTCTGGGGGAACACAGAACTGTTGTCTCTCATGTAGAGTCTTCTGAAGTTAGGGCAGATATTTGAGTAGGGCCTAACCATCAGTCAGCGGTTAAACAGCAAATGTTTGTGGAGCAATTACCATGTCCCAGGCACTGCCCTTTTATATACAGTTTAAGATCATGGACTCGGAAGGCCGACTCCTTGGGTTAAAATTTTGTTTGTATCATTTATTGTGTGTGTGACCTGGGAAAACCTACTTAATCTTTTTGCACTTTAATTTCCTTTCTTTTAACATTTTTTTAAAAAGTTTATTTTTATTTATTTTGAGAGAGAGATAAAGAGCAAGTAGGGGAGGGGCAGAGAGAAAAGGAGACAGAATCCCAAGCAGGCTCTGTACTGTCAGCTCAGAGCCTGATGCAGGGGCTCAAACTCACGAACCGTGAGATCATGACTTGAGCTGAAGTCAAGAGTCGGATGCTTAACCGACTGAGCCACCCAGGCACCCCATGCACTTTAATTTCTACACCTGTAGGACGGGGACAGTAGTGGAAGAAGAAGGGGAGGAAGGAAAGGTTGTGATATAAATGACAGAAATTCAACAATTCAATTCAGGCTAACAAAAGGGAATTTACTGAGTTCAGAAATAGAATGTAACTAAAAACTGCAGGGGTATACTTCACACATGACTGGATCCAGAGGCTCAAGCGATGTTGTCGGGAATATGCTCCTCCCATCCCTCAGCTCTGTGTTCCTTGGTGTGGCCTTTATTTTCTGCACTTGGTAACAGGAACCGCTTCCAATGTCCTCTTTACTGCTGGGGATACCAGAAGAAAGAGAGTCTAGTTCCAACAAAATCCCCAAGGGTGGCTCGGTGTCCTGCATGTGATATCCTGCATCACGTGCCTGTTTTCTTGGTCGGGGAAGTGGGACTTGTCCACGTATGAAATCTGTTCCTGCAAGAAAAGATTGCTGGGAGGGGCACCTGGGTGCCTCAGTTGGTTGAGTGTCTGACTTCAGCTCAGGTTATGATCTCACAGTTTGTGGGTTTGAGCCCCACGTCAGGCTCTGTGCTGACAGCTCAGAGCCTGGAGCTTGCTTCAGAGTCTGTGTCTCCCTCTGTCTCTGCCCCTCCCCCACTCACGCTCTGTGTCTCTGTCTCAAAAATAATAGACATTAACACACATTCTTTAAAAATTAAAAAAAAAAAGAAAAGGATGCTGCGAGCCAGGGACAACAGCATGGTTTTTTCAGTTCACTGCTTATCGTCTCTTCGTAGACTCCCCGGGAACTGGACAGCTGAGACTACGAAGGACTTGGGACCCTTTCTAGTACTTTTCTCAGGAGATGAATTAAGCTCTATTGCCACAAAGGTACTTCTGTGGGGTTTACTGCCCCTTTGCTTTCTGGAACCTATCCTCCCTGCTTCACAGGACTCAGATGTTTCCAGCTCCACTCCAGGATGTCTGAGGTTTGGGGAAAGGGAGTGAGGCAACAGCGAATCCAACTCTGGGCTTTTCACATGGCCCTTCAGACAGATGTGCACAGATGGGAGTTGTTAGCTACCACTCTGCTATCCATGAGCTTCCCACATGCATGCCTGTTCAAGGGCTTACACCTTCCAGTGCCATAGGCACATGCACACTTCTGTCCAGTGTGTATAATCACGTGCACAAACACATTTAATCCGGAACCAGAACCTCATGGGGCATTGCCTTTGGGCACACGCTTTGCTTGGAGCAAGTCTCCAAAATTAGATGGTCTAGACTAAGAGTCATGCCAGATAAGCATAAATGCCTCATCTTTTGCTACATAATGAAGCCACACAATCTCACTGGCATACAGCAATAAGCATTAATTTCTTGCTGACTGGTCTGTGGGTCACCAGGACAGTTCTGCTTCTGGGGCCCAGGCTCCCTGGGGCTCGTTCTTCTCACCACGAAGGTCTGAAACTCCAGAAAAGGGAGCACCGAAGTGCAGTTTTTCTAAAGCCTACACAGGGAAATGGCACACTGTCACTTTCCATTGGTCAAAGCAAGTCACATGACTGAGCCCAACCTCAGGGCGGGGATAGGAAGAAGTCTCCTTCATGCACAAGTGGAGGGTGCGGAGGGAGTGAATGTTTCCTGGACAAGACTCAGATGGACTGCAAGGCACGTCCACGTGTTCTCATCCCTGTACATGCACCTGCAAGATGTACGTTGTCACCTGTGCTCAGAAGGACCTGAACGTGGCATATCACCCAGGTTCACACATATGCACAGCACACATTCCAGTGTCCATGCATGGTAAAATCACCTTCTGGTGTGTCCAAACATATAGTCATAAGCAGCAGATATATACATACATATATATATTATATATATATATACACACACCCACACAGACATATACGTATATATATATGATATACTTATATGTGATATACTTACATATTATATACTTATTTTCTAAAGATCAACTTTTGAAATGGAAAAAGTTTTGTCTCCAGATGGTTACATCTCAAAAACACAGTGTAAGGTAGGGTTAAAAAAAGGCAAGTTGCAAAAGAATGTATAGTAGGATACTAAGTAAATTAGCAGATACTAGTTAAATTTTGTTTTCACTGTGAAAATGCTTTAATGATGGGTTTTTTTCCCACTGTGGAAATAGTTACATTAATTTTAAGTACATGCAAAACAGTTCTACATGTAAGACAAGTTTAGGAGTGCATGAGAATGGTTAGTGCTCAATTTAGGGTGATGGTTCGTTCCTTCTCTGGAAGGAAGGAGACCAAAGAGTGAGGCAAGGACCCATCAATTATATTTGTGATGTTTAATTTTTAAGCTAGGTTGTGGGTACATGGGTGTTGTGTTGTATTATTCTCTCTACTTTTTTTTTAATGACTGAAATGCTTAATAAAACAAGTAGTACATGCTCCTGGTTAAGAAATTTCAACTGTACCAGAAGCTACAAGATGACAGGACGTCTCCCACTCCCCAGCCTGCCTCCCCAAAGACAATTGCTTTTCCTAGATTCTTCTGCATCCTTCCATAAAAACCCTCCTCCTGCTTATATGTGTTCTTCCTTTAAAAAACGCAAAATGGAAAATACCATTCACTCTACTGTGCATTTTGCTGTTTAACAGTTAACCATGTCTCTTGTGAGTTGCATGTGACCTTAGCTGCCCATGAGAATCACTGGAGAGATTCTGAAAGGACACATACATGGCCTCCACCCCAGGCCAATTGTCTTAGAATCTCTGGAGTGGGGCCTGAGTATATGTAGATTTCCCAGGTGATTGTCACGTACAGCCAAGATGGAACTACTGGCTTAGAATGTGACTCAAATTCTGAAGGTTAGAACAGAAAGAGGAACTCTCGAAACCTGAGGTGCATTCTCTTTGGACCGAGTGGGACACAGTGATGCACAGCTGTGTGAGCGAGTTTGACGAATGCTCTGGGCTCATGAACACGTCTACCAATGAGATCCTGAGTCTTGACAAATTGCATTGGTTGTAGATTAGAAATGGTACCTTCTCCGGGGTACCTCTGGAAGCCACTTCATTGCTGGTTTCCACCCAGAATCAGACATAACCCTCTTTTCCTCTTTTTTGATGATAAATAGAAACTAGTAAAAATTTAAAAACAGTACCAGATCAAAATGGGGTAGGCTCACCTACATTTTTAACAGAAATTATCAGGTTGCTCCAGTAATGACGTACCATTTAACAGTCCCATAGAAAAATAAATGTGTGTATTTACTGCATTTATTCAGCATTAAGTAATAGCACTTTACCTTTTTTTTTTTTAAGGTAATATCACTTTATTTTATTTTTGGCAGTCTGATAGGTAAAAAACAATACTCATGTTATTGAACATTTATTGGATGCTATTGAGGTTAAGTATTCTTTTATATGATTCTTCGTAGAGAACAAATTAGTTGAGCTAGGAGATAAATTTATATAAGAAGCTGCTATAAAAGAAAAACAACCCCTGAGGGAGTAAGTAGTATCACAGTTTAAGTCTGTGTTTAATGTGCTTTAATTATTATTCATTCCTCCTCCTTCCTCTTCTTCCCCCCACACAGTTTCCTGATATCCTTCAACAAACAGCTTCCAAGATGGCCGGGACTTTGCTCCCCAAAGAATTCCTCTGGGCTGTCTTTGAATCTGTCCGAAACAGCAGTGAGAAGAGCCTCAGCTCTGACCCCAGCCCTGGTGAGTGTTTCCGGGGTGTCTGAGCTGGAGCTATGGCGGCAATGTTTGGGCTGAGTCCCTGGCATGAAGAGGCCTCCTCGTCCAGGGGGCTGGTTGAAACGTTTGCAAGGCAGTGGCATGGCAAAAAGCCATAGACCAAAGAACTACACCTTTGGAAAAGTGATTTGGAATCACGTCTTCCCCTCCTTCCCCAGGCCAGTGGGTTAAATGGTGAACGCGTGCAACACACATTTCAAAAAGATTGACTTAAAGGGTCTAAATGGCTGAGTGACTGGGCATTGCAGTGCTGGGGCCAGGCTGGCCGGTGTGAACCTTGGATCTGCTGCTTACTGGCTGTGTGCCTTTGGGTAAGCCCTTTAACCTCTCTGTGCCTCAGTGTTCAACGCTGTACGATGGGGACAATGAAAGTCTCTACCTCATTAGGTTATTATGAGAGTTAATGGATTTGAACCTGTAAATGTGTTCGCAACATTGCCTGGCATGTAGGAAGTGCTCAGTAAGTGTGAGATACTTTTATGACTTTTGTGCACCCACGAAGCACAGACTTGTGCCAGGCAGGAGGAGGCAAGGTTAATCGGACCCAATCATAATTGTAATAATAATCATTGGCAGCCAATGCTCGCTTGCTTTCCTGCAACAAATAATTACTGAGCGCCGGCTCTGTGAACAAAACAGACAAAAATCCCTGTCTTGGCAGAGCTTACTTTCAAGGGACGTGGGGGGGAGGGCAGGTGCCAGACAGTATAAATCACACACACAGTAAGTAAAAGACGTAGTAGATGGTGTGATGATGAGTGCCAAGAAGGAAGATAAAGCAAGGGAAGGAAGGGGGTCAGGGGGTGTGGGATGGGGGATTATAATTTGAAAAAAGATTTCAGATTCTGTGTCTCCCTCTCTCTCTGCCCCTCCCCTGTTCATGCTCTGTCTCTCTCTGTCTGAAAAATAAATAAACGTTAAAAAGAAATTTAAAAAAATAATAATTTGAAAAAAGAACGGTGGATGCGGGTTTCACTGAGAAGGTGACATTTCAGTAGACTCCGGGAGTGTGGGCGTGGACTGTGTGGACATGTAGTGTTGGACTCTTACGGGCAAATAGAAGTGTAACAGGAACGAGAAGGGATGGAAAATGAGAGGCCAGTGTGGCTGGAGCACACAAGAGGCAAGGCCACGTGGGGCCGTATAAAGGAAGTCCTAAGGACTTTGTCTTTGTCCTTGTGTTGGGGTGTCATGGGGGAATCGAGCAAAGAAGTGTCACAGTCTGATGTAGGTTTACCTCGGGTGGTCCTCTCTCCGTGCCCTGTCTCACCTCACCTCTGTACTATGATGTGGGTGCTGTGCTTGCTCCCATGATTAAGAGACTTGGCCAAAGTCACTGAGTGAGTAATGGCAGCTCTTGGATTCGTACCCAGAGCCGGTGGTGATCTCCATTAGCTCCTCCTGCCCTCACGACCTAGCAGTGCCCTTGTCAGATGGCAATGCTCCTACTCTGTGCATGTGGGTGTGCGAAGGTAAGACATGTCACTTGCTGAGGAGGAGCCTCTGTTACCAGCACACCATTGGGATTTTCTTTAGTGGTTCTGGGTATTAGTTACTGCCGCGCTTATAGTAATTAATGGATTAGCAGACTTACAACTTGGTTTCGTTTTAGTTAATTTATATGTATGTGTTGATTCATTCAACAAATACTTGCCAAACACCTACTATGTGCCGGACCTGGAACACAGCAGTGATAATACCAAGTCCCTGCTGCACTATTTAACCATTCTGTTCCTCTCTAATTCTGTATCACTGGATCCTGTTTTCCTGGGAAAGTGGGGTGGAGTGGGGGAGTCTAGGAAGGAGGTGTCTTTTGTGATAAAGATGCTTGAGGACCACACGTGGTGCCCTTGATCTGGTCTGATTTCCCCTCTTGACCAGAGTCCAGTGAGTTGCCATTGGTAAGGGAATGGCCACAGAGCTTGGGAATGCCCTGGCCCAGGTGGTGCTGGTGAGTCTGCGAGCCTCAGGGATAGACAGCTGCTAAGACAGGAAAGCCAGGATTGCTGTCAAGATAAGGAGCCCTGGTGGCTCTGGGTGGCTCAGTCGGTTGGGTGTCCCACTCTGGATTTCAGCTCGGGTCATGGTCTCACAGTTCATGGCTTTGAGCCCCTCATTGGACTTGCTGCTGGTAGTGTGGAGCCTGCTTCAGATTCTCTCTCTCTTGCTCCGTCCCTCTCCACCTCACTGTGTTTCTCAAAGTAAATGAATAAACTTAAAAAGAGAGAGAGAGAGAGAGAGAGAGAGAGAGAGAGATGGTATCCTTAAAAAAAAAAAAAAAAAAAAAAGACAAGGAGCGTTTGGTTTTCTCCCAGGTTGGGCATATCTGGGAGAAACATTTTGTTTGCGTGTTGATGATGTGAGCTCATTTGACCAGGTGAGGTTCAACTTATTCCGAGACTGAAATGGACGGGTTTCTCCTGTTGCGAAGAAAATGCAACAGGTCCATTTCTCCTCTCCCTGAGGCAGTGGGAAGGCCATAGCCTCCACGATGATTTTCACGGACGGCATATCATTCATCCTCCCTTCTCACACCAGGAACTGAATGCTCCTTCCTCGTAATTCTGGGAGCTTTAACTCTGGGTTGCAAACTCAACTGTATGCAGGGGGGCTGCGGGTACATAGCTAATAAAGATAGCTAACACGTATTGAGCACTTACTGTATACCTGGCATTGTTCTAAGTGCCTCAGATGTAATGATACATTTAGCCTTCACAGAAGTTCCATGAGGTAATTTTATCCTTATTTTATCGACGAGGGAACTGAGGCAGACAGGGGTTATATAGTTTTGGATTTGAATCTGAAGCCAGAACTGTTCACCACCGGCTCCTACTGTCCTCCAGGCAATTTGGAGCCCCAATGAAACGTTGCAGAGCTCCTGCGGTGTGCGTGTGGTGTGCAAAAAGTTGGCATTTCCGCAATTTCATTACCAGGTAATTAGCAAGAAGTGCCAGAAGTGGGATTCAGGCTGCTCCATGTGTCCCTGCTCTCAGCGTCGACGCTAAGCTGCCTCTCGTGCATAAATCCAACTGGAGAAGGTTACTCGTTTCAATAAAGAAACAGACTAACGTGCCTGAAGCCCTCTTCCTCCCCATTCTTCAGGTTGCCATGGAGTCGTGGCTCCTTCCTCTGGTGACATCTTCACGCTGGCTGAAGCCAATGCCTGCTGGGCCCCCGAGGACCTGCTCTGCATGGAGGAGCACACGTTCATCAGGAACGTGGAACTTCTGGGGGCTGTCAGGGGTTTCGACCAACCTCAGCTGATGACCCTGAAGGAGAAGGCAGTACAGGTAAAGCCCACGTCAGGGTGGGAGCTTTCAACAGAGAGAAAACCCCAGAAGGACGGTCCCAGCATTTCTGTGGGCAGAGCCCAGCCCAGGGGGTTTTCACTTGGTGTTACCGTGTTGCAGTTTCTCTGGATGAACCCAGTGCCGTAGGTGTGCTCTTCGCATCTGACAAATTTCTAGTTCCTCTCTCTTAGGGCTGTGGCAGAGAACAGACATGTGTCTTGGCATCTAATGGATGTTCAGTAAAAAGTTCTGTGGATGTTCTGGTGCCTCTGACTGAGACAGTTTCCAGGAACTGTGCCTTTTCTTTCTCCACATGGAGGACCTCAGTTGCTGCTTACAGCAGGTTTTCTCAGAGGCTGTTGTGATTTTGTCGGAAAACATAGCAGAAAAAAGTGAAAAGAAGACTAGAAGTCATTTTTCATCTTTATAAAAGGGTCCCTTTGAGTGGCTCATTTCAGCCATTAGGATAGTTGTGGAATGTCTAGTTACCCTTGTGGGGTTAAGGCATTAAATTTCTTAAAATTATATTTATAACTCTTTTTTTTATATAGATGACCCAAGTTTATTGTAGAAAGGTGGGAAAATAATAAAAAAGAAAATCGGTCATAATCTTCTACCTAGAGATAAGCACTGTTAACATTTTGGTATATTCACCTGAAGCTCCCCAGACTTCTGTATATGTGTATAAAATATATTTATATATTTCATGCATGTATTTCATGTATACTTACACATATATGTTTCAAAAAATAGTATCGTGCTCACTCATTATTCAATAACTTGCTGTCCATACCTAACAGTATAAATGCATATTTTTCTTTATCAGAAATATAAATTTATATCAGCATTTTAAATAGCTATATAATATTTTGTTTTATGGCTGGTCCTTTTTTTTCCTGTCCTTATTTATTTAGCAAATTGGTAGACTTTTAGGTTGCTTATATTTTTTTAATGCCTCAAAGTACGTATTTGTACATATTTCTTTGGATACTTGTCTCATTATTTACTTAGGATAAATTCCTAAGGTGGAATTTTGGGGTCAAAGAGTGTAAATATTTGAAAAGCTATTGATACATATGACCAAATTCCTCTTCAAAAAGTACGTACCAATTATATTCTCAACATCCACAAATGAGGGTGTCCTTTATCCCATATCTCTTCAACACCATAAATGATCATTCTGTTTATTCCTTGTCAATATGATCAGCTAACATGGTATCCTCTGATTGTTGTTAATGTACAATTTAAAAAGTTGTGACTAAGACTGAACTTTTTTCCATGTTTCTTCTTTTGTGAATTTCTTATTCATGTCTTTTTTTTTTCGAAAATCAGTAAAACTTTGCTTCTGTCCTTTCACCATTAACAGAAAACTAGGGAAAGCAAAAATGTTTGTGTTTACAAGATAAATGGCCTCTTTACCCAGAAAACATCAAACCCTCAAACTCCAACAGGGAAGATAAGAGCACCCTCCCCCACTTCCCCTGAGCTGTCTTTGTCATCTTAGACAAAGCCTTAGTCCACTGGCCAGGGACCCTAGATGTGGCCAATTCAAGACGAGGGCCAAGAAATCAGACCAGTCCATTCCTGTGATACAAAGTTGTTCTGTTCATGTCTTTTGCATATATATATTTAAGTAAAAACAAGTGTAGTCATATTTTTCTTGTTGATTTTTAAGAGAATTTTATATATTAAAGAGATTTACCCTGTGTCTGTTTAAAATACTATTGGCAATGGTCAGCCTAATCTGGATTTTTTTTTTTTTTTTTTTTTTTTGGCTTGAAGTTTTGGGACATGCCTTCTTACTGGAAAGAGTACCATATTGTCTCCCTGGGGCGCATTGCTCTGGCTCTTAATGAGAGTGAGCTGGAGCAGCTGGATCTCAGCTCCATTGACACTGTGGCTTCCCTCAGCCAGCAGACAGAATGGACCCCAGGACAGGTAGGTAGATGTTGCTGGATCTTTTAAATATCCCATTTTGGTCTTAATTTTCTGTATATTTTCCTTTATATCTTGAACATACAGTATTTATAATAACTGTTTTAAAATCTTTGCTGCCAGGGGTGCCTAGGTGGCTGGGTCAGTTAAGCGTCTGACTTCAGCTCAGGTACGATCTCACGGTTTATGGGTTTGAGCCCCATGTTGGGCTCTGTGCTGACAGCTCAGAGCCTAAAGCCTGTTTCGGATTCTGTGTCTCCCTCTTTCTCTGCGTCTCCCTTGTTCTCTCTCTGAAAAATAAATAAACATTAAAAAAAATTTAGGGGCGCCAGTATGGCTCAGTCAGTTGGGCATCTGACTTTGTCTCGGGGCATGATCTCACGGTCTGTGAGTTCGAGCCCCATGTTGTGCTCTGTGCTGACAGCTCAGAGACTGGAGCCTGCTTTGGATTCGGTGTCTCCCTCTCTCCCTGCCCCTCCCCTGCTCACACTCTGTCTCTGTCAAAAATAAATAAATGTTAAAAAAAAATTTTTTTTTAATAAAAAAAATTTTTAAATCTTTGCTGCTAAATTTCCATCATCAGTCATTTCTGAGTTTGTTTCTATGGGCTAATTTTTCTCCTAGTTATGGGTCATGTATGGGTCATGGCTAGTAATTTTGACTGGCTGATGGGCATTGTGAATTTTATCTTTTTGAGTACTTGATTTAGTTATACTCCTTTGAAGAGTATTTGGCTTTGTTCTGACATACATTTAAATTACTTTCAAATCAGTTTGGTCCTTCTGAGGCTTCCTTTTGAGTGTAATTAGTGTGAGTCCAGAGTGACCTTAATTCTATAGTTAATTTGTCCCCATTACTCAGACATGATTCTTCTGGGGTCTCTATCTAATGCTGTATGTATTTCAAGACCTTTCTGCTTTGGCTGGTGGGAATGTGTGTTCTCTTTCTAACTCCATACAAGCTCTGAGAATTGTTCAGCCTGCTGCTTTCTGATGCCTCTTCCTGGTATTTATGTGGATTTCACTTCTGGCCTGTGTAGATAGGTCAGTACTGAGCCAGATCGGAGAAGACCTCTCTCTCTCTTCTGTGAAGTTTCTCTTCTGGTGTTCTGTCTCTCTCTCTGAACTTTCTTATTTTCCAGTACTTTCCCCCACAAATTACTGGTGCCCTGGCCTCCCTGACCTTGGATCTCTGTATTTCCAACTCAGATGGACCACTGGGGTTTTGGGGTCCCTTCCCTGCTCCCTGGACTGCAAGCTGCTTCTGGGCCATAAGCAAGGGTGATTTTCGGACTCTTCTTATTCATTTTCCCTCTTTCAGGATTATAGTCCTATGTTCTCCATTGTTCAGTGTCTGAATACAATTGTTTCTGTATTTTGTTCAGTGTTCTCATTGTTTATGGTGGGAGGGTGATTCCTGTGTCACTTAATCCTTCATGGTTTAAAGAAGAACTCCCCAGAATTTAATTACTTCAACTGGGAGGGAAGTTAACCCACTGGATTGCTAGAAAGGGGAGTCTTTAGCTGCTTCGTGGTATCTTCATTCTCAGGCAGCCCTCCCTCAGTGGTCATTTTCTTTTTTTTTTTTTTTTTTTTTTTTTTAAATTTTTTTTTCAACGTTTATTTATTTTTGGGACAGAGAGAGACAGAGCATGAATGGGGGAGGGGCAGAGAGAGAGGGAGACACAGAATCGGAAACAGGCTCCAGGCTCTGAGCCATCAGCCCAGAGCCCGACGCGGGGCTCGAACTCCCGGACCGCGAGATCGTGACCTGGCTGAAGTCGGACGCTTAACCGACTGCGCCACCCAGGCGCCCCTCAGTGGTCATTTTCAACACCAGGTTTATATATTATCTACTTAGTAACCCCATAAAAAGAGTGCCTTTTGGGGCGCCTGGGTGGCCCAGTCGGTTAAGCGTCCGACTTCAGCCAGGTCACGATCTCGCGGTCCGTGAGTTTGAGCCCCGTGTCAGGCTCTGGGCTGATGGCTTAGAGCCTGGAGCCTGTTTCCGATTCTGTGTCTCCCTCTCTCTCTGCCCCTCCCCTGTTCATGCTCTGTCTCTCTCTGTCCCCAAAAAAATAAATAAACGTTGAAAAAAAAAAGAGTGCCTTTTTTGCATTAATTTTTTTTACATTTTTTTAATGTTTATTTTTGAGAGAGAGAGAGAGAGAGAGAGAGACAGAGCATGAGTGGGGGAGGGGCAGAGAGAGAGGGAGACACAGAATCTGAAGCAGGTTCCAGCTCTGAGTTGTCAGCACAGAGCCCGACATGGGGCTCAAACCCATGGACTGAGACATCATGACCTGAGCCAAAGTTGGACACCTAACCGACTGAGCCGCCCAGGCGCCCCTTTTCACACTAATTTTTGAAAAAATTGCAGCATTGGCTGTAATTGCCCACTGCAAACCATCACTGTAGTCAGGAGTAGAGCAAGTTGGGTGGCCAGGCATGTGTCAGGGAGCGGAGTCCGTCTCAACATGACCCTGTGAACTGACAGTGGAGAATGGGAATGTGGGGGCTGCCTAAAGGCCCCCAAAGACATCTATGCCCCAATCCCTGGAACCTTGGAAGATGTTCCCTTATATGGCAAAAGAGATTTTTCAGAGATGATTAATTTGAGGATTTTGAGGTGGGAAGATTCTCCTGATGAGCCCGATGTAATCACAAGGGTCCTTATGAGAAGGAGGCAGGAGGCCAGAGATACACAAGGACACAGAGAAAGATTCGAAGGCCCCAGGCTGCTGGTTCTGAAGAGGGAGGGTGCAGCTACAGGCACCCTGTGGAAGCTAGAAGAGGCAAGGAAACAACATTCTCTTGAGTTTCCAGGAGGAACACACCCTGCCGACCCATTTTAGGACTTAGGGCCTCCAGAAACGTAAGAGAATACATTTGTGTTGTGTGAAACCACTGACTCTGTGGCAATTTGTTACAGCAGCAAGAGGAAACAAATACAGGGGGGTTCACCAAAAGAAAAGCATGGTGTTCTCAAACACAGGGTGGGGGGGGGGGGGGCGAGACACAGGTGCTGGGCAGGCAAAACCACTGCATGTCCCCCAGTTGTGTGAGCTTTTTGGAATCAGGATTCCATGATTCCAGGCAGGAATCCAGGAATCCAGGATTCCAGGCAGCCATTCCACAGCCATGGCTGTGAGGGTTACACCAGTCAATACATGGGAAACATTTTGAACAATGCCTGGCACATAGTGTTCAGTAAAAAGTACTTTTTTTTTTTTTAATTTTTTTTTTAACGTTTATTTATTTTTGAGACAGAGAGAGACAGAGCATGAACGGGGGAGGGGCAGAGAGAGAGGGAGGCACAGAATTGGAAGCAGGCTCCAGGCTCTGAGCCATCAGCCCAGAGCCCGATGCGGGGCTCGAACTCACGTACTGTGAGATCGTGACCTGAGCTGAAGTCGGAGGCTTAACCAACTGAGCCACCCAGGCGCCCCTATACTTTTTTTTTTAATGTTTATGTATTTATTTTGAGAGAGAGTGAACGTGAACAAGGGAGGGGCAGAGAGAGGGGGAGAGAGAGAATGCCAAGCAGGCTCTGCACTGTCATGGGGCTCGAACCCCGGAACTGTGAGATCATGACTTGAGTCAAAATCAAGAGTCAGACACTTAACCGACTAAGCCACCCAGGCGGCCCAGAAAGTAATTGTTTTCATTGTCATGGCCATCATCATCATCATCATCACCACACTTCCTCTCTCTGGAAGTTTAAAAGTTGCCTCAAAAAAAGAAAAGAAAAAAATAAGTTGCCTCATTTCCAAGATGGTCTAAACCAAGCAATTGGAGGTTCCTTCTATCCTGACATTCCATAATGACTGGTTTTGACTGGTTTGGGAAGTGCCACCTCAGCCTTCAGATATTAAAACCCTTCTATTTACAGTCCTGGAGAAAACAAATATATATCCAACTTAGAAACTAGAGTATCTCTTTCCCTTTGCACCAGTTTTAATTCCCATGGATGCCAGTGAGATTTATCAATATGTTTGAAGAGGATATGAAAACCTAACATTTGCATAGATCATTTGCAGTCAGGCCCTCAACTTTCGCTCCCAATCAAACCCTTAAATGCATGCTTCTAGATTAATAGACAGACCTGGCGGAACTACATTAACGGAGTTCAGTTTAAAAACCAATATAAGGGGGGGGAGGAAACTATTAGAGAAGCCAGAGGGATGAACAGGGAGATTGAAATCTTAGAGCTATTCATTTTTCAGAGGGTTAATATTGCCTCAAAGTGTTAGTATTAATTGTCTGGGAATCATTACAGATACACTGGTCCAGTCATTCAAGTAAATATATTTTGGCTTATCACCTCGCAAGCTGAGCTTGCGTTTTCCGGGTTCCAGTGGTGAGGACAATTTAATACCGCGTCCTCAAAGTAATTTTATTTGTATTGTATTTTTGCGCTTTCATTTTATTTATTTATTTTTTTTTTAATTTTTTTTTTTCAACATTTATTTATTTTTGGGACAGAGAGAGACAGAGCATGAACGGGGGAGGGGCCGAGAGAGAGGGAGACACAGAATCGGAAACAGGCTCCAGGCTCTGAGCCATCAGCCCAGAGCCCGACGCGGGGCTCAAACTCACGGACCGCGAGATCGTGACCTGGCTGAAGTTGGACACTTAACCGACTGCGCCACCCAGGCGCCCCTGCACTTTCATTTTAAAATGGGCACGCCTGATAGTTGAGGAGCACACATCGTTAGGAGTCATCTAGTGAAACCTGATTTGGGAAGCCTTGATAGGAAACGTTCAAAAGCTACCTCGAATCTCTATGTTCTCGTCATACCCAGACATCTTCACAGGCTACGAGTACAGGCTCTGGAGTCAGACTGTGAGCTTTGTAATCACTAAGGGAAGTTTCACGGAGAACCTGATCAGTCTGATTTGCAGGAACATGGGAAATCTTCCTGAAGCCAGTCCATGCGAAGGCAGCAATCCAATGCCATTTCTTTTGTTTTTTTTTTTTTTTGACATTTTTAAATGCTTTTTTTTTTTATTTGTATTTGAGAGAGAGAGAGAGACAGAGTGCAAGCAGGGGAGGGGGCAGAGAGAGAAGGAGACGCAGAATCCGAAGCCGGCTCCAGGCTCTGAGCTGTCAGCATAGAGCCCAACGTGGGGGTCAAACTCACAGACCGTGAGATCATGACCGGAGCTGAAGTTGGATGCTTAACCGACTGAGCCACCAGGCGCCCCGATCCAATGCCATTTCAAAGGGGGTACCTATTGCCTACAACTTCTGTAGATCACTCACTCAGATATTCATTCATTCATTTAAAAAGTACTTACTGAACCAAACTGTGTGCCAGGCGTTGTACCAAGCAGTAGGGATTCAATAGCTAGCTGGATATTCTGTGCGTCTTGGGATTCTACGGTGGCACAGACAAAAAAGTGAGCACAGTGACAAGTGTTTTGAAATTGTGATAATTGATGGGGCACCTGGGTGGCTCAGTTAGTTAAACGTCTGACTTTGGTTCTAATCTCCTGGTTCGTGGGTTTGAGCCCCATGTCGGGCTCAGCACTGATAGCTCAGAGCCTGGAGCCTTCTTCAGATTCTGTGTCTCCCTTTCTTTCTGCCCCTTCCCTGCTTGTGTACTCTCACTCTCTCTCTCAAAAATAAAGTAAACATTAAAAAAATAAAATGATGATAATTGATAACAGAAAATGGGCAAGGTGCTCATAGAAATAGTCAAGGAAGGAGGCTATTTAAGATAGGTGAATCAGGGGAAGAGGTAGTGTGTAAGCAGACCTGAGGAGGGGTGCCTGGGTGGCTCAATGGGTTAAGCGTCCAACTCTTGATTTCAGCTCACGTCATGATCTTGGGGTTTGTGGGTTTCAGCCCTGTGCTGAACACAGAGCCTGCTTGGGATTCTCTCTCTCCCTCTCTCTCTGCCCCTTCTCAGCTCGCGCTTTCTCTGTCTCTCTCAAAATAAATAAAGTAAATAAACAGACCTGAGGAATGGGGAGGCAGCAGACATGAAAAGTAGAAACCCAGTGCAACATTTCACAGTCTTTGTCACTTTCTCTTAAACTGTAATGATTCTTATTGTGTGATAAGGATGAACTAACTATTCTTATTGTGTGATAGGGATGAATTAAAAAGGGATGGCGGGGGTGTCTGGGTGGCTCAGTTGGTTAAGTGTCCAACTCATGATCTCAGCTCAGGTCTTGATCTCAGAGTCGTGAGTTCAAGCTCTACATTGGGCTCCAGGCTGGGTGTGAAGTCTACTTTAAAAAGAAGTAAAAGTAAAGGAGATGGGAAGACTCACTATATCCGTGTGACCCTCACTCCCATTCAGATGTTTGTCCTTGGATGTCTCCTCCCTTTCTTTGCCTTGGGAGCTCTTGTCCTCTTGTAATCTTTTGCACCTGCCCCTATGAGCACTGAGGGATCCAGACTTTATTATACAGAGAATCTCCAAAGGCTTGACTTGAATCCTTCCTCAGGTCTGACAATCAAATCAGATCAAATGAATCAGGGTTCATTTAGTTACAAGTGGCAGAAAAAACAACCCAAAGTGGCTTGACCAAGCAAAGGAATTTATTGGCTCCCTTAACTGAAAAGTTCAAGTAAAGAGTTCAGGTATGGCTGGATTCTGAGTCTTCAACACTATTGTAAAGAATCTGTCTCTCACCATCTTTTGACCCTACTTTCCTTTGCGTTGGCTTCAGTCAGAGGCAGGTTCTTTCCATGCAGTGAGTTCTAGCAGGTTCAGGTGTTTATCCTTCCAAGGTCAGTCCAGAGAAAGACTGTCTTATTCCTCTATTTCAATTAGGACATCCCTAATTATTCCAGCTAACGTCCTGGTTGGTTTTGACTGGATCACATGCCCAGTCTAGAACAAATCATGGCAGCCAAGCTGAGGGAAAACTTGACTAGTCGGGACTGGGCCATAGCATCACTTCTGGAACTCAGCAGGCAGTTACTCCAGCTGAACCACATGAAGTAAGAGTGTGGGAGGGGTGGCTCTCCAGGGAAAGTCGTGCACAATGAATGGCTACTGTGGAAGAATTTCAGGGAACCCTACACATCCACACCAACCCCCTTGAATCAAAGCTCACTGAAGAGATTCCTCTGTGATTTTCTACACCAAAGCATTTGATATACTACTCTCTGGAATTGAAGAGAGAAGGACAAACCTATTTCTATAGGACTTTAGAGAAAGAAAAATTCACTGTGGCCAAGATAGTCAGGGAAGACTTCATGAAGAAAGTGACATTTGACTTGAGCCACTGCCCCTCCACGCCCCCACCGTCCCGCCCAAATAAAAAGCTGGTTGGATTATAACAGTTGGGGATGCAGGAAGTACATTTCAGATGGAGGGAATGATTTGAGCAAAGGCAAAGGAGCAGAATATTACAAGGTTTGTGAGACAGTGCTGGAAACAGATGCTGGAAAAGTTTGGATTCTGACGCAGGAGAACTTATGTGAGCAAACTATCTGAAGGTCATGAGTGACTGAGGAAAATCCGCCAGCAGACACAGACACAGGCACAGGACACAGTTCCTTTCATGCCGGTGAAGGATACAAGAGTTTCACTGCCAGAAGACACCTCCCTGGATCAGGGGACACACTCAATGGAAGCAGCACCTTAGGGACACGAACATGGAGGTGGTGGCTAGGATGCTTCGGAATGGGAGTGTGTCCAGAGGAGTACGGGTGGGGGGTTGGTCCAGAGGCTACTGATCTAGCTCTGTTATTCCCTCCTAGTCTCTGGATGGTTCATCTTTATTCTTCCTTATTTTTTATAGGCTAAATCCATTCTGCAAGGATTCCTGGAGGATGCAGGCTATCGTATCCAGGATCTGAAGAGTTTCCACTTAGTAGGACTTGGTACAGCCTTGTGTGCTATGAACATCACTGAAGTCTCACTTATAAAAATCTCAGAATTCAGGTAACCAAACCAGTTGTGTGCACAATGGCAAATGATTGACCAGCTCATGCGTCCAGCAACATGTTCTCTGCTTCCTGATGCTTTGCCGCCTTTCTGGGCTAAGATAAGGAGTGGAGTCAGCTGGATCCTTTCTGGATGCTGAGCCTACCTACCTTCTTTTTTTTTTTTCTTAATGTTTGTTATTTATTTGAGAGAGAGCAAGCATGGGAAGGGCAGAGAGAGAATCCCAAGCAGGCCCCATGCTGTCATCACAGAGCCTGACGCAGGGCTTGATCCCACGAACCATGAGATCATGACCTGAGCCGAAACCAAAAGTCAGATGCTTATTAACTGAGCCGCTCAGGCCCCGAGCCTGCCTACTTTCTGCACACCAGTTGTGTCTGAAGAGTCTCCCAGGCTCACACTATATTCTTCCCTCTTAATTAGGGTGGTGGTGGCCAGAATCGGAACCCTGCTCTGCAGCACCCATGTCTTGGCCGAGTTTAAGAGGAAGGCAGAAGTTGTATTTGGGGATCCCGCCAAGTGGTCCGGCCCTGTCTTGCAGGAGCTCGGGACCATTGCAGGTAAGAGGTGCCTTGAGCATGCCTTCTCTCCCTTTCCAACCTTTGTCCTGGGGACAAAAGCAAATAATGATAATAATAATAATAATAATAATAATAATAATAAATAGAATCCTTGGCTGTGTGTAGTGAACATCTCTAAGGTTACAGTGGAACCTAGATTCATGACTTGAAGGTGCAGAGGGTGGGGTCTACAAATCTCCCCTTGGTGATTCCTGTGCTCACTAAAGCGGTTTACGATGTGATTTAATTGGCTCCTAACTAGTTTCATACACAATCTGAAATTGTGTAAAGTTCCTTCTGGGCATACATTTCCTTGTAGGAGACCAATCAGGGCTGCTATGACCCACTTTTTTTTTTTTTTTTTTTTTTTTTTTTTTTTGAGTTGATTAAGGAACTTGATTCTCCAGTGTGATTTTCAGGGCCTTTGGTGAGGAATGCGGCTTGCCTAGAACAGACAGATCTGTACATTAGGCAGCACCATTAATAAAACAAGTAGAGTTCTGATGGCTGGATCTAAACCCTTGTGATTCCTTTTCCTCCTCAGCTGGATTAACTAAGGAAGAGCTCCAAATGCTGGACAAGGATTTGATGCCGTATTTCCAGCCATCAGCAATCAAATGCCTTCCTGATGAGATATTCAAAGTAGGTACCCAGTTCTTCAAGGAAAATAGGAGCTTGACCCCATTTCAAATCACATAGGGGAACAGATGGCAGGCCTCGGATTCTAGAGGCTTGCAACCAGCCTTCTCGGAAAGGGCCAGGGGGGAGCTGTATGCCAACAATGAATGGGTCACATGATAATTCTGGGTTAAAATTTTTTTTTCTTAAAACTTTAATTTATGTTTTAATTGTAGTTATTTTTATGGTTGTCTTCCCTTCATAGCAGGTGGTATTGATTTTCTATTTATGATGGTAGGACAGGTTCATATTTCTTTATCCAGAACCCTTGGGGACAGATATATTTCAGAGTTCAGAATTTTCCAGATTATAAAAAGATCACTCTGTGAATCTACAGTATGCAACTTAACACCCCCAGCAGTGTCTGGGGAAGCACCTTACGCATTAATATTTCTGTGAAGTAATCAATGACGTCACATTAATTGGAATAAATAGAGACTCTAAATGGCCTTCAATCAATTCAGGTTTTGCAGGCAAAGAAGTTTGTCTTAAACTTTGGAAAACACTTTCAGCTTTGAGACGTTTCTGGATTTCAGAATTGCCAGTGAGGGATTGTAGACCTATATAACATTTCCTTACTATTTTTATTTTTTAAATTATTTATTTAGTTTTAAAAATGGTTATTTACTTATTTTTGAGAGAGAGAGAGGTCGCAAGCTGGGGAGGGGCAGAGAGAGAGGGAGACAGAGAATCCCAAGCAGGCTCTGCATTGTCAGCACAGAGCCCGATACGGGGCTTGAACTTACAAACTGTGAGATCATGACCTGAACCACAATCAAATATCGGATGCTTAACCAGCTGAGCTCCCAAGGTACCCCATAACATTTCCCTTTTTTTCTTTTTTTTTTTAATTTTCTTTTTTCTTTTTTAAAATTTACCTCCAAATTAGTTAGCATAGAGTGCAACAATGATTTCAGGAGTAGATTCCTTAGTGCCCCTTACCTACTTAGCCCATCCCCCCTCCCACAACCCCTCCTGTAACCCTCAGTTTATTCTCCATATTTACGAGTCTCTTATGTTTTGTCCCCCTCCCTGTTTTTATAGTATTTTTGTTTCCCTTCCCTTATATTCATCTGTTTTGTCTCTTAAAGTCCTCATATAAGTGAAGTCATAGGATTTTTGTCTTTCTCTAATTTCACTTAGCATAATACCCTCCAGTTCCATCCACATAGTTGCAAATGGCAAGATTTCATTCTTTTTGATTGCCGAGTAATACTCCGTTGTATATATATATACCACATCTTCTTTATCCATTCATCCATAGATGGACATTTGGGCTCTCTCCATACTTTGGCTATTGTTGATAGTGCTGCTATAAACATGGGAGTGCATGTGTCCCTTGGAAACAGCACACCTGTATCCCTTGGATAAATACCTAGTAGTGCAATTGCTGGGTCGTAGGGTAGTTCTATTTTTAGTTTTTCGAGGAAACTCCATACTGTTTTCCAGAGTGGCTGCACCAGCTTGCATTCCCACATAACATTTCCCTTTTAAATGAATTTAAGTAAAAATATTTTAGTTGGTTTAAGGAAAAGTGGTAAGAAAACATCAAAGGAGTATGTTAGCTAACGTGACAATAAATGATTAAGGGAAAAAAAAAAGAAAACCTCAAAGGACAGGTGACGATGCAATGGAAAAAAATTGACAGGGTGGCATTGGGTCAACTGTAGTGGGGTAGTCAGTGAGGGGTCCTTGCTTCGTGTCTCCGTACAAGACTAGTGTTTGGTGGGGACGGTGCGCTCTGATGAGGAGTGGCCCTGGTACTCTTGCTTGCTGGGTAACTTGGAAATACATTCTGTCCACCACAACCATGTAAGACACACAAACGAGGCCGGACAGACTCCCGCGATGCCACATCACTGGTTCATTTCAAGACAGACGGCAGACCTCGAATGACTTCAGAAGACAGGACAGATGCCAGCACAGACAGTTCCCCAGCTGTTTCTGGGAGATAAATCATAGTCCTTGAGGCTACAGAGCTTCCCCTCTGGGGGGCTCTGCATGGGATAGGCAGCTTGGTTCAGGATGCTGCACACTTCTGAGCACTTTCTCCTGGTCTTGTTTGGGATGCACTTTGTGGTTGCTTCCTTGTTTGGGTATTTATTTCAGAAATCCCTACTGACCACCCCCCTGTGGTGGGCTCCGGGAGAGATGCCCCTGGGGTGTAACCCAGTGCATGCTGGGCCTCAGAAGGTAACATGACAGAGTGCAGTGGCCTGGGTGGAGTCCCAGGTGAACTGTGTAAACTTAGCCCTCTCTAAACGGGGAAGCTGCGTCTCGTCTCTGGCACCTCAATGCAATGTGACAATCTGGGATCACTATTACTGGATCTCCCTTTTTTTAAATTTTATTTTACAGATTCCAGAGGTCTCCATTTTCATGTGAAACCTCCTGATAATTAAATGTTGGCAACCACTTTTAAATTTATTTATTTTTTTAAAACAGAGTCCGGTAGGCCTAGAGATTCAGCCTGGCCTCTGGGCTGCAAGCCAGCCCCATCGGAAAGATAGATAATTTTTGTAGTACAGACTCCATTAATGGTAGATGTAAGGTGTAAGCCAGAAGAGTACCTGTGTTGGGTGTGTCTGTGTGTCTGAGGGAGGAGGTGATGCTGACCTTGTGCGGCAGGTCAGCTAGGTCGGAGGGAGGAACGGTGTGGCACACGGAAGGGCGGGGCAAAGGTGCTGCCTCTCCTGAGGGCTACAAATACGGGCGCTCATTCTCCTGCGGGGAAGAGTCCTGGGGGAGGCAGCTGCGGAGGTGGGCTTGGCCCAGAGTGTGAAGTCCCCATTGCCCCATTCAGGAGCCGGAACTGTGTCCTGAAAGCGGGGGGGGGGGGAGGGAAGGGTTCCAAGCAGGGGAACAACACGATTCCAGGGAAGCATCTCCTTAGGGAATAAGAAGAGGGTGAAGGAAAGAAGAGGGGCGGGTGAGGGGGCATAACCCCTTTCCCAGAATCTTTGGGGTCCTTCGAAAATAAGCAACATAACTTTACAAGCCCCTCTACAAATTCAGAATCCTGCCATCCCATCTCATTCCAGACCCACTGAAACTAGCCACCAAGTCCTCTGAGCTAGAAGCGACTTCAGAAAACATCTTCGTCAGGGTCCTCAAAGACCCTAGTGTCCTTGGCAGAATTTCCCGCTTCCAGTGCCCATGGCAGACGTCACTTTCCTTCACTGAGCCCTCACAGGACCCACCCGCATGGTGTGCAGGCAGTCATCAGAATCCACACAGGAGATGAGTTCTCTGTGCCATTCCACATCTAGTCTAGAGCCCAGAGAGGCTGTGAAACTTGCCTAAGGTCACATAGCAAGTATATGGCAGACATAGATACTAGCCATATGATACTGGCTGGGACACAGATTCAGATCTTTAGCCTTTAGGCTTGTGTTTTCTTCTCTAAATCAGTGTTTCTCAGGTGGGGGACCTGGAGCCTGGAGAAGGAGGTACCTTGCGCTGAATTAAACAACATTAAGTCACACAGTGAGAAAATCGTGACTCTCTTTTCAACTCTCTGTTAATGCTGATTACTTCAAGGAGGAAGTCTCAGTTTGGAGCTAAAATGTCTTTAACACCTCTATAACACTTAAAGGCTCCTTTTTATTACATTTTAAGAGACCTTGGTTCAGAAATTGTTGGCCAACAACTCTAGCTAGAATTCAGGAAGGTTGTTTCATTTCTTTTGGCCTTTTGTTAATGGTTACCAATGGCAAGTCACTCTGGTCTTCCATTTTTGGAAATTTCCACTTAAAATTTTCCATTTTATTTTATTTATTTATTTTTAATTTTTTAAAAAATATTTATTTATTTTTGAGAGACAGAGTGAGACAAAGTGAGACTGGGGGAGGGGCAGAGAGAGAGGGAGACACAGGATTGGGAACAGGCTCCAGGCTCTGAGCTGTCAGCACAGAGCCTGACGCGGGGCTCGAACCCACAGACTGTGAGACCATGACCTGAGCCGAAGTCGGACGCTCAACCGACTGAGCCACCCAGGTGCCCCAAAATTTTCCATTTTAAAAATAAATTTATTCTAGCAGTGAAAGAGCGAGGAGATTTTAGGGAAAGATCCTCAAGAGGAGCAGAAAGGGTACACGGGTGTGGCAGAGTTGTGCGCGGCCCTGGGCGGGTGACCGAGGTTTGGGAAACCCGCAGAGGGGACCCACTGAGGGCTCTGTCCCTCCCTCCCCCCCCCCATCCCGCTGCAGGAGCTGTCCGCGGAGCAGATAGCCTCCTTGGGTCCCGAGAACGCAGCGGCGGTGACCCCAGCCCAGCGCAGGCAGCTCAGCGTGTTGCAGCTGCAGAGCCTCCAGCGGGCGCTAGATGGCGCCAAGACTCGCTCCTGGCTGGACACGCCCCCGAGCGCCAGCCCCGCCCGGACCGTCTCCTCCGCTTCTACTCTAGGTGAGGGGGATACTCTCCCTGGTCCTCCTTAGCCTTGTTCCCTGTTCTTGGGTGGGGACGTTCCTAAGATTAAAAGTGGGGTCTCTCACAGTCTTCCGAGACTCTGCATTCAGAGAAAAATCTAAAGTCCGTAGCAAGCGTCTGTAAATGACCCTCAACTCTGCCTGTACTTTGAAGTCACCTGGGGGAACTTAAAAAATTAAAAGAAAAAAATTTTAAGTTTATTTATTTAGAGAGAGAGAATGAGAATGAGAATCCCAGTCCCAAGCAGGCTCCACACTGCCAGCCCAGACCGGAGCCAAAAGCAGGAGTTGGACTCAACCTACTGAGCCACCCCAGGTGCCCTGGGGGAACTTTTAAAACAGCCAGTTTCTGGGACCCATCCAGAACTCGTTGAATCAGAATCTCTCGAGTGTAAATGCATTTCACCGGTTCCTTTGCATCCTACCTCCTTCTCACCGAGCACTATTAATTAATAAATTTGACCAGTATATATTGGGCACCTACTATGCATCAAGCCTGCAGCAGGGGCTGGGCATATGGGGGTGAGCAAGACGGGTGAGGCTGTCTTGTAAATGAACAAGATGATTTCACATCCAGGAAGACCAGGGAGGGAAGGAGGCAGAGGGAGGTGGTGGTGACTAGGGCTCAGCTAGGATAAGGGGGTCAGGGATGTGTGGCTTTCCTTGCCTTTCTTTTCTCTTCCTTCCCCCTCAGTCTGTCACTTCTTTGTGGCCCCTCCTATCTTTAGTGAGCACCATCTCTGGACAAAGCATGGTGTTGGACTCTGGGGAGATAGCAGAGAGCAAGCCAGATGTGTTCTCCATGCTCACTGAGCTATCGGTTGAGCCTGGGGTTGAGGGAGGGCCTATGTAGCCAGGCGACCATGAGGCAGTATGACAGGTGCTGTGATGGGGAACACAGGCACTGAGGGAACACATGGGTGAAGCAGCTGACGTGGGCTTGGGGGGATCGGGGAGTGCCCATGGCAACCTCCCAAAGATGGTAATGTCTAAACTGGAGCCCAAGCTGGGGAGAAGATAGACTCAGCCCCATGGACAGTGTCCCAGGTAGAGGGAGCAGCGTCAGCAAATATCCAGGGAGCGAGGAGAACTTGGTGCTCAAAACCTCCACTCCGCCTTTTCCTGACCTGAATGGCTCCCTCCGTCTGCCCCAGCCTTCCCTTGGCGGGGGGATGGAGACCTGGGAGAATTCCCAATTTCTGCAACCACAAGTGGCCACAGACGGCACTCACAAACAGGAGCCATGACCTTTGATATACTACTATTATTTTAAAAACTTTTCATTGAAATAGAATATGCATACATTTAAAAATTACTTTTAAATATCGTGTTTTGTGTGTTTTATATAATACACACAAGAGTTAGTACACAGGGTTCAAAACAGGTAAGTAAGGTCTGACAAGGAATACAGTGAAATGTCTCCCTCTGTCTGTCTCCTGTCCCATCATCACCTTCCCTTCCCCAGAGGCAAGTGATGTTACCAGCTTCTTGTGTATCTGTCCAGAGATAGTCAGCCTGTGCATGTCCATAGATTATCTCTGCACTTTTATAAAGGGTAGTTGTACCCTTTGTTATGTATCTGTACATAGGAGCCCGGCAATGGTTGGTTTTCTAGTTGCATCATAACTGCATTTAACCAGATCTCTACAGACGGATAGTTCAGTGTTTTCTTTAAAAAAACAAAACAAAAAAAAACCCAAAAAACAACTTACAAACAAGGCTGCAGGGAATAACCTTTTATCCTTTGCATCTGTTCAAGTATATCTCCAGGATAAAGTCTTCAAAGTGGTATTGCTAGGTCAGAGGGTATGTACATTTGTAATTTTGATGGATATTGCAAAATCCCCTGTAGAGAGGCAGGACTAGTTTTTCCTTGAACCAACAGTGTCAGAAAGTGGTGTCCCTGTGGGACCTTAGATGCCCTACTCCTTGCATTCATCCCATAGGCCCTTCCTGAGGGGAAGACCCTTACTCTCTTGTTTCTTAAACTCGCTTCATTATCAGGACCACCTGGGAGGGATCCTTAAAATACAGATTCCTGGGCCTCATGACAGACTTGCTCAATCACAATCTCCGGGGAGAGGAACCTGGGATTTGCATTTTTGACCATCTCCCCAGGTGACTCTTAGGATTAAGGCAGCTCTGGTACCAGCTGATTCACATAATGACATTGAATTCTCACTTCTCGGGCCCTGCATTCGGGTCATGATTCCCACGTTAAGAGAAAAGAGCAAACAAACCGCGTTCCGGGGGGAATCACGTGAATGGGCCAGAGGGAGACTCAGGGAACTGGGCATGATGTATCTGCCCACGACCACCCCTCCTCCCCCTGCGGGTTGCTGAGGCCTCCTGTGCATCCCTGTTTCCTTTTAGGAGCCCCCAGTGCCTGGGGTCTTTGGCTCTGCTGTCCTTTGCTGGTTCTTATGGCGGAGACCGTGTGGTGAGCAGCGTGTGTGCATCGCCCTTCAGTTCTCAAGCAGCTGGCCCAGGGTGTGTGGAAACAGAGGCACTTCAGACTGTGAGACCCCCTACCCCAATCCACAGCCTCCGCTGGGGCGGGGAGACCCCAGGGCCTTGAAATTTCAAAGGCACCAAAAGGAAGAATAATTGTTAAAAATGACTTTAAAAGTTCTCCAGCTGGCTTGTGTCCTCAGCAGAGAGACGTTCTCTGCCCCGTTTCAGCCTCTCTTGCTTTCCAGCTTGGAGACAGAGAAGCTGTGGGTGGGAAGGGTGTTTTCTGTCAAGGGCATGAGGACCTGGCGCCCGAGTTCCTGGCATCTCTCTCTGAAGAGAGGGCAGTAACTTGTGCGTAAGGAGTGGCGGGTGCTGGCAGTGGTACCATTTTATCCAGGGCCTGATCTGGCTTCTTCTCTGGCTTAATGTCTCTTCCTCGGAGCTATAGGCTACATTGGATTTCTCCTTAGGTATTTAGCAGAGCCGAAATAAATGAATCCCTCAACAGAAGCCAATATTCCTGCCTGATTGCTGGGACTAATTGATGTTTTGGTGGGCATTGCATTGCCTGGAAATTAAAACATTTAACATGGCTCAACGTTAAATCAATTTTTAAATACATTTTCCAGATGCCTTCCATTTCTTTGGGAGTCAGCTGAATGAATGGCTGTGGAGTTATCCGTTAAGCTTTTAAAACAGTCCTTTTTTGACGAAGGTGGTGGCTCTTCCGGTTTTAAGTTGCCCTGGGCTTTGGGGATGGGTTGAAATAAAAAGGAAATACATAGTGCAAGTCAATCACCCATGTGATTATAGCACAGCAGGGCAAAGTCAGCCCACTGGCCCAATCCTTTTGGAGGCTGGGATGGAGTTACTTCTGGAAATTTGCAGGATGCTCTTGGCCTCGGGCTCAGGAAAGGGCAACGGCAGTGTGGTTTGCCACCTCCCAGGTGTTATGCCGTCTCAAAAATAGCAATCAGAGTCATTTCTCATGACATCCCTTAGGGAGCAAGTTAGACATCCTGGGCACTTCTCTTCTGCCACCAGCACGCCCTGCGTTCTCTTCCTGGTCACGCATCCACAGTAGATGTCTCATCTGGAGATAGGAAGAAAAGCCTGCCTGAGTTTCCAAATATCTCTGGTGTTCCATAAGAGGTGGGTGGATTTTAAAAAGCAGCATGGGTAGGTGTTGTAGAGACTGGTGTATTTTCAGATGTCACATGCAGTTATGATAGAAAATTAAAAGGCTGGCATATGGAAGGTGTGGCCCTGCAGGTGTTGTTTAGGGTCTGATTTGGTTCTTCTCTCATCCTGGCGGGGAAGTGGCAGCTCATGTTCCTTCTCAATCACAGATCATCAGTCTTGTTACCAACAGCACCAGCCCCCGGTTTAGCGGGGCCAGACTGGCTGATCTGAGAGGGGCGTTGCGTGAGAATGGGTCCAAGCAGGCTTGGATCCAGCTCAGGACCCACTTTCCTTTGGCCTTGGATTTTCCTGGGGAACAGCAATTAAAACAACTTTCCTTTGAGTCAGGCGTCACGCTGCCAATGTCGTGGAGCTTTTGTGTCTCACCTTCCCTTCTGATCATTTGGTTTTGATTGACTTCCTGGACCCTGCCTGCCATGTTGGATGGCTGCAGTGACTCCTGGAGGGCCAGCTCTGCATCAGGCACTGCTGAAGGGGCTTTGCCTATATCATTAGCTCACTTGGTTGTCATCACAACTCTGCTACGTGGGTGCAGTTGTGATTCCCATTTTCAGATGAGGGGACTGAGCCCAAGAGGTTAAAGAACTGTGGTCTAAGGCCCCTCAGGTAGGAAGGATTTTTGGATCTTGACTTCTTACCTCGCACTGTGCTGCCTCCTAGATGAGTATCTTTTAACTTCTCCAATAAGTTAGATCAGAGAGAGATTCTGTAACTCCCTTCACCTCCTCCTCTGGCGGGAGGCCAGCTTGCCTCACAGCACTTATAATTGGTGATTGCCTCAGGCAGAAAGACAAATCCAGCTTATGCCCCGCAGGACCCCTGGGGTCTCAGGTTGAGATGCACAGGGAAGCAGCGGGTCACACTGATAGGTGTTGTTCCTGTTCACCTTTCAGTGTCAACCCGGCCGTTGCATTCCCAGCCTCCATCTTCTACAACTGGCCCCCCAGGTGGCTGCAGGGATCATGGTCACTAGCACACAGGTCACGGTGCCATGGTCCTGATTGGTTGGGACCTGCTCCATATAGGATGTCAGATATCTGAATATCACCCCCAGCTGGATCCTTTGGTGGAACCCCCACCTTCAGGCCCCGTCCAGATGCTGAGCGTAGCTTGTGGGGGCTGGAAGTGCTTGTGGGGGCTGGAAGTAGCTTGTGGGGGCTGCAACTTCAATGAGACCTAGAAATACATTATTCTCTCTAGTCCTGGTGCCCAGGGAGTCACCACAGTTGCTGGAGATGGGTTGCATTACCAAGGAGAGGTGGCTGCGTCTTGGGGTGTGTGTGTGTGTGTGTGTGTGTGTGTGTGTGTGTGTGTGTGTTTCCCTGGCTTTACTAAAGGAATGCTGAGAGTGACAACACAGTAAAGAGCTTAGTATTAAATATTCAATATTCCTTTGTCCTTAAGTCTGTTGCCCATTCTTACCTTTTAAAACATCTATATTGTTTCCAAGGAAAACATATATGTAATAAAAAAAAATAAAATTGAACACTGCAGAATTACCAGGTCGTAAAGTGAACAGGTGCGACATCTACAAAGTATGTCTTGGGGTGAGTACCCTCTCTATAAATCCATCCCAGCCGTCCAGTGATTCCTGGGATTTTCAGCCACCATAGGAGATTCATTTTATACTTCTCTGCCTTTACTGCTTATTGTTACTGATTATTTCAGAAAGGGGTATGGGCTTGTCTGACCTATGGGGAGAGATCTGCATAGGTGTTGCCCACAGGTGAAGACCTTACTGGCCTTCACCTCCATCCTGGCCTTTGATGACTCAGACTGGACATATGCTGATGAAATCTGGAGGGAGGGGCTGTTCTTAGGAGAAGACTGAGGAATTGCTTTCAGTCTCTGAAATCCTCTGGAACATTCCCATGTGTGTGGTGGACTAGATGACCATCCCCAACTCCTTTGGTTACTTCCTTTATTAGGCTTATACATCCATGTATCTCAACACTGCTGACTTTGGGCTTTGGTTGTTGCAACGTGAGCAGAAATGATAGATTCCACAGCAGTAGTCTTACATGTGCTCACATGATTTGGCCTGACCTGTTGGTAGTTGCTTCTCCACGTGAGGCAATGTGTAGATGAGGAGACATAAGAAACAGACATGAACACATCCTGTAGCTTACAGCCAAGCTGAGATCAGCAGAACCCAGCAGAGCCACAGCCAACCTGAATACTCAGGAGCAAGAAATAAATACTTGTTATGGGAAGCCATTGAGACTTTGGGGTTATTTGTCACTGCAGCCAAAGCTGACTTATACACCGTGTCTTCAGCATGCCCTCCTTTGCACAGTGCTTGTCCCATGCTGTGGATTGGAAGATGATACACTTTACCCCAAGTCACACTGACTGAAAAGGAAAATGGATGATTCCAGAAGAGTTCAGTTACTAAACTGTGGTAGACAGAATTCTAAGGTGGCGCTAAGCTCCTCGGTGTGCACACCCTGTGTAATCTCTTCCCCCTGAGTCCAGGCAGAATCTGTGGGTGTGATGCAGTGCCACTCCTATGACTTTAGTCTTAGGCTATTAGCTTTTACTAATTTTTTGACTTAATAAAAAGGTAGATTGGGGTGCCTAGGTGGCTCAGTTCCAACTTCAGCTCAGGTCATGATTTTGTGGTTCATGAGTTTAAGCCCTGCATTGGGCTCTGTGCTGACAGCTCAGAGCCCGGAGCCTGCTTTGGATTCTTTTCCCCCTCCCTGCCCCCCCCCACCCCTCCCAACTCATGCTCTGTCTCTGGCTCTCTCCTCTCTCAAAAACAAATAAGCATTGGGGCACCTGGGTGGCTCAGTTGGTTAAGCATCCAACTTTGGCTCAGGTCATGATCTCATGGTCTCATGAGTTCAAGCCCCACATCAGCCTCTGTGCACTGACCGCATGGAGCCTGCTTGGGATTCTCTGTCTCTCTGCCCCTTCCCCACTCACACTCTCTCTGTCTCTCTCAAAATAAATAAATAATTTAAAATTAAAAATAAATAAACACTAAAAAAAAGGCAGATCGTCCGAGTGAGTCATACTTAAACTAGCTGGACCATTCAAAGGAACTAGCCCTTCCTGAAGTCAGAGGTATTCAGTGTGAGAGAGCCTATGGAGGGGACCACGTGGCAAGGACCTAGCGTGGACCTTGGAAGCTTAGAGGTCCCTGGCTGACCACCGGCAAGAGAATGGGGAGACCTCATCATACAATCATAAGGAACTAAACTTTGAAAACAGCCTGCAATCTTAGAAGGGGACCCAAGCCTCAGATGGGACCCCAGCCCCAGCATGCTCTCAGCCAGGTGAGACCCTGAGCAGAGAATCCAGCCGAGCCACGCTCCGACTTGTGACCTCCTGAACTGAACACACAGAATAAGGGGAAATGAGTGCAGGGTAGGCAAATGCCAGCCATGTGCGAGGAGCTGAGAAACAGGCAGCCATCTCTGGCAGAAACAGTCTAGCTCTGGAATGTAAGCTTAGCCCGGAAACCTAACATTGCTGTGGGTGGGCATCCTATTCCTTTTCAGTTCTCCCTCAGGGATCTTTTACTTCTTGTGAAGATGGAGGCCTGGTATGTTTATTTATCTTTAGCACTTACCATTTATAATGACTCAGCATCAATTCCTCCTTCCCCACAAGACTGAATTTCGTTTGGGGAAGCATTCCTCTGGGACTGTCACTCGTGGATTAGGTGAGATAAATCCCACCTTCAGCTCCAGGGTGGGGTCTGATTCTCTTAAATCAATCAGCATATCACATTCCTTAAACCATAGGGATTGATTCAGGGATGGGCCAGTGACAGCCAGGATGTGGATTTAAAAAAAATTTTTTTTCTTAATGTTTATTTATTTGTGAGAAGAGAGAGACAGAGCATGAGCGGGGGAGGAGAGAGAAAGAGGGAGACAAAGAATCTGAAACAGGTTCCAGGCTCTGAGCTGTCAGCACAGAGCCCAACGCGAGGCTCAAACTCACGGACCATGAGATCATGACCTGAGCTGAAGTTGGATACATCCGAAGTCGGACGTGCCCCGGATTTTTTTTTTTTTTTAACATTTATTTACTTTGAGAGAGAAAGAGAGCATGCACACTGGTACACGTGAGCAGGGGAGGGGCAAAGAGAGGGGGAGAGAGAGAATTCCAAGCAGGCTGTGTGCTGTCAGTGCAGAACCTGATGTGGGGCTCAAACTCAGGAGCCCTGAGATCATGACCTGAGCCAAAATCAAGAGTTGGACACTTAACTGACTAAGCCACCCAGGCACCCCCAGACCATGGATTTTTATTCAACTATTGGAGGGGAAAAGGAAAGAAATGGACAGAAAGACAGAGAGGCGGAGATAAGAGACAGGAAGCGAGGGAGAAAGATTTGCTTTCCTTCTGGACATGAACTGTCCAGCCATCTTGAAATCATAGGAAGAGAAGCTGTGAAAGAATGGAACTAAGAAATGGTGTGAGAAGGGGCACCTGGGTGGCTCAGTTGGTTAAGCGTCTGACTTCGGCTCAGGTCATGTTCTCATGGTTGGTGGGTTTGTGTGCTGACAGCCTAGAGCCTGCTTCAAATTATGTATCTCCCTTTCTCTCTCTGCCCCTCCCCTCCTTGTGTACTCTCTCTCAAAAATAAATAACATTAAAAAAAAAAAAAAGATGTGAGCAAAACCAGGTTCTGGTAAAAGCTTTTAGAGCCTGGATCAAATCATACCTGTAGATCTGCCCCTGGTCCATTCAGTTACGTGAACAAATTTGGGTTGGATTTTCTGATAACCTTCAGCTGGTTAGAATGGCTTCTCTTCCCTGCTTGTCTTAATTTTTGGACATCTGAATATTGTTTTTTATTGTAGGTGCAACTGATCACACAGCGCTATTTTCTCTGTAACAAGTAGAGTGTGGAGATTCTGGTTTCACAGGGCCCCAGAGAGCACCAAGCTTTACCCTGAATTGAGCTCAGATGCACCTGAGCACCTGACAGGTTACAGGGACCCTGTTTTTGAAAACTGTCTTTACACAGATGACAAAATAGCACAATAATATTTAAGGCTTTTTCCTTGAGCCCTGGGCTTGTTCTGGAAGTGACTCTCAACGGGGGGTGAGAGGTTTGCTTCTCTGGCCCTCCAGGGGCCTTCCTTGTTTGGGAATTTGGCCTCAGGGAGACTGAGTCATATCCAACTGACTCCAGGTGCCCAAGCCTGCTTGTCCAACTGGGCCTATGCCTCCTGTCCCCCAAGAGCAGCCAGTACAGTCTCCTGCTTTTCTTCCTCCTGATTTAGCATCATGCAGGGCAAGAATTCTGGAGTGTGGGGAGGGACCTGTAGTCCCCTTGTATAGTCTGGTGTTGCTCACACAGCAACATGCTGTTTCCAAGTCTCATTTTCTAAGTGGCACCCAGAATCGCCTTGTCACATGACTTCTTGTGAAGGCCCTTCTGATCTCTGTACAGATGCAGGGGACTTTTCTCTTTGTTGGTGTCTAGTCCATGACTGTTCCCATATTCAAACACCCACACTGGTCTTGTCACTTACTTAGCTATAGAAGTGAAAGAACAGAAGCTTGAAGATGATATACAATGATACTGAACCCCAATACTGATCCCTGTAAACATGCTTTTAAGGTTCTGGCATCCCAGTTCTCCCCAAGGCCTGACATTCTTTTTTTTTTTTTTTTTTTTTTAATTTTTTTTTTTCAACGTTTATTTATTTTTGGGACAGAGAGAGACAGAGCATGAATGGGGGAAGGGCAGAGAGACAGGGAGACACAGAATTGGAAACAGGCTCCAGGCTCCGAGCCATCAGCCCAGAGCCTGACACGGGGCTCGAACTCACGGACCGTGAGATCGTGACCTGGCTGAAGTCGGACGCTTAACCGACTGCGCCACCCAGGCACCCCAAGGCCTGACATTCTTGTCACCAGCTAATCCAGGCTCAGATTTCTGACCCACGGAAACTGTGAGGTAATAAACATGGTCATTTTAAGCCACTGCATTTTGGGGTAACATGTTACACAGCAATAGATAGCTGATACAGCAATCTAGACTTCACTGATGATTCCAGTGGGGGGGATCAAAGGGGGATTGGCATTGCATGCCTCACAACAAATCACTAACCTATACAGCAGGCATTCCTGTACATCCTCAGGTCTCGCAGTGGTCAGGAGAGGGATCCTGTCTCTTGCTCTTTCTTTTTTCTTTTAATTTTTTTTGACGTTTATTCATTTTTTGATAGAGAGAGTGAATGGGGGAGGGCCAGAGAGAGCAGGAGACACAGAATCTGAAGCAAGCTCCAGGCTCTGAACTGACAGCACAGAGCCCGACGTGGGGCTTGAACTCACGGACCGTGAGATCATGACCTGAGCTGAAGTGGGACGCTTAACTGACTGAGCCACCCGGGTGCCCCGATTGCTCCTGTTCTTTCTTGATTTCACTCTTCAGTTTTGTGATGCCCAGTCTCAGTGGCTCTTATCTTCCTCTGGGTTTTCGATTCTTTTTCTGTCCATTTTGCAAAGAATTCTAGCTCTTTCTGACTTCCACCCCCAAACTTGTTGACAAACTTGTCCAGATGCCCCCCAGAATAAGGTCTTCTCTGTTATCGCAGACCAACTTTCTCAGGGAGCTGTGCTATTTTTGGACATACAAAATATTGATTACATAAGTCTCTCAGCTTCTTATATATATTGCTATTCAATAGCTGAAAGCTATCGAAAAATGCATGCACACAAAATTTTAATGTAACCAAGAAAATGCCCTCATGACATTGTTCGAATCAAGTTACCATGTCACATATGAAGGAGTATATTCTGTTGGAGAAAAGCTTTTTAAACCCTGTGCTTTTTGACATTTCAACTAGTACATTAGACAAGAAGGCTGCTACAGAAACATCATTAGCAAAATTGTTGGAAAAAATGGGCTAGCAAAGAATTGAACACCTATCCATTGAACTTGATGAAATAATTTTAGAGGCTGAGGCCATGAAATCTTTATAGCGAAACTGTAGAGACACTGGAAAGTTCTCATTTTGCAGATTTTGATTTGGTTGGTTCGTGCAGGCAAACCCTGGGAGAGCTAAGATTTTGTTAAATTCTAACACGTACCCAGCAAGAAAGATAATCGTAGGTGTTTACATCAAGGTGTTATATCTGTAATCCAATAAGTCGGCAAAAATGCAGTGAAGTAAGTGTAGTGATGGTTTAAAAAAGAAAAAAGCAGGGGAAGCTTCAGAAGCAGGTTATATAAAAATATATCAGAAAGTGGCCATTTTTGACATGTTTACCCAAGCGTGAGCTGCCAACCACTCTCACCCGGATCCCTGCAAGAACTCCTTGCTGTTCTCCTTGTCTCAGATGCACCATTCTATTCTATTTTCAACACAGCAATCGGAACAAGCCTTTACAAAGGTAAGTCAGAGTATTATTTATAATAGTCAAGAGGTGGAAACAACCCACATGCCCATCAACTGAAGAATGGATGAACAAATGGGGTACATCCATATGATGCAATGAAATACTGGCACCTGTTACAACATGGATGAATCTTGAAAACGCTACGTTGAATGAATGAAAGGAACCAGTCACGAAAGACCACCTAGTGTACGAATCCATTCATATGAAATGTTTAGAACCCACAGAGACAAAGTAAATTAGTGACTACCAGGATTTGGGGGGGAGGACAGAATGGGGAGTGACTATTAATGGGTACAGAGTTTCTTTTTGGGCTGATGGAAATGCACTAACCTTGATCATGGTGATGGTTGCACAACTCTTAATACGCTAAAAACATTGACTTACATACTTTAAATGGGTAAGTTCTATGGGGTACGAATTGTATTTCAGTGATGGCCATTAAAAAAGAAGGCATGTATGGAAAAACTTGAATTTTGTAGAGTTGCCAGATTAGCCAGGCACTATCCAGTTTTGAGTAAGAATAAATTTAGTTTACTGATACTGAGGTTCTTTGGGGTTCATCTGTGATGCAACATTTTATTTATCCATGAAATAGCATTAGGCACTTTATAAAATAATCTGTCGAGGGTTGAGTATTCCAGGAAGCATCTGTACTTTAGTTTCTTGGTAAAATTAAGAATCAGAAATAATGGGTCTTGTACTTGAATTTATGGAAATGGAATAAGGGTGAAGCGGGGCACCTGGGTGGCTCAGTTGGTTGAGCTCTTGATTTTGGCTCGGGTCATGATCTCAACGGTTCGTGAGTTCGAATCCTGTATCAGTCTCTGTGCTGATGGCTCAGGGCCTGCTTGGGATTCTCTCTCTCTCTCTCTCTCTCTGCCCCTCCCTCGCTTGTTCTCTCTCTCTCTTTCTCTCTCTCTCTCTCAATCTCTCTCTCGAAATAAATAAACTTTAAGAAAAGGGCGCCTGGGTGGCTCATTCGGTTAGGCGTCTGACTTTGGCTCAAGTCATGATCTCATGGCTAGCAAGTTTGAGTCCTGCATCGGGTTCTGTGCTGATAATTCAGAGCCTGGAGCCTGCTTTGGATTCTGTCTCCGTCTTTCTCTCTCCCTCTCCCGCTTGCGTAATCTCTCTCTGTCTCTCTGTCTCTCTCAAATATAAATAAACATTAAAAATAGATGGAAAAGAAAAAAGAGTGAAGCCTGGGGATAAGAGTAGGGAAGGGCTGGAGCTGAGAGCTGAGGAATTCTGTGGATAAAAGCCTCTACCTACAAGTCATATGTAGATCATCTTAAGGATACAGCCCACAGGTGTGTGATGTCTAGGGCCACAACTGGCACTTATAGTTTTTTTTAGGTGGCTTACAAAGAAGTGCCACTTCCATAAAAAGTGCTTTCTCAGAGTGGTGGGGGAGGGCAAATTACCAAAAAGCATTCCTTCCTTTGTCTAAAGGCCTTTGGACCCAGCCAGATGGCTTAGCTACTGATCAGAGGGAGGACTGCATTTGTCCCCACTCATCGCCTTGGCCAAGTGCCTTTGTGCAGTGCACACACAGCCCAACTGTCCTTGGAGGCCCTGAGGATACCTGCTATTCCTCCTCATTACAAAATTCAGCAACTCAGCTGAAAGAATAATTTTAAAATTTAAATGAAGTAAGGTAAATTTGTATATGAATTCTTAGGAATGCCATCCAGGGGAAAGAGGTTATATGTCACTGGTAATAGCTACCTGAATTAGGGTGTAGATGCTTTACCTGAGGTTTGCTTCTCTGGCGACCTGGTTCCTTCCTCAGAGAAAATTAAATTGTTTAACTGATTGAATGGGGGCTTGTATGACATTTCAGCAGAATGCGAATGCATGTGTGGATAGTTTAAGGCTGATTTGGAAATTAACATTTGAATATATGTAAGGGGGGCCTACTTGGTTTGAAATAGTCTCTTTTTTTCTTTTTGGTTTATTGGTAACTATGAGTTGATTTATCTCTAAATAGTTCAAAGCCTTTTCTGTTTTAGCTCTCAGAATAATGTGGTTTTTTTTTTCTTTTCAAAGATGTAATATTTCTGCTACCAGAACAGAAAGATAAGGATGAGAACCTTCAGGGCTCTTTGAAGACAAAATGGTATTCTGAATTGGACATTCATTAGAGCAAGGGGATACATCTCTAAATCTGGGTTTCATGATTTTAGGTTTGTTGAACGGATTTCTTTGCTTAAACTTCAGGTGCAAGCACTATAATTTTGGAGAGCAGAGAGATGGACAAATGCTATTTGATTTGCATGTCTTTTCAAAGGCATAAAAAAGTTTGTCTCAGGTTTGGTGATGCTTTTTTTTTTTTCCACACTTTTGGATGAAGGTGGCTGTGATTATTCCTCTCCCTCCACACTTGCGAAAAATGGGGTCGTTTTTCACTTATAAATTCTTCAGTCTCAGAGGAGGAGGGGCAGAGTTTTTCTAGAAGGGCTAGAAATGAAGGTGGAGGGGGGCCTGGGTGACTCAGTGGGCTAAGTGTATGACTTTGGCTCAGGTCATGATCTCACGGCTCGTGAGTTAGAGCTCTGTATCAGGCTCTGTGCTGACATCTTCAGCCTGGAGCTTGCTTCGGAATCTGTGTTTCTTCAGTCTCTCTCTGCCCCTCCCCCACTTGTGCTCTCTTTCTCTCTCTCTCTCTCTCTCTTTCTCAAAAAATTAAAAAAAAAATTAAGAAAAGAGAAGTATCCAGTCACTGTTAGCCACTGTTGTTATTGTTAGTATGGCACACAAGCTGATTGGGCATATTTGGGGACATTTGTGCCAGGGCTTATGGGTGGATAAATATGTGGTTGACCTTTTGGCCCAGTGAACTTTTCAGGATTTAGGCTAAGGAAGGTGGGGAGGGCCCAAGGGCTGGATGGCTTGGTGGAACCAAGGTAGGGGATAACCTTGTCACAAGAGCTGGGGAGCGTCACTACCACCCGGGATTCTGGGGTAACTGTCTGGAAACTCAGACTCTGTCAATGGAGGTATTTTTGTAGTGTTGTGTCTACCTGACTTTTCACATGACTTGCATTCTGCTTCTGCAGCTTTGATGACTTGTGAAGCATTTTGTTCTTCCTTAAAGCACGTAGAAGTACAATCATAGAGTGTTTCAAAACTGATTGCCATAATTAACTTTTGAGTTGCATTTGATTTTAAAAATTATAACGTCTTATTTTGAAATAGTGTAAGATGAACAACACTTACACAGATTTTCTCTATACCCATCACCCATCTTCCCTCAGTGATATTTACATAACCGTATCACACTGTTAAAACCAGGAGATTGATGTTGGCATGATACCATTCCAATTGATTTTTAAGCTTCATTTACTTATTAAATCCTTAATTGATTTAGTTGGGATGTTATCTGGAAGCAGCTACCACAAACTTTGGAATTCCTAGCCCAAGAAGTTGCAGTTAGTTTCTAGGAGAACGGCTAGCCGCTTATACTTTAGAAATTTCCACGATGACATCACCTTGTTGGGGGGACACAACCTGAGTTTCCCTATCATGGCTTTTCTTTCTTGAGAACCATGCGTATGGGTGACGAGCACATCCACAAGATCTTGTTGGAGGGCATTTTATTCTTCATCTGTTGGGGAAAATGCTTTAGCAACCATGTTGGAGACCGGGGAAACCATATCTAGCTGACTCTGTTGCCCTGCAAAATAATAAAAGCTGAGGGACCGTACCTAAGGGACCTGCGGTAGTGGAAGAGACCCCAGCTTCTTGCTCAGCATTGCAGAAGAAATTGCCGTGGACCTGAAAGTTGATGGCTGGGAGAATTCACGGACTGAGAAGGGGTAACCTCCGTTTTGCTCAAAAGGAAGAGAGAGGAAATTTAGATGGAGGTGAGTGGATGAGCAAAGAGAGGACAATATCTGGTCCACCTGAAGAATAGCAGTATTACCAAAGGGCAAAGATGAAGATACGGGGCAAAAAGGGGATAATCATAGGAGGGCCATTTCGAGCATTGCCCATTGACGCTTTCCACGCATTGACCCTTTCAATCGGCACAACGACCTGAAAAGGTAAGTAGCAAGGAGCAGTGTTCCTGTTTCATAGAGGAGGAAATTGGGGCTTGCATATGTTGGAGATGGTCAGTGAAGACTGGGTTTCTAACAGGGAGTGTGGTTAGCTGTCCTGCTGACATTCTTTTCTTTTTTTTTTTTAATTTTTAAAAATTTATCTTGAGAGAGAGACAGAGACAGCACAAGCAGGGGACATGGAGAGAGAGAAGGAGAGAGAGAATCCGAAGCAGGCTCTGCACTGTCAGTGCAGGGCCCAATGTGGGGCTCGAGCCCACGAACCCCAAGAACACGACCTGAGCCAAAATCAAGAGTTGGATGCTTAACCGACTTAGTCACCCAGGTACCCCTGTTCTACTGACATTCTTGACATTCTCCCTCTCTTCCTCTGCTCTGAACCAGCCACACTCTTTCCAAATGTTGTCTGTTCTACCTTCAAAACAGGCCCCTAATTCATCCACTTCTTTCCATCCCCTTGTCCTCACTCTAGGTCACCATTATGTCTCAACTGTACCCCCTCACTTCCTCTTTGCTGCCCGCCTCGTCTGTCCTTTCAACAAAAGCCAGAAGTACCTTAAACAAACACATGTCCACTAAAGTGAGTCCCTCCGTTACAACTTTCAAAGGCTTCCTTAAAAGTTACCATTGTGGTCCACATCCCCCACACAGTCTGGTCTCTGCCATCCTCTCCGGTAGTATCTTCTTCACCCTCCTCAGTCATTGTATCCCCGCCATGTTGACCTTCCTCCAGTTCTTTGACTACATCCTCTCTTTCATTCCCCAGGGTCTTCACTTGTGTTGTTTCCTCTGCTTAAAACACTTTTCCTTCCACTTCGCACCTGTGAGATTACTTATCTGTTGTGGACTGAATGTGTCCACCCCCCCCAAAATCCGCATGTTAAAACCCTACCCTCCAATGTGATGGTATTAGGAGGAGGAGGTGGGGCCTTTGGGAGGTGGCTAGAATTAGATGAGGTCATGAAGACGGGGCTTGCCTCCTCTCCGGCTTTTTGCCATGTGAGGACACGAGAAGTTGGCTGTGTCTAACCCGGAAGAAGATCCTCCTCAGAACACGACCATGCTGGCACCCTGATCTTGGACTTCCAATTTCCAGAACTATGAGAAATAAATTTCTGTTGTTTATAAGCCACCCAGTGTCTGGTGATCTGTTACAGCAGCTCAAACAGACCAAGACAAGGTCTTGCCTTAAATGTCCCTTCTCTACTGCTCCAAATTAAAGTAGGTCTCCTATATTCATTTAGAGTAGCATACTTTTCTTCAGAACACTTTTCACAATATATAATTATATGTTTGATGATTTATCTAGCATCTGTATCTCCTATTAAATCATAAGCTCCGTGTTGTCAGGGACTTGTTCTTATGGCTCACCACTGTGTTTCCAGGGCCCTGCACAGTGCCTAACATGCAGATAGGCACTCAATAAATATTTGCTGAATGAATGGGTGAATGAGTGAATGAATGAATGAAATATATATATATATATATATATATATATATATACCTATTAAGGTTGCTGACAATTCTGACTTTTTGGATTTTAGTATTAGTTTTCATTTACTTTTTTTTTTTCCAATATTTATTTTTGAGAGACAGAGACAGAGCATGAGCAGGGGAGGAGCAGAGAGAGAGGGAGACAGAATCCGAAACAGGCTCCAGGCTCTGAGCTGTCAGCACAGAGCCCGATGCGGGGCCTAAACTCACAGACCACGAGATCATGACCTGAGCCGAAGTCGGAGCCCCAACAGACTGAGCCATCCAGGCGCCCCTTGTTTACTTTCTTAAAGAGCAGTAAGCTTACAGTTGTACGTCAGCTAAAAGGTTTAAAAATCTGAAGCAAAAGCTTGAAATCAGGGACATATGCCACCTAATGAGTGGATCCCATAGAACCCAAAGTCCTTTAGCTATGAAATGGCATTGCCTCTGAGTTTGCCACAGTGAACTTGACCACAAAGACACTGCATGAACTGCCAGCCACAAGTAGCAATTGAGTAGTGTGAGCAGTGGTGTCAATCTTAAAAGCGTAAGATATTCTTAGATGCTTATTTTTGTAATTGGTTTTATTACGGAGTTGCTAAAATGGGCCCGACCATATGTCTCTCCATCAAGAAAAATCTGAGCCCTGATTGCATGCAACAAAACACTCGCAGAGGCATTGGAAAGCCCCTTGTGTGACTTTAGAGGCAAAGCACTAGTGTTTTTTGCAACGCAAAAGAAAAGCCTTGGCTTGGAGCAATGCCTGAGAAGTACAATCAAGCAAACAGATAAAAAATTGTTTGTCTCTTCATTCAAGGTCAGTTCAGAATCACCGTGAAAGATGCATGTAATAATAGAAAACCTGGTGGAGCCTGGAGCTGTAGAAATGGCTGAAATTATTTTGGGTCAAAAAGAGGCAGCCAAGTTGAAAGAGGTGCCCTTTTTGAGTGACACCATCAAATGGGTTCAAAAGACGTGCTGGAGCAATTGGTGGAGAGACCCAGAGGCAGCCAGTCCTTTACGTTTTGATGAAAGGGGAAACGTCAGTGACTTGGCCATTTTGCCATCTTTAAAATAATGAAGTCTGTGAAGGCATGCTAATTTGCTCAATGTTGCATGATACAGCAGCTGGTGAAGGGATTTTCAGTAAGATACAATTTTCCTCCTTTTCTAGCAAGTATCGGTGTTCACCGCGTGGTTCCAGAAATTTACTGTGTCTGTGTTCCTCAAGTAGTCTGACCCTGAGAGGGAAAGGAACCTGGTATGTGCTGTCCATGCACCTTGACGGGGGCTGAATTTTCTGAAATTGAAAGACCAATATGATAGTGTCTGGTTAATAGTAATCTGGCAGGGAATTTTTCATTGATTTCTCCTGACGGCAAGTAATTCATTCATCAGAACAATTAACATCTTTGATGATGGTTCATTTCAGAGAGGGTGTAATGACATGCATGTGGTAAAAATTTAAGCAGTACCAAGAGCATTCAGTGAAAATTAGGTCTCTCTCCTCAGTGCCAGCCACAGAACCAGTATTTCACGGCTCCTTCTGGAGACTTTCCATGCCTTTCTGTGCATACATGCACATAGGTGCATTTCCTTTTTTATTAACACGATGGTAACGCACTGTGTCCTTTCTTTAAAAAATTGACATGAAGTTCACATAACAAAATTAACCATTTTAAAATGTACAATTCCATGGCGCTCAGAACATAGACATTGTTGGGCAACCATCACCTGTACTTGGTTCCAAAACACTGTGCTCTCTTTTGCACTTGATTTATATATTTTTCACTTAACCTATATCCTGGAGACTGTTCCCAGGCAAGTAATATAGATTTATCTCTTTATTGTATGGGTGACTCTTATGTCAGACCCAGGAATGAGTTGTTTAGACTCTCCTTGTAAAAGGGCTCACTGCCTCGCTGAGGACTGGGAAGCTAGCAGCTTTTCCAGGGTTCCCCCTCAGCTGTTGAGTTGGGGTCACAGTCTTCTCCAGGCAGCCCGCAGCCCAAGGCTGGGCAAACAGTGGTGGTACTGGTGATACCAAGGTGAGCCTGGCTATTTCCCTAACAGGCGATCTTTGCTTCCCTCTGGGAGGTGGGGAGGCTTTGTTAGCCCTGAACCTTGTTCCAGTGGCAGCCCTCCCCACCCAATTTTATTTCCTCTCCTTTTCCTTCGTAGCTGTGACTCCCCCATATACATCCTGCACTCTGTCTCGACATCTGCTTCTCGGAGACCCCACGCCACACATACCCACATCCTGCATCTCCCAGATCCAGTCTTCTGCTGATTGACGCTCAGGGTGTCTCCAGTCTTGCTTTTGCAAGTAGTGCTGGATGCAAATCTTTGCACACCTGTCTTTCCATGCAGATGCCAGAGTATCCGGAGAGCGAATTCCCAGAGGTCGGTGGTGGCTCAATTTAAATTTTGCGTTTAATCTTTTGATACACATCATCTGATCACCTTCTTCTCCTGTGAGGCTGTACCGGTTTACAGGGAGGAGAGTCCCATCAGGCAGGGAGGAGAGAATTGTTTTTCACACTCTTGTCAACAGAGCGATCACGTTTAAAAATGTTTGCAATTGTATAGGCGAAAGTGTTATGTCGTCGTAGTTTTAATTTGCTTTTCTTTTTATTATGAGTGAGGTCGAACGTATCTCCACCTACCTAAAAATGATAGCAAGCAGATGAAAACATTGTTTCCTATTAAAGTAAGCGGAGCGTTGGGGCGCCTGGCTGGCTCAGTCGGTAGAGCATGTGACTATTGATCTCTGGGTTGTGAGTTCAAGCCCCATGTTGAATGTAGAGATTACTAAAAAATAAATAAGTAAACTTAGAAAAATAAGTGGAGTCTAAACAATCTGCATTGGAATTTGAAAGTAAAATATAATACTTTAAAGAAATCCCCTGCTTGTGGAATGCTGCTTTATGCTAAATCCAGACATCTTTGGCTACAAATTCTCTTTCCTAGTAGTTAAGGGAACTCTGACAGGAGTGTGAGAAGTTCTGCATGTTGGTATAGGGAGATTTTCTTACAATTCAGGAAAGCAGGTGTCCATCTGTATATGGGATTTTCAGAATACTGGATCTGTTTAGGTTAAGACATTAAGTACGTTTTAATTTAAAATGTATAATGAGTTAAAGAATTTTGTTGTGTGACTTGTCATGAGTTGGAGTTTAAAATATTTTTGTTCCTACCATTCATTAAACCTCCAGCCTCAGCATCATAAAGTGAAATGCTAGCAATGGTTATGCACCCTGCTTTCTTGAATGAGTCTTAGCAGGACCCAGGACAGTGAAAGTTAAGCTCTCATTTCTTTTTTTAAATTAAAAAAAATTTTTAATGTTTATTTATTTCTTGAGAGACAGAGACAGAGTGAGCAGGGGAGGGGCAGAGAGAGACAGAGACACAGAATCCCAAGCTGGCTCCAGGCTCTGAGTTGTCAGCACCGAGTCCGACACGGGGCTCGAACCCACAAACTGTGAGATCATGACCTGAGCCGAAGTCAGACACTTAATTGACTGGGCCACCCAGGCGCCTCAAGCCCTCGTTGCTAATGTAAAAGCTGTGAGGGAGAAGGACCCCTGGGAATTTATTCTGCCTGATGACAGAGCTAGGTGGGAGAATGTGAAGGAACATTGTAAGATTCTGAACTCTGCTCACAGACCAAAGCCGGTGGAGTTGATGTTCTCCATCCGTTTTCCTGTCCTGATTCCCCAAGAACAGGAGACTCGGTGAAGTGTGTTGGTTAGACTATAGGCTGGCTGCTATAACAAAGAAGCCCTAAGCTACAATGTCTCAGACACATGATAACAGCTTCTTTCTTCCCCGTGTTCCCATCCGGGTTAACCCAAGCCTGGGTAGGACAGCTTGGTTCCATGAACTCATCCAGAGTCTTGGGTTCCTTCTGTCTTATTGCTTTGCTATCCTCTGGAGTTTTGCCTTGATTTGTGTGGTTGAAGCTGACTTACCAGCTCGTTCTAGCTCATAGGAAGGGTGAAAGAAAGGGAGCTGAGGACCAGCAGTTTCCTGTTACGGAAATGATGAGGACGCAGATGGACTCACATTGCCTTGGTGAGAATTTAGTTACATCACCATATCTAGTTGCTGAGAAGTGAGATTCCAGTAGGACAACAATGTGCCCTGTTAAAACCACATGGAGGCGTATAAAAGGAAGAAGGAGGGATAGGTATTGGAGGATAATTAGCTTTCTCTGCCACGTGGGTCCAGAGCCGGGAGGAATCTATGTCCATGAAAGGCAATACTGCATATGGAATTAGTCACATCCCTTCCAAATGTCCTGAGCTGGTGCCAGGAATGGGCAAAACAGTGAGGAAAAGGCGTCCCTTTCTTCTTCAGGCCTTCAAATAGGTTCCTTTTCAACAGATCATTAACAGAGCACCTGCTATGTGCCAGGCACTGCCTAGGTGCTGAATGTGGACAGGTCCTCACAGAGCTTCCAGGAGACTGGAGGAAGTAGACGTTTAACCCAAGACCCTTAACAACTACATACATAACTACAGATTCTGATACATTCCTTGAAGGAAAAAGTATTCTATGGGAAAGTATGACATAGGGATTTAATTTACATTAGAGATTGAGGGATGTCTTAGAGGAAGTCCTATTTAAACAGGGGCCAAAAAGTAGATGTGTCAGAGTTGGCTGGCAGGTGAGGGAGGGGGAAGAGGGGTCTAGGTAGAGGGATTAGAACAATGAATGAGGGGGAGAGAAATGAAACATGTGGCTGGAGAGAGAAGCAGGAGAGTTCTCCTACAGTGTCATTGGCCGTGTGTTGCAGTAAGCTGTTGCTGTATATCAAACAAAATGTAGTGGCTTAAAATGACAGGAATGTGTTGGTTCATGATTCAGCAGGTTGGCAATTTAGGCCAGACTCAGCTGGGTGGTTTTGTGATCTAGGCTGAGCTCTCTTTTTTGTCTCTAGTCACCTACAGATCAGTAGGTGCCTCTGCTTCTGGGGGCAGGTTGCCTGCTGGCTGGGGAACCTTAGCCACCCTCCATCTGGTCCCTCATCCTCCATCAGGCTCGCTTGGACAGGCTTGGTCACGTGATGACAAGCTTCTAAGGGAAAGTGGAAGCACGCAAGACCTCTGGACTTACTCAGAACTGCCACTCTGTTATTTCTGCCACATTCTATTGGCCAAAGAAGGTCACACAGCCAGCTCATGGGGTGAGGAAATAGACACCAACTCATGACAAGAGGAGCTACAGAGTCACATTGTAAAGAGTGGGGATAGGGAGGGGTGAACGATTGAGGGCATGTTTTGTAACCAAGTAAGGAATTTGTGTGATTGGAAGGCACAGGTGATTTTTAAGCAGCAGCTAGCAATAACAGGGCACACGACCAAGGTGAGTTGTACTGCACCGTGGTGGGAACTGTCGAGAGTTTATGCCTTACCATCTTGGTTGTGATCTCTTTGGATGCAAGGTCTGTGGTATCCTTTCCCGGGGCTGGATAGAGCCCATCTGCCAGCTCAACGCCCTGTGGCTGGAAACAAGAATCGAAAGCTTTATGTTTTCAGCACCTCTAGGCTTCCCAGTGAGGTGCCGTTGGGGGTGTTTCGTACAGACAGCTTAGCTTGTTTGGAGTTGCGAAGCTAATACCCTCACCACAAGCTGAGCTGCGAAGAATCCCAGACTTGTCTAAATTATAATTTGTTTGTTGGGCCTTGAGGGGGTCTGGAAAGCCTGTTCCAACTTCTCTCTCTTATAACACACAAGCGTATATGCCCGATCAGGCATTTCTCTTCCGTGCCTCTTTTCTGGAAGTATAGTAGTCCCCCCCTTATCTGTGGGGTACATGTTCCAAGACCCCCAGTGGATGCCTGAACCCTTAGATATTACCAGATGCTATACGTACTATGTTTTTTTCCTATATGTACATACCAATAATAAAGTTTAATTTAGAAATCAGGTACAGTAAGAGATTAGCAGTAATATCTAATAATAAAATAGAACAGTTATAACAATATACTATAATAAAAGTTCTGTGAATGTGGTCTCTCTCCCTTAAAACCTCTTACTGTACTGTCCTCACCCTTCTTTTTCTGGCCATGCAAGATAACAAAATACCTATGTGATGAGATGAAGTGAGGCGAATGAAGTAGGTGTCGTCACATGGTGGTAGGCTGTACTGACCTGATGATACATCAGAAGGAAGATCGTCTGCTCCTGGACCACGGGTAACTGAAAGCACAGAGAAGGGGGGACTGCTGTATTTTGCCAAGTGTGGTATGCTGGTTGGTAGGGTATCGCCTCTCAACTAACGCATCCTTCTAGGCTCTACTCTGTGATGCTGGGGCTGGGGAACTGTGAGCCACATTCTTCCTTTGCCAGCTGGATGCTCCACGAATAGGGAGACTGGAAGGAAGAAGGAGGAAGAAGGGATGCTTTCCTCTTATCTGCTTGCTCTTCTGGGTATCATCCCTCCAGCAGTACCTTGCCAGGGGCATGTGGTTACACCAGTCATTCCAGTCCCCAGTTTCGTCTCCCGCACTCCCAGAACCAGCCTTGGGAGCCCCATTCATAGGGACCAGCATTGTCTGGGAATCATCTCTGCCTCAGAGGTCTGAGTCCCAGCTCCAAGGCTTCCTTCTTCCAAGCTTCTGGGTTCTTATAACCCTGTACTCCTCCCTCCGTTCCTTCAGTAACTGCTTCATGCAGTTACTATTTCTGTGTTAGCTCAAGCATTCCTTTTTTGCATTTTTAGTTCTCCCATACTATCTAAAAAATTCTAAGATAAACTCGTGCAGTTTCTGTGGTCCTGCCTGAATCTTGACTGTTACATATGGTGTGGTGTATAAGATTATTTTAAATGGTACCAAGTTGAACATTTGAAAAATATTTGAATGGGTATGTAGCATAATGTATATTATGGAAAGTGTATAAATAACACAGCAAACTCATTAGCTCTTAGATATTATTGCTTAAGATTAAAAAAAACAAGCTAAGAATGAGCTGACTTAAAGAACAATGTTAAGCAAGTCATAGAACAAATGGTACACAGCCAAAATAGTGAAGGTGGTCATGAAAGTTTGAAAGCACTGAAGCCATGTCTGTCCTGCCCATTACTCTAATAAAATAGCTCTTTAAGCAGGAAAATTACCTTGGTTCCAAAGAAGAATGAATGAAGATGGAGAGATGATAAGTAAATCCATGAAGTCGGATTTCCCACATTCCCTTACATTCCCAAGTCTACATGTGATGTTACCAGGATTGAGGGTTGGGAGGTAGCAGCCAAACCTGGCCTTTCCAGGCACCAGAAGTCCAGCCAATAGTTAGCTTTCTGTTGGATTTGGAGGATGAGGTTTACATAATCAGGTCAACCAGCAACCAAGAAGGTTGACCACCATTTTTGAAAGAAGTTTATTTATTTTGAGAGAGACAGATACAATGCAAGTGGGGGAGGGACAGAGAGAGAGAGAGAGAGAGAGAGAGAGAGAGAGAATCCCAAGCAGACTCCATGCTGCCAGTGCAGAGCCCAATGCAGGGCTTGAACCCATGAAGCCACAAGATCATGACCTGAGCTGAAACCAAGACTCAGATGCTTAACCTACTGAGCCACCCAGGTGCCCTCATTGACCACCATTTTGAAAGGCCTTCCCTCAGTTAACGTAGAAGCAGAGGTACACAAAAGAAACCAGTGGAGTCGCTAAAGGTGGGGCCCCAGATCCCTACATTCCATCCTCATTAAGTTGCTGGACTTTGAGTCCCTTTGCTGGCGGCACCTTGAAGGTCAGAAGCCAGACACGGGAGGACGGTGTAGGAAGGTCAGCAGAAGGAGGACCACTCAAATGTCTTACCTGTGGCTAACAAGGAAAACCTGTAATGACATCCGGTTCCAAGAAATCTAACGCCACCTCCTCTTGCTTTAGTGACAAAGATTTGAGGTAGTTATTTTTGTTCCAACCAACCCAGATGGGGAGAAAGTCAACCCACACAGTCTGGAGAGGGGGACTAATCATTCAAGCAAGAGACTTCTCAAACAGTTACAGAGGTGGCCAGGCCTAATGAGGTTACCCCAGTGGGATCTGTGCATCTGAAATATGACTTTTGGATTATGTGAAAATGAGTCGAGACGAAGCACAATGGAGACTTGGTGTGAGACAGGTGTCTCTGGAAACACTTTAGCAGAGGCAGACTTGGGGACATGTCCCTCCATGACTGACACTCAGTGTCACGGGCTTTAATTTTATTTCACTTCTGAGAGAGAAGTTGACAGAGGTGAACTACAGACAGAAAGGAAGGGGATATGAAGAACTATTTCATTTATACCTGAGTGTGACAGCAAAAACTTTTCAATTTAGACAGTCAGTCCCACACAGACTTCTTAATCTGCAGAGAGATTCTGATGTGCTAAAATTTTCTGGTTGAATGTTTTCCTTTAGGAAACAATCCTTTAGGAACAGAGGTCCAGAGTTAGAGGCAAAAGCAATTCAGAACCACAATTTTTCTAAGATAGCTAACAGTTCCACTTGGAATGATCAATATGATATTTAAAAAAATGGTTTCTTGGTTTCTGCACTGATTTTAATCTTTTTTGGAATTCTTTCTACACAGTGTCTTAAAAAGGACCAGGCTTGCTATTTTTTGATAGGTTTTCCTGAGTGTCTCACTGCCAAAACTTTTTCTAAAAACATTACTTTCTTAATCACCAAAGTTTGCCAAGTGCCCCTGGATGAAGCACATCAGGGTGGCTTTCTTGTTCTGAATTATTTTTGACTTATTCCTTTTCTCTCCCTTATGTCCAGTTAGTTCTCAAATCCCACATCCTGGGTCCATTCATTCCAAAAATGTTTCATTCATTCAAAAAATGTTTATTGAATGTCCAGTGTGTGCCACCTTCTCCCTCGATCAGGAGTTGTTTAATCTCTAAGCTTTCATTCAGTGCTCTTTATTGTGAGTTCTTAGCATCCTGTGACATAAAAGATGTGCCATTGGCAAAGAAGTTTCCTGATATCTTTGGCATCAAAGATGTCACTTAGACTAATACATTGTCTCTCTTGTATCCAAGCATAAATACGAAAACGATCAGGTTTACATATATCCGCCAATTTACACAGAGAAATAAAAACGCCACTAACTTCCATTTATTAGGCACACAATATGCCAGGAACTATTGCGGTCACCTAGCAAAGATAACGTGGACTGCCCCCCTCCCCCCTGCTGCCCAATTTAGTTCAGATGTTAAGATTGATGATGCCACACGTGTATGAAGAGGGTAGGAAGAGGTTTATTTCTTACAACATGAGGCTTTCTAGGGAGAGCAGGGCAGACTCGAGCAGGTCCAAAAATGGCTTGACAGAGCAGGAAGAGGAGACTGGCTTAGCATTTATGGTGGTTAGGGGGGCGGCTGGAGTGAGGGGTCTTGTGTGAGGGGTAGGCTTGGAACTTCCTGCTGGCTCCAAAGGAGAGAGCATCTAGGCTTCCTTATCAGCTTGCTCAGATTTGGGGCAGAGGTAGAAGAGGGAGGGATGACATGTCATCAGTCAAACATCAGAAATGGAGGCAGACTCTTTATTACAATTCACCCTTGATGTCTGACTAATGGCTGAAATGTTCTGTGTTTCATTTAATTGAGTTTGAGCTTGTTTAATTAAGCAATAATAGTTCTCTATGAGCCTATATCTTGAGAGCAGTAAGGGAGATGAAATTTCCATTGAATGAATCATTAAAGAGCCCAGCATTGAGTATTTTGAGAATTGAAATGAATGCTTTGGTCAAAACTTGAAAGGAGATTTAAAAAGTGACATGATGAGGCCTTCTACTGTGACTTAGGTATATACAGAGACATGTGTGACCTTGATTTGTATTTTGAGGATCTGTGAAGCAAGAGATTCATGGAGTTCTTTACCCCGAAGGGGGCAACCTTGGATAAGGAATTGTTTCTGCCATTGGCAAGACCAATGACCAGATCATGGCAATGGTCCATGAGTCTATAAAAGTGTGTAGATGTTGCTGATTGTTAGCCAGGGTATTCAGTGCTAAGATAACTTTCTGAAGTTCAGTGAATGGTGCTGACCCTTGGGTCCCATCCTTTTTTAAGGATGTCCTGATCAGGGATGAAAAGCAGTAGCTTCCTAGCATGTTCCATCACATTGGTTGTGGTTCTGATTTTGCCTGCAAAGATTGTGCAATGGCAGGGGCATTGAGGTACTCTCTGGGTAGCCAGGTAAAGCTGTATTATGCCTCTTTGATGGTGAAGACAAATTGTGAATGACAGACTATTAAAATAAACACTGAGTAGAAGAGATTCAGTCAAATCTATGACTGCAAAGTGTTTACCAGTTGCTGATTGGATGAAGTCAGTAATTTCAATAATACTGGATAGGGGGGCCTCAGTGGGTGGGACCATGACATTAAGATCACAGCATCTTTAGGAAGGTACTATTCATTCCTTTCAAGGTTAGGAACAGGCCAACTTGGGCTCTTAAACGGAACAGTAATGGGGATAATCATTCCCTTCTTTAAATAGTTCTTGGATAATGTGTTTCAGTCTTAAATACCCTGTTTTTATTTATATTGGGTTTTATTAAATATTTTAACCAGGGGCAGGGAGGTCCATGGGGCTCATTTTTGTTAAGCTGATTGTAAGTGGCAAAGATTTAATTTAATTTTAATTTATCACACTTTGAATCAGAGTGTCCATGTCCACTATGGGATATATTTTAGGGCAATGGACACTTTGACTACGGGGAATTTAGGCAAGGCAATATTTCTGACGGTGAAGGAGAGGCACCGTTTTTGCTCTTGTATTTTATGTTCAGTGACTCCCATAATATTATAGGGAATACCATGTTTATTATTATTTTTTTAAAGATTTTATTTTTCAGTATCTCCATACCCAACATGGGGCTCGAACTCACAACCCTGAGACCAGGAGTTGTGTGCTCCACCAACTGAACCAGCCAGCCACCCTGGGAATACCATGTTTAAATTTAGTGGGATGTCAGGTTTGGCTATAATTTGAGTGGGATCTTCAGGTATAAGTATAATTTGAGTCTCAGTGTTGATTAAGGCCGTGAAGGTCTTCTAACCGGTGTGTCTCAGTAGATGCTAAGGTTAATTCAGAACCCATGCTGTAAAGGTTGTAAAAGCCAATCTACTCCTTTTTATTCTATAAATTCTTTTAGTAAGTTATGGATTTCCAATTGGGCCAAATCTCTGTTTCAGTTGTTTTGTTTCTTTCTCTATCCAGGTGATGCCATCACCATCACCACCATCACCATCACCATCATCACCATCATCACCATCATCATCACCACCATCATCATCATCATCATCATCATCACCTGGTGGTTGTTACTATATTGCTGGGAGTGGGTCATCTCTACCATGCTCATATTTAGACATTTCTTTCTCCAAAGACCCTCAAATTGGTATTGTCAGGATTAGGGGCCTCCCCCATGGAGATGATTGTTTTATTGAGTTGTAGTACCCAGGGCTTATGTAGTCTTTATTTATTTATTTATTTATTTGTTAAACGTTTATTTATTTATTTTTTTTAATTTTTTTTTTCAACGTTTATTTATTTTTGGGACAGAGAGAGACAGAGCATGAATGGGGGAGGGGCAGAGAGAGAGGGAGACACAGAATCGGAAACAGGCTCCAGGCTCTGAGCCATCAGTCCAGAGCCTGACACGGGGCTCGAACTCACGGACCGCGAGATCGTGACCTGGCTGAAGTTGGACGCTTAACCGACTGCGCCACCCAGGCGCCCCGTAACGTTTATTTATTTTTGAGACAGAGAGAGACAGAGCATTAACAGGGGAGGGGCAGAGAGAGAGGGAGACACAATCTGAAACGGGCTCCAGGCTCTGAGCTTTCAGCACAGAGCCCGATGCGGGGCTCAAACTCACGGACCGTGAGATCATGACCTGAGCCGAAGTCGGACGCTTAACCGACCAAGCCACCCAGGCGCCCCTGTAGTATTTAAATTAACCCTTTGTCTGTGCCACAGGTGGTGCCGTGAGTGTTTTTCCCTATAACTGTGAGGTCAAAACTTATTGTGACAGAGGCAAAGGCAGCAGCAAAAGCATTTTGTGGGCCCAAGCATTTTCAGGCGTATGACCTCAGCATGTTCTTCCACATAAGTGACCACCCAAAGGGCAGGCATATTGTGTAGGGTATCAGTCTTTCCCCTGAGCCCTCCAGGGGGCTAAAGCCTGGTTACAACACACACACAATGGTCACAGTGTAGGAGTCATTCCCCTAAACCTAGTGGCAGAATGGCTTATGCTAGAATGGAGATACATACAGTCCATTCTGAGACACGCCTGTGGGTCCAGGCCAAGACACACGACCCAGGGCTACTTTAAGGAGGGCCCCAATCCCATACTCCTGTCCCTAAATGCCAATTGTTACTAAAACTTCTGACTTAGGTTGGTTAAATATGACAGAGCCTTGAAAGAAGTCAGCAAATGCAGCACAGCAGCTCAGCTCAGAATGCAAGCTAGCCAGCAGGCAGCACCTTAAAATGCATGCTCTCCAAGGTGGGTAGAAGAGCCAGTTTGCAAACCAAAGAAAGAGAAGAAACACCCCTGTTGGTGGGCATTGCCTAGACATCCTGCTAATAGTGCCACTTCTTGTGGTCACTCTGAAGCAGTGGGATGGACTCCATCAGTCACAGTAAGGTTCATATGCACACACACACACACACACACACACACGAGGGTATGCCAAGGTGTATTCCTCAAATCACAAGGCTTGCTTGGGGAAAAGCAGGGCAAGCTTCCCAAGCAGGTATAAGATGTCTTGAAAGAGCAAAGAATGGAGACTGTCTTGGCTTTTATGGTGATTAGGGGATATGGCTGGGGTGAGGACTCCTGCCCACATGCCAGGGCTTATGTGGTGTGCACGTCTCCCTGTCACCAAAGGAAGGAACACCCAGGCTCTCTTATCAGCCTGCTGAGATGTGGGTCTGAAGCAGAAGGGGAAAGGGCA